>NC_141877.1:267405558-268039952 GCF_056163025.1 Triticum urartu
TCATTGAGAGTTCCTCTGTGTCGTCGCCTTTAGGCCCGATGGCTCCCTTGATCATCAACAACGATGAGGTCCAGGGTGAGACTTTTCTCCCTGGACAGATCTTCGTCTTCGGCGGCTTCGCACTGCAGGCCAATTCGCTTGGCCACCTGGAGCAGATCGAAAGCTACGCCCCTGGCCATCAAGTCAGGTTTGGAAGCTTAAACTACACGGCTGACATCCACGGAGACTTGATCTTCGACGGGTTCGAGCCACGGCCAAGCGCGCCGCACTATCTTGAGGGGCATGATCTAGCTCTGCCTCTGGACAGTGTCCTGGAGGCCGCACACGCACCGGTTCCGACCCCTAACTCGGAGCCTATTGCGCCAATCGAGGATGAGCGGTTGGACGTCACCTCGGGGGCTGCGATCTCAAAGGCGATCGAGCCGAGCGCCAACCCCGCACTCTGCATGACCCGTGATTCCGAGGATCCGGACTCCTCCCCGGACTCTGAACCCCCCGCGCCCCTGCCAATCGAATCCGATTGGGCGCCGATAATGGAGTTCACCGCCGCGGACATCTTTCAGCACTCGCCTTTTGGCGACATCCTGAATTCTCTCAAGTCTCTCTCTTTATCAGGAGAGCCCTGGCCGGATTACGGTCAGAGAGGATGGGATACGAATGATGAAGAAGTTCAAAGCCCACCCACCACCCACTTTGTAGCCACTGTCGACAATTTAACCGACATGCTTGACTTCAGCTCCGAAGACATCGACGGTATGGACGACGATGTAGGAGACGAACAGGAACCAGCACCTGTAGGGCGCTGGAAGGCCACCTCGTCATATGACATATATATGGTGGATACTCCAGAAGATGGAGATGGCGACGCAACAGCGGGGGATGACACCTCCAAGAAACAGCCAAAGCGCCGGCGTCAGCGGCGCCGCTCTAAATCCCGCCAAAGCAAAAATGGTGATTCCGGCACGGGAGATAATACTACCCCAGATAGCGCCGAAGAACACCCACCCCAGCAAGATTCGGCACAGGAAGATGGAGAAGCCAGCCCTCATGAGAGAGCGGCAGACCGAGAGGTCGAGGATGATAACTATATGCCTCCCTCCAAAGACGAGGCAAGCCTCGATGACGACGAATTCGCCGTACCATCAGACCCCGCCGAACAAGAGCGTTTCGAACACAGGCTTTTAGCCACGGCAAGCAGCCTCAAGAAAAAGCAGCAACAGCTTAGAGCTGACCAAGATTTGCTAGCTGACAGATGGACTGAAGTCCTTGCGGCCGAAGAGTATGAACTCGAACGCCCCTCCAAGAGTTACCCAAAGCGCAGGCCGCTACCCCGATCAGAGGAGGAAGCACCTACATCACTAGCGCATGACATGGCAGACCGGCCACCTCGCGGCCGCGACAGAGAGGCCTCTCGGCCCTCCACCCAAGCCATGCCCCGACGCCGCTCAACTAAGGCACGGGAAAATGCTCCAGACCTGCGAGGCGTACTGGAGGATAAGGCAAGACAAACAAGATCGATCTACGGATCGCGCCGGCGCCCTACGGCACGTGACGATGATCTTCACTCCGAATACAACAAATCCGGCCGGGCCGAACACAACAGACATAGCTCTTCCGAGCTGCGTCGTGACATAGCCCAGTACAGAGGCGCCGCACACCCGCTATGCTTCATGGATGAAGTAATGGATCATAAAATCCTAGAGGGTTTCAAACCCGTAAACATCGAATCATACGATGGCACAACAAATCCGGCGGTATGGATCGAGGATTATCTCCTTCACATCCACATGGCACGCGGCGATGATCTACACGCCATCAAATACCTCCCGCTCAAACTTAAAGGACCGTCCTGGCATTGGCTTAACAGCTTGCCAGCAGACTCAATCGGTTCTTGGGAGGACCTGGAAACCGCATTCCTCGACAACTTCCAGGGCACTTACGTGCGACCACCGGATGCCGACGACTTAAGCCACATAATTCAGCAGCCAGAGGAATCGGTCAGGCAATTCTGGACACAGTTCCTAACAAAGAAAACCAGATAGTCGACTGTCCGGACGCAGAGGCCCTAGCAGCCTTCAAGCATAACATTCGTGACGAGTGGCTTGCCCGGCACCTGGGACAGGAAAAGCCGAAATCTATGGCAGCCCTCACGACACTCATGACCCGCTTTTGCGCGGGAGAAGACAGCTGGCTAGCTCGCAGTAACAACTTATCAAAGAACCCTGGTAATTCGGATACCAAGGACAAAAGTGGCAGGACACGTCGGAATAAGCAAAAACGCCGCATTAGCAGCGACAGCAATGAAGACACGGCATTCAATGCCGGATTCAGAGGCTATAAATCCGGTCAGCGAAACAAGACATTCAAAAAGAATACTCAGGGCCCGTCCAGTTTGGACCGAATACTCGACCACTTGTGCCAGATACATGGCACCCCCGAAAGGCCAGCCAATCACACTAACAGGGATTGTTGGGTGTTCAAGCAGGCAGGCAAGTCAAGAGCCGAAAACAAACACAAGGGGCTGCACAGCGATGACGAGGAGGAGCCCAGGCCGCCGAACAACAATGGACAGAAGAGCTTTCCCCCACAAGTGCGGACGGTGAACATGATATACGCAACCCACATTCCCAAGAGGGAGCGGAAGCATGCGCTACGGGACGTATACGCGATGGAGCCAGTCGCCCCAAAGTTCAACCCATGGTCCTCCTGCCCGATCACTTTTGATCGAAGGGACCATCCCACTAGCATCCGTCATGGCGGCTTCGCCGCATTGGTTCTCGACCCAATCATCGACGGATTTCATCTCACAAGAGTCCTCATGGACGGCGGCAGTAGCCTGAACCTGCTTTACCAGGATACAGTGTGGAAAATGGGCATAGATCCCTCAAGGATTAAGCCCACAAAAACGACCTTTAAAGGCGTTATACCAGGTGTAGAAGCCAACTGTACAGGCTCAGTAACACTTGATGTGGTCTTCGGATCCCCGGACAATTTTCGAAGCGAAGAGTTAATCTTCGATATAGTCCTGTTTCGCAGTGGCTATCACGCCCTGCTCGGATGAACCGCATTCGCAAAGTTCAATGCGGTGCCACACTACGCATATCTCAAGCTCAAGATGCCAGGCCCTCAAGGAGTAATCACGGTCAACGGAAACACCGAACGCTCCCTTCGTACGGAGGAGCACACGGCGGCTCTCGTAGCGGAAGTACAAAGTAGCCTTCTTAGGCAATTCTCCAGTCCGGCCGTTAAAAAGCCAGACACTGCCAAGCGCGCCTGGAGTAACCCACAGCAGGACCGCTTGGCACGCTCTGAGCAAGCGTAGCAATGCGGCCCCAACCCCAGTTCTCGCGACATAGCGAAACCAGTGCCTCGCGTACCTAACTACGCCCTTGAAATACCATGGGCACAAGGGAAGGGGCACAATAACGGCACGCCCAAAATACGGCTTAAAACGTACTAGGGGCTGCCGGATTCTTTTTTTAATTTTTTCTTACTTTCAGGACTCCATACTTCGGACGACCTGTTCGGCAATTCGACTGCCGCACAAACGATGCAAGCTCTAGGGAGGCAGACAAGCCAGGCCGCATTATGGAACTCCCAAGTGGTCTCTGTTACGAGCAGTATACCTGTTTTGAATACAATTCCGCGGCCTGCCCCTGGTCAGGACATGTTAAATAGTCCAATATCTTTTTGCTTATCGCACTATTTATATCGTTCAGCTTTGATAAATAGCCTCTCTATAAACAATGCATAGCTTTTTGTCTATTTTTTGCATTATCCTCTTTTCACATATATGTTTATTAAATGACATGATTGCACCCGTACACCATGGTACGGCAAACATGCCAGGGGCTTCAGTACCCCTCATTATGGTGTGAGAAGTCCGTACACTTTCACAAGTGCGGCACCCCGAACTTATAGCACTATATGCATCAGCTCCAAATCATGATTTGGGTCAATAGTTGGGTTTGCCCGGCTCCTATGTTTTGGTGCCTTATGTTCCGCTATATCGGCTAAGGTAGCACTAGGAGAACCACTGCGATTGTGCCCCGGTTCAGCTGGGTTAAGCACCTTAGTGGAGAAAGCTAAAACTTACTGTCATGATGAGGTGAGAGACCGGTCGCTGTTCGAGAGGTTTTTCGAGTCCCTAAAGACTTATGCCGCTTCGAGCGAGGAGCTGGCTTTGTCCGGCCAAGGCGTGGATAGCGCCCCGAACTCGGTCTTCCGAACTAGGGGCTTCGCCGAGATTTAAAATTATGGAGTTCTATGGCTAAGTGAGAGTGTTCAAGCATTATAGTCTGATTGCCTGGTTCGTTGTGCTGAGCGCCTCCCTCGAAGGACCCAACTATGGGAAAAAGAGCGCTCAGGTTTATTCCGAACACCCCAGCACTAGTGGCATGGGGGCAGAAGCCGACGACTGGCCATCTCTCATTTTTTTGATAAACGGCCGCACAGAAAGTAATATTTTAAATTCAATAAGCATTGCTTAGCGCATATGAACAAGTTTTCAGCGCACAGGATAAACACAAGCGAGTTCATTCAAAAATGACATCCTTGGTACATTCATCCGCCACAAGGCGGGCACCTGCAAGAACATCCTTGTAGTAGTTCTCGGGCTTGCGATGCTCCTTCCCCGGCGGCGGCCCGTCCTTCACAAGATTCTCACCGCCCAGCTTACCCCAGTGCACCTTTGCACGGGCAAGGGCCCGACGGGCACCTTCGATGCAGACGGAGCGCTTGATGACCTCGAGCCTCGGATAGGCCTCCACCAGCCGCCGCACCAGCCCGAAATAGCTCCCAGGCAGGGCCTCTCCGGGCCACAGCCGAACTATGAAGCCCTTCATGGCCTGTTCGGCCGCCTTGTGGAGCTCGACCAGCTGTTTCAGCTGGTCGCTCAAAGGCACAGGGTGTCCGGCCTCAGAATACTGAGACCAGAACACCTTCTCCGTCGAGCTGCCCTCTTCAACTCGGTAGAATGCGGCGGCGGCGGATACGCTACGGGGAAGATCTGCGAATGCCCCTGGAGAGCTCCGGATTCGGGTAAGTAACAAGTAGTTTACTTTTATATTTCTGCCTACAATAAGCAGTACAATCCTGTTATTTTTTTTGCAATCACACCTTTTTATAGGCACTTTTTCTGTAAGGTATTTCTTACCTTCTTTCTCCTCGAGCCGCCGCTTGGCAAGGCCGAGTTCTTGCTCGGTCCGCTCGAGGTCCTGCTTCAGGACACCCACCTCCGCAGTCAGTGCGGCGGTGGATAGCAGCGAGTCCTGCATACGCATATTGACTCTTTTTTGTTAGACTCCCGCGATAGTTAATAGATCCTCTATTCGGCTTTTCTTTCCGAATGCCAAACAGAGCATCAGGGGCTACTGTCTATGCGGTAATATTTTTACATATTTTTACTTACCTCGAAGCCTGTTAGAAGGCTAGCACAAGCTTCAGTCAGTCCGCTCTTGGCGGACCGAACCTTCTGGATCACCGTACTCATAATAGTACGGTGCCCCTCGTCGATGGAGGCGCCGTCAAGCACCTCCAGCAGATTGTCCGGCACCTCCGGTTGGATGGAGGCCGCCGGCTCAGAAGGCTTGCTCCTCTTGGAAGGAGTTCGCCTACCGCGGTCCGGAACTGTGGAAGATTCCGGCGTGATGTCCGGCACAAAGCCGGACTTGGAGCCCTGGGGGGCCTTATCCCCTTCACTCCTGGAGTCCGGGAGGTTGCCTTGCGGCTCCTCCGGGACCACCTCCTCCTGCCCCGGAGCTTGTCGCGACGCCACTTCGGCGTCGTCTGCAGTGCGGGGGGAGACAGCGGGCGGAACTGAGTTCACGTCCGATGAGTCCAGGGAGCCGCCCGACGATTCGTTGAATTCGGCCCGGGGCGGGCTGCATAAGTCTCAAGGGCCGTCGCGAGCTCGGATGCTTGCGCCTTTGACTCAAGCTCCAAACTCTCATGTTTTTTCATGAGAGCCTGAAGCTCTTGCTGCACCTCGCCGACCTGAGCCCCAAGTCTGTCTGGCTCAGTGCGCTCCGCGGCCATTTTCTTTTCGGCCTCAAACAGCGCCTGCTTAAGGGTCGCCACTGTTGGGGAACGTAGCATAAATTCAAAATTTTCCTACGTGTCACCAAGATCTATCTATGGAGTCATCTAGCAACGAGGGAGGAGTGGATCTACATACCCTTGTAGATCGCGCGCGGAAGCGTTCAAGAGAACGGGGGTGATGGAGTCGTACTCGTCGTGATTCAAATCACTGATGATCCTAGCGCCGAACGGACGGCACCTCCGCGTTCAACACACGTACGGAGCAGCGACGTCTCCTCCTTCTTGATCCAGCAAGGGGGAAGGAGAGGTTGATGGAGATCCAGCAGCACGACGGCGTGGTGGTGGAAGTAGCGGGATTCCAACAGGGCTTCACCAAGCGCTGCGGGAGGAGGGAGATGTGTCATGGGAGGGAGAGGGAGGCGCCAGGGCTTAGGTTTGGTTGCCCTCCCTTCCCCCCACTATATATAGGGCCAAGGGAGAGGGGGAGGGCGCAGCCTTTCCCCTTCCTCCAAGGAAGGGTGCGGCCAAGGGGGGGAGGAGTCCATCCTCCCCAAGGCACCTCGAAGGTGCCTTCCCCCTTTAGGACTCTCCCCTTCTCTTGTCCCTTTGGCGCATGGGCCTCTAGGGGCTGGTGCCCTTGGCCCATGTAGGCCAAGGCGCACCCCCTACAGCCCATGTGGCCCCCGGGGCAGGTGGCCCCACCCGGTGGACCCCCGGGACCCTTCCGGTGGTCCCGGTACAATACCGGTGACCCCGAAACTTGTCCCGATGGCCGAAATAGCACTTCCTATATATAAATATTTACCTCCGGACCATTCCGGAACTCCTCGTGACGTCCGGGATCTCATCCGGGACTCCGAACAACATTCGGGTTACCGCATACTAATATCTCTATAACCCTAGCGTCACCGAACCTTAAGTGTGTAGACCCTACGGGTTCGGGAGACATGCAGACATGACCGAGATGACTCTCCAGTCAATAACCAACAGCGGGATATGGATACCCATGTTGGCTCCCACATGTTCCACGATGATCTCATCGGATGAACCACGATGTCAAGGACTTGATCAATCCTGTATACAATTCCCTTTGTCTAGCGGTACGATACTTGCCCGAGATTCGATCGTCGGTATCCCGATACCTTGTTCAATCTCGTTACCGGCAAGTCTCTTTACTCGTTCCGTAACACATCATCCCGTGATCAACTCCTTGATCACATTGTGCACATTATGATGATGTCCTACCGAGTGGGCCCAGAGATACCTCTCCGTTTACACGGAGTGACAAATCCTAGTCTCGATTCGTGCCAACCCAACAGACACTTTCGGAGATACCTGTAGTGTACCTTTATAGCCACCCAGTTATGTTGTGACGTTTGGCACACCCAAAGCACTCCTACGGTATCCGGGAGTTGCACAATCTCATGGTCTAAGGAAATGATACTTGACATTAGAAAAGCTTTAGCATACGAACTACATGATCTTGTGCTAGGCTTAGGATTGGGTCTTGTCCATCACATCATTCTCCTAATGATGTGATCCCGTTATCAACGACATCCAATGTCCATGGTCAGGAAACCGTAACCATCTATTGATCAACGAGCTAGTCAACTAGAGGCTTACTAGGGACATGGTGTTGTCTATGTATCCACACATGTATCTGAGTTTCCTATCAATACAATTATAGCATGGATAATAAACGATTATCATGAACAAGGAAATATAATAATTACGTTCGACATTAGGGAAAGCTGTGCAACAAAGGAACATCATGAGTTACTCTGATATCCGAACTTACGATTTCGCCGGACGCTTGGCCCTATTTGGCCACTCCTCTTCGCCCTCTTCGGCGTCGGGGGAGTAGTCCGGCGGAGGGGTCTTCCTTTTCCTAGACCCCTCGGCCTCCCCCGTTGGGGCGGCCTTCCTCTTCTCTCCTCCCTCCACTGGGGGGGAGAGTTTTCTTCTTCCTCCTCCTCGTTTTCATGGGAAGAGGGCATCTCAGACTCGTCGGATGACGAGTCCGACACCACCACGTTACGGGCACTCTTTCGAGTCCCCGTGGTCTTCTTCTTCTTGGCCTTCTTCTCCGGCACCACATAAGGCGCCGGAACCAGCAGCTTCACTAGTAGAGCTGGGGCTGGGTCTTCGGGCAGCGGAGCCGGACAGTTAATCGGTCCGGATATCGCCCGCCAAGCCTGTCAAAGGTAAGGGAGTTTAGATCCCGCATAGAGTCAAACTATGAAAAAAGCTTAACATCCTGTAAAAGGTGAAGATAGCTTACCTCGCTAGCGTGACGCTGCAAGCTGTATCCGCGGTCCTCGGAAGCGGATGCGGGAGCCTCGGCGCCCTTTAATAGCACCTTCCAGGCATCTTCGTACGTCGTGTCGAAGAGCCTGCTAAGGGTTTGGTGCTGCGCCGGGTCGAACTCCCACAGATTAAAATCCCGTTGTTGGCACGGGAGGATCCGGCGGACGAGCATAACCTGGATTACATTAACAAGCCGGATTGGCTTGTTCACCAGGTACTGGATGCATGTTTGCAATCCGGTCACCTCTTTTTCGTCACCCCACGACTGGCCCGTCTCTTTCTAGGACATAAGCCGCGTGGGGGGTCCAGATCGGAACTCGGGGGCTGCGATCCATTTCGGATCACGTGGCTCGGTGATGTAAAACCACCCGGATTGCCACCCCTTTAGGGTCTCCACAAAAGAGCCCTCGAACCATAGGACGTTGGCCATCTTGCCCGCCATGGCGCCTCCGCACTCCGCTTGGCTGCCGCACACCACCTTGGGCTTGACGTTGAAGGCCTTGAGCCAGAGGCCGAAATGAGGGTGGACGCGGAGGAAAGCCTCGCACACAACAATAAACGCCGAGATGTTGAGGATGAAGTTCGGGGCCAGATCGTGGAAATCCAGGCCGTAGTAGAACATGAGCCCCTGGACAAATGGGTGGATTGGAAAACCCAGTCCGCGGAGGAAGTGGGGAAGAAATACTACCCTCTCATGGGGCCTCAGGGTGGGGAGAAGCTGCCCCTTTTCGGGAAGCCGATGCGCGATGTCCTTAGACAGGTATCCAGCCTTCCTTAGCTTCTTGACTTGGCCCTCCGTAGCGGAGGAGACCATCCACTTGCCTCCCGCTCCGGACATTGTTGGAGAAGGTTGAGGCGGGAAGTGCGGGCTTGGGCGCTGGAGCTCGAGCGCACAGGAGATGGATAGGCAAAGGAGGAAGAAGGCGTAGGTAAAAAGGTGGATCCTTATCCCCTTATATGGGCGGATGCGGTTGTGCGTCCCCACCAGCCTAGTAAAACTCGCATGCCTCCCAAGCGCCGTGATAAATGGCGCGGTTGGCTTACCCACGTCCGTATTGATGAGAATCCCGTAAAAGGGGTACACGATCTCTGCTTTGACAAGACGTGCCAAGGAAACCGCCTCGCAAAACGTGCTGAGGTGGAAAAGTAAAAACGATTCGAGTAAAGGACTTGGCCGTAGTATGATGATGCACTGCGGAATACGTCAGCAGATTTGATTTGTGTTAATATTATTCTCTCTATGGCAATATGTGGAAACTTATTTTGCAGAGCCGCACACTACTCTTGGTGTTTACAATCTTCTATGAAGGACTTGGAGGAGGAACCCGCCTTGCAATGCCGAAGACAATCTGCGCGCCGGACTCGTCGTCATTGAAGCCTGGTTCAGGGGCTACTGAGGGAGTCCTGGATTAGGGGGTGTTCGGGTAGCCGGACTATACCTTCATCCGGACTCCAGTACTATGAAGATACAAGATTGAAGACTTTGTCCCGTGTCCGGATGGGACTTTCCTTGGCATGGAAGGCAAGCTTGGCGATGCGGATATTCAAGATCTCCTACCATTGTAACCGACTCTGTGTAACCCTAACCCTATCCGGTGTCTATATAAACCGGAGGGTTGTAGTCCGTAGGACATCAACTCCATATACAACAATCATATCATAGGCTAGCTTCTAGGGTTTAGCCTCCTTGATCTCGTGGTAGATCTACTCTTGTACTACCCATATCATCAATATTAATCAAGTAGGAGTAGGGTATTACCTCCATCAAGAGGGCCCGAACCTGGGTAAAAACATCGTGTCCCTTGTCTCCTGTTACCATCCGGCCTTGACGCACAGTTCGGGACGCCCTACCAGAGATCCGCCGGTTTTGACACCGACAACAACCATACCGTAGGCTAGCTTCTAGGGTTTAGCCTCTTTGATCTCGTGGTAGATCTACTCTTGTACTACCCATATCATCAATATCAATCAAGCAGGACGTAGGGTTTTACCTCCATCAAGAGGGCCCGTACCTGGGTAAAACATTGTGTCCCCTGCCTCCTGTTACCATCCGGCCTAGGCGCATAGTTCGGGACCCCCTACCCGAGATCCGCCAGTTTTGACACCGACACTCGCGATACATCAAGATCATGCCAAATCAAGAACACGAGAGAGAGATCAAACACATAGCTACTGGTACATACCCTCAGCCCTGAGGGAGAACTACTCCCTCCTCGTCATGGAGAGCGTCGGGATGATGAAGATGGCCACCGGTGAGGGATCCCCCCTCGGCAGGGTGCCGGAACAGGGTCCCGATTGACTTTTGGTGGCTATAGAGGCTTGCAGCGGCAGAACTCCCGATCTAATCTCCGTTCTGGAAGTTTTACGATATGTAGGTATATATGGGTGCAAGGGGTACATCGGTGGAGCTTCGAGGGCCCCACGAGGCAGGGGGCGCGCCCTAGGGGGGTGGGCGCGCCCCCCACCCTCGTGGCCAGCTCCCGTATCTTCTGACGTAGAGTCCAAGTCTATCTGGTGGCTTTCCTTCCAAAAATAACTTCTCCAGTTGATTTCATTCCGTTTCGACTCCGTTTGATATTCCTTTTCTTCAAAACACTGAAATAGGCATAAAATAGCAAATCTGGGCTGGGCCTCTGGTTAATAGGTTAGTCCCAAAAATAATATAAAAGTGGATAATAAAGCCCAATGTTGCCCAAAACAGTAGATAATGTAGCATGGAGCAATCAAAAAATTATAGATACGTTGGAGACGTATCAAGCATCCCCAAGCTTAACTCCTGCTCATCCTTGAGTAGGTAAATGATAAAAAAAGAATTTTTGATGCGGAGTGCTACTTGGCATAATTTCAATGTAATTCATCTTAATTGTGGTATGAATATTCAGATCCATAAGATTCAAGACAAAAGTTCATATTGACATAAAAATGATAATACTTCAAGCATACTAACTAAGCAATTATGTCTTCTCAGAATAACATGGCCAAAGAAAGTTCATCCCTACAAAATCATATAGTTTAGTCATGTTTCATTTTCGTCACACAAGAATGCTCTCATCATGCACAACCCCGATGACAAGCCAATCAATTGTTTCATACTTCAGTAATCTCAAAATCATAAACTTTCACGCAATACATGAGCACGAGCCATGGATATAGCACTATGGGTGGAATAGAATATAATGAGGGGGGTTATGTGGAGAAGACAAAAAAGGAGAAAGTCTCACATCAACGAGGCTAATCAATGGGCTATGGAGATGCCCATCGATTGATGTTAATGCAAGGAGTAGGGATTGCCATGCAACGGATGCACTAGAGCTATAAATGTATGAAAGCTCGACAAAAGAAACTAGTGGGTGTGCATCCAACTTGATTGCTCACGAAGACCTAGGGCACTTGAGGAGGCCCATTGTTGGAATATACAAGCCAAGTTCTATAATGAAAATTCCCACTAGTATATGAAAGTGATAACTCAAGAGACACTCTATCATAAAGATCATGGTGCTACTTTGAAGCACAAGTGTGGAAAAAAGGAATAGTAGCATTGCCCCTTTTTGGGGGGGCTTCTTTTTTTTCTTTAGCCTTTATCTTTTTGGGGGACAATACTCTATTGAATGATGATCATCACACTTCTATTTATTTACAACTCAATGATTACAACTCGATACTTAGAACAAGGTATGACTCTATATGGATGCCTCCGGCGGTGTACCGGGATATGCAATGAATCAAGAGTGACAAGTATGAAAAAATTATGAACGGTGGCTTTGCCACAAATACTATGTCGACTACATGATCATGCTAAGCAATATGACAATGATGAATGTGTCATGATAAACTGGATGGTGGAAAGTTGCATGGAAATATATCTCGGAATGGCTATGGAAATGCCATAATAGGTAGGTATGGTGGCTATTTTGAGGAAGATATAAGGAGGTTTATGTGTGAAAGAGCGTATCATATCACGGGGTTTGGATGCATCGGCGAAGTTTGCACCAACTCTCGATGTGAGAAAGGGCAATGCACGGTGCCGTAGAGGCTAGCAATGATGGAAGGGTGAGAGTGCGTATAATCCATGGACTCAACATTAGTCATAAAGAACTCATATACTTATTGCAAAAATCTACAAGTCATAAAAAACCTCGGCACTACGCGCATGCTCCTAGGGGGATAGATTGGTAGGAAAAGACCATCGCTCGTCCCCGACCACCACTCATAAGGAGGACAATCAAATAACACCTCATGTTTCAAATTTGTTACACAACGTTTACCATACGTGCATGCTACGGGATTTGCAAACTTCAACACAAGCATTTCTCAATTTCACAACTACTCAACTAGCATGACTTTGATATTATTACCTCCATATCTCAAAACAATCATCAAGTATCAAACTTCTCTTAGTATTCAACACACTCATAAGAGAATTTTATTATTCTTGAATACCTAGCATATTAGGATTTTAAGCAAATTACCATGCTATTTAAGACTCTAAAAATAATCTAAGTGAAGCATGAGATTTCATCTATTTCTTCAAAATAAAACTACCACCATGCTCTAAAAGGTATAAGTGAAGCACTAGAGCAAATGACAAACTACTCCGAAAGATATAAGTGAAGATCAATGAGTAGTTGAATAATTATGAAACTATGTGAAGACTCTCTAACATTTAATAATTTCATATCTTGGTATTTTATTCAAACAGCAAGCAAAGCAAAATAAAATGACATTCTAAGAATGGCAAACATCATGTGAAGAAGCAAAAACTTAGGATCAACCGAAACTAACCGATAATTGTTGAAGAAGAAAGGTGGGATGCCAACCGGGGCATCCCCAAGCTTAGATGCTTGAGACTTCTTGAAATATTATCTTGGGGTGCCTTGGGCATCCCCAAGCTTGAGCTTTTGTGTCTCCTTAATTCCTCTCATATCAAGGTCTCCCTAAATCTCAAAAGCTTCATCCACACAAAACTCAACAAGGACTCGTGAGATAAGTTAGTATAAACCATTGCAAAAACCTTTTCATACTCTACTGTAGCAAATCACTATAATTATTATTCAACATTGCATACTAAATGCCTCTGCATATTTAATAGTCCTATCCTCAAATAGAATCATTAAAGAAGCAAACATATGCAAACATAACAGCAATCTGCCTAAACAGGATAGCCTGTAAAGAATGCTGCAACATCCATACTTCCCTAGCTCCAAAAGTTATGAAAGAAAATCCCCACTGTAGTAAATTTATCAGAGCTTAATATGCAAAAGGTTTCAACATTTTATCACATTATGACTTTTCTAGGGAATTATTGCAACAGCAGTAAACTTTCTGTTTTCAAACAGCAACATGTATACTTGTAACATAGGCATAGTAAAGACTATTAATGCCACTTTTATTGAAATAAAAGATGCAAAACATTGTTCTAAATAACAGCAAGAAAATCCTAACAAAATAAATTGACGCTCCAAGCAAAACACATATCATGTGGCGAATAAAAATATAGCTCCAAGTAAAGTTACCGATGAACGAAGACGAAAGAGGGGATGCCTTCCGGGGCATCCCCAAGCTTAGGCTCTTGGTTGTCCTTGAATATTACCTTGGGGTGAATTGGGCATCCCAAAGCTTAGGCTCTTGCCACTCATTATTCCATAGTCCATCGAATCCTTACCCAAAACTTGAAAACTTCACAACACAAAACTTAACAAAAAACTCGTAAGCTCCGTTAGCGAAAGAAAACAAAACACCACTTCAAGGTACTGTAATGAACTCATTCTTTATTTATATTGGTATTAAACCTACTGTATTACAACTTCTCTATGGTTTATAAACTCTTTTACTAGCCATAGATTCATCAAAATAAGCAAACAACACACAAAAAACAGAATCTGTCAAAAACAGAACAGTCTGTAGTAATGTGTAACTAACGCAAACTTCTGGAACCCCAAAAATTCTAAAATAAATTTCTGGACCTGAGTAATTTTTATATTAATTATATTCAAAAATAATTAACTAAATATCACTCTCCAATAAAAAATGGCAGCAATTCTCGTGAGCGCTAAAGTTTCTGTTTTTTACAGCATGATCATAAAGACTTCACCCAAGTCTTCCCAAAGGTTCTACTTGGCACAAACACTAATTAAAAGCATAAAACCACATCTAAACAGAGGCTAGATGAATTATTTATTACTAAACAGGAACAAAAATCAAGGAACAAAGATAAAATTGGGTTGCCTCCCAACAAGCGCTATCGTTTAACGCCCCTAGCTAGGCATGATGATTTCAACGATGCTCACATAAAAGATAAGAATTGTAACATAAAGAGAGCATATTGAAGAATATGACTAGCACATTTAAGTCTAACCCACTTCCTATGCATAGGGATTTTGTGAGCAAACAACTTGTGGGAACAAGGATCAACTTGCATAGGAAGGTAAAACAAGCATAACTTCAAAATTTTAAGCACATAGAGAGGAAACTTGATATTATTGCAATTCCTACAAGCATAAGTTCCTCCCTCATAATAATTTTCAGTAGCATCATGAATGAATTAAACAATATAACCAGCACCTAAAGCATTATTTTCATGATCTACAAGCATAAAAAATTTACTACTCTCCACACAAGCAAAATTCTTCTCATGAATAATAGTGGGAGCAAACTCAAAAAATAATTATCATGTGAGGCATAATCCAATTGAAAACTAAAATCATGATGACAAGATTCATGGATATCATTATTATTTATAGCATACAAGTCATCACAATAATCATCATAGATAGCGGGCATGCTCTTATCATAATAAATTTGCACATCAAAACTTGGGGGACTAAAAATATCATCTTCATAAAACTTAGCTTCCCCAAGCTTGTGGCTTTGCATATCATTAGCATCATAGATATTCAAGGAATTCATACTAACAACATTGCAATCATGCTCATCATTCAAATATTTAGTGCCAAACATTTTATAGATTTCTTCTTCTAGCACTTGAGCACAATTTTCCTTTCCATCATACTTATGAAAGATATTAAAAAGGTGAAGCGTATGAGACAAACTCAATTCCATTTTTTATAGTTTTCTTTTATAAACTAAACTAGTAATAAAACAAGAAACTAAAAGACTCGATTGCAAGATCTAAAGATATACCTTCAAGCACTCACCTCCCCGGCAACGGCACCAGAAAAGAGCTTGATGTCTACTACACAACCTTCTTCTCGTAGACGTTGTTGGGCCTCCAAGTGCAGAGGTTTGTAGGACAGTAGCAAATTTCCCTCAAGTGGATGACCTAAGATTTATCAATCCGTAGGAGGCGTAGGATGAAGATGGTCTCTCTCAAGCAAACCTGCAACCAAATAACAAAGAGTCTGTTGTGTCCCCAACACACCCAATACAATGGTAAATTGTATAGGTGCACTAGTTCGGCGAAGAGATGGTGATACAAGTGGTATATGGATAGTAGATAAAGGTATTTGTAATCTGAAATAATAAAAACAGCAAGGTAGCACGTGATAAAAGTGAGCGTAAACGGTATTGCAATGTGTTGAAACAAGGCCTAGGGTTCATACTTTGGCTAGTGTAAGTTCCCTCAACAATACTAACATAATTGGATCACATAACTATCCCTCAACATGCAACAAAGAGTCACTCCAAAGTCACTAATAGCGGAGAACGAACGAAGAGATTATGGTAGGGTATGAAACCACCTCAAAGTTATTTTTCCAATCAATCAATTGGGCTATTCCTATAAGTGTCACAAACATCCCTAGAGTTCGTACTAGAATAACACCTTAAGATACAAATCAACCAAAACCCTAATGTCACCTAGATACTCCAATGTCACCTCACGTATCCGTGGGCATGATTATACGATATGCATCACACAATCTCAATTCATCTATTCAACCAACACATAGATCCTCAAAGAGTGCCCCAAAGTTCTACCGGAGAATCACGACGAAAACATGTGCCAACCCCTATGCATAGGTTCCCAATGTCACGAAACCCGCAAGTTGATCACCTTAACATACATCAAGTGGCACGTGGTATCCCATTGTCACCACAGATATCCACGGCAAGACATACATCAAGTGTTCTCAAGTCTTTAAAGACTCAATACGATAAGATTACTTCAAAGGGGAAACTCAATTCATTAGAAGAGAGAAGAGGGGGAGGAGAAACATAAGATCCAACTATAATAGCAAAGCTCGCGATACATCAAGATCGTATTATCTCAAGAACACGAGAGAGAGAGAGATCAAACACATAGCTACTGGTACATACCCTCATCCCCGAGGGAGAACTACTCCCTCCTCGTCATGGAGAGCGACGGGATGATGAAGATGGCCACCGGTGAGGGATCCCCCCTCCGGCAGGGTGCCGGAACAGGGTCCCGATTGACTTGTAATCTGAAAATAAGTGGTATATGGATAATAGATAAAGGTATTTGTAATCTGAAATATAAAAACAGCAAGGTAACTAATGATAAAAGTGAGCGTAAACGGTATTGCAATGCGTTGAAACAAGGCCTAGGGTTCATACTTTTGCTAGTGTAAGTTCCCTCAACAATAATATCATGATTGGATCACATAACTATCCCTCAACATGCAACAAAGAGTCACTCCAAAGTCACTAGTAGCGGAGAACGGACGAAGAGATTATGGTAGGGTACGAAACCACCTCAAAGTTATTCTTTCCAATCAATCCATTGGGTTATTCCTATAGGTGTCACAAACAGCCCTAGAGTTCGTACTAGAATAACACCTTAAGACACACATCAACCAAAACCCTAATGTCACCTAGATACTCCAATGTCACCTCAAGTATCTGTGGATATGATTATATGATATGCATCACACAATCTCAGATTCATCTATTCAACCAACACATAGAACCTCAAAGAGTGCCCAAAGTTTCTACCAGAGAATCACGACGAAAACGTGTGCCAACCCCTATGCATAGGTTCCCAATGTCACGAAACCCGCACGTTGATCACCAAAACATACATCAAGTGGATCAATAGAATAACCCATTGTCACCACTGTTATCCCACGCAAGACATACATCAAGTGTTCTCAAATCTTTAAAGACTCAATCCGATAAGATAACTCCAAAGGGGAAACTCAATTTATTACAAGAGAGAAGAGGGGGAGGAGAAACATAAGATCCAACTATAATAGCAAAGCTCGCGATACATCAAGATCGTGCCAAATCAAGAACACGACAGAGAGAGACAGAGATCAAACACATAGCTACTGGTACATACCCTCAGCCCCGAGGGAGAACTACTCCCTCCTCGTCATGGAGAGCGCCGAGATGATGAAGATGGCCACTAGTGAGGGATCCCCCCTCCGGCAGGGTGCCGGAACAGGGTCCCGATTGACTTTTGGTGGATACAGAGGCTTGCGGCGGCGGAACTCCCGATCTAATCTCCGTTCTAGAAGTTTTACGATACGTAGGTATATATGGGTGCAAGGGGGACGTCGGTGGAGCTTCGGGGGGCCCACGAGGCAGGGGGGTGCGCCCCCCACCCTCGTGGCCAGTTCCCGTATCTTCTGACGTAGAGTCCAAGTCTATCTGGTGACTTTCCTTCCAAGAATAACTTCTCTAGTTGATTTCGTTCCGTTTCGACTCCGTTTGATATTCCTTTTCTTCGAAACACTGAAATAGGCGTAAAACAGCAAATCTGGGCTGGGCCTCCGGTTAATAGGTTAGTCCCAAAAATAATATAAAAGTGGATAATAAAGCCCAATATTGCCCAAAACGGTAGATAATATAGCATGGAGCAATAAAAAATTATAGATACGTTGGAGACGTATCACTACACAACTTTGAGAGAAATCAGGTGTGGACATTGGTCGAGAAGCCCGACAACAACCACAACATCATCGGTACCAAATGGGTATTTCGCAACAAGCAAGATGAAGATGGACAAGTGGTTCGCAACAAAGCACGTCTCGTCGCCCAAGGCGACACACAAGTCGAAGGTATGGACTATGGTGAGACATATGCTCCCGTTGCTAGACTTGAGTCCATTCGCATCTTACTTGCCTATGCTAATCACCATGATATCACTTTGTACCAAATGGACATTAAAAGTGCTTTTCTAAATGGTGAAATCGAGGAGGAAGTTTATGTTAAGCAACCTCCCGGCTTTGTCAATCCTAAGAAACCTAATCATGTCTACAAACTTCACAAAGCCCTTTATGGTCTTAAACAAGCTCCTAGAGCATGGTATAAATGCTTGACCAAGTTCCTCATTGAAAAAGGCTTTGAAATTGGAAAAATAGATTCTACTCTTTTTACTAAAAGGGTTAATGGAGAACTATTTGTATGCCAAATTTATGTTGATGATATTATATTTGGATCAACTAACCCTCATTTTAGTGAAAAGTGTGGGAAGCTAATGTCGGAGAAGTTTGAGATGTCTATGATGAGTGAACTCAAATTCTTTCTTGGTTTACAAATCAAGCAAACTAAGGAAGGCACCTTTGTCTCTCAAACGAAGTACACCAAGGACTTATTCAAGAAGTTCAATATGCAAGAATGCAAAGGTATGACTACACCCATGCCTACTAGTGGACATCTTGATTTGACCAAAGATGGTGAACCGGTTGATCAAAAGGTTTACTGCTCTATGATTGGTTCATTATTATATCTATGTGTTTCACGTCCCGATATCATGTTAAGTGTGTGCATGTGTGCACGATATCAAGCTGCTCCTAAGGAATGTCATCTTAAGGCCGTGAAGAGGATAGTGAGATACTTAATACATACACCAAATTTTGGCATTTGGTATCCATAGAGAGCTTCCTTTGATCTTGTTGGCTACTCTGACTCGGACTATGCCGGTGACAAGGTTGATAGAAAGTACACTTCGGGTACTTGCCAATTCCTTGGTAGATCTCTTGTGTCTTGGTCTTACAAGAAACAAAAGTCGGTATCCTTATCCACCGCTGAAGCGGAATACATTGCCGCTGGTTCATGTTGTGCTCAATTACTTTGGATGACCCAAACTCTTAAAGATTATGGGATATATGTGAAACATGTTCCATTACTTTGTGACAATGAAAGTGCTATCAAGATTGCTCATAGTCCCGTGCAACACTCTCGAACTAAGCATATTGAAGTTCATCATCATTTCATTCGAGATCATGTTGCTAAGGGTGACATGAACCTTAAGCATGTTCGCACCGATAAGCAATTAGCGGATATATTCACTAAACCACTTGACGAGAAAGTGTTTTGCAGGTTAAGGGGTGAATTGAACATCATTTATGCATCAAACTTGGAGTAGGAACTCCATTGGATACATGCAAGACTTGAGCTTACAACTAATCTCTTGATATTTCTCCTACGATGATTATCTTATGTCTTGAAAATTTGCATCTTGCATGTTATCTAACCCTTGTAGGTATTTGGATGAATCTAATTCTATGAGATTGCAACTCACTCACATCTTGAGCAATCTCTACATCACCAAGTCTCTACACAATGGTGGTTGATGGCAAGGAAGCACGAAACCTTTCAAACATATCCTTTGACAAATTCTATGTTGAGTTTCATGATTGTCATGTTGGATACACAAGTGCTCTTCCTTGCGAAAACTAACCCATGTAGGTAGATGAACTCAAAATCCAAAGAGTGCTCCCAACTCTTGATGGGCTACATCAACCTTTGAGCAACCCACACAAGTTCAACTACATGATCAAGATCAACACCGCCACCCAAGGTATGTTATTCCATCTTAGAGTAGCTTTACTCCAAGTCATGAGTCAAAGCAACTCGACAAGATGTGAATACATCAAGATACTTAAACAAAAAGTGGTAACCCCATTTGAGCTTAAACGATGAGTACGACCTATGATCAAGTGATCTCACTTGACTCCTAAGTCAATGTACTCTAACATAGGTGACTTTATCACCGCCCAACTCTAGATGAAGTTCTCTTGTGTTCTTTTCTGTGTTCTCGCACTTGTCTCATGCATATTTGTTTCCCCTTTCAAACTTCATCTACACTTTTTAGTTTCTTTTCTTTGTTCTTTGTTCCGCATTTTCTGCATCCAATTCATTGCAAATCCTTGTGAGATCTTATTTGTCTAGTGAGCTGAGGTGACAAGTGTTTTTCTCTGTGATGAACTCGGTTCCACCGGTTTCATGATTCCGGTCTAGCCGAAGATTTTCAGGGCAACCGGAGCATCCAACTCGGTGACACCGATTTCACTACAGGAAAAACATTTTGCCACCTATTCCTGCTTTATTCTTGGACCAGCTCCACTCAATGAATCTTGTCCTCTGCAAGCATCACATTTACCTTAATGCTTTGTACTGTGATTCAAGGACCGAACCCATTCACAACAAATTCCAGAAGACCCTTCTTGGAAATTGATGTCAAAGGGGGGGAGAGAGATCACATCAAAGCTTAATCATATCTCTAGGGGGAGAGATCTCTAGGGGAGGGAATACTCCAGGAAAGAGTAATCTTCAAGGATCCCAGATGCTTGATGTTCAAGAGGAGAGATGCCACATGTCTTCTTGGGGGAAAGGCATGTTCATATGTGCTTATTTGCATTAGCTCTGTTCATTTGTTTCTCCGAGCTCTGTTTTTCTGTTCCCTATCTTCTCCCAGGATCCCATGCTAGATTCAGGGGGAGCAAGACTTCCAAGGGAAAGAAATTCATTAAATTCATTGCATATCTTTCTCTTTGGGGACATGTCAATATCTATCGTGGTACTCTGTACTCACTCTACATGTCATCCCAGTCTTGGTACTCTTGTGGTTTCTTTTGTTTGCTCTAGCTAGTAGGGGCATCTGTTTTATCTAACCTTGTTTACGCAGGTTCATCCCATCCTAGCCAACTCAAGACCACAAGGTAAGTATATGTATCATGGTCATGTGTATGAGAAATTCTTGCTGATGTACATACTGTTTGCAAGAAGGACTCATGGGCATGAAGGTACATTTCTCATATTTTCATCACTTGCTCTGATGCATATAGCCAAGATACATGTAACACATTGCTACTTTGTCATGGTTATGCTCTCACATGCTTCTATATACCATATTCACATGATTGCATACATGTAGGGGAGCCTATGCTTGTTACATGTCTTTCCAAAGCTTTACTTGCTACTCTCTATATCTTTATCTAAAGCTTTGATGTATGTTGCCATCAATTACCAAAAAGGGGGAGATTGAAAGCACAAGTGCTCCCTAGGTGGTTTTGGAATTAATGACAACATATCTCTTGTTGGACTAACACTTTTGCCTAGTATGTTTCAGACAAGTTCAACAAATTAGGTGGCATGGACTAAAGGATGTGGAACCCCTTCAAGATGCTAAGGACAAAAGATTGGCTCAAGATTCAAGATCAAGACTCTACATTTTCTATTTTAGTGATCCAAGATCACATTGAGTCTATAGGAAAAGCCAATACTATCAAGGAGGGATGAGGTGTTGCTTAATGGCTTGCTTGCTCAAAGTGCTTAGTGATATGCTCCAAAACCCTCAACTACCTTCCCACATCACATATGACCTAAACCAAAAGTCAAACTCGGCCCCACCGATTCTTTCTATCCGGAGCCACCGAGTTCAGTTGACATAGCCACTGCCAGAAACCCTAATCGGTTCGGTCTCACCGATGGGATCTCGGTCTCACCGAGATGGGCTTACAAACTCTCTGTTACCTGTTGCAATATTTTCGGTCCCACCAAGATATGCAATCGGCCCCACCGAGTTTGCTTGGCCAACTCTCTGTTTAACTTATTGCCCAAATCGGTCCCACCGAGTTTGAGTAATCGGTCAAACCGAGTTTCGGTTTTACCCTAACCCTAGCACATCGGTTCCACCGAGTTGATCCAGTCGGTCCCACCGAAAACCCTAACGGTCACTAGGTTTGCTAAATCGGTCCGACCGAGTTTTTCAATTCGGTCTCACCGAGATTGGTAAATTGTGTGTGACGGTTAGATTTTGTGTGGAGGCTATATATACCCCTCCACCCACTCTTCATTCATGGAGAGAGCCATCAGAACATACCTACACTTCCAATACACATTTTCTGAGAAAGAACCACCTACTCATGTGTTGAGGCCAAGATATTACATTCCTACCATATGAATCTTGATCTCTAGCCTTCCCCAAGTTGCTTTCCACTCAAATCTTCTTTCCACCAAATCCACATCCTGTGAGAGAGAGTTGAGTGTTGGGGAGACTATCATTTGAAGCATAAGAACAAGGAGTTCATCATCAACACACCATTTGTTACTTCTTGGAGAGTGGTGTCTCCTAGATTGGCTAGGTGTCACTTGGGAGCCTCCGACGAAGATTGTGGAGTTGAACCAAGGAGTTTGTAAGGGCAAGGAGATCGCCTACTTCGTGAAGATCTACCGCTAGTGAGGCAAGTCCTTCGTGGGCGATGGCCATGATGGGATAGACAAGGTTGCTTCTTCATGGACCCTTCGTGGGTGGAGCCCTCCGTGGACTCGCGCAACCGTTACCCTTCGTGGGTTGAAGTCTCCATCAACGTGGATGTACGATAGCACCACCTATCAGAACCATGACAAAAACATCCGTGTCTCCAATTGTGTTTGATTTCTCCAAACCCTTCCCATTACATTCTTGCAAGTTGCATGCTTTACTTTCCGCTGCTCATATACTCTTTGCATGCTTGCTTGATATGTATCGTGTTTGTTAAACTTGTGTCAAAACTCCACTTCAACTTAAAGAAGTTATAAAAACTGCAACTTTTAGCACTTAGTGTCTAATCACCCCCCCCCCTCTAGACACCTCTTCTCGATCCTTTCAGTAGGGTATTACACCACAACGGTGGCCCGAACCAGTATAACCCTGTGTCTTTCTGTGTTGCGAGTTCGTGGAGTTCGTCCGCAAGATCTTAGCGAGCTAGAGCGTAGATTGGTAGAAGGGAAAGACTTCGCGCGCACCCCAGTGTTCGAACCTTAAGGGTTAGCCAGAACCCCACATCCGACTTTTGGCGTGCTAGGTAGGGGTGCGCCGTAGCTTCCTTTTTGTCAGTCTGTCGCTCCGTCGTCTCCATGTCGGACGCTCGCCATGCTCGAGCTGAGCGTCAGGCTGCACTCGCCACCCGCGTCACTCAGACGGCTCCCGTCAGCGGGCCACCTCGTCATTCCCCGTCCCCTGCCGCCAACGCTGCCACCGGCCCAGTGGGGAACGAGTAGCAGGCGTCCTTGCTGCATCCTTCAGTGCGGCAGGACGGCCGCACCGCTACTCCATCACTCACCCCTGCTGGTTCTTCGTCCCACGCGCACCGTGCTCCCATGGAAGCACGGGCCGCGCTCATCGCGGCGAACGAGCTCCTGCGTTACCACCCCGTCGACGACCTCTATGGGGAGTGGCTTGACCGCGTCGCCGAGCTCGTCCATGCCGCAGGGGGCTCTCCGATGCCGTCCCACTCTCTGCCTCCCCCTCAACCAGCCGCACGCGACGGGGCTCATGGCGTGCCTCCACCGCCTCGACCCCAAGACGGCGCCTTGGCACCAAGGCGCGCGCCTCCACGGCGTGATCCACCGCGCCCGGCGCCCGCGCGTGAAGAAAGAAGCCGCCAAGAAATCCCGCGGCCGCGAGAAGCTGCACCGGCACTCCCCGCGCCGCCTCGCCAAGACCATGTGCCGCCTGCAGTGGCGCAGCGCGGACCTCGCCAAGACCAAGCTCTGCCTAAGAAGCGGTCCCTGGCGACCACGGCTGGCTGCCGCGCCTTCACCCCCGAGCTACGTAGCGTCTCCTGGCCACACAAGTTTAAGCCAGATCTACCTCCTCGATACGACGGCACCGCCGACCCCGCGGAGTTCCTGCAGCTCTATGAGTTGAGCATCGAAGCGGCCAACGGCGACAAAAAAGTCATGGCGAACTGGTTTCCCATGGCTCTCAAGGATGGGGCCCGCTCCTGGCTCCTGAACCTGCAGCACGGCTCGATCTCCTCCTGGGACGAGATGCGTGACCGTTTCGCCGCCAACTTCCAGGGCACTCGCGACCGCCCACTAGCCGCGGGCGATCTACGCCGCATCAAGGAATAGCCAGGAGAGACCCTCCAGAAGTACATTCAGCGCTTCAACAACACACGCCTCAAGATCCCCAAGGTCATGGACGAAGCCATCATCTCCGTGTTCTCAGACGGTGTCCGTGACATCAAGATGAAGGAAGAGCTAGCTATCCACGAGGAGCTTTGCACATCTCAGGAGCTGTTCAACCTAGCGACCAAGTGCGCACGAGCTGCGGAGGGGCACCTCTCTCTCCTTGAGCTGCCACCTGCGGGAGTGGAGGAGAAGAAGGCCAAGGCCAAGGATGTGAAGCGCAAAGAGGCAGTGTTGCTCGCAGCGGAGCCCGACACCAAGCGAGGCAGAGATCAGCCCGAGTCATCCAAGAACGGCCGTCCGTTCTGCGCCTTCCAGAACCTGAACACCCACAACACCAACGACTGCTAAGAGCTCAGAGCCATACGGGAAGGATGCTTCAGTCGACGCCCCGAGCGCAACGACCGGGGCTACGGCCGCGAAGGCGGACGCTGGGACGACCGTGGCCCGCGCCAGGAGTGGCGGGACCGGCCTCGTGAGGACCGTTGGCAGGACCAACCTCGCAAGGGCGCCTGGAGGGACCCGCCTCATGAGGATCGCCCCTAGGGCAATGTCGGTCTTCCCCCGTTGCCGCCACCAAGAAGGAACGACGACCACCACCAGGACGAGGGGGCTGGGGGCTTCCAGGAGCCGCGCGCAATCTTGCATCTTGGGCGGTGCTCAGGCCCCAGCCTCTCAGCGCATCTTCAAACAGTTCGCTTGCGAGGTGAATGCGGCGCTCCCCAAGCTCGAGGCCACGCGACTACTCAGGTGGTCCCAATGCGCCATCACCTTCAACTCGGCCGACCAGCTCAAGTGCGCAGCCACCGCTGGCGCACTCCCTATGTTGTGCTCCCCAATCATCAGCAACGTGCAAGTCACCAAGACTCTCATCGATGGTGGCACAGGGCTCAACGTCCTATCCGTCGACACGTTCGACAACCTCCAAGTGCCCTATGAGCAGCTCCAGCCAACCAAGCCTTTCTCAGGAGTGACTGGCGGTTCCACCACACCGATAGGGAAGGTCCGCCTGCCTGTCACCTTCGGGGAGTGCAAGAACTACCACACCAAGCTCATCGACTTCGACGTCGCGCACATCCGCCTGTCGTACAATGCCATCCTCGGGTATCCAGCCCTGGCCAAGTTCATGCCAGTCACTCACCATGGCTACAACGTCCTCAAGATGCCAGGAAGCGGGGGAATCATCACGGTCCCATGTGAAGAAAAGGATGCGATGTGCTCCCTTGAGCGCGCCTTCCAAGCTGTAGCAATCGACAACCCTGACAGCAGAAGTGAAGGCCCTCAGGAGACCATCCCCAAGAAGAAGCTGCCGCGCCGCGCAGGACCCCAAGAAGATGGCATCGTGTTAGGAGCCTCATCAGGATCAGCGCCCACTCCAGGGGCGCCTCCCTCCACCGCATAGGAAAGCGCGCCCGGCGCCCTCCTCGGGCAGGGCTCGGGGGCTCTCTCCTGGAGAGCCTCAGACCTTGCCAACCTCATGGGGGAGGCGCTTGGGCACCACTTGGAAGCGTGCTTCATGGCACACTTTCCTCAGGAGAGCACGGGGCAAGGAGTGCCCACCACCCAGGAGTTCATCACCAAGACCACCCAAGAGCTACAAGACGCGAGAGCCATGCACGGCCACGGCCGCTCACAAGGTGCAGCACCCCATCCAGGCGAGGATGCCGGGCTGCGCGTCTGCATCGACATCCCAGGGCTCAACAGGGCCGCATCTCAGGAACGCTTCTGGCCATCACGTGCAGGCCGCTGTGAGGGCCCACCACACAGCTACGTTCACATGCCTTTCAGCTTGCTGAGCGTGGCGTCGGCCTATCAGCACAACGTGCGGCAGGTCCTAACGGCTCAGGAGGGCAGGTTCCACGCCATTCTAGAGGAGATGAGGACAGTGTTCAGGGAACCTCCCGAGCCCCCAGCCTCCCGAGGCTCAGGGTCCCGGTGGCTCATGAGGAGCCATTCCTTCAACGCGTGGCTTTAGTTGCACCAACTCTACTTTGTCTACAGGACCAGGTGACATCTTCCAAGTCCATTTAAGCTGGGAGCACCTCTCGGGATGCATTATTCCCAGGCCATATGGGTCCGTCCCTGTGGTATGTATCCCTTTTGCTACGTCTTTAGCTTACCTTGTTGGGGGCGCCCCTCAGGCTGCATCATCCCCATGCCGCTCGGGCCAGACCCAGTGGCATGTATCTTCCTGCATTTATCCAAGTCGATCTGCTCTTCATGCTTAACCTGCCAACTGTTATCACCTGCTCGATCACCGCCCGCCGCGGGTTTGTTTATCCCATGCAACCCGGTTGCATGTTAAAAGGGGGCTCCTGAGCATCGCGACTCAGGAGCTCTTACTGGCTCTCCAGCCCTCACCCCCTGGCCTTGACCACGGCATCGTGACCTGGCATACCAGTGGCGGCTGAGCTCGCTCGAGGGCCGGGACCTGAGGATGTAGAGTGCTTGCATATAACCGCCTTGCAGGAACATACAGTCACCAAGACTCAAGACCAGGCGCAACCCGCCTTGAGGTAGGGCCTCGTGAGTCCCGCGCTGGCTCACGAGTGCCCAGATACACCTCACGGCCCTGCCGTGAAAGCCACGTGTCAGGGCGAGGCTGTACACGCCCCGGGGGCTCCTCCCGGAGGGGGCCCCCATCCCATGCCCAAGTGGAAGCTCCATGCTTCGCGCTGGCTGTCGACACTACCGAGGAGCGGCTATGCCCGTGCACAAGCAGAAGCACTATGCTCCGCGCTGGTGATAAACAACTGAGAGCGACCCCGGTTGCACCAACCTCAGGGAGCCCAGAGCTCAGCGCCCAGCCTCACCACGACGCCTCCCCTCGGGAGAGTTGCGAGAGGGGGCTGGGCACGGGGGCTGCGCTCGGGTCACGCCCAAGTGCATGCCACCCAACCAGGTCCCCCGGACCTGGGCGTCGCGCGCCCCTCCCGAGGCCTCGGTGAGGGCAGGTATGGAAATTGTTTGAATGTCAAGGGGGACTCCTGAGCATCGCGACTCAGGAGCCTAACTGGTCACGTAGCCCCTCACTCCTTGGTCCGTCTTGGTCTCCGGTCGGCCCAATGGTAGTTGAGGTATGCGCGGGGCCGGCTCTGCCGACATAGAACATTAATCTATCCTCACGAACCCTCCCTATATGTTGTTCGCACGTCAAGGGGGACTCCTGAGCATCGCGACTCAGGAGCCTAACTAGTCACATAGCCCCTCACTCCTTGGACCGTCCTGGTCTCCGGCCGGCCCAATGGCGGTTGAGGTATGCGCGGGGCCGGGCTCTACCGACACCGAACAAAGCAAATAGGAAGGAAAATGCAAAATCTTGAAGCAAATATTACAAGCATATTGTTCTCACAATACCAAATGAAAAGTCTAAACGCCTCCACGAGGCCTGATGTATGTCACAGGAATGAAACGAGAAGAATAGTCGCAGGTCACCCTTGGATGTCACCGTCGCCTGCGGAAGGTGCTTCCCCGTGGGCGACGATGTTCTCACCTTCACCACCAGCCGCGGGATCCGCGGCATCGCCAGACAAAGGATCGGAGACAAAGCTGCGGAACTTCCCAGCAAAGCCTCCACTTGACCTTGAACAGCTGCGGCAGCGGCTTGGCAGAGATCTTCAGCCACAGGCTCCAGCAGCTCGTCAAGGCGAGCGTTGGGGTCACGGAGGTGCAGATGGCTGAGGACGCGAGTCAGTGCAGCTGAAGACAGAACGTGAGCTTCTACCTCCGCCATGGGACTGAGGCCCTTGACAACCTCCTCAAGCGCCTTCACCACGAGAGGAAGCAGCTGGGCGGGGCCATCCTCGTTAGTGTCCGGCGGCCTCTCCAGGCCATGCTCGTAGAGCGTCCTCAGCGCCTTGCGAGATCTCTTCTCGAGATCGGCGAAGGCCACATGGTCTTCGGCCAGGACTTGCGCCTTGGCGGCAAGATCGGCCTCCTTCGCCCCCATCTTCTACTCCAACTCTTCCAACCGGGTGTGCTCGGCAGCCTGCTTCTTCCCCAGCTCCGCTAGCTCAGCATCACGGTTCTTGACAGCTTCCTCCCGGGCCTTCATCTCCTTCTCTTCTGCTTGGCGACGGTGTACCACTTCGGCATGCTTGTCGCGCGGGCTCTGCAACTCGCCCTCCAGCACTTGGCAGCGGTCACGGGCGGCCTTGGCGTCTTTTAGCGCCGCCTCACGATCGGCTGCAGCACTGACAGCCCCTTGCTTCTCCCTCTTGGAAGCAGCAACAGCCTGGCCCAGCGCCGCGCGTACCACCAGGTCAAAATGAAGCCAGCCGGAGGCCAACTCCACACGCCCGGCCACCAGGCGCGGGTCAGCGCTCAGGAGATCCGCCTGCAGTCGGGTCATCTCTGAAAGGGCACGCTCCAAGACGGCAGCAGGAGCAGAAGAACCAAGGAGTGGAGGTGCAGCAGTAGGAGGAAGCGACGCCGTCACCAGGGCTTGGGAGACCGCGGGCCCCGGAGCAGCTGGGACCTCGTCAGCCGCGCCAAGCACCGGCACCTCCGGAGCCAGCGGGGCCATGGGGGATGGCTTCACGCGGCAATGCTCCTCTTGGCCCCGTGAGGACGACCGGGCTGGGGAGACATGGGCGATGTTGCCTCCTTACTCTGCGGAGGGAGGCACAACCGCCATACCCTCCTTCCTCTTCTTCGCCGAAGATGCCGGCCTGATCAACCAAAGGCGAGCGTCAGGAAATAACAAGTACCAGCAGGGATAAAGCGAAGTTCGAGACACCTACCGGTCCACCGCCAAGTACTTCACCTTTCGCTTGTGAAGCTTGAGCCCTGACTTCATCAGGGCCTGAGGGGCAGGTGTCTGGGCCCCGGCAGCGCCATGCGGTGCGGAGGCAGAACCGGATCCATCCCCAGGAGGTGTTGGGGTGGAGGCGGCACCACGGTCTACCAGCGACGACCGACCCTTCGTCAGGACGAGGGGTTGCTCCTTCCCTCCTTGGTAGGCGACGGCCTCGGCATCATCAGGAAGGGCGCGGAGAATCTCGGCCTTGCTCGGAGGGGGGGTCTCCCCCACCTCTTCCGGGGTCTCCTCCGAGTCCACCTCCTCTTCCCCCTCTCCACGGGACTCGCCAGAAGACACCTCCACCGGTTTTTGCACCGAAGGAGCTCCTGAAAACACTGGCGGCACCAGCCCGCGCGCATCAAAAGTCGGCCTGGTGGCGATGAATTCCTCCTGGTCCCTGCGTTGGAACAGGGGAATGAAGGCGCTAGGCAGGCACTCCTGGTTGTCTCCGACTATGAGACGCAGGACAGCGTCTAGTTCGTCGTCAGGTAGGTCCCCCGGCCTCAGGCGGGCCTTGTTGTCCCCTCCTTCAAGCTCCTAGAAGGGGCGCGCACGTGCCTAGAGTGGGGCCACCCGCAGCGTCAAGAACTCCCTCAGGAGCATCGCTCCCGTTATTTTGGCCGCCCTCGCGTTGCCCGGCTTCAGGTCAGTCGTCATCTGCCCCAACACTGACGATGCCCGCTCGTCGGCAAGCTCCGCCCCGGGCCACTCCTTACCTTGTCGGGGCGCCTCCATCGGCAACACCAGGCGCAGATGGGCGAGCTTGGCATCCACCATGACCCATTTGGATCTAATGTTGTCGGCCCTCTTCCCGGTGCTCGAGATCGAGTTGGCCTTGCCGGGCACAACAAAGTTGGCGCATCCAGAGATGTGACCCTCGCTGACACGGAGGAATAAGAAATGGTGCAGGAGCGTCACAGACGGCATCACGCCCAGGTACGCCTCACAGTAGTAGGCAAAGATGGACAGGAGGAGGACAGAGTTGGGATGGAGATGCAACGCTTGCAGCCCATAGTGGTCGAGGACTTCATAGAAGAAATCAGAGAAGGGAGAGACCAACCCGACGGCAACACTGCTCGAAAAGAAGGGAAAGAAGGTGCTCCCCTCAGGCTCCGGCTCGTCGGAGGCAAGCCGGAGCTCCGTCTTCCCCCACTCATTGCTCTCTCCCGCCGTCAGCAGGCGCACGGAGACAAGGTTCTTCTCCGTGACAGTGGGAGCCTCAAGAGCGGGTTCGTACCAAGCCGGAGCCAAGGAAGCCTTGACCTTGCGCGGTGCCATGGGCAGCAGATGCAGAGCAAAGCCAGAGCAGATCTGTAGGTAGCAGCGGCGAAGAGCAAAAAAGGGGATCTGGAGTGAGGCAAGGAAGAAGCAATGAAGGCAAGTGCCTCCCGCGCCAGCCTTTTGTCAAGTCAAGCAATTGTCGAGGCAACGTGGGGAAGCAGAGACACCCACGTCCAATCAACCGCCACGCGTCAACCGAGGATGCAGGCTTTGGGAGCCAGCGATGCTCCGAACTTGACCCTTGGCTTCGCCGCGAAGCCAAGCCCGCGCGCACCTTGGGCACGGGGGCTACTGTCGGCATTCTGGGAACGGGGGTCCCCAGACTTGCCTGCTTGCGGCCTGCGGCGTGGCAGAGCCAGCAGGCCGTACGGCCCATCTTCACCAACAAGGCACCCAAGACCCTCGCGAGGGGCCAAGCCTCGTGAGGCAGACGATGCAAGACCTCCTCCTGAGTGGCCTGGTCAGGCAGGCTCGTGAGGAGCGGAGATATCAAGGCAAGGCCAACCTCACGAGGCTCTTGTGACGTGAGCCATGACGATCGACACTAGGCGGGCGCCAGCGCGCGCAGCGTCCTTATTTCCTCTTTGGTGCAAGGGGGCAAGCGCAGCCGCGGAGTACCAAGGCCTCAGGCAAAGGTTGCCATTCCGGTGCAACAAGACCAAGACCAGGCGGACGACAAGGCGGAGGTCATCATGGAGCCCAAGACGGCGTCACCCCAGAGCCTTTCACAGGCGCATACTACCTTCTGTCAGGATAGCTTGTACTAGTTGTCCCCCTTCAAATTAGCCCGCCATTGTTGGCTCCCTTCCTGCTTGATATTTGGGAAGAGGACCAGGGCCTCTATAAATAGGACTAGCCACCACCATAGGGGCGAGATCGAATCCTCGCACTACAAGTTCATACGCACAAGAACACCTCAACCTCAGGAGGCAGTTCTTCCCTTGTAATGTTCATCATCAGCCCAAGAGGCAATCCACCACCACCACACTGGAGTAGGGTATTAGACCACAACGGTGGCCCGAACTAGTATAACCTTGTGTCTTTCTGTGTTGCGAGTTCGTCGAGTTCGTCCGCAAGATCTTAGCGAGCTAGAGTGTAGATTGGTAGAAGGGAAAGACTTCACACGCACCCCGGTGTTCAAACCTTAAGGGTTAGCCAGAACCCCACATCTGACTCAGGTGACTGTAGTTGGCAGGTTAAGCATGGAGAGCAGATCAACTTGGATAAATGTAGGAAGGTACGTGCCATCGGGTCCGGCCCGAGCGGCTTGGGGATGATGCAACCCGAGGGGCGCCCCCAACAAGGTAAGCTGAAGACATAAGCAAAAGGGATACATGCCGCAGGGATGGACCCACGCGACCTGGGAATAATGCAGCCGGAGGGGCGCTCCCAGCTAAACGAGCTTGGAAGATATCACCTGGTTCTGTAGACGAAGCAGAGTTGGTGCCGCTGAAGGCGTGCGTTGAAGAAATGACTCCTCATGAGCCGCCAGAACCCTGAGCCTCGGGAGGCTCCGAGGGTTCGGGAGGTTCCCTGAAGATCGTCTCCATCTCCTCCAGAACGGCGTGGTACCTAGCTTCCTAAGCCGCCAGGACACGTCGCATGTTGCGTTGATAGGCCGATGCCACACTCGGCAAGCCAAAGGGCATACGAATGTAGCTGTGCGGGAGGCCCTCGCAGTGGCCCACACGCGAAGGCCAGAAACACTCCTGAGATGCAGACATGTTGAGCCCTGGGACATCGATGCAGACACGCAGCCCAGCATCCTCGTCGGGGTGCGGAGCTGCGCCCCGTGGGCGGCTGTCGCCGCACATGGCTCTTTCTTCTTGCAGTTCCTCGATGGTCTTGGTGATGAACTCCTGACTGGTGGGCACTCCTTGCCCTGTGCTCTCCTGAGGTTCACGTGCTGCGAAGAACGCTTCCAAGTGGTGCCCAAGTGCCTCCCTCGTGAGGTTGGCAAGGTCTAAGGCCCTCCAGAAGAGAGCCCCCGAGCCCTGCCTGAGGAGGGCGCCGGGTGCGCCTTCCTATGCGACGGAGGGAGGCGCCCCTGGAGCGGGCGCTGGTCCTGACGTGGCTTCTGCCGTGACGCCGTCCTCCTAAGGTCCTGCATGGCGCGGCTGCTTCTTCTTGGGGATGGCCTCCAGAGGGCCTTCACTTCTGCTATCAGGGTCGTCGGTTGCTGCGGCTTGAAAGGTGCACTCGAGGGAGCACACCGCATCCCTCTCTTCACATGGGACCGTGATGATTCCTCTGCTTCCTGGCATCTTGAGAACGTTGTAGCCGTGATGAGTGACTGCCATGAACTTGGCTAGGGCTGGATACCTGAGGATGGCATTGTACGGTAGGCAGATGTGCGCGACGTCGAAGTCGATGAGCTCGGTGCGGTAGTTCTTGCGCTCCCCAAAGGTGACAGGCAGGCGGACCTGTCCTATCGGCGTGGTGGAGCCGTTGGTCACTCCTGAGCAAGGCTTGGTGGGCTGGAGCTGCTCATATGACACTTGGAGGTTGTCGAACATGTCAACGGACAGGAAGTTGAGCCCTGCGCCGCCGTCGATGAGGGTCTTGGTGACCTGGACATTGCTGATGACTGGGGAACACAGCATAGGGAGAGTGCCAGTGGTGGCCGCGCAGTTGAGCTGATCCGCCGAGTTGAAAGTGATGGCGCATTGGGACCACCTGAGCGGGCACGTAGCCTCGAGTTTGGGGAGCGCCGCTTTCACCTCGCGAGCAAACTGTTTGAAGATGCGCTGAGAGGCTGGGGCCTGGGCGCCGCCCAAGATGCAGGCGATCATACGCGGCTCCTGGAAGCCCCCAACCCCCTCATCTTGGTGGTGGTCATTGTTCCTTCTTGGTGACGGCAGCGAGGGAAGACCGGCGTTGCCCTGGGGGCGATCCTCACGAGGCGGGTCCCTCTAGGCGCCCTCACGAGGCTGGTCCTGCCAGCGGTCCTCACGAGGCTGGTCGCGCCACTCCTGGCGCGGGCCACGGTTGTCCCAGTGTCCGCCTCCATGTCCTCCTCCGCGGTCGTAGCCCCGGTCGTTGCGCTCGGGGTGTCGACCGTAGTGTCCTTCTCGTATGGCTCTGAGCTCTTGACAGTCGCTGGTGTTGTGGGTGTTCAGGTTGTGGAAGGCGCAGAACGGTCGGCCGTTCTTGGATGACTCGGGCTGATCTCTGCCCCGCTTGATGTCGGGCTCCACTGCGAGTACAGCTACCTCCTTGCGCTTCACGTCCTTGGCCTTGGCCTTCTTCTCCTCCGCGCCCACGACTGGCGGCTCAAGGAGAGAGAGGCGCCCCTCCTCAACTCTTGCGCACCTGGTCGCCAGGTTGAACAGCTCCTGAGATGTGCAGAGCTCCTCGTGGATGACGAGCTCTTCCTTCATCTTGACGTCACGGACGCCATCGGAGAACGCAGAGATGATGGCCTCGTCCGTGACCTTGGGGATCTTGAGGCGGGTGTTGTTGAAGCGCTCGATGTACTTCTGGAGGGTCTCTCCTGGCTGCCGCCTGATGCGGCGTAGTTCACCCGTGGCCGGTGGGCGGTCGCGAGTGCCCTGGAAGTTGGCGACGAAGCGGTCACGCATCTCGTCCCAGGAGAAGATCGAGCCGTGCTGCAGGTTCAGGAGCCAGGAGCGAGCTCCATCCTTGAGAGCCATGTGAAACCATTTCGCCATGACCTTTTCGTCGCCGTTGGCCGCTTTGATGCTCAGCTCATAGACCTGTAGGAACTCCGCGGGGTCGGCGGTACCGCCGTAGCGAGGAGGCAGATCCGGCTTGAACTTGCCCGGCCAGGCGACGCTATGCAGCTCGGGAGTGAAGGCGCGGCAGCCAGTCAGGGCCCGCTTCAGAGGTGGAGCTTGGTCTTGACAAGGTGCGTGTTGCGCCGCTGCGGGTGGTACGTGGTCTTGACGAGGTGGCACGGGGAGCGCAGGTGCAGCTTCTCGCAGCCGCAGAATTTCTTGGCAGCTTCTCTCTTCGCGTGTGGGCGCCGGGCGCAGTGGATCACGTCGCGGAGCCGTGCGCCTTGGTGCCAAGGTGACGTCTTGGGGTTGAGGTGGTGGAGGCGCGCCATGAGCCCCGTCGCCCGCGGCTGGTTGAGGGGGTGGCAGAGAGTGGGACGGCGCCGGAGAGCCCCCCGTGGCGCGGATGAGCTCGTCGACGCGTTCGAGCCACTCCTCGTAGAGGTCGTTGATGGGGCGGTAGCGTAGGAGCTTGTTCGTTGTGAGGAGCGCGGCCCGTGCCTCCATGGGAGCACGGTGCGCGTGAGACGAAGAACCGGCAGGGGTCAGCGATGGAGTGGCGGTGCGGCCGTCCTGCCGCACCGAAGGATGCAGCGATGACACCTGCTGCTCGTTCCCCGCCGGGCCGGTGGCAGCGTTGGCGGCGGGGGACGGAGAACGGCGATGTGGCCCGCCGACGGGATCCATCTGAGCGACGCGGGCGGTGAGGGCAGCTCGACGCTCAGCTCGAGCACGGCGAGCGTCCGCCATGGAGACGACGGAGCGACCAACTGATGGAAGGGAGGCTACGGCGCACCCCTACCTGGCGTGCCAAATATCGGATGTGGGGTTCCGGCAAACCCTTAAGGTTCGAACACTGGGGTGTGCGCGAAGTCTTTTCCTTCCACCGATCTACGCCCTAGCTCACTAAGATCTCGCGGACGAACTCGACGAACTCGCAACACAGGAAGACACGAGGTTTATACTGGTTCGGGCCACCGTTGTGGTGTAATACCCTACTCCAGTGTGGTGGTGGTGGATTGCCTCTAGGTCTAATGATGAGCAATACAAGGGAAGAACAGCCTCCTGAGGTTGAGGTGTTCTTGAGCTCGGTGAGCTTGGGTGTGTGTGGGTGGTCTGAATGATCCATCCCTTGAATGATCCCTCTCTCTTCTGAGTGATCTCCCCCTTGCTAGGGTGGTGGCTAGTCCTATTTATATTGGCCCTGGTCCTCTTCCCAAATATCGAGCGGGAAGGGAGCCAACAATGGCGGGCTAATTCGAAGGGGGACAACTAGTACAAGCTATCCTGACAAAAGTGGTCTTTGCCTGCGAAAAGCTCTATGGTGACGCCGTCTTGGGCTCCACGATGACCTCCGTCTTGTCGTTCTCCTGGTCTTGGTCTCGTTGCACCAATATGGCAACCTTTGCCTGATGCCTCAGTATTCTTCGCCTGCGATGGCCTCCTTAGCACCAAAGAGGAAACAGGGACGCTGCGCGCGCTGGCGCCCGCCTGGTGTCGTGCGTCATGGCTCACGTCACGAGGGTCTCGTGAGGTTTGCCTCGCCTTGATATCTCCGCTCCTCGTGAGCCTGCCCGGCTAGGACACTCCAGAGGAGGTCATGCGTCGTCCGCCTCGCGAGGCTTGGACCCTCGTGAGGGTCTTGGATGCCTTGTTGATGAAGATGGGTCGTACGGCCTGCTAGCTCAGCCACGCCGCGGGCCGCAGGCAGGCAAGTCTGGGGACCCCCGTTCCCAGAACACGGACACCCGCCTTTATCATATTGGAGACGCGTGTTTGCAGCGCCTCCACTTCGGTGGTAGAACCCCAGTCAAGGCCTTTTCTGGTCCATGGGGTTAACTGATAACCCACAAGTATAGGGGATCGCAACAGTTTTCGAGGGTAGAGTATTCAACCCAAATTTATTGATTTGACACAAGGGGATCCAAAGAATATTCTCAAGTATTAGCACCTGAGTTGTCAATTTAACCACACCTGGAAACTTAATATCTGCAGCAAAGTTTTTAGTAGCAAAGTAATATGATAGCAGTGGTAACGGTGGCAAAAGTAACGGTAGCAGTTTTGGTTTTATAATGATTGTAATAGTAATAACGGAAAAGTAAATAAGCGAAGATCAATATATGAAAAGATCGTGGGCAATGGACCAGTGATGGATAATTATGTCGGATCTGATTCCTCATGCAATAGTTATAACATAGGGTGACACGGGTCTAGCTCTAGTTCATCAATGTAATGTAGGCATGTATTCCGAATATAGTCATATGAGCTTATGGAAAAGAACTTACATGACATCTTTTGTCCTACCCTCCCGTGGCAGTGAGGTCCTATTGGAAACTAAGAGATATTAAGGCCTTCTTTTAGTAGAGTACCGGACCAAACCATTAACACTTAGTGAATACATGAACTCCTCAAACTACGGTCATCACCGGTAAGTATCCCGATTATTGTCACTTCGGGGTTAACGGATCATAACACATAATATGTGACTATAGACTTGCAAGATAGGATCAAGAACTCACATATATTCATGAAAACATAATAGGTTCAGATCTGAAATCATGGCACTCGGGCCCTACTGACAAGCATTAAGCATAGCAAAGTCATAGCAACATCAATCTCAGAACATAATGGATACTAGGGATCAAACCCTAACAAAACTAACTCGATTACATGATAAATCTCATCCAACCCATCACCATCCAGCAAGCCTACGATGGAATTACTCACGCACGGTGGTGAGCATCATGAAATTGGCGATGGAGGAAGGTTAATGATGACGATGGCGACGGATTCCCCTCTCCGGAGCCCCGAACGGACTCCAGATCAGCCCTCCCGGGAGAGTTTAGGGCTTGGCGGTGGCTCCGTATCGTAAAACGCGATGAATCCTTCTCTCTGATTTTTTTTCTCCCCAAAAGTTAATATATGGAGTTGGAGTCGAGGTCAGTGGAGCGTCAGGGGGGCCATGAGGCAGGGGGCGCGCCCAAGGGGGCATGCGCGCCCCCACCCTCGTGGACAGGGTGTGGGCCCTCGGATGTAGATTCTTTTGCCAGTATTTTTATATATTCCAAAAATAATCTCTGTTGATTTTCAGTTCATTCCGAGAACTTTTATTTCTGCACAAAAATAACACCATGGCAATTCTGCTGAAAACAGCGTCAGTCCAGGTTAGTTCCATTCAAATCACGCAAGTTAGACTCCAAAACAAGGGCAAAAGTGTTTGGAAAAGTAGATACGTTGGAGATGTATCAACTCCCCCAAGCTTAAACCTCTGCTTGTCCTCAAGCAATTCAGTTGACAAACTGAAAGTGATAAAGAAAAACTTTTACAGAATCTATTTGCTCTTGTATTTGTAAATATGTAGAGCCAGCATTCAAGTTTTCAGCAAAGATTATAAACTAACCATATTCACAATAATATTTAGGTCTCATGTTTACTCATATCAATGACATAATCAACTAGTGAGCAATAATAATAAATCTCGGATGACAACACTTTCTCAAAACAATCATAATATGATATAACAAGATGGTATCTCGCTAGCCCTTTCTGAGGCCGCAAAACATAAATGCAGAGCACCCCTGAAGATCAAGGGCTGACTGGAAATTGTAATTCATGGTAAAAGAGATCCGGTCAAGTCATACTCAATGTAGACTAATAGTAATACATGCAAATGAGAGGGTGCTCTCCAACTGGTGCTTTTTAATAAGAGGGTGATGACTCAACATAAAAGTAAATAGATAGGCCCTTCACAAAGGGAAGCAAGGATTTGTAGAGGTGCCAGAGCTCGATTTTGAAATAGAGATGAATAATATTTTGAGAGGTATACCTTCATTGTCAACATAAAAACCGAGAGATCTCGATATCTTCCATGCTACACACATTATAGGCGGTTCCCAAACAGAATGGTAAAGTTTATACTCCCCCACCAGCAACAAGCATCAATCCATGGCTTGCCTGAAACAATGGGTGCCTCCAACTAACAACAATCCTGGGGGAGTTTTGTTTGCAATTATTTGATTTGATTTGAGCATGGGACTGGGCATCCCGGTGACCAGCCATTTTCTCGTGAGTGAGGAGCGGAGTCTGCTCCTCTTGAGAATAACCCGCCTAGCATGGAACATACAGACAACCCTAGTTGATACATGAGCTATTCGAGCATACAAAACATAATTTTTATTTGAAGGTTTAGAGTTTGGCACATACAAATTTACTTGGAACGACAGGTAGATACCGTATATAGGAAGGTATTGTGGACTCATATGGAATAACTTTGGGGTTTATGGAGTTGGATGCACAAGCAGTATTCCCGCTTAGTACAAGTGAAGGCTAGAAAGAGACTCGGAAGCGACCAGCTAGAGAGCGACAACTGTCATGAACATGCATTAAAATTAATCAACACTGAATGCAAGCATGAGTAGGATATAATTCACCATGAACATAAATATTGTGGAGGCTATGTTGATTTTGTTTCAACTACATGCATGAACATGTGCCAAGTCAAGCCACTTGAATCGTTCAAAGGAGGATACCACCCTATCATACCACATCACAACCATTTTAATAGCATGTTGGCACGCAAGGTAAACCATTATAAACTCCTAGCAAATTAAGCATGGCATGAGCAACTATAAACTCTAATTGTCATTGCAAACATGTTTCATTCATAATAGGCTGAATCAGGAACGATGAACTAATCATATTTACAAAAAAAAGAGAGGTCGAGTTCATACCAGCTTTTCTCATCTCAATCAGTTCATCATATATCGTCATTATTGCCTTTCACTTGCACGACCGAACGGTGTGGATAATAATAGTAGTGCATGTGCATTGGACTAAGCTGGAATCTGCAAGCATTCAATACATGGGAGAAGACAAGGTAGTATGGGCTCTTTGTTAGATCAACGATAATGCATATGAGAGCCACTCAATATTTTCATCGTGGTCTTCTCCTCTCGACCCCCGAGGAAAAGAAAAGAAACAAAACTATTTACACGGGAAAGCTCCCAACAAGCAAAAGAAGAACGAGAAATCTTTTTGGGTTTTCTTTTTAATTACTACTACTACAGGCATGGAAAGTAAACTAACTAAAAGCTACAACTATTTTTTTTTGTTTTTCTTAAAGTTTTTCAAACACACAAGAAGAATGCTTAAAAATAAAATAAACTAGCATGGATGATACAATGAAAAAGTATGAGCACCGACAACTAGAATGAGTGTGTGAACATGAATGTAATGTCGGTGAGAAATACGTACTCCCCCAAGCTTAGGCATTTGGCCTAAGCTGGTCTATGCCCATGGATCAAAGTTGTAGCTGGGGTCATACTGAGATGCAGCGGCAATTGCCTCATGAGCTGCATCTTGGAGGCGAGCTGCCTCCGTCCTCCTCTCATACTCGCTCGCCTCCTTCCTGGTTATAACATATCTCCCTTTTATCTGAAAATCAAAGAAAGCAGGAGCAGGGAGAGCAACATGGACGGTGCGTCATTTGTCAAAGATTAGTCGGTACTGGTGGAACTGATCGTTGCTCTCAACAAACTGATGACGAACCATAGCATTATAATCTAGATAAGCAAGAGGCAACTCAATATCATCCCCACGTATGGGTATACCAAGAAAGTTAGCTACACGAGTTGCATAAATTCCACCAAACAAATCGCCAGTTAAACCATTAAGATGCAACCTATGTGCAACAATAGCCCCCAAGTTATATTGTTTATCACCTAATACATCACTCTTGAGGACACTAAGATCTAGAATGCACATGTGACAAGCCTCATCCTTACCATTAATGCATCTACCTATAAAGAGAGTAAAATAATGTATGGCAGGAAAATGAATGCTCCCTATGGTAGCTTGTGTTATTTCTCTAGATTCCCCCACAGTGATACTATCAAGAAATTCTTTAAATTCAGATTTTCAAGGTTCACTAGCACTACCCCACTGCGGGAGTTTACAAGCAGTATTAAAATCTTCTAAGACCATGGTATAAGATTTGTCATAAAGATCAAATAGGACATTGTGAGAATTGCGCGAGGATGTAAATTTAAACCTTCTCACAAATGAATCAGTTAAATAGAGGTATTGCCGGCACTTATCTGCCTCGAAGCTCTCAAGATCAGCGTTACGCACATATGCATAAATTCTACCTTGATGCCTGCCTGGATCATGAAATCCTCTGACGGCCATTCTCAAGGCCGCACTTGAGCCTCCCTTGGTAGTTCATTGTCCGGCTCGCGTATTGCGGGCCTTGGGCCTTGCTTCCTTGAGGAACCACCTTGGTACATTTTCCTAAACATATTTCTTCCCTGAAAAATTTCTGAATTTTTTTAGTAACTTAAAATAAAAGTGAACCAAACTCAACAAAATTGATAGCAACTACTCCTACAAGTACCTAGAGACTATATCATGCATTAAAACTACTTTTGACCACATAAATTTGAACGCAAGCTCAAGAATAGGGTCACATAAGCAGCAAAAAATTGCAATAAATAAAGCACTAGAACAAAAACTAATTGGACCATTGGAGGAGTCACATACCGAAGAACAATCCCCCAAAGCAGTTTTGTGAATGGAGCTTTGAGCAAGGAGATCGAAAATGGCAGCAAGATGAGCAAGAACTCGGGTTTGAGCTGGTGGGTGATTTTTCTGGAGGAAGACGAAGTGTGTGGGTGCAAGGATAAGTGGATGGGACTCACATGGGGTCCACGAGGCAGGGGGGTGGGTGAGGGAGTCCTGGATTAGGGGGTGTCCGGATGGCCGGACTATACCTTCAGTCGGACTCCTGGACTATGAAGATACAAGATTGAAGACTCCGTCCCGTGTCCGGAAGGGACTTTCCTTGGCATGGAAGGCAAGCTTGGCGATACAGATATGTAGATATCCTACCATTGTAACCGACTTTGTGTAACCCTAACCCTCTCCAGTGTCTATATAAACCGGAGGGTTTTAGTCCATAGGACAACATACACAACCACAATCATACCATAGGCTAGCTTCTAGGGTTTAGCCTCTCCGATCTCGTGGTAGATCTACTCTTGTACTACCCATATCATCAATACTAATCAAGCAGGACGTAGGGTTTTACCTCCATCGAGAGGGCCCGAACCTGGGTAAAACTTCGTGTCCCTTGCCTCCTGTTACCATCCGGCCTAGACGCACAGTTTGGGACCCCCTACCCGAGATCCGCCGGTTTTGACACCGACATTGGTGCTTTCATTGAGAGTTCCTCTGTGTCGTCGCCATCAGGAAGGATGCCTCGCCCCGTCTTTAAAGACGGCACCGTTGCTAAGGGAGCTTTGGTTGTCGGCCAAACCCTCCGGCTAGGTGGTTTTCTTATGACCACCTGTTCGGCTTCTACGCCGACGATGACCTCTCGAGCCATCGAAAACAATCTTCATGTCAGCTCGGAACTCGCCGAGCAGTTAGATCCAATGGAGCTCTCCTCCATAAACGAGCTCTTGGATCGCTTCGCCGCCCTGGGAGTCGCTACGGATTACGACCAGATTGGGCCTAAACCCGATCTGAGAGAGATTAACTCTCCCCAAGTCACCCATCATGTTGCCGTGGTAGAGGGACAGTGCAGCGACCCTTCATCTATCTTAAGGACTCGCTACGTCCGGATTCCCGATCCCTCCAAGCCGGATACCCGCGGAGGGGAGGATATCACTCAAGACCTGAACTTAGAGTCAGGCGACGGGCTGGATTCATTGGACAACATCCAGAAATCCAAATTTTCGAGTTCGGAAATTCCTCGGCCTCTGAGCCTTAGATGGGGTGAGGCTTCAGATTTAATTCCACCCACCCACCCCAACATAAGCGATCTATCCAAAATCGGGCAAGAGCCCGATGAAACAGTACATCATTACTGGGCCAGATTCCTCCTGGTTAAGAATAGGCTAAGGGACTGCCGCGAGGAAGACGCAATCTCAATCTTCTACAATAATTGCACGGACAAGGGAATACTCAAGGCCATAAGTCGCCGTGATATTACACACTTCGCTGACGTGGCATCCATTGTACAAAAGTACTGTGCGATGGAAAGCGCCTGGAAAACCGAAATCAAATTTTGGGACAATCCGGCCCTGAATACAAACCCAGTCCGAAATAAAAGGGTGCATCATCACCAGACACCCGGGTCAAGCACTAAAAAGCAAAAACCCTCTACAGGGCATGGAACCATACTGGAAGGATGGCTCAATGGACCCAGTAAAATTCACAGTACAGAGGATGCCACACCAACTCACAGCCTCAGAGCATGTTGGATACTCCGGCAGGTGGCCAGAATTGGCGAAAATCTCCTAATTCCGGAGGCCACAGAAAGCCACCCCAAAGACACCAATACGGTATGAACAGTCTTCGAGACTTTCGCATCAAATAATATGCAAAAAAGGACACTCCGTAGCCTTGCCGAAGTCTACCAAGTAGCAACAATAAATCCATGGAGTGACACGGCTATTACCTTTAACGCCAGTGATGAACCTAAATTCCGAACAGCCCGAGCACCAGCCGCATTGGTCCTTAGTCCAATAGTGGACGGCTTTCGTCTTACCAAGGTACTCATGGACGGCGGCAGCGGATTGAACCTCATTTATGAGGAAACCCTGCAAAAAATGGAAATAGACTGGAACCGCATTAAGCGAAGCAGCACAACCTTTAGAGGAATAATCCCCAGTCGGGAAGCACGCTGTACAGGAAAAATCACACTAGATGTGGTGTTCGGCACGCCGGATAATTACATGTCCGAAGAGGTCACGTTACATGTGGCTCCGTTCAGCAGCGGTTATCACGCTCTGCTAGGGCGGGAAGCGTTTACAATCTTCCAAGCAATACCCCATTACGGGTACATGAAGCTTAAGATGCCCGGGCCTAACGGGATCATCACTCTCGCTGGTGATCCGGACATAGCACTCCGCGCCGAAAACAAGACAGCTGCACTGGCCCTCGAGGCACTATCTGAAGCCCTAGCGGCTGAGGAACTGACTGCGCTGCGCTCTACAGTGAATAGGGACGATGTGGTACTCGACAAAAGATCCAAGTCCACCTCCTTTAAACCAGCGGACGAAATAGTCAAATTCCAAGTCCATCCAACGGACTCCAATAAAACAGCTTCCATCGGGGCACAGTTAAACCCTGATGTAGACGCCGCATTGCGAGAGTTCCTACGAGAGAACTGGGACATTTTCGCCTGGCACCCTTTAGACATGCCAGGAATCCCAGTAGGCTGGCCGAGCATAGCTTAAATATCCAAACGGGATTCAAACCTGTCAAACAGGCTCTTCGGCGTTTTTCCGAACCTAAGAGACAGGCCATGGGAGAGGAGCTAGCAAAGCTATTGGAGGCCGGATTCATCAGAGATATAAAACATCCGGACTGGCTAGCAAACCTGGTGATGGTACCAAAGAAGGACAAATCCTGGCGCCTGTGTGTTGATTTTAAAGACCTTAACAAGGCTTGCCCAAAGGATCCCTTCCCCCTCCCCCGCATCGATCAAATTATCGACGACACCGCAGGACACGATTCGTTGTGTTTCCTCGACGCATATTCCAGCTACCATCAAATCAAGATGGCAGAACCAGACCAAGCCGCAACGGCATTTATCACACCATACGGCCCATTCTGCTTCAACACGATGCCCTTCGGGCTCAAAAACGCCGGCGCAACATATCAGCGCATGATTCAGACATGTCTGGCAAGCCAGATCGGCAAAATAGTGGAGGCATATGTAGATGATGTGGTCCTCAAAACGAGACATGTTGGATCTCTAGTAGACGACTTGAGGCTCACATTTGATAACCTCCGAACATACGACATCAAGCTCAACCCGGAAAAATATGTTTTCGGCGTTCCAGCCGGAAAGCTCTTGGGCTTCATTGTATCCGGTAGAGGAATTGAAGCAAATCCAGCCAAGATCCGAGCTCTGTCGCAACTAGATATCCCAAAGGACCTCAAACAAATACAAAAGTTAACCGGATGCGTGGCGGCTCTAAGCCGCTTTATCTCCCGCTTGGGAGAAAAGGCCCTACCCCTTTACCGCCTCCTTCGGCGCACCGAACACTTCAAATGGACGGATGCAGCCACGGCCGGACTCGACGAAATACAAGCCATACTGGCAACAAACCCAGTCCTGGCCGCGCCAAACATTGGCGAACCAATGCTATTATACATTGCAGCAACACATCAGGTTGTAAGCGCAGTGCTCGTCGTCGAACGAGAAGCGGATGGACACAAATTCCCCCTTCAAAGGCCGGTCTATTATGTGTCCACTATCCTCACTCCCTGCAAATCACGGTACCCGCATTATCAAAAGATTGTGTACGCGGTATTCATGGCATCCCGGAAGCTACGACACTACTTTCAAGAGTGTTCAATAACAGTAGCCTCGGAAGTACCACCTAACGATATTATAAACAACCGTGACGCAACGGGCCGGATTGCAAAATGGGCCATTGAGCTCCTCCCGTTTGACATAACTTATAAGACATGGCGAGCCATCAAGTCGCAAGTCTTGGCCGACTTCATCGCAGAATGGACGGAGGCCGAACTCCCTAAAGAGTACGGCACATATTCAAATTGGATCATGCATTTCGACGGCTCCAAGATGTTGGCCAGACTGGGGGCCGGCGTCGTTTTGATGTCCCCCACAGGAGACACAGTTTAATACACACTCCAGATTATGTACACGGACTCCAACAACGCAGCCGAATATGAGGCCCTTTTACATGGTCTCCGGATGGCAGTATCCATGGGCATTCAACGCCTAGAGGTGCGCGGGGACTCGAACCTCGCAATATCCCAAATAAATGGAGACTTCGATGCCAAGGATCCAAAAATGGCAGCTTACCACAACGCGGTCCTAAAAATGTCAGCTCGGTTCGAGGGGCTTGAATTTCACCATATAGCCCGGGAAAATAATCAGGCGGTAGATGTCCTGGCACGCATCGGTGCAAAACGCGATGTAGTCCCCCCAACATCTTCTTGGAAAGGATGTTCAAGCCGTCCGTAGTATGGGAAGGGAAGCCGAACAATAACAGCCTGGACCCAACCGCACTGCCCGACACCGAACATCCTGACACAATCGGAGGCTCTGCCAATGAAATAACACCTTCAGCCCATGTAATAATGGCCGTCATCGCCCCGTGGACAGAACCATTCCTCGCCTACCTTACTAGGAAGGAACTCCCCGAGGACCAAAATGAGGCACGCTGCATAGTGTGGTGATCCAAAGCCTATAGAGTCCACAAGGGAGAGCTTTATAAGAAAAGCACTACCAGAGTCCTTCAAAGGTGCATCTCCGAAGAGGAGGGGCGGAACCTCCTGGCTGAAATTCATGCCGGACTCGGCGGTCATCACGCTGCAGCTCGGTCCCTTGTAAGCAAGGCCTTCCGTACGGGTTTTTATTGGCCGACGGCCCGGGCAGACGCTTAGGACTTAGTCCAACGATGCACCGGTTGCCAGCTCTTTGCAAACCAAAGCCATATGCCACCCACCGCCCTCCAAACTATCCCCATTACTTGGCCCTTCGCGGTCTGGGGGCTTGACATGGTTGGACCCCTTAAAGGCGGAGCCCACAAGCAAAAATACTTACTGGTCATGGTGGATAAGTTCACCAAATGGATAGAAGCCAAGCCTGTTAAGACGGCCGAATCCGGACCGGTGATACACTTTATATCTGGGGTTGTACACCATTACGGCGTCCCCCACAGCATCATCACTAATAATGGCACGAACTTCATGGCCGACGAGGTAAAACTCTGGTGCAAAAACATGGGCATCAAGCTCGATTATGCTTCCGTCTATCACCCACAAACTAACGGCCAGGTCGAATGTGCAAATGGTCTTATCATGAGCGGCATCAAACCCAGATTAGTGCGGTCCCTCAAGGAATCTAACATGCACTGGGTAGAGGAGCTCGACTCCGTACTCTGGGGGCTGCGGACCACGCCGAATCGCACCACCGGATACACACCATTCTTTATGGTGTACGACGCAGAGGCAGTTTTGCCTTGCGACATAATTCATGACTCACCTCGAGTGCGCATGTACGAAGAAAGAGAAGCCGAGCTCGATCGGCAGGACAGCTCGGACGCATTGGAGGAGGAGCGTGACGTGGCAAAAGCCCGTTCCGCATTCTATCAACAACAGGCTCAAAGATACCAAAGCAAAGAAATACGGGCCAAAAATTACAACATTGGCGAATTAGTTCTACGACTACCGGACAAGAAAAAGGACAAACTCAAGCCCAAGTGGGAAGCTCCCTTCATAATTGACCAAGTCCTGACTGGTGGAGCGTACCGCCTGCGGGGTGCATCGGATAACCGACTCGAGCCGAACCCATGGAACGCAGCCCGTCTCCGAAGATTCTATGCCTAGCGCCGGACTCTGTGTTCGTCTCCTTCCTCTGTCCATTTTTAATATATTTTCTGTCTTACATTTCTCTTCTTCTCTCTCTCTTATAGCCTTTAAAGGCTCATAAAGTGACGCGCTATCCGCGCTCATTAAACCTGGGGGCTTCTTCAAACAGAAGCTTATTCATACGGGCTTCATGCCCAACACATGTGTCACACTTCCGCATGTACCTTTTATTCACCATTATATGCATCGATATGACTTAAGTTTTGGCCAAGCTGGGTTGCCTGGCTCCTGTGCTTACCCCTACGTTCCCGATTGTTCGGCTAGGTGGTAAAGGGAGCACCTCTGCGATTGTTACTGCCGGGTCAGCCGGACGTGTACCTCAGACTGGGTGAAGCCGAAAGCTAGCGTTCTTAAGGGAATATTCGGTCGGTGAACTAAAGATGATCTTTTTTTATTTTTATCTATACTCCCCCAGATGTTTTTCCTGCGTTTCTTTTCGCAACATGGACATGCACCTTAGGGCATGCCTCCTAGGGAAAGGAACCCCTAACGGAACTATTCTCCATGGAAGATGTTTCTTACTAACCATGTAATATAACATAACTAGTCGGGCACTTGTCTGTTCACGCACTAATGACCCCTACGCCTGGTCTCCATGCATTCCCCGGTTCCTATATAACCGCATGGGAATTCGGACACACTCCGGACCGTCAGGTCCCGAGGCTGAAGCGAAAAGGTCGGCCATGACAAATGATCTACAATCCGGCTAGAAGGCATTATAAATGTCAATTAAATTACATAGTCATTTTGACTGATTGTATTCCTCTTCAATACCATCTAACAGGCTGTCTAATTTATAGTCCTACTGGGAATACTTTGCGGTCAACTCTACTTGGCCATATACTAAGCTTACAGGGATCTCCTTCCCATCGGGCCCTACAGGACCGACCTCGGCCATGTGGTTGGGGTCAGCCTTTGCGTACCGCGTCTTCACCATGGCCCAGGCCTCCCTAGCGCCTTGACGGCAGGCCGATATCTTCCACAATCGGAAGCGCCGCCGTGCTCCCTTTAGCTTCTCTGCAAGCTCTCCAAGACCTTCGGGCATGGAGACGGATGGCCACAGGGCCTGGGCGACGCCTTGCATCCCTGCCGAACTCGATCGAGCAGTTGCGAGAGCTCGGGAAGAAGGTCACCCGTAGAACCGGGCATCTCCTCTGCAGGACGACCTGTTAGCACACCTACAGACATTGCTCTGTTAGTCGACTTCCCCGCCGAACTTTCTTTCAAAGGTCATTCAAGCACTTACCAAATATGCCGCGTCGAAGCCGCTGATTCTCCTTCACGGAGTCAGACAGCTGGGCACGAACATCTTTCAGCTCGACGCCCAGCTTGGTGTTGGCATCTTGGAGATCGTTCTTCTCCCTCCTCACCTTTGTCAGCACCTTCTCACCAGCCTTTAGCTGGCGTAGGAGGTGTTGCCTTTCCGGATTCAATCCGGCGCCATCTGCAATTTCATTTGTCAGATTCGAACCCATGTCGTGCTTCGCAAAATACTTATCTTTCGAAGTGTATATTACCAGAGGGGGTCTCCTTGGGCTCCCCTGCCGCGACTAGTGCGGCCTCAAGTTGGGCTTTGCACTCTTCCAGCTCCTTGGACAGTAGGGAATTCTTTTCTGTAAGAACCTGCATAAACAAATGATCCTTAAATCAGTTATTCTAACTGTTTCAAGTCTCGGGGGCTACTGGTATATATATATATATATAATTACCAAAATTTTCTTACCCGTATGTCTTTTACATATTGCTTTGTGGCTCTGGCTAGACCATTTTGAGCGGCACGGAGGTACGCATCTCCCGAGTTGAAGGCATCTAACGCCCCTTGGGAGAAACAAGCGTCGCGAAGAATTGTCCGGCGACGCCTGTGGTTCATGGCACTCTCCACCTCAGAGTTGGTGGCAGACAACCCGTCCACATCCTCCGTTGGAGGAGCGTCTGGCGCGCGCCTTGCGTTCGCCTCCGCCTCTGGACCAGGCTTTGGAGCCTGGCTGGTGGAGGCGCAATTGGCAGCCTCTCCGGATATAGTCCGGCGAGGTCTCTTTGTCCTGAAGAGAGCACGGGTGTCAATGTGCCTCGAAGGTATAACACCTGGGATAAGGGGGCGCGCCATACCTTTGCGCTGACGCCTCGGTCCGGACTGCACTTCTTTTCTGCCCACGGGGCCCTGCGGCCCCTCGTTGGCTTGTTGCCGCAGGTTCGGCCTTCCGCCTTAAAAACCTCCCCTGCAAAGTCCGGTTGTAATCAGGAAACTGAAAACACGAGAGGGCGGACACCTATTCGGGGTACTGGGACTTCGATCTCAGTTACCTGGGAGGCCGGGATTAACCCTGGGTAATCGGCCGTAATGGCCACCAAGGCGTTGGCCTTGCTCAATTGATGGAACACTCCATCAATCAGCTCCACAGATATGTCCAGATCCTCTTGAGAGGCCGGGTCGAGGGACCGTCCTGGGTCCTCGGGTTGTGGAGGAGGGCTGCTTATTTCCTTAACAGCCCGGCGCAGTTCCTGCATTGAAGTCGTTAGACTGAATATTTAACAATGGGAATACAAAACGGATGGGCAAGTAAATATGACCGCTTACCCAGCTTGGGGGATTGTGCATAGAGAATCCACCCTGTGGGTTGACGCGGAGAAATTCCTCCTCTTCTCCCTTATACAAAGTGGACAAGATCTTTAGTAGAGCGACAGCTGAATCCGGCCCCTTACGGCCGTAGCGGGTGGCGTCGTCCTCCCCGTTGAAGTCCCACATGGGGTGGCTTCTATACTGAAGCGGTTGCACGCCCCGCATAATGCATTCAGCCATAACCCCGGTCATGGTTAGTCCGGAATGGACTAACAATCTTATTCGGCCCATCAGGTAAATGATGTCCCTATCACTTTCCCTCTGAGGGCTTCGTGGACACCAGCTCAGGCGCTTCTTTAAGGGAGCATTGTCGAATTCAGGGAGGCCGATCCGGACAGGATCCGGCAGCGGGACGTCTTCTATATAGAACCATTCCGAGGGCCAGTCTTCGGACGCCTTCTTTGGGGTTTCGGACAGATATCCGGTCCCGACGATGCGCCACACTTCGGCTCTGCCCACTTGATACATTGACCCCTCCTTAGAGTGGGGCACAAGGCAGAATAGCCTTTTCCATAGCCCGAAATGAGCCTCGATACCTAAAAACAGCTCGCAGAGGGCTACGAAGCCCGCGATATGCAATACGGAGGCAGGCGTGAGATTGTGTAGCTGGAGGCCATAGAACTCCAGGAGCCCCCAGAGAAATGGATGGATTAGAAATCCGAGCCCCCTTAAATAAGGGACGAGGCACACCCGCTCTCCTTTGGAGGGATAAGGGGCACTCTCCGCTTGCTCTCCGCCATTATAGATGGCAAGGCCGGCTCGAACCGGGACCATATAGGCCGGGGGGGAAATCCCTTGGTCTGGAGCGTCACTAGCTCGCTATGCGGGATGGAGCATCTCTCCCAATATCCAGGCTGAGGGCTGGAAGGGCGAGGGGAGGAGTCGCGATGGCTGGCCATGGTGGAATGGACCTTTGTCGGATGCGCTCTGATGAACACTCGCGAAGGGGGGAAGATGTGGTTTGGATCTAAAGCCTCGTCCCCTTAAATAGGTCAGCTCATTTACGCGGCTAGGGGTGTGAATGTAAAAACACTTAGACTTTTCATATTCGTTTGACACGTGGGAAGCGGCCATTATTGGGCGTAGAAGCCAAGGAGCGCAACATCTACAAGAAACCGGACTTTATTCAACAGGTACACCGAATTTGGAGGAGAACCCGCCTTGCAATGCCGAAGACAATCTGCGCGTCGGACTCATCGTCATTGAAGCCTGGTTCGGGGGCTACTGAGGGAGTCCTGGATTAGGGGGTGTCCGGATGGCCGGACTATACCTTCAGCCGGACTCCTGGACTATGAAGATACAAGATTGAAGACTCCATCCCGTGTCCGGAAGGGACTTTCCTTGGCGTGGAAGGCAAGCTTGGCGATACGGATATGTAGATCTCCTACCATTGTAACCGACTTTGTGTAACCCTAACCCTCTCCGGTGTCTATATAAACCGGAGGGTTTTAGTCCATAGGACAACATACACAACCATAATCATACCATAGGCTAGCTTCTAGGGTTTAGCCTCTCCGATCTCGTGGTAGATCTACTCTTGTACTGCCCATATCATCAATACTAATCAAGCAGGACGTAGGGTTTTACCTCCATCCAGAGGGCCCGAACCTGGGTAAAACTTCGTGTCCCTTGCCTCCTGTTACCATCCGGCCTAGACGCACAGTTCGGGACCCCCTACCCGAGATCCGCCGATTTTGACACCGACAGTGGGCGTGCCCTCCACCCTCGTGGGCACGTGGAAGGTCCCCCTGGTGTGTTCTCAGTGCCAATAATTCTTAAATATTCTGGAAAAAATCATATTTCATTTTCAGGGCATTTGGAGAACTTTTATTTTCGGGGTATTTTTTATTGCAAGGATAATTCAGAAAATAGACATAAAATACTATTTTTACTTTATTTAAGATAAATAACAGAAAGTAAAAAGGAGGGTACAGAAAGTTGTGCTTTCTAACTTCATCCATGTCATGCTCATCAAAAGGAATCCGCTAACAAGGTTGATCAAGTCTTGTTAACAAACTCATTCCGAATTGCATGAAACCAGAGAAATTTCGAATAACAGTAGGTTACCTCAACAGGGATATGCACATCCCCAACAATAAGAATATCATATTTCTTCTTGACAGTAGGAAGAGGAAATTCAAAACCTCCAATAATAATCGTTGAAAATTTTCCAATATGATTGATACTGTGGACTTGAGGTTGTTTCCTCAGAAAGTGTACCGTATGCTCATTACCATTAACATGAAAAGTGGCATTGCCTTTGTTTCAATCAATAACGGCCCCTGCAGTATTCAAAAAGGGTCTACCAAGGATAATTGACATACTATCGTCCTCGGGAATATCAATAATAATAAAGTCCGTTAAAATAGTAACGTTTGCAACCACAACAGGCACATCCTCACAAATACCGACAGGTACAACAGTTGATTTATCAGCCATTTGCAAAGATATTTCAGTAGGTGTCAACTTATTCAAATCAAGTCTACGATATAAAGAGGGAGGCATAACACTAACACCGGCTCCAAGATCACATAAAGTAGTTTTAACATAGTTTCTTTTAATGGAGCATGGTATAGTTGGTACTCCTGGATCTCCAAGTTTCTTTGGTATTCCACCCTTAAAAGTGTAATTAGCAAGCATGGTGGAAATTTCAGCTTCCGGTATCTTTATTTTATTAGTAACAATATCCTTCATGTACTTAGCATAAGGATTCATTTTAAGCATATCAATCAAACGCATTCGCAAAAAGATAGGTCTAATCATTTCAGCAAAGCGCTCAAAATCCTCATCATCCTTTTTCTTGGATGGTTTAGGAGGAAAAGGCATGGGTTTCTGAACCCATGGTTCTCTTTCTTTACCGTGCTTCCTAGCAACAAAGTCTCTCTTGTCATAACATTGATTCTTTGACTGTGGGTTATCAAGATCAACAACGGGTTCAATCTCCACATCATTATCATTGCTAGGTTGAGCATCAACATGAACATCATCATTAACATTATCACTAGGTTCATGTTCATTACCAGATTGTGTTTCAGCATCAGAAATAGAAATATCATTGGGATTCTCAGGTGTGTCAACAACAGGTTCACTAGGAGCATGCAAAGTCCTATCATTTTTCTTCTTCTTCTTCTTAGAAGAACTAGGTGCATCAACATTAGTTCTCTGAGAATCTTGCTCAATTCTCTTAGGATGGCCCTCAGGATACAAAGGTTCCTGAGTCATTTTACCCCCTCTAGTCATAACTCTAACAGCATTATCATTTTTCTTATTGTTTAATTCATTGAGCAAATCATTCTGAGTCTTAAGTACTTGTTCTACTTGAGTGGTAACCATAGAAGCATGTTTACTAATAAGTTTAAGTTCACCTTTAACTCTAGACATATAATCACTCAAGTGTTCAAGCATATCAGCATTGCGTTTCAATTGTCTACCAACATAAGCATTGAAGTTTTCTTGTTTAACAATAAAATTATCAAACTCATCTAAGCATTGGCTAGCAGACTTATAATGAGGAATATCACCTTCATCAAATCTATAGAGAGAATTTACCTTTACTACATGTGTTGGGTTATCAAGACCATGTATCTCTTCAATAGGTGGTAAATTCTTAACATCTTCAGCTTTAATACCTTTTTCTTTCATAGTTTTCTTTGCCTCTTGCATACCTTCATGACTGAGAAATAGAATACCCCTTTTCTTCGGAGTTGGCTTAGGAGTTGGTTCAGGAAGTGTCCAATCATTTTCATTACTCAACATATTATTCAATAGCAATTCAGCTTGATCAATAGTTCTTTCCCTGAAAACACAACCAACACAACTATCCAGGTGGTCTCTGGAAGCATCAGTTAGTCCATTATAAAAGATATCAAGCATTTCATTTTCTCGAGAGGATGATCAGGAAAAGCATTAAGTAATCGGAGAAGCCTCCCCCAAGCTTGTGGGAGACTCTCTTCTTCAATTTGCACAAAATTATATATTTCCCTTAAGGCAGCTTGTTTCTTATGAGCAGGGAAATATTTAGCAGAGAAGTAATAAATCATATCCTGGGGACTATGCACACAACCAGGATCAAGAGAATTAAACCATGTTTTAGCATCACCCTTTAATGAGAGCAGAAACAACTTAAGGATAAAGTAATAGCGAGTTTTCTCATCATGAGTAAACAGGGTGGCTATATCATTTAATTTAGTAAGATGTGCCACAACTGATAGAGGCGAGGGTGTCCCGATCTTTCGATGAGATGATAACTATCGATTTGATGGAGTCGACTTTGACGATTCGACTACAAACGTGCAAGCCGTTGTGCCTTAACAATCGCTAAACCAATCTCCTGAGGTTACTGACGATGTCGGAAGCACGGTCAGCCTGACCACGAAGGTCTATTCCTACAAGCAATCGAAGAACGAGCAAGAATATGATAAAGCAATCTGAATATTGCGAATATATATGAAGTATTGATAATGGCGGGGATCCGTAAACGGTCTTGGTCTGGTCGTTGGACACAAACGAAGTTCACGAAGTTGCAATGGCTAACTTTTAACTAAACAAATCCAACCGAAAAAGCTACTAGATGGATATACTTATATAGGAGCAAGGGGTGGCGGCCAAGGAGGTGGAAGGACGTCCCAAGGCAGCCTAAAACTAACCCTAGGTCGTACAAGGCTCATGGGCCCAAGTGGAGGTGGTGCAACACCTTTGGACTTGTTGTTTGAATAGCGTCAGATTGTTTCGTCGATATCTCAAGCTCCGGACGAATTTGAAGGTGATTCCAATTGGGTTGGAAAGAGCATGAAATCTACTTTCCAACAAAAAAAGAATCACCCAATTTGGAGTCCGTATAAAAAAGTTGTTGGCGTTTTGAGTCAGGTATGTCAGTGCAGCCCGAATCTGAATCCAAAACGTGAGAGACTTGGACTCTATCTTCTCTTGGCCCAAAGGTGATGTGAGAGGACTTTTTGAACAGAACCTAAACTTCTCCTTTTCCCTTATCTTCATATGTGGATTGTACAAATGTCCCATACACCTGCAATTAGACAAAACACAAAAGTGTGTGAAGTATTTTTGTTCTGAATAACATAAATAGATTATTGAATAGTTTGCACTAGAAATCACCTGACAAATATGCATGTATGCAATATTTTTGGTCGTATTCAAGGTAGTCATGTCCTCATCATTCTCCCCTTCTTGAAAACAAAGTTGTCCTAGGCGTTTCTTAATCTGAAATGTGGCTAACAAAAGAGACAAGGTGTACATGTTGTATATGTATATGTCATCCATTTTTACTTCCCCTAATTTTTGCACATATGACACATGTATACATGATAGAGGCGAGGGTGTCCCGATCTTTCAATGAGATGATAACTATCAATTTTATGGATTCGACTTCGACGATCCAACTACAAACATGCAAGACATTGCGCCTTAGCAATCGCTAAACCAATCTCCTGAGGTTACTGACGATGCCGGAAGCACGGTCACCCTGACCAGGAAGGTCTATTCCTGCAAGAAATCGAAGAACGAGCAAGAATATGATAAAGCAATCTGAATATTGCAAATATATATGAAGTATTGATAATGGCGGGGATCCGTAAGCGGTCTTGGTCTGGTCGTTGGACACAAACGAAGTACACGAAGTTGCAATGGCTAACTTTTAACTAAACAAATCCCAAGGAAAAAGCTACTAGATGGATATACTTATATATGAGCAAGGGTTGGCTGCCAAGGAGGTGGAAGGACGTCCCAAGGCAGCCTAAAACTAACCCTAGGTCGTACAAGGCTCATGGGCCCAAGTGGAGGTGGTGCAACACCTTTGGACTTGTTGTTTGAATCGGATTCTGCTGCAGCGTCAGATTGTTTCGTCGATATCTCAATGCTTCGGACGAATTTGAAGGTGATTCCAATTGGGTTGGAAAGAGCATGAAATCTACTTTCCAACAAAAAAAGAATCACCCAATTTGGAATTTGTATGAAAAAGTTGTTGGCGTTTTGAGTCAGGTATGTCAGTGCAGTCCGAATCTGAATCCAAAACGTGAGAGACTTGGAATCTATCTTCTCTTGGCCCAAAAGTGACGTGAGAGGACTTTTTGAACAGAACCTAAACTTCTCCTTTTCCCTTATCTTCATATGTGGATTGTACAAATGTCCCATACACCTGCAATTAGACAAAACACAAAAGTTTGTGAAGTATTTTTGTTCTGGATAACATAAATAGATTATTGAATAGTTTGCACTAGAAATCACCTGAAAAATATGCATGTATGCAATATTTTTGGTCGTATCCAAGGTAGTCATGTCCTCATCAACAACAGTTTCAGATTCATAGCCATAAAAAGGATCAGATTCAACCAAAGTAATTAACTCAGGATCGACAGAGAAATCATAATCCTTATCGGAAATAAAGATAGGTGAAGTAGCAAAAGCAGGGTCATATTTCATTCTAGCATTTAAAGATTTTTCTTTAAGCTTAGCTAATAGTTTCTTAAGATCTGATCTATCATTGCAAGCTAAGAAGTCTCTAGCAGTTTCTTCATCCATAACATAACCCTCAGTCACAACAGGCAATTCATATCTAGGGGAGAATCTTCATCATCACTTTCATCAATATTATCAGTTTCAATAATTTCATTCTCTCTAACCCTAGCAAGTTGTTCATCAAGAAATTCACCTAGTGGCACAATATTATCAAGTGTAGAAGTAGTTTCATCATAAGTATCATGCAAAGCAGAAGTGGCATCATCAATAACATGCGACATTTCAGAATGAATAGCAGGTGTAGGTGTCGCAAGTTTACTCAAAACAGTAGGTGAATCAAGTGCGGAGCTAGATGGTAGTTCCTTACCTCCCCTCGTAGTTGAGGAAAAAATCTTGGTTCTTTTATCTTTCAAGTTCTTCATAGTGAGCAGTAGATATAAATCCCAAGTGACTCAAAGAATAGAGCTATGCTCCCCGGCAACGGCGCCAGAAAATAGTCTTGATAACCCACAAGTATAGGGGATCGCAATAGTTTTTGAGGGTAGAGTATTCAACCCAAATTTATTGATTCGACACAAGGGGAGCCAAAGAATGTTCTCGAGTATTAGTAGCTGAGTTGTCAATTCAACCACACATGGAAACTTAATATCTGCAACAAAGTATTTAGTAGCAAAGTAATATGATAGTAGTGGTAACGGTGGCAAAAGTAACGGTATCAGTTTTAGTTTTATAGTGATTGTAACAGTAACAATGAAAAAGTAAATAAGCGAAGATCAATATATGAAAAGCTCGTAGGCAATGGACCAGTGATGGATAATTATGTCGGATGCGATTCCTCATGCAATAGTTATAATATAGGGTGACACAGAACTAGCTCCAGTTCAATCAATGTAATGTAGGCATGTATTCCGAATATAGTCATACGTGCTTATGGAAAAAGAACTTGCATGACATCTTTTGTCCTAGACTCCCATGGCAGCGGGGTCCTATTGGAAACTAAGGGATATTAAGGCCTCCTTTTAATAGAGTATCGGACCAAACCATTAACACTTAGTGAATACATGAACTCCTCAAACTACGGTCATCACCGGTAAGTATCCCGATTATTGTCACTTCGGGGTTAACGGAGCATAACACATAATAGGTGACTATAGACTCGCAAGATAGGATCTAGAACTCACATATATTCATGAAAACATAATAGGTTCAGATCTGAAATCATGGCACTCGGGCCCTAGTGACAAGCATTGAGCATAGCAAAGTCATAGCAACATCAATCTCAGAACATAGTGGATACTAGGGATCAAACCCTAACAGAACTAACTCGATTACATGATAAATCTCATCCAACCCATCACCGTCCAGCAAGCCTACAATGGAATTACTCACGCACGGCGGTGAGCATCATGAAATTGGTGATGGAGGAAGGTTAATGATGACGATGGCGACGGATTCCCCTCTCCGGAGCCCCGAACGGACTCCAGATCAGCCCTCCCGGGAGAGTTTAGGGCTTGGCGGTGGCTCCGTATCGTAAAACACGATAAATCCTTCTCTTTGATTTTTTTTCTCCCCGAAAGTGAATATATGGAGTTGGAGTTGAGGTCGGTGGAGCATCAGGGGGCCCACGAGGCAGGGGGCATGCCTAGGGGGGCAGGCGCGCCCCCACCCTGTGGACAGGGTGTGGGCCCCCTGACGTAGATTCTTTCGCCAGTATTTTTTATATATTCCAAAAATAATCTCCGTTGATTTTCAGGTCATCCCGAGAACTTTTATTTCTGCACAAAAATAACACCATGGCAATTCTACTGAAAATAGCGTCAGTCCGGGTTAGTTCCATTCAAATCACGCAAATTACAGTCCAAAACAAGGGCAAAAGTGTTTGGAAAAGTAGATACGTTGGAGACGTATCATTAACCTCGTTGGGGGCCCAGATATGAATTCTCGAGCGGTAGCCCAGGCCGCGTCACGGGGCTCGGTGATATAGAACCATTCCTTTTGCCAGACCTTAACCGTGTCAACAAACACACCCTCCGGCTAGTCGAGTTGGGAAAGCCTGCTGACCATGGCGCCCCCACAATCTGGGTGCTGGCCATCAACGATTTTTGGCTTAACGTTATAAACCTTGAGCCATAGGCCAAAGTGCGGCTGGACCCAAAGGAAGGCCTCACAAATGATGACGAAGGCCGAAATATGGAGGAATGAATTCGGAGACATGTCATGGAAGTCAAGGCCGTAGTAGAACATCAACCGTCGAACGAAAGGATGGAGGGGGAAACCTAGTCCCCGGATAAAGTGGGGGACGAACACTACCCGTTCACCTACGCGAGGCGTCGGCATGATCTGGCCTTCTTCCGGGGCTCGATGGGCAACATTGGGGGAAAGGAAGCCCGGTCGCTGTCGGTGACGCATGAGGCCTCCCACCTGCCCTTCGCTCCAGATCCAGCCATTGCGAACTCGATTTGGCAGAAAGATGGGTGGGAGTGCTTGAGCTCTATAGATTGGGAAAGTTGTGGCAAGAAGGGGAAGAAGGCGTACGGGGATAGCCGTGGCTGCCCCTCTTTATAAGCAGTTGTAATATCAGGAGTCCTGTAAATGGGCCACCCACCTCGCCTCTTCTCGATATACTCCTAGCATTATGCGTGAGTGGGATATTGTGACTCATTGATCAAATCCCTTAAAATGGGGGCACGATCTCCGCCTTGAAGGGACATGTCATCAAAAGGGCGGCCTCGAGGCGCCTATCGAGTCTTCGTGTTTATGACTAGACGCGACCCTTCACCTAAAGTTATCGGTCAAAGGCACTATTCACATTCAGACGATTAGCCTTCAAGGCTAAGTAAAGCAGATAGTTTGGAGTCCGGATGCGGTTCGGTGTATGGACAAACTGAATCAAGTACCATTCGAAGAAAAATGAACTCACCTGCAAGCTAGAGCCTACGGTCTTGGAAGTCACGAGAAGCCGATGTTGAAGGCTAGTTCTGGGGCTACTAAGGGAGTCCTGAATTAGGGGGTCCTCGGGGTGCCGGCTCATCTCACGTGGGCCGGACATTTGGGCCGCACCGTATCCGGACCGAAGGCCTTTTGTGCCCTGGTGTGCCCCCAAGTTAAGATAGAAGACCCGGAGTTTCCTTGATGTAACCGACTACCTGTAAACCCTAGCACCCCTGGTGTCTATATAAACTAGGGGGCTTAGTTCGTAGAGGCTAGAGGAACAATCACCATCCTACTAGTTAGGTTTTAGTTCGTCTGATCTCGTGGTGGATCTACTATGTAACCCCCTCATACACAAGCAATATAATCAAGCAGGACGTAGGGTTTTGCCTCTTAGAGAGGGGGCGAACCTGGGTAAACATCGTGTCCTACATCTACTGTTCCCCATCGATCCAAGGTCCATAGTTTGGAACCCCCTACCCGAGATCCGCCGGTTTTGACACTGACAACAACCACTCGTGCCCGTCATGGTCTACTATAGCCTAGTCGTCGCCTTGAGGATGCTCATGCCGCCACTGTCATGCCATCGTCGCTTCCCACATCGGCTCGTGCATCTCCCCGTGATCCTGCATGGCATTCTGCCATGCAAGACGAGTATGATGCTTTGCAGGCCAACCGCACCTGGACTCTTGTGCCTCGACCACGTGGTGTTAACATCTTCATCTACAAATGGGTATTTTCGCATAAACTCAAACCCGATGGCTCCCTGGATCGCTACAAAGCACGTTGGGTTGTTTAATGATTCACACAGCGTGCTGTCATAGACCCTGGTGAGACTTTTAGTCCCGTTGTTAAACCTGATATAGTTCGCTCAGTCTTGCATATTGCCGCTTCTCGCCACTGGTCGGTACATCAGTTGGACGTATTCTATGCTTTTCTTCATGGAGTTCTACATGAGTGTGTCTACCATGCTCAACCTATGGGGTTCATTAATGCCGCCAACCCTAAGCATGTTTGCCTACTGTCCAAATCACTTTATCGGCTCAAACAGGCTCCTCGCGCTTGGTACACGCACATCGGTGATTTTCTTTGGCGCCTTAGGTTCACTTCGGCTCTTTCGGACACCTCACTGTTTGTGCTTCGTGATACGTCCATTTTGCATCATGCTTTTATATCGATATTTATTGCATTATGGACTGTTATTTCACTTTATGTCACAATACTTATGGCTATTCTCTCTTATTTTACAAGGTTTACATAAAGAGGGAGAATGCCGGCAGCTGGAATTCTCGGCTGGAAAAGGAGCAAATATTAGAGACCTATTCTGCGCAACTCCAAAAGTCCTGAAACTCCATGGAACATCTTAAAATAAATAAAGAAAAATCCTCGCAAAAGATGAAGGCCAGGGGGCCCACACCCTTCTCACGAGGGTGGGGGCGCCCCCCCTAGGGCGCGCCCCCTACCTCGTGGCCCCCCTGGTGGCTCTCCGACGTCCATCTTCTCCTATATGAGGTCTTTCAATGAGAAAAAAATAGGAAGGAACTTTTCGGGACGAGACTCCGCCGCCATGAAGCGGAACCTTGGCGGATCCAATCTAGAGCTCCGGCAGAGCTGTTCTGCCGGGGAAACTTCCCTCCCGGAGGGGGAAATCATCACCATCGTCATCACCAACGCTCCTCTCATCGGGAGAGGGCAATCTCCATCAACATCTTCACCAGCACTATCTCATCTCCAAACCCTAGTTCATCTCTTGTATCCAATTCTTGTCTCAAAGTCCGGAATTGGTGCTAGTAGGTTGCTAGTAGTGTTGATTACTCCTTGTAGTTGATGCTAGTTGGTTTAATTGGTGGAAGATCATATGTTCAGATCCTATATGCATATTATTACCCCTCTGATTATGAACATGAATATGCTTTGTGAGTAATTACGTTCGTTCCTGAGGACAAGGGAGAAGTCTTGCTATGAGTAGTCATGTGAATTTGGTATTAGTTTGATATTTTGATAAGATGTATGTTGTCTAGCCTCTAGTGGTGTTATGTGAACGTCGACTACATAACACTTCACCATTATTTGGGCCTAGAGGAAGGCATTGGGAAGTAATAAGTAGATGATGGGTTGCTAGAGTGACAGAAGCTTAAACCCTAGTTTATGCGTTGCTTCGTAAGGGGCTGATTTGGATCCATATGTTTCATGCTATGGTTAGGTTTACCTTAATACTTTTGTTGTAGTTGCGGATGCTTGCAATAGAGGTTAATCATAAGTGGGATGCTTGTTCAAGTAAGAACAGCACCCAAGCACCGGTCCACTCACATATCAAATTATCAAAGTATCAAACGCGAATCATATGAACGTGATGAAAACTAGCTTGACGATATTCCCATGTGTCCTCGGGGGCGCTTTTCCTATTATAAGAGTTTGTTCTGGCTTGTCCTTTGCTACAAAAGGATTGGGCCACCCTGCTGCACTTTATTTACTTTTGTTACTTGTTGCTCGTTACAATTTATCCTAACACAAAACTATCTGTTACCACTTATTTCAGTACTTGCAGAGAATACCTTTCTGAAAACCGCTTATCATTTCCTTCTGCTCCTCGTTGGGTTCGACACTCTTACTTATCGAAAGGACTATGATAGATCCCCTATACTTGTGGGTCATCAAGACTCTTTTCTGGCGCCGTTGCCGGGGAGTGTAGCGCCTTTGGTAGGTGGAATTTGGTAAGGAAAAATTTATATAGTGTGCTGAAATTTACTGTCACTTGTTACTATGGAAAGTAATTCTCTGAGGGGCTTGTTTGGGGTATCTTCACCCCGTCCAGTAGAGCAAAGAGTTGCTCCTCAACCTACTAAACCTATTGAAAATGAAACTCCTTTTGAATTTCCTTCGGCTATGATGGAAAAACTGCTAGCTAACCCTTTTACAGGATATGGAACAAAGCATCCTGATGAGCACTTAATATATGTGGATGAAGTTTGTGGATTATTTAAGCTTGCAGGTATACCTGATGATGTTGCTAAGAAGAAGGTCTTCCCTTTATCTTTGAAGGGAGACGCATTGGTATGGTATAGGCTATGTGATGATATGAGATCATGGGACTATAAAAGATTGAAGTTGGAATTTCATCAAAAGTATTACCCTATGCATCTTGTTCATCGTGATCGCAATTATATATATAATTTTTGGCCTCGCGAAGGAGAAAGCATCGCTCAAGCTTGGGGAGGCTTAAATCAATGTTATATTCATGCCCCAATCATGAGCTCCCGAGAAAAATAATTATGCAAAGTTTTTATGCTCGGCTTTCTGAAAACAATCGCACCATGCTCGATACTTCTTGTGCTGGCTCTTTTATGATGAAGACTATTGAATTCAGATGGAATTTATTGGATAGAATTAAACGCAACTCTAAAGATTGGGTCCTCGACGAAGGTAAAGAGTCAGGTATGACACCTAAGTTTGATTGTGTTAAATCTTTTATGGATACCGATATTTTCCGTAAGTTTAGCACTAAATATGGACTTGATTCTGAGATAGTAGCTTCTTTCTGTGAATCCTTTGCTACTTATGTTGATCTCCCTAAGGAGAAGTGGTTTAAATATCATCCTCCCATAGAAGTAAAAGTAGCTGCACCTATTAAAGTTGAAGAAAAGACTGTCACTTATAATGATCCTATTATTCCTACTTCTTATGTTGAGAAACCACCTTTCCCTGTTAGAGTAAAGGATCATGCTAAAGCTTCAACTGTTGTTCGTAAAAGCAATATTAGAACTTATACACCTCCTGAGCAAGTTAAAGTAGAACCTAAAATTGCTATTGTTAAAGATCTCTTGTCTGATAATATTGATGGGCATGTTATTCAGTTCGAAGGTGAAACTGCTAGAATTGCTAAACCTTGTGATAAAGATAAACATAGACCTATGGTAGGCGTGCCTGTTATTTCCGTTAAAATAGGAGGTCATTATTATCATTGCTTATGTGATATGGGTGCCAGTGCTAGTGTTATACCTTGTGACTTATACAAAGAAATTATGCATGATATTGCACCTGTTGAGTTAGAAGATATTGATGTCACAATTAAACTTGCTAATAGAGATACTATTTCACCAATTGGAATTGTTAGAGATGTTGAAGTCTTGTGTGGGAAAACTAAATATCCTTCTGATTTTCTTGTTCTTACTTCTCCGCAAGATAGCTTTTGTCCCATTATATTTGGTAGACCCTTCTTGAACACTGTTAATGCTAAGATAGACTGCGAAAAGAATGTTGTTACTATTGGCTTGGATGATATGGTTCATGAGTTTAATTTCTCTAAATTTAGTAAACAACATCGTGAGGAAGAATTACCTAGTAAGGATGAAATTATTGGTCTTGCTTCTATTGTCGTACCTCCTAGTGATCCTTTAGAACACTATTTGCTAGACCATGAAAATGATATGTTCATGAATGAAAGAAGGGAAATAGATGAAGTATTCTTTAAACAGGAACCTATTCTGCATCACAATTTGCCTGCTGAAATTTTAGGGGATCCTCCTCCACCCAAGGGTGATCCCGTGTTTGAGCTTAAACCTCTGCCTGATAATCTTAAATATGCTTATCTTGATGAAAATAAGATATATCTTGTTATTATTAGTGCTAACCTTTCAGAGCATGAAGAAGAAAGATTATTGAAAACTCTGAAGAAGCATCGTGCTGCTATTGGATATACTCTTGATGATCTTAAGGGCATTAGTCCCACTCTATGTCAACATAGAATAAATTTGGAAGCAAATGCCAAACCAGTTCGTGATCCTCAACGACGTTTGAATCCTAAAATCAAAGAAGTGGTAAGAAAAGAAATACTAAAGCTTCTGGAGGCAGGTATAATCTATCCCGTTGCTGATAGTGAGTGGGTAAGTCATGTCCATTGTGTCCCTAAGAAGGAAGGTATTATTGTTGTTCCTAATGATAAAGATGAATTGATTCCACAAAGAATTATCACAGGTTATAGGATGGTAATTGATTTCCCCAAATTAAATAAAGCTACTAAGAAAGATCATTACCGCTTACCTTTTATTGATCAAATGCTAGAAAGATTATGTAAACACACACACTATTGCTTTCTAGATGGTTATTCTGGTTTCTCTCAAATACCTGTGTCGGCTAGAGATCAATCAAAGACTACTTTTACATGCCCTTTTGGTACTTTTGCTTATAGACATATGCCTTTTGGTTTATGTAATGCACCTGCTACCTTTAAAAGATGCATGATGGCTATATTCTCTGACTTTTGTGAAAAGATTTGTGAGGTTTTCATGGACGACTTTTCCGTCTATGGTTCCTCTTTTGATGATTGCTTGAGCAATCTTGATCGAGTTTTGCAGAGATGTGAAGAAACTAATCTTGTCTTGAATTGGGAAAAGTGCCACTTTATGGTTAATGAAGGTATTGTCTTGGGGCACAAAGTTTCTGAAAGAGGTATTGAAGTTGATAAAGCCAAGGTTGATGCTATTGAAAAGATGCCATGTCCCAAGGACATCAAAGGTATAAGAAGTTTCCTTGGTCACGCTGGATTTTATAGGAGGTTCATTAAGGACTTCTCAAAAATTTCTCGGCCTCTGACTAATTTATTGCAAAAAGATATACCATTTGTCTTTGATGATGATTGTGTAGAAGCATTTGAAATACTTAAGAAAGCATTAGTCTCTGCACCTATTGTTCAGCCACCTGATTGGAATTTACCCTTTGAAATTATGTGTGATGCTAGTGATTATGCTGTAGGTGCTGTTCTAGGGCAAAGAGTTAATAAGAAATTAAATGTTATTCATTATGCTAGTAAGACTCTAGACAATGCTCAAAGAAATTATGCTACAACTGAAAAGGAGCTTTTAGCAGTTGTATTTGCTTGTGATAAGTTCAGACCTTATATTGTTGATTCTAAAGTAACTATTCACACTGATCATGCTGCTATTAAATACCTTATGGAAAAGAAAGATGCTAAACCTAGACTAATTAGATGGGTTCTCTTGCTACAAGAATTTGATTTGCATATTGTTGATAGAAAGGGAGCTGAGAACCCCGTTGCAGACAACTTGTCTAGGTTAGAAAATATTCTTGATGACCCACTACCTATTAATGATGACTTTCCTGATGAACAATTAAATGTTATAAGTACTTCTCGTAGTACTCCATGGTATGCTGATTATGCTAATTATATTGTTGCCAAGTTTATACCACCTAGCTTCACATACCAGCAAAAGAAAAAGTTCTTCTATGATTTGAGACATTACTTTTGGGATGACCCACATCTTTATAAAGAAGGAGTAGATGGTGTTATTAGACATTGTGTACCTGAGCATGAACAGGAACAGATCCTACGCAAGTGTCATTCCGAGTCTTATGGAGGACACCACGCTGGAGATAGAACTGCACATAAGGTACTGCAATCTGGTTTTTATTGGCCTACTCTCTTCAAGGATGCCTGTAAGTTTGTCTTGTCTTGTGATGAATGTCAAATAATTGGTAATATTAGTAGATGTCAAGAAATGCCTATGAATTATTCACTTGTTATTGAACCGTTTGATGTTTGGGGCTTTGATTATATGGGACCTTTTCCTGCCTCTAATGGATACACACATTTTCTAGTTGCTGTTGATTACGTTACTAAGTGGGTAGAAGCTATTCCAACTAGTAGTGCTGATCATAACACTTCTATTAAAATGCTTAAAGAAGTTATTTTTCTGAGGTTTGGAGTCCCTAGATATTTAATGACTGATGGTGGTTCACACTTTATTCATGGTGCCTTCCGTAAAATGCTTGCTAAATATGATGTTAATCATAGAATTGCATCTCCTTATCACCCACAGTCTAGTGGTCAAGTAGAGTTGAGCAATAGAGAGCTCAAATTAATTTTGCAAAAGACTGTTAATAGGTCTAGAAAGAATTGGTCTAAGAAACTTGGTGATGCATTATGGGCATATAGAACTGCATATAAAAATCCTATGGGAATGTCTCCGTGTAAAATGGTTTATGGAAAAGCATGTCACTTACCTCTCGAACTAGAACATAAGGCATATTGGGCTATTAAAGAACTCAACTATGATTTTAAACTTGCCGGTGAGAAGAGGTTATTTGATATTAGCTCACTTGACGAATGGAGAACCCAAGCTTATGAAAATGCCAAGTTGTTTAAAGAAAAAGTTAAAAGATGGCATGACAAAAGGATACAAAAGCGTGAGTTTAATGTAGGTGATTATGTATTTCTATACAACTCTCGTTTAAGATTTTTTGCAGGAAAACTTCTCTCTAAATGGGAAGGCCCTTACGTTATCGAGGAGGTCTATCGTTCCGGTGCCATAAAAATCAACAACTTCGAAGGCACAAATCCGAAGGTGGTAAATGGTCAAAGAATTAAACATTATATCTCAGGTAATCCCATAAATGTTGAAACCAATATTATTGAAATCGTAACCCCGGAGAAATACATAAGGGACACTTTCCGGAACGTTTCAGACTCCGAAAAGGAATAGGTATGTGGTACAGTAAGTAAACCGACTCCAAAACAATTTTTAAGGCAATATTTCTCCGTTTTGGAATATTTAGAAAAAATAGAAAAATAAGCAGCAGTCCGGGAAGGACACGAGGGCCCCACGAGGGTGGTGGGCGCGCCCTACCCCCATGGGCGCCCCCCCTACCTCGTGAGCACCTCGTGTGCTTTCCGGACTCCGTTTTCTTGCGCGTTACGTATTTTGGTCGGTAAAAATTCATTATATAGATGGCGCTCCCACCGACCCACCCACCCACCGGCGACTCTCGCCGGTGATCTCCCCGTTTCCTCCGGTAACATCTGGATCTCTTCTGCGCTTTGGATTTGGATTTCTCTCCTCTCTCTTGGGATCCCATCCTCTATGGGTTCTGATGGTGGTGCAACTCTGGATCTGGATTTTTCTCGTGGTGTGGCTTTTGCCGATGAGGTTTTTAGATCTTCTGGTCTTTCGATCCATCCTTTGGAGGGATCTCGTCCTTTTGTCTTGGTGGTCTCTTTTAGCCGGCATGATTTCCGGCTTGATGAAGATTCTGTGGCTGCGGCACTCGAGGCAGCTCTAGGGGGTTCAGCAATTGATCTCATGGTGACATATATCAAGGATAAGGTCTTCTCGTTTGTGGTGTCATGCAAGGAGATTGGTTTTCATATTGTTGATTCACGCTCTTATGCTTGTCCTCAGTTCAAATGTTATTTTCATCTCTGGGGCAATGGTGGGCCGAATTGGTGGCGTGAGTTTTTAATCTGGAAAAAGGAGTGTGATGCAGAGTGGATCCTTGTTAGTCCCTCTAAGCGGCGTGCTACTCTTGGTATGTTGGCTATGCATAAACCTCCTATCAAGTCTGCGATCAGATCTACTAATCCTACTCATAAAAGGCTTTCTTTCACCACGTTTCAGAACTATGATGTGTGCAAGGGTTATCGTTATCCGGCTACTCAGAATTGTCTTGAGTTAGCTTCTTTGTCTGGTTATGATCTTCCCCCCAAGGAACATGTTGTCATTCATCCCCCGCCACCGGTGGAGCTTCAGTGGACAGTTGCCTCGCCGTCGATCACCTTTGGCACGGTTGTTCCTATTCGATCGTTTTCCCCGGAACCCCTAGCTCCATCTCCGGCGCGTTCTTCGGGCGGGTTTGCTAATAATTCAAATGCCGCCATGTTGGGCTCCTCTGCCATGTTGGGCCCCTCGGACTCGGTTGTTACTGGTCCCTGCCCACCTGTCTCCCAGGCCAAGTTTTTCTCCGTCGAGTGACAGCCCAATTTCTGTGAAGCCCAGTTCTCCTCTTGCCCTTTCTCCAGTTGGGCCTGCTAGCCCCACAATGATGGTGATTCCCTCCACGCAAGAGGCTCAGGATGCTTTCGAGACCATGGTCAATGACATGGTGGACCAAGTGCTTACGTGTTCTCATTGCTCCTTGGGGGGGGCACCTGTCTGTCAGCTGTCCCTCCACCGTTGGATGTTTGGCCTGTGGGGATCCTGCTCATTCAAGGAAGGACTGTGAGTATATTGCGATTGAAAAAGGTTTATGTTGGAAATGGAAGCGTCCCGCTATCTCGGATAGGCCGGTCTCTCCTTCCTGTGTCGGGAAGCACGAGCTGCCGCCACCTCTGCAGGCCTGCCCTATCACATCACCATTAACCAGCCCGCCGTCTTGCGCTCCGCACACCCCAACTAGTCCGCCTCCTCCGACGCCCCCGCTTCCTTCCTCGCCACCGCCCATGGCTAACTTCGCCCTGGATCCGCAGCGTTATGTGCCGGTGGGCCATCACATCATTGACAGAGGTGTTCATCGGCTTCCTCATACTTTCGTCTCGCCTCCATCGCCCATTGTTCGTTCGCATGAGAGCTTCATGATCGCTGAGGTTATGCCGGCCCCACCTTTGCCTCAGATGGGTCAGGTACGTGAGCAGGTGGTTGAGCTTATCAACCACATGGGTTCTCATGTCCGTTCTGTTCAACCATGGATTTCTGGTGTGGGTCTGTTTGAGGTCAGAGATGCTGGTGAGCGTTTTGCTTTGATTCAACTACCTCCTCAAGATCTTGGTCAGGATAGATTTGTTCGCTTTATGAAGCATGACCATGGTGAGGGTTTTCGTGGGGTTCAAGGTTTCCGTGAAGGTTGTTTGATGTTCTTAGGTGTCCCCCTTGACCTGCGTAATACTGAGAATCTGCGGGCTGCTGTTAATACTTTTGGCAAATTCCACCATTGGATTAGTGATGATCCGTATCTGGTTAGATCTATTGTGTTTGCCTCCTTCCGTGAGGATATCCTGGTTCCTAGGGACGTGGTGTTCTCTGATTATGCTGCCTGGGGTGGTGCTAAGGTTTCTTGGACAACACCGTGTTATATTCTAGGAGCCAATTTTGCAGAGCAAATGCCACAAGATGAAGATCCCATGCCCATTGACGGCAATCCTCACCCCATGCCTGGCCACTTAATCCATGAAGATAATCTGTTTGCTCTTCCGCCATATCCTGCTCTTAGGTGGAACGACGTGCCGCCTCCTCCGCCTCCCATGGATGATAATCTGGGTGGTGGCTGGGGTTGGCAGGCCAATGAGCTGGGTGCCCAGGATGATCCAGTGCAAGTTGAGGTCGTTCCTAATCAGGAGTCTATGGTCATTAACCAGCAGGATTTCTCGGGCTCTGTTAACTAGTCGGGCAGTCAAGTTCAGGTTGATCCTCATCCTCCAGCTATGGTTGTTGAGGCAAATTAGTTGCCTCCTGTTGATATTGGAAATGTTGTTCTGGATGCTCAGCTTGATGTTGCACTAGTGGTGCCAGGTTTCGTTGACGGTGATCTTCAGATTGGTATTCAGCCTGCTATAGAAGTGGAAGAAAATGTCCTTCAACTTGATGTACAACCTGTGGATCGAGATGCATTGGCTATAGTGCCGTACCAGCCACCTGTGTTGCCGCAGCGAGATCTTGTTGTTGGACGAGTACATGTAGTTTATGGCCCACCTCTGCCTCCTGAGCTGGCCTGGAGACGTATTTTTGATACTCTTTTGGGACGCTGCTCTACTCTTCAGGTCCCAAAGCCGTTTTTTCAGTCTTCGTTTGGGCCGCTGGTCCTTTCCAATAGATCGTGGTCTCTGGCTTTTGAGCAGGTCAACTGGGTTTCTGATATTACTGCTGATGATTCAGCCAACATGGTTGCTCCTTTGTCTGCTTCCCCACCCCCCAGGGGACTTGCTCGTGCTCTGTTTCCTGACAGCCAGCTGGAGTTGGAGCATGACCCAGGCCTGCAGTTTGCTTCTGCCTCTGATCAGCAGTTCTCCTTTTCTGCTCCCTCTCCGAAGAAGAAGAAGAAGGCCTCCAAGAGTGATCATCCTCCAGTTGTGGATTCTGAGCTGCGCCGCTGCACCCGTAGCTCTGCAAAAAGGGATGGTTTCAAGCCAGCGCTTCAAGCCTTGCCAATGTCTGCACCTAAGAAGAAGAAGCCCCATTCCAAGCCTCTGACGGATGATGATCCTGCCCGTCGTGCGCCCTCGGTGCCACCGCCAACACCTCTTTGCCATATTCAGCAAATTGGAGCGGACCTAGGTATCTCTGCTGAAAAGCTCACTGTGGATGCGCTTATGGCAGATCCTTCTTCTGCCAAGGACAAATCCTCCCATGTTTAGTTCGGGCTGTGCAACCTGGGTGTGGTCGACCCATAACCTGACTAGTTATCGTAGGTTTTATCTTAATACTTTGTCTCTGGGATTTGTATGCATTCATTGTTCTTGTGAACTTCTTTTGTTCGGCTCTGCTGCGTGTCTGAACTGCTCTATGTGCTGCCTGCTATGTGGGCATGCTGTTAAACCTGTAAACGCTATGTTCCATGGATATTCCGTCTACTAGAAGTTGGCGTGTTATGTGTTGGAATGTTCGGGGCCTAAATTCTGATGACCATCAGCATGCTGTTCGTAACAAAGTGGATGAAAGTCGGGCTTCTGTTATCTGTTTGCAGGAAACGAAAATGGGGTGTATTGACTCCAGAACTGTCAGAAAATTTTGCCCTCGTCGTTTTGATTCATTTGCTTATACTCCTTCTGTTGGGGCTTCGGGTGGCATTGTTGTGTTGTGGAACTCCCCTGTCCTTACAGGGAGATTAATTGAGGTTAAGCAGTTTAGCGTTGTTGTGAAATTTACTTCCAAACATAACAATGAGCAATGGACGCTGGTTAATGTTTACGGGCCGTGTCGTGGCCAGGCTAGGGATGATTTTGTGGACTAGCTCTATAACCTTTCCATCCCTGACTCTGAAAATTGGCTTGTTTTGGGAGATTTTAATTTTATTCGATCAACTGAGAACAGAAATCTTCCTGGTGGGGATGCTAATGATATCTTCATTTTTAATGAGATTATTGGGCACCTTGGATTGCTTGAGTTACCTATTAAGGGGAGATCTTTCACCTGGTCAAATATGCAGGATAATCCTCTTCTCGAGCAGCTTGACTGTTTTTTCACTTCCTCAAACTGGATCACTTGCTACCCCTCCACCCAGGTGTTGCCCCTTGCCAGGACTGCTTCGGATCATGTGCCTTGTGTGGTGGCCATTAACACTTCTATCCCTAAGTGTAATATTTTTCGTTTTGAAAATTACTGGGTAGAGCTGCAGGGTTTTATGGACCGTGTGTCTGCTTCATGGTCTTCAGTTTCCAGCAAAACCAACATCTCCGCTAAGATTGCTGACAAATTTAAATCCTTGAGGAGGGATCTTAAGAGTTGGCACATGAACATCTCAAAAATGAAATTATTAATTGCTAAATGTAACAGGGTGGTTCTCATTTTGGATTGCTTGGAGGAGTTGAGGATGCTTTATAGGCATGAGTTTAACTTTCGTAATCTGGTTAAGCTGCATTTGGAGCATCTTCTGCATCTTCAGTTTCTGTATTGGAAGAAGAGGTGCACTATAAGATCTATTAAAGTGGGTGAGGAGAACACTAAGTTCTTTCATGCTATGGCTTCTGAAAGATATAGGCATAACTCCATTGCTTCTCTGCGGTTGGATGATGGTACAGTTGTTTCTGATCATGAGAAAATGGCTGCTGCTCTCTGGCAAAATTTCAAAAACAGGATGGGCACTAGTCATGGTATTGAAATGTCTTTTGATCTTTCCTCAATCCTACACAGAGTGGAGGGCCTTGATCCCCTCACTAAGATGTTCTCCAAGGAGGAGATGGATAATACTGTTAAGAGCATGCCCATTGATAAGTCTCCTAGGCCATATGGCTTTAATGGACTCTTTTTTAAAAAGTGTTGGCCCATAATCAGTAAGGATTTCTATGAGTTGGCTTCTGCTTTTCATGAGGGGTCTGTTAACCTGGAGAACATCAACTATTCTTATATCACCCTGGTACCTAAGAAGAGATCTCCTGAAACTGTCAATGATTTTAGGCCTATCTCTCTTACTGGTATGGGGGTTAAATTTCTCTCAAAGATGGCTGCTAACAGGCTGCAGTTGGATATCATAAGATGTTTGCATAAAAATCAATATGGTTTTATCAAATCCAGAACCATTCAGGACTGTGTTGCTTGGACCTTGGAGTATCTGCACCAATGCCATCAGTCAAATAGGCCTATTGTCATTCTCAAGCTGGATTTTGAGAAAGCTTTTGATTCTATTGAACATGAGGCCATTTTCCAAATTTTGAGGCACAAGGGTTTTAATGAAAAGTGGATTTCCTGGGTTAAGCAGTTCTTGGCTTCTGGAACCTCTTCTGTATTGCTTAATGGAGTACCTGGGAAACAATTTGCTTGCAAAAAGGGGGTTAGGCAGGGTGACCCTCTTTCACCTCTTTTGTTTGCCATTGCTGCAGATCTGTTGCAATCAGTTGTCAATGATATGCATCATAAAGGTCTTTTACAGCTTCCTATTCCCTGCCATGATAAGGATTACCCAATTATCCAGTATGCTGACGACACCCTCATTATTATGCCTGCTGAGGAATCTCAATTGCTTTCCTTGAAGAAAATGTTGCTCCTATTCTCAAAGTCCACTGGATTGCATGTTAACTATCATAAGTCATCTATACTTCCTATTAATGTGGATTCAGTGGAGATTGCTAGACTTGCTGCAGTTTTTGGTTGTGTGGTTGGCACTCTCCCTTTTACTTATCTTGGGCTTCCTGTGGGAATTACCAAACCCAAAATCTTGGACTTAATGCCTCTGGTTGATAGTATGGAGAGGAAACTTTCTGTTAGCTCTTCTTTCCTTGCTCATGGAGGAAGACTGCAGTACCTGATCTCTACCCTCTGTTCTGTACCAATTTTTTTCCTATGTAGCCTGGACTTGCCTCCTGGTATTTTAAAGCAGCTGGAGAGAATTCAGAGGCAGTGTCTTTGGAGAAAGTATGGGCACGATTCTGGTCAGTCTCTGGCTGCTTGGGGTTTAGTTTGCAGACCAAAGACCAAAGGTGGCTTGGGTATTTTGAATCTGAAGCTGCAGAATGAGGCTCTGCTTCTTAAACATGCTAGAAAATTTACAATAAAGTTGATGTGCCCTGGGTTCAACTCATCTGGAATACTTACTACCATGGCAGGGTTCCTCATGCTACCATCATTTGTGGCTCCTTCTGGTGGAGAGATATATGCAAGTTAATGGATAAGTTCAGGATGGTCAGTGCAGTGCATGTTAATAGGGGTGACACTGTCTTGTTCTGGTCTGATTCTTGGCCCTTGGGGGACACTAGTATCCCTCTTGAGCAAAGATTTTCCAGGCTTTTTTCGTTCGCCATTGATCCCCTTATCTCTGCTGCTGAGGTTTTTGAATCGACTGAGATCACTTCCTTATTTCATTTACCCCTCTCTGAGAGAGCTTTTGGAGAGCTGCAATCTTTGCAAAACCTGCTTCTGCTTTCAACCCATAACCCTGAGCTCAATGATATGTGGGTATGGAAAGAGGATGGCAAGGGATATTCTGCCAAGAAATACTACTCCTTCTTGCATAAGCACATTGTATCCAACCCTATTCTGTCCTGGGTTTGGGCTAGCTGCTGCACTATGAGAATCAAGTTCTTTGCCTGGATGTTGTTTATGGATCGGCTCAACACTCAAGATATGCTGGAGAGAAGGCACTGGAATGTGTCTGACTCAAACCTCTGTGTACTCTGCCCCACACACACCAAGGAGGATAGAGATCACCTATTCTTTCAATATAACTTCAGTTGTAGGGTCTGGAATTATCTTCAAATAAACTGGATGGCTGGAGATGATATGATTGCCATTGCTTATCATGCTAGAAGGGATTTTTCCAAGCCCTTCTTCTCTGAAGTGGTTTTCCTGGCATGCTGGAACATCTGGAATGTTAGGAATGATAGGGTTTTCAAGAATATTAGACCCTCTTTTCGTAGATGGAGATCTTCTTTTATTTTAGATATTTCTCTCTTGGTTCATAGGATTAAGCCTAAGTTCAAAGAGGATCTGCTTAGATGGATTTCCTTTTTGCCACCTTGAGGTTAGATTGTTGTTTTTGCCTCTTTTTTCTTTTTTGGGTCTCTTGGACCTTGTAAGTTGTGTACATATGTAACCTTTTTCTGGGAGGAATAAAGTTGCTGTGGGGTCCATACCCTACAGTTTTAGGTCAAAAAAATTCATTATATAACCTCCCGAAGGTTTTGACTCCCGTATCACGCAAAAATCTCATGTTTTTGTTTCAAGCCATTTTTCTGACAGATCTAGGTTATCATGACGGCCCCAAGCGCCTCCAAGGACAAGTTCTTCGAGAAGGTCATCAACCCTTACCTTGCGGAGGTGCTGCGACACCCTCAAACTATTGAGTTGCATGATGGGTTGCTGCACATTCGCGATGAAGAGGGACCAAAGGGGACCGGAAGCATGGAGACAAGGCTCGAAGCAGTGGAGCAACAAGTTTTCAAGTGCCAAAGGATGGTTGAGCCTGGAATTAATGCTAGCCACATGATGCTCGCGGAGTTCACTAACAACTATGAGCCGGATGCCAAGAACACCGAGGAGGCCATCTTCAAGCTACATGAGAAGATCGAGCACCTCCAAGCCCAAGTCTATGACCTTCAAAACCAAAACTGTGAGTATGAATATAGATTCAAAAGAATGAGTTTGGCTGCAGATTTGAGGATTCTGGAGACTCGATCATCTTTCTATGATGGTGAACCTATGCCCTGGAAGATGGATGACAAGCCCGCATCATCAACAACACCTCCACCGTCTCCTCCAACAAAGAAGAATTGAGTATCTGGGTATGGGCACTCCCCTTGGCAACTGCCAAGCTTGGGGGAGGTGCCCCGGTATCGTATTGCAATCACAACTCCTATCTTTGCCGTTTTTCTTAGTTCGATCTTATTAGTAGTATCTTGATCTAGTAGAATAAAGTTTATGGCATGATCTAGTTTTGAGTTTTGCTTTATGACCTCTCTATGTAATCGAGTCCGTGAGCTATATATATAATAAAAATTAGTGTTGAGTCAAGGGCTTGATTGTTTTGCCATAATCTTGGGTGAATAAAAGAAAGAAGAAAAGAATAGAAAGAAACAAAAAGTTCATATTGATCTTATTGAGAGTAATGACTTCACATAGAAAGAGTATGATGATTAAAAGTTGTTGGGAGTTGGCAGACATAGCTTTGGTCATTGTTGCAATTAATAGGAAGTAATAAGGAAAGAGAGGTTTTCACATATAGACATATTATCATTGACATCTTTTATGATTGGGAGCACTCATTAAAATATGACATGCTAAAGAGTTGATGTTGGACAAGGAAGACAACGTAATGAGTTATGTTTTTCTTATATCTGAGATAAAGTATGCTGTCATGGATCCTCTAACTTGTTGAGCTTGCCTTTCCCCCTCATGCTAGCCAAATTCTCAGCACCAAGTAGAAATACTACTTGTGCTTCCAAAATCCCTAAACCAGTTTTGCCATGAGAGTCCACCATATCTACCTATGGATTGAGTAAGATCCTTCAAGTAAGTTGTCATCGGTGCAAAGCAATAAAAATTGCTCTAAATATGAGTTGGGGAACGCAGTAATTTCAAAAAATTTCCTACGCACACGCAAGATCATGGTGATGTATAGCAACGAGAGGGGAGAGTGTTCTCTACGTACCTACGCAGACCGACTGCGGAAGCGTTGATGCAACGTAGAGGAAGTAGTCGTACGTCTTCCCGATCCGACCGATCCAAGCACCGTTACTCCGGCACCTCCGAGTTCTTAGCACATGTACAGCTCGATGACGATCCCCGGGCTCCGATCCAACAAAGCGTCGGGGAGGAGTTCCGTCAGCACGACGGCGTGGTGACGATCTTGATGTTCTACTGTCGCAGGGCTTCGCCTAAGCACTGCTACAATATGATCGAGGTGGAATATGGTGGCAGGGGGCACCGCACACGGCTAAGGAACGATCTCAAGGATCAACTTGTGTGTCTAGAGGTGCCCCCCTGCCCCCGTATATAAAGGGTCCAAGGGGGAGGGGGCGGCCGGCCAGGAGGAGGGCGCAGGAGGAGTCCTACTCCTACCGGGAGTAGGACTCCCCCCCAATCCTAGTTGGAATAGGATTCCCTGAGGGGGGAAGAGAGAGAGGGTGGCCAGCCACCTCTCCTTGTCCTAATAGGACTAGGGGAGGGGGGAGGCGCGCGGCCCACCTTGGGCTGCCCCTTTCTCCTTTCCACTAAAGCCCACTAAGGCCCATATAGCTCCCGGGGGGTTCCGGTAACCTCCCGGTACTCCGGTAAAATCTCGATTTCACCCGGAACACTTCCGATATCCAAACATAGGCTTCCAATATATCAATCTTTATGTCTCGACCATTTCGAGACTCCTCGTCATGTCCGTGATCACATCCGGGACTCCGAACTAACTTCGGTACATCAAAATGCATAAACTCATAATAACTGTCATCGTAACGTTAAGCGTGCGGACCCTACGGTTCGAGAACAATGCAGACATGACTGAGACACATCTCCGGTCAATAACCAATAGCGGGACCTGGATGCCCATATTGGCTCCTACATATTCTACGAAGATCTTTATCGGTCAGACCGCATAACAACATACGTTGTTCCCTTTGTCATCGGTATGTTACTTGCCCGAGATTCGATCGTCGGTATCCAATACCTAGTTCAATCTCGTTGCCGGCAAGTCTCTTTACTCGTTCCGTAATACATCATCTCGCAACTAACTCATTAGTTGTAATGCTTGCAAGGCTTATGTGATGTGCATTACCAAGAGGGCCCAGAGATACCTCTCCGACAATCGGAGTGACAAATCCTAATCTCGAAATACGCCAACCCAACATCTACCTTTGGAGACACCTGTAGAGCTCCTTTATAATCACCCAGTTACGTTGTGACGTTTGGTAGCACACAAAGTGTTCCTCCGGTAAACGGGAGTTGCATAATCTCATAGTCATAGGAACATGTATAAGTCATGAAGAAAGCAATAACAACATACTAAACGATCGGTGCTAAGCTAATGAAATGGGTCATGTCAATCAGATCATTCAACTAATGATGTGACCTCGTTAATCAAATAACAACACCTTGTTCATGGTTAGGAAACATAACCATCTTTGATTAACGAGCTAGTCAAGTAGAGGCATACTAGTGACACTAAGTTTGTCTATGTATTCACACATGTATTATGTTTCCGGTAAATACAATTCTAGCATGAATAATAAACATTTATCATGATATAAGGAAATAAATAATAACTTTATTATTGCCTCTAGGGCATATTTCCTTCAGTCTCCCACTTGCACTAGAGTCAATAATCTAGATTATACAGTAATGATTCTAACACCCATGGAGCCTTGGTGCTGATCATGTTTTGCTCGTGGAAGAGGCTTAGTCAACGGGTCTGCAACATTCAGATCCGTATGTATCTTGCAAATCTCTATGTCTCCCACCTGGACTAGATCCCGGATGGAATTGAAGCGTCTCTTGATGTGCTTGGTCCTCTTGTGAAATCTGGATTCCTTTGCCAAGGCAATTGCACCAGTATTGTCACAAAAGATTTTCATTGGACCCAATGCACTAGGTTTCACACCTAGATCGGATATGAACTCCTTCATCCAGACTCCTTCGTTCGCTGCTTCCGAAGCAGCTATGTACTCCGCTTCACATGTAGATCCCGCTACGACGCTTTGTTTAGAACTGCACCAACTGACAGCTCCACCATTTAATGTAAACACGTATCCGGTTTGCGATTTAGAATCGTCCGGATCAGTGTCAAAGCTCGCATCAACGTAACCTTTTACGATGAGCTCTTTGTCACCTCCATATACGAGAAACATATCCTTAGTCCTTTTCAGGTATTTCAGGATGTTCTTGACCGCTGTCCAGTGATCCACTCCTGGATTACTTTGGTACCTCCCTGCTAAACTTATAGCAAGGCACACATCAGGTCTGGTACACAGCATTGCATACATGATAGAGCCTATGGCTGAAGCATAGGGAACATCTTTCATTTTCTCTCTATCTTCTGCAGTGGTCGGGCATTGAGTCTTACTCAACTTCACACCTTGTAACACAGGCAAGAACCCTTTCTTTGCTTGATCCATTTTGAACTTCTTCAAAACTTTGTCAAGGTAAGTGCTTTGTGAAAGTCCAATTAAGCGTCTTGATCTATCTCTATAGATCTGAATGCCTAATATGTAAGCAGCTTCACCGAGGTCTTTCATTGAAAAACTTTTATTCAAGTATCCCTTTATGCTATCCAGAAATTCTATATCATTTCCAATTAGTAATATGTCATCCACATATAATATCAGAAATGCTACAGAGCTCCCACTCACTTTCTTGTAAATACAGGCTTCTCCAAAAGTCTGCATAAAACCAAATGCTTTGATCACACTATCAAAGCGTTTATTCCAACTCCGAGAGGCTTGCACCAGTCCATAAATGGATCGCTGGAGCTTGCACACTTTGTTAGCTCCCTTTGAATCGACAAAACCTTCTGGTTGCATCATATACAACTCTTCTTCCAGAAATCCATTCAGGAATGCAGTTTTGACATCCATCTGCCAAATTTCATAATCATAAAATGCGGCAATTGCTAACATGATTCGGACAGACTTAAGCATCGCTACGGGTGAGAAGGTCTCATCGTAGTCAATCCCTTGAACTTGCCGAAAACCTTTTGCGACAAGTCGAGCTTTGTAGACAGTAACATTACCATCAGCGTCAGTCTTCTTCTTGAAGATCCATTTATTCTCAATTGCTTGCCGATCATCGGGCAAGTCGACCAAAGTCCATACTTTGTTCTCATACATGGATCCCATCTCAGATTTCATGGCTTCAAGCCACTTTGCGGAATCTGGGCTCACCATCGCTTCTTCATAGTTCGTAGGTTCATCATGATCTAGCAGCATGATTTCCAGAACAGGATTACCGTACCACTCTGGTGCGGATCTCGCTCTGGTTGATCTACGAGGTTCAGTAGTATCTTGTCCTGAAGTTTCATGATCATCATCATTAGCTTCCTCACTAATTGGTATAGGTGTCGCAGAAACAGTTTTCTGTGATGTACTACTTTCCAATAAGAGAGCAGCTACAGTTACCTCGTCAAGTTCTACTTTCCTCCCACTCACTTCTTTCGAGAGAAACTCCTTCTCTAGAAAGGACCCATTCTTAGCAACGAATGTCTTGCCTTCGGATATGTGATAGAAGGTGTACCCAACAGTCTCCTTTGGGTATCCTATGAAGACACATTTCTCTGATTTGGGTTCGAGCTTATCAGGTTGAAGCTTTTTCACATAAGCATCGCAGCCCAAACTTTAAGAAACGACAACTTTGGTTTCTTGCCAAACCACAGTTCCTAAGGCGTCGTCTCAACGGATTTTGATGGTGCCCTATTTAACGTGAATGCGGCCGTCTCTAAAGCATAACCACAAAACGATAGCGGTAAATCAGTAAGAGACATCATAGATCGCACCATATCTAGTAAAGTACGATTACGATGTTCGGAAACACCGTTACGCTGTGGTGTTCCGGGTGGCGTGAGTTGCGAAACTATTCCACAATTTTTCAAATGTACACCAAACTCGTAACTCAAATATTCTCCTCCACGATCAGATCGCAGAAACTTTATTTTCTTGTTACGACGATTTTCAACTTCACTCTGAAATTCTTTGAACTTTTCAAATGTTTCAGACTTATGTTTCATTAAGTAGATATACCCATATCTGCTTAAGTCATCTGTGAAGGTGAGAAAATAACGATATCCGCCACGAGCCTCAATATTCATCGGACCACATACATCTGTATGTATGATTTCCAACAAATCTGTTGCTCTCTCCATAGTACCGGAGAACGGTGTTTTAGTCATCTTGCCCATGAGGCACGGTTCGCAAGTACCAAGTGATTCATAATCAAGTGGTTCCAAAAGTCCATCAGTATGGAGTTTCTTCATGCGTTTTACACCGATATGACCTAAACGGCAGTGCCACAAATAAGTTGCACTATCATTATCAACTCTGCATCTTTTGGCTTCAACATTATGAATATGTGTGTTACTACTATCGAGATTCAACAAGAATAGACCACTCTTCAAGGGTGCATGACCATAAAAGATATTACTCATATAAATAGAACAACCATTATTCTCTGATTTAAATGAATAACCGTCTCGCATCAAACAAGATCCAGATATAATGTTCATGCTTAACGCTGGCACCAAATAACAATTATTTAGGTCTAATATTAATCCCGAAGGTAGATGTAGAGGTAGCGTGCCGACCGCGATCACATCGATTTTGGAACCGTTTCCCACGCGCATCGTCACCTCGTCCTTTGCTAGTGTTCGCTTAATCCGTAGTCCCTGTTTCGAGTTGCAAATATTAGCAACAGAACCAGTATCAAATACCCAGGTGCTACTGCGAGCTCTAGTAAGGTACACATCAATAACATGTATATCACATATACCTTTGTTCACCTTGCCATCCTTCTTATCCGCCAAATACTTGGGGCAGTTCCGCTTCCAGTGACCAGTCTGCTTGCAGTAGAAGCACTCAGTTTCAGGCTTAGGTCCAGACTTGGGTTTCTTCTCCTGAGCATCAACTTGCTTGCTGTTCTTTTTGAAGTTCCCCTTCTTCTTCCCTTTGCCCTTTTTCTTGAAACTAGTGGTCTTGTTAACCATCAACACTTGATGCTCCTTCTTGATTTCTACCTCCGCAGCTTTCAGCATTGCGAAGAGCTCGGGAATAGTCTTGTTCATCCCTTGCATATTATAGTTCATCACGAAGCTCTTGTAGCTTGGTGGCAGTGATTGGAGAATTCTGTCAATGACGCAATCATCTGGAAGATTAACTCCCATCTGAATCAAGTGGTTATTATACCCAGACATTTTGAGTATATGCTCACTGACAGAACTGTTCTCCTCCATCTTACAGCTATAGAACTTATTGGAGACTTCATATCTCTCAATCCGGGCATTTGCTTGAAATATTAACTTCAACTCCTGGAACATCTCATATGCTCCATGACGTTCAAAACGTCGTCGAAGTCCTGATTCTAAGCCGTAAAGCATGGCACACTGAACTATCGAGTAGTCATCAGCTTTGCTCTGCCAGACGTTCATAACATCTGGTGTCGCTCCAGCAGCAGGCCTGGCACCCAGCGGTGCTTCTAGGACGTAATTCTTCTGAGCAGCAATGAGGATAATCCTCAAGTTACGGACCCAGTCCGTGTAATTGCTACCATCATCTTTCAACTTTGCTTTCTCAAGGAACGCATTAAAATTCAACGGAACAACAACACGAGCCATCTATCTACAATTAACATAAACAAGCAAGATACTATCAGGTACTAAGTTCATGATAAGTTTAAGTTCAATTAATCAAATTACTTAAGAACTCCCACTTAGATAGACATCCCTCTAATCCTCTAAGTGATCACGTGATCCAAATCAACTAAACCATAACCGATCATCACGTGAGATGGAGTAGTTTTCAATGGTGAAAATCGTTATATTGATCATATCTACTATATGATTCACGCTCGACCTTTCGGTCTCTGTGTTCCGAGGCCATATCTGCATATGCTAGGCTCGTCAAGTTTAACCTGAGTATTCTGCGTGTGCAAAACTGGCTTGCACCCGTTGTAGATGGACGTAGAGCTTATCACACCTGATCATCACGTGGTGTCTGGGCACGACGAACTTTGGCAACGGTGCATACTCAGGGAGAACAGTTCTTGATAATTTAGTGAGAGATCATCTTATAATGCTACCGTCAATCAAAGCAAGATAAGATGCATAAAAAGATAAACATCACATGCAATCAATATAAGTGATATGATATGGCCATCATCATCTTGTGCTTGTGATCTCCATCTCCGGAGCACCGTCATGATCACCATCGTCACTGGCGCGACACCTTGATCTCCATCGTAGCATCGTTGTCGTCTCGCCAATCTTATGCTTCCACGACTATCGCTACCGCTTAGTGATAAAGTAAAGCATTACATCGCGATTGCATTGCATACAATAAAGCGACAACCATATGGCTCCTGCCAGTTGCCGATAACTCGGTTACAAAACATGATCATCTCATACAATAAAATTCAGCATCATGCCTTGACCATATCACATCACAACATGCCCTGCAAAAACAAGTTAGACGTCCTCTACTTTGTTGTTGCAAGTTTTACGTGGCTGCTACGGGCTTAAGCAAGAACCAATCTCACCTACGCATCAAAACCACAATGATAGTTTGTCAAATAGACTCCGTTTTAACCTTCGCAAGGACCGGGCGTAGCCACACTCAGTTCAACTAAAGTTGGAGAGACTGTCGCCCGCAAGCCACCTATGTGCAAAGCACGTCGGGAGAACCGGTCTCGCGTAAGCGTACGCGTAATGTCGGTCCGGGTCGTCTCGTCCAACAATACCGCCGAACCAAAGTATGACATGCTGGTAGGCAGTATGACTTATATCGCCCACAACTCACTTGTGTTCTACTCGTGCATATAACATCAAACCATAAAACCTAGGCTCGGATGCCACTGTTGGGGAACGCAGTAATTTCAAAAAAATTCCTACGCACACGCAAGATCATGGTGATGTATAGCAACGAGAGGGGAGAGTGTTGTCTACGTACCTACGCAGACCGACTGTGGAAGCGTTGACGCAACATAGAGGAAGTAGTCGTACGTCTTCCCGATCCGACCGATCCAAGCACCGTTACTCCGGCACCTCCGAGTTCTTAGCACACGTACAGCTCGATGACGATCCCCGGGCTCCGATCCAGCAAAGCGTCGGGGAGGAGTTCCGTCAGCACGATGGCGTGGTGACGATCTTGATGTTCTACTGTTGCAGGGCTTCGCCTAAGCACTGCTACAATATGATCGAGGTGGAATATGGTGGCAGGGGGCACCGCACACGGCTAAGGAACGATCTCAAGGATCAACTTGTGTGTCTAGAGGTGCCCCCTGCCCCTGTATATAAAGGATCCAAGGGGGAGGGGGCAGCCGGCCAGGAGGAGGGCGCAGGAGGAGTCCTACTCCTACCGGGAGTAGGACTCCCCCCCAATCCTAGTTGGAATAGGATTCCCCGAGGGGGAAAGAGAGAGAGGGTGGCCGGCCACCTCTCCTTGTCCTAATAGGACTAGGGGAGGGGGGAGGCGCGCGGCCCACCTTGGGCTGCCCCTTTCTCCTTTCCACTAAAGCCCACTAAGGCCCATATAGCTCCCGGGGGGTTCCGGTAACCTCCCGGTACTCCGGTAAAATCTCGATTTCACCCGGAACACTTCCGATATCCAAACATAGGCTTCCAATATATCAATCTTTATGTCTCGACCATTTTGAGACTCCTCGTCATGTCCGTGATCACATCCGGGACTCCGAACTAACTTCGGTACATCAAAATGCATAAACTCATAATAACTGTCATCGTAACGTTAAGCGTGCGGACCCTACGGTTCGAGAACAATGCAGACATGACTGAGACACATCTCCGGTCAATAACCAATAGCGGGACCTGGATGCCCATATTGGCTCCTACATATTCTACGAAGATCTTTATCGGTCAGACCGCATAACAACATACGTTGTTCCCTTTGTCATCGGTATGTTACTTGCCCGAGATTCGATCGTCGGTATCCAATACCTAGTTCAATCTCGTTACCGGCAAGTCTCTTTACTCGTTTCGTAATACATCATCTCGCAACTAAATCATTAGTTGTAATGCTTGCAAGGCTTATGTGATGTGCATTACCGAGAGGGCCCAGAGATATCTCTCCGACAATCAGAGTGACAAATCCTAATCTCGAAATACGCCAACCCAACATCTACCTTTGGAGACACCTGTAGAGCTCCTTTATAATCACCCAGTTATGTTGTGACGTTTGGTAGCACACAAAGTGTTCCTCCGGTAAACGGGAGTTGCATAATCTCATAGTCATAGGAACATGTATAAGTCATGAAGAAAGCAATAGCAACATACTAAACGATCGGGTGCTAAGCTAATGAAATGGGTCATGTCAATCAAATCATTCAACTAATGATGTGACCTCGTTAATCAAATAACAACACCTTGTTCATGGTTAGGAAACATAACCATCTTTGATTAACGAGCTAGTCAAGTAGAGGCATACTAGTGACACTAAGTTTGTCTATGTATTCACACATGTATTATGTTTCCGGTAAATACAATTCTAGCATGAATAATAAACATTTATCATGATATAAGGAAATAAATAATAACTTTATTATTGCCTCTAGGGCATATTTCCTTCAATATGTATGATTGATTGATGTGGGAGAAATAAGCTTTATACGATCTTGTGATGTGGAAGTAATAAAGCGACGGACTGCATAATAAAGGTTCATATCACAAGGGGCAATATAAAGTGACGTTCTTTCGCATTGAGATTTTATGCATCCAACCATAAAAGCGCATGGCAACCTCTGCGAAGGCCTATCTTTTATCATTATCCTCTACCATTATGCAAGAGTCGCGGTGATCTTCACCTTTCCTTTTTCATTTTATCCTTTGGCAAGCTCAGCATGTTGGAAAGAACATGATATATATATCTAATTGGATGTAGGGGAGCATGAACCATTATTGTTGACATTACCCTTGAGGTAAAAGGTTGTGGGGCAAAACTATAAGCCCCTATCTTTCTCTGTGTCCGATTAAAACTCCGTAACCACAAGTATTGTGTGAGTGTTAGCAATTATGGGGGACTAAATGGTGGTTGAGTATCTGGACTTGCTTTTTAGTTCTGACATAGACTCTTTCCGATGTTATGATAAATTGCAATTGCTTCAATGACTGAGATTATAGTTTGTCGGAGCCCAATAAGGTCTATGATTTATACTTTTGCATTGTGAATAGATCATCACTTGAACATAAGTAATCATATGACAAAATCTATATAAGTTGCTGTTATGAGAATAATCATGATGCCTTCATGTCCGTATTTTATTTTTATCGACGCCTCTACCTCTAAACATGAGGACATATTTATTGTTATCGGCTTTTCGCTTGAGGACAAGCGAGGTCTAAGCTTGGGGGAGTTGATACGTCCATTTTGCATCATGCTATTATATCGATATTTATTGCATTATGGACTGTTATTTCACTTTATGTCACAATACTTATGGCTATTCTCTCTTATTTTACAAGGTTTACATAAAGAGGGAGAATGTCGGCAGCTGGAATTCTGGGCTGAAAAAGGAGCAAATATTAGAGACCTATTCTGTGCAACTCCAAAAGTCCTGAAACTCCACGAAACGTCTTAAAATAAATAAAGAAAAATTCTCGCAAAAGATGAAGGCTAGGGGGCCCACACCCTTCTCACGAGGGTGGGGGGCGCGCCCCCTACCTCGTGGGCCCCCTAGTGGCTCTCCGGCGTCCATCTTCTCCTATATGAGGTCTTTCGATGAGAAAAAAATAGGAAGGAACTTTTCGGGACGAAACTCCGCCGCCATGAAGCGGAACCATGGCGGATCCAATCTAGAGCTCCGGCAGAGCTGTTCTGCCGGGGAAACTTCCCTCCCAGAGGGGGAAATCATCACCATCGTCATCACCAACACTCCTCTCATCGGGAGAGGGCAATCTCCATCAACATCTTCACCAGCACCATCTCATCTCCAAACCCTAGTTCATCTCTTGTATCCAATTCTTGTCTCAAAGTCCGGGATTGGTGCTAGTAGGTTGCTAGTAGTGTTGATTACTCCTTGTAGTTGATGCTAGTTGGTTTAATTGGTGGAAGATCATATGTTCAGATCCTATATGCATATTATTACCCCTCTGATTATGAACATGAATATGCTTTGTGAGTAATTACGTTCGTTCCTGAGGACAAGGGAGAAGTCTTGCTATGAGTAGTCATGTGAATTTGGTATTCGTTTGATATTTTGATAAGATGTATGTTGTCTATCCTCTAGTGGTGTTATGTGAACGTCGACTACATAACACTTCACCATTATTTGGGCCTAGAGGAAGGCATTGGGAAGTAATAAGTAGATGATGGGTTGCTAGAGTGACAGAAGCTTAAACCCTAGTTTATGCGTTGCTTCGTAAGGGGCTGATTTGGATCCATATGTTTCATGCTATGGTTAGGTTTACCTTAATACTTTTGTTGTAGTTGCGGATGCTTGTAATAAAGGTTAATCATAAGTGGGATGCTTGTTCAAGTAAGAATAGCACCCAAGCACCGGTCCACTCACATATCAAAATATCAAAGTATCGAACGCGAATCATATGAACGTGATGAAAACTAGCTTGACGATATTCCCATGTGTCCTCAGGAGCGCTTTTCCTATTATAAGAGTTTGTTCCGGCTTGTCCTTTGCTACAAAAGGATTGGGCCACCCTGCTGCACTTTATTTACTTTCGTTACTTGTTGCTCGTTACAATTTATCCTAACACAAAACTATCTGTTACCACTTATTTCAGTACTTAAAGAGAATACCTTGCTGAAAACCGCTTATCATTTCCTTCTACTCCTCGTTGGGTTCGATACTCTTACTTATCGAAAGGACTACGATAGATCCCCTATACTTGTGGGTCATCACTTCGTCGTGCTCCATACATGGCCTATTTGCTACTTTATGTTGATGACATTGCCCTCACCGTTCCCTTGATAGTTTTTCTTCGGATGACCATTACTTCTCTCAACACAGAATTCAAGATGAAGGATCTTGGCCCTCTTCATTTTTTCCTGTCGCATGGCCTCTAGTTTCTTTCTTTCTCAAGAGAGATATGCTGAGGAGATTCTTGATCGCGCCGCTATGTCCAATTGCAAGCCTGCCTCTACGCGTGTTGATACTAAGCCCAAGGTTTCGGCTGCCTCCGGTGAACTTGTGATGGACGTCACTTTCTACCGAAACATTGCCAGTGCTCTTCAATACCTCACTTTGACATGGCCAGACATTGCCTATGCCGTTCAGCAGCTTTGCTTGCATATGCATGCTCCGCGTGATGCTCATTGGGGATTGATAAAGCGTTTGCTTCGTTATGTTCGCAACACTACTTCACACGAGCTTCGGATTAGAGGCAACCCCTCCATCACCCTTGCTGCGTACTCTGACGCTGACTGGGTCGGCTGCCCTGACACTTGTCGCTCTACATTAGGGTATTGCATCTACCTCGGGGACTCTTTGATGTCTTGGTCTTCCAAACTCCAACCTACCGTTTCCCCTTCGAGTGCTGAGGCCGAATACCGTGCAGTGGCCAATGTCGTGGCTGAATGTTGTTGGCTTCGGCAACTGCTTGGCGAGCTTCATTGTGTTGTTGATAAGGCCTCTGTGGATTTTTGTGACAACGTCTCTGCAGTTTACCTCTCACCCAAACCCCGTTCATCATCGCGACACGAAGAAGCACATTGAATTGGAGTATTGGACATTCATTTTGTACGTGAGAAGGTAGCCTTGGGACACTTTGGGGTTGTCCACGTTTCGACGGCTCATCAACTTGCGGACATCATAACCAAAGGGCTTCCGACAAATTCATTTGAAGTGTTTCGACCGAGTCTTGGAATCACCTCAGATTACGCTTTGATTGTGGGGATGTAAGAATACGTAGCATGTATTAGGGATATTCTTAATGTAATCTTTTCCTTTCCTATTTAAACTTCCGCATCTATCATTTCCTTTTCAACTAGGATTAGGTGCATTTACGTGCCCTTTGGGCCTTAAGGCTGGTCATAGTGGGGAGTAACTTAGACTAGTGTCATGCATATGACACTAGTCTAAGTTACTACCTTCATAATGCAAAGTAACATAATAGTAGTATCATAGATGACTTCATTTATTAGCTCGTAGACTCATCTTATCTTGAAAAACGCTATGTTACAGTAACATATTATGTTACCACATCTCATTAATTACTTGTCACGTAAGCATAATTTTTTTGAAGTACGTTATGTTACTAGTTAAGTTACTCCCACTATGACTAGCCTAATGCATGCGATTGATATTCTCCTAAACCTATTCCTAAACCACTACAGTTGTCACTTATGTTATTCTCACTATGGATAATCTTGACATTGAACAGCGGCAGGCTAACAGGTGGGACCGCCAGCCCTAACGACCTGCTACCTGCTTGTGTACCCGGTAGAGTTACGGCCATAAAATCGTCCCCTCCACTCCTCCGACTCCACGTGCACCCTACACTGCCGTTCCCCCCAACCCAAACCGGTCCATCACTTCCAACTCGGCCGCCACATGTCTGTGACACGAGCCAGCCATTAAAAATCCCCTTCCCACCTTTCTCCCTCTCCTCTCACCCTCCTCTTTGGCTCTTTCTCACCAGCTCCACCGCCGCCTCCTTCTCCCACTACTCCGCCTCCGATCTCCGGACCCTCCGGCGACCGGGCCCCACCACCCGCCTCTACGCCGACGCCCAGGCCCCACGTGCCAAACTAGCGCCGCCGCCGCCATTAACCAACTACCTCCCATCATTCCTTCCCGATCTGCCAACTAGCCAAGCCTACTGACGTGCTGCGCCGCCGCCCTCTCCCTCTCCCCCGCCAACGCGCTTGGCCTCCCCTGCATCCTACTCCCGCGGGGTCCCAAGCCCGAACCCTAGAGCTCGCTCGCCCAGGGATCGACCAAGTGATGCGCGGATCGGGGCGGGCGGCGCGGCCATGTTGGGCCGCATGAAGTGCCTCGTCGGCGGCGCCGTCGACCAGGGCAGCCCGCGCGGAGCCGCCAGGAGGGTCTCTCCGGCGTCCGGCCGCGTGCACAGCGCCGCCGCCGCGGGGCTGGGGGGCAAGAGGGCCATCTGCTTCCGCCCGCCGGACGTCATGGAGACGGTGCACGAGGTGGCCGTCTACATCCACCGCTTCCACAACCTCGATCTCTTCCAGCAAGGGTACGAAGCCGTGTCTGGTGCAGATGCTCGCTTTTGGTCTTTTCTTTCCCGTGGATGTCTTCTCTTCTTGGGTTTAGTTTCACTCGTCTCTTTTGTGACTACTAAAGTTCCAAGTGGTTTGAGTTAAAAAAGTTTCATTTTTTTTGTGACATGTAAAAAAGTGAGTACAAAGTTTCGGTACAAACTTAGTCAATGGTTTTGGCTTGCCGGAGCATTTCGTGTTAATTCGGTTATTCTTCTTTTCTTTTTTGCGAGTCAGGCCTTTTTCACCCTCGTACTGGCCTAATTCTGAGTTTGTCCATACACATTTTTGTCCATTTTTGTGCTGCGAGATGGCGTGCAGATCTTTGTCTCCACATTTCTGGATCTCCGAACCTTTTGTATTTTATGTTAACTAGGGAGTGCTGTTCTCTGTTGTGAAACGAGTATTGGGTTATGTGCAGATGGTACCAGATGAAGATTAGTGCAATGTGGGAGGAGGGTGAAAGCGGTAGCAAGACACCAGCTTCACCCGCAAGGGTGGTCCAGTACGAAGGTGCGCCCATCTCTTCTAACCAGGGACAGTGTGATGCGATCCTCTGCTTCAGTGCTTCTGTTAATTCACATGATTTCAAGATGTTTCCATGAAGATACATGTTTAAATTGGTACCTTTGCAATGTGTGTAGTGAGCTAAAGGTTCATACTAACTGTTTGGTTGTTGTCAATATTCAGTACTATAGTCGATAAGAACCATGCTACTGTTTTCTAGGAGTAGTGCAGAAAATGAAGTCCACCTATGTAAATGAGACTATTTGTTATGGTTTTAAGCTCTACCTTGCTTGTATAAATCTATCAACCTACCTTGTTGCAATCTACTCCTTCTTAGATAACATCAAGAGGCATGTTTTTATAGCTGGATACGGACTGTACAAGCATGTCAATGTCGTGCACTATAGTTATCATGCAGCGCACATAATATGTCTGTTAATCTTTGTGGAGGCTTGTAGTCCTTCTAGATGAACTTATTAAATTGCGATGAGTAGAAAATGCACCTTTGTCTGGTGATGAGATAACGACAGTAAGCTGAGATCACAACTAAAGGATGCGGCCAAGGCCCACCAAACAGTGTGCTGCAGTGTTATGGAGAAATGTGATCTACTGATCTGTACTGGACCATCTGTTTAACATGGTGAAAATGTTGTACCAAATATCTGTGCACTCTCAGCTAAATCACATATGTTTATGTCTATTTAACTTCATTGTACACGAAAACAAGTGTTACAGATTCCAAGAGTTTTTATTTGGTTGCAATTGCTTGAAAGATTCTTTTGTTAGAGTCCTTGCCAATCATTAGCTAATAGATAATGACATGCTAGGTGGATTGTGCAGCTCCTGATGTCGGTGCGGATGATGCTTTAGGCATTTGGAGAATAGATGACGCTGATAACAGCTTCTACACACAGCCATTCAGAATCAAGTATGCTCGACAGGACATCTATCTATCGGTTATGGTGTCTTTCAACATACTCAACGGTGAACAAGAGGTTGGAAATTCGAATATTAGTATTCCTTTTTCTCTTTTGAATTAACTAATTGCAGCCTTATGAGAGCACATGTTTTATGTTTTCAAGGGTCCAGCAGCTTCTGCTGTGATATTGAAGTACGAGTTAATATATGCCCCAACACTGGAGAATGGGTGAGTATAGTTCTAATTTATATCTTTATTCTTTCTTCTGAGATTTAGTTCAGTCATGTGCATCTTATGGTTTTCATTTGCCAAGACTGATGGGGCTATTGCTTCTGTTTTAGATCTGATATCCAATCTTCTAGCGCTACATCTTCAGCTGCTGTACATGAATTTAGGATCCCACGCAAAGCACTCCTGGGCTTACATTCATATTGTCCAGTTCACTTCGATGCATTCCACGCGGTGCTTGTCGATCTGACATTACATATAGTGTACCTGAAAGCTGGTGCAAATAAATCATCATTGAAGGTACACAGGTTTGTGAAGCTTTAGCTTTAATGTTCTTTGAAAATGGTGCTCCTATGCAACTTGTGTGAGGCGGTGGGTAACTAGATGCTCTGAACAACTTTTGACAAAGTCACAACCATAGAACTAGGTTGGTACTAGAAACTGTATGGCTGGTATTCACTAGGATTCATGTTCTAGGTTTATATTCCTGATCTACCACTTGAAATTCAACTCCACAAATGAGCGGAATTTTATTTTAACATTGTGCCACAATTCCCAAGCAGTGTATTGAGAAGATCAAAAAGTCTACGTCGTTGATCTAATTTCAGCTCTTTAGGTTCATCACTTAGAAGTTGTATCTACTGGGTTGGCTGTAGTTTATGCTGCATTAGCAAACATGTAAATGACATCAACTTTCTATCGCTGGAGAGCCAAGTAGTCCAGTATAAGTTTCCCAATTATCTGGCTCTGGCAACCTGATGGATGGTGTGATTTTATTTGTTATTATGATTACTTTCTCCTTGTAAACATGCCATTTTAATATGCAGATACCAGATCAAGGTTTACGCCCAACATCACATCACATAATCAAGGCGTTATTGGCTTCGAGGGAAATGTTACTTGAAGAGTTGAAGAAAATCGGTGGTGCTGTTGGCAAAACAATAGAAGATTTAGATGATGCTGACTTAAGTCTTGGTAAATACGAGTCACTTCAGCCTTCAAAACCAGCCCATCCAGATTCTGGTAAAGTTTTCCCTGTAACTACCAAGGGTGTTGGGCATTTGGCTGGCATTTTACATGACTTTCTGGAGGTAAGTTTCATCATCCTTTTTATAGTGACCTATGAATGTGAATGTGTTCATGATACGGGGACTTTTTTTTTGAGTTGGTAACTTGGTATACTGGACTTGCTGATTGGAAATATTTATGCACAATTCTACAGAGACCCAACGATGTTGTTGATGGCACTAGTGATGGTATGCTGTATACTCTTTCCAGTGAAGAGTTGTTAGAATTGTTTGTAACCGTGAGCAGCCAGCTTTCATTTCTATGGAATGCATTCTTGAAATTTCATAGGTGAAGTTAACTGTTCTCTCACTTTCACTTGTTTTTATACTGTATTTGCACTGTCCATGGCCCTGATGGTTTCTCAATTAACCTATTTTTTGAAGATATCATTTGCCCAACATTGTTTTCTTGTTTTACTGCAGGATAAATAAAACTAAGATACTGGATTACTTGCGGGACATTTGGGCCATTGACAGGAAAGCAGAATGGTCAATCTGGACTAATCACTCTAAAATCGAGATTCCACACCGCTATTTGCGGAGTATGAGTGATGACCCACCTCACCGCCAACATTCCCTCCTGAGAGTTTCTGGTTCAAGGAAGTTTCATGAAGATGTAATTATCTCCCATTCATAAGTAGCATATATTTATCACTTCTTATAATCTCTTACTAGTTTACATCTATCTGCAGCCTGTACAAAATTCTGCTTCACGGGCTGAGCTACACAGGAAGAGCATAGCCCAAATGAAGGTAACATTGTTTTCTGGAATAGTTTATGTGCACAAATATTTATTGTGAACTGTTACTAATTTGAGAAATCTTGCAGATCAACACGAGGTCTGTTCAAGATATGCATATATATTCTGATCCTTCACGTGTACCTGTTGTTCTTATAGAACAACACGTCATGGTTGTTCCACAACATGGTTCAAACAAGGATTTGGCATCAAGTTCTTCAGAACAGAAGGATACTATTGTGCTACCTAAACTACAAGGAGAGTCTTTGGTGCTGAAAAATATCAATGGTAAAAAAGGTGGACGCGTATTACGAGCTGTCATCTTTGTGCATGGATTTCAGGCAAGTCCCATGCATCTGCTTTAATTCCCTGGAGTTACAGTATTGTTGGCTATAATTTATTGTGTTTATGAAAAGCAGGGACACCATTTGGATTTACGTCTTGTTAGAAATCAATGGCTTCTATTGGATCCTGGAGCTGAATGCCTAATGTCTGAGGCTAATGAAGACAAGACTTCTGGAGATTTTAAAGAAATGGGTGGCAGGCTTGCTGGGGAGGTTGTTGCATTCTTGAAAAAGAAAGTGGATAAGCTTGCAAGACATGGAGGCTGCAAAGAATTGAAGCTTAGTTTTGTTGGCCATTCCATTGGAAACATTATCATCAGAACTGCCTTAGCAGGTATTTTCCAACTTGTCAAATTCCAGTGAATCAATCAAGCGAGTCTTTAGGTGACTAACTATATTTCTGCATCCCAATAGAACCTGCATTGCAGCCATACTTGAAGAACCTCTTCACGTACATGTCAATATCAGGGCCTCACTTAGGTTACTGGTACAGCTCAAATTCTTTGTTCAATTCTGGTCTCTGGCTTCTAAAAAAGCTTAAGGGGGCACAATGCATCCATCAACTTACTTTCAGTGACGATCAAGACCCCCAGAATACCTTTTTTTATAGGCTTTGCAAGGTACACCCTGCTTCATTCTGGAATGTACTTGTTCCCAACTTGTATACCAGATACATTTTCCAGTAAGAATTAACCATGAAGTATTCTTATTGTTTTCTTCCTTCAGTCGAAGACACTAGAGAACTTCAAAAATATCATATTGTTATCGTCACCACAGGTTAGTCCATTTTCTCCTTTTGGACGACTTCAATTTACTTGAGGATCTGAACCATAAGCTGGGTGCTCCATGTCACTCACAAGTCATGATGTATTTCTTTGATCTACCAGGATGGGTATGTGCCATATCATTCAGCAAGAATCGAGCTCTGCCCAGCTGCGTCGGCTGATAATTCAAGCAAAGGTCAAGTCTTCACAGAAATGCTGAATAATTGCTTGGATCAGATGCGTGCACCGTCGTCTGAAACTCGTATATTCATGAGGTGTGATGTTAATTTCGACCAATCTGCCCATGGACGGAACCTGAACACCATGATTGGCAGAGCAGCCCACATAGAATTCCTGGAGACTGACATCTACGCCAGGTTCATCATGTGGTCCTTCCCTGAACTTTTCCGATGAGGATGATGATGACGATGCTCTCCCTCTTATTTGGGGATGACATGATGTTCCAAACCAAACCAAACCTGGATACTGCACTACTGACCAAGAAAGGAATATGAAGGTTTCGTCACCAAGATGGATAGCACTGTAAAGTTCCCTAGCAGTAACATTTTGCCAGTTTGTTAGATTTGATTTGTATAAATAGTCGATTTGTTCATTTCGATTTATAGCCCTGTAGATGTGAGATGTGCCGTCAGGTCTTGATAATCCAACGTCGTCTGGTGTGGTGTATTTTAACGCTGCCAGCCAGTTTAGGAGGGCCAAACAGCCAGTGAGCTTATGTCAAATAAGCATGACATGTGTTTTATTTTCTTTTAATGATCACTACATCAGGCAGAGATCATTGTCTGGTTCTTGCCATGTCATGTTGTTGATCTGTAACTGAATGTTAAGGATTCATTGGATGACGGAGAGTGTGCAGTCAAACTTGTATGACTTTGACTTTTGTTGTACAAATGTATTATTGAGATTGTAAGAAAGTCAAAATAATATTCATTATCGTATTTGTTAATACGTACTCTTATCTTCAGTGATCTAAACGCTTATAATTTTTTTACAGAGGGAGTATTTCTTTTCCATTTTAACGAATAGCTAATGATAGAGGGCCGTCAAGCTTGCTCAGGAGGTGGGATTTGATGATATTATCTTCAACACTGATTGCCTCTCTGGTGCAGCGCTTGGTCTCTCCTGCCAGGGATCCTTCGGTGGATCCTGTGGCTTTCCAGCATGTTCGTCGGCACTACAATGTTTTAGCTCATGTCTTAGCTAGATCAAGTTTAAACTCGTCTAGTGTTTGTATTTTTCATTCTGCTCCGGATTGCATCTAGAGACTTTTTGTAAATTTGTTGTTTGATCAATAAAGTCCGACGTTCTCTCTCTCAAAAAAGCTAATGATAGAGTGTTGGTGTCCGAAGGTTTGAGGTCTTCTTTGCTTCATAGTATAGGAAAATATCATACAAATAAGAAAACTATAGAAAATGAGATGGCACGTATGATGATGTCACTTTCCTATGTCACTTAATTAATTAATTGATAGGATAGAAACTTTTTCATTAGGTATAAGCTGATACTTGTTTTTTCTTCCAAATGTGAATGATAGGTTTCTATCGCACATAGGAATAGGGATTATTCCTACAATCAAATGACTTCAAAGGATTTTTCTCTATAAAATTCTTACCTTTTAGAATTCGTAGTATAAGGCTTGAAGCGTAAGGTGAGTGCGTTTCTAGATTATAAGGCCTCATTTGGTGTGAGTGTTTTTCTACTCCCTCCGTTCCATAATATAAGACATTTTTATAAGCTAACACAGCTTACAAAATCGTCTTATATTATGGGACGAAAGGAATAGATTATAAGAGCATCTACAACTGGATTTTGCAAATCCGATCCCTCTAACGGCCGCGGATACTAACCAGGCACTAAAACCACGCCTCCACACCCGTGTATCTTATATCCGGCATCCTATATTCATATAAATTTATGCGATGCAGTACGTAGATCACCAAACGATCAAAACGGGAAACAGACTTATAAAACGATATCAAACGGGCATAACTCACATAAACATCACCAAAAGATCACCAAAAGATCACCAAACATGCATAGTTCACACGGTTCGACGAAGGTTGAGGAGGTCGTCAGGCAAGCGGAGCAGATTGGGTAGTCCGTGCAGATTCGCGCGTGGGGCGGGAAGGGTCGGCGCTGGCGTGGTCGCTACGGCGACGGGCGACAGGATGCGTCGCACCGACCCGGAGCTGCCGCCCGTATCGACCTGCTCGCGCTCGAGCACGATACGGGGTGCCAGCTCGTACTCGTCTTCGGAGCTGCTGTTTGAGTGGCTGCCGGTGCTTGACATGCTCGCCGGCGCTAGTGATTGGACGTATTGGGGAAAGGGGAGCGTTGGGGAGCAGAGCAGAGCGAAGTGAGCTAGGGTTTGCTCCGGAGGTGGATTTTGCGGGGTCGGGGTGGGCCAGCAGTGGACCGGGCTGACGTGACGGACACGCCCGGGCGCGCCCGGGCCGCCTCATATCCGCCTTATATTTGGGCTGGATATGAGGGATGCCGGTCAGCCCGGACGTTTGTCCGCAGTTTGAGAGCTTCTATTGGGTCGGTTTTTTTGTGACCGGTCAGTGACCGGACGGCCTGCCCGAATGTTTGAGATGTGTTTGAGAGGCCGGTTTGTATATGCTATAAGGCCTCATTTGGTTCATACGGTAGAAATATCATATAGAAATAGAAAAAAATAATATATATATATATATATATATATATATATATATATATCAATTTCTACAAGGAAAAGACATGTCATTTGATGCATCGGATAAGAACTTTTATATTGAGTTTAAGCTAATGTTTTTTTAATATGTGAAGTGTTTGATTTTCTATTCTACTACCTCTGCATCATAATATAAGACGTTTTTACAGTTCTATATTATATGGTACAGAGGGAGTACATAGGAATAGAAATTCATTCATACATAGAAATTCATTCATACACAGCAAAGGGCTCCAAAGAAGGCCTAAATTTTACAACCTCTGTTCGGAAATAGATGACATTGTATAAAATGTCTATCCTTTAGAATTCCTATATGAAATTCATGCAAACCAAACGAGGACTAAAATTCTAAGATAAAAGTTTTCCAACCTACAGTTAAGTAGGCGGGGCGTAGATTTTTCTTGTTTGAGTTGGATGCGGGGCGTAGATCATCTCAGGCAAGTGATGTGACTTGGGATTACTGACATGTCTTGTTCGTGGGCTCACGTGTGAGTGACCGCAAGTCACCCGACTCAGTTATACGTGTTCTTAAGCGGGTATGTGTCATTTTCTTTGTTTCCTTGGGTGGTGGTTGTGGCGCGTAGAGAAGATGAATGGAATGTTTCTTGCGGGCCGAACATGCTGCCGTGGAGGAGGCGCAGAAAGAAGACGAATGCGGTAAGCATCATGGACTGTCGAAAGTTGATATCGTCCTCTACCTGCCTCACCTTGGCCTGGCTCCCAGCCCCCAGCCCCAGGTGGTTGTTTCATGTTGAGGAGCACTAGGAAAGTCAAGGCCGATAAGGAGCAGCTGCCACCCGACCGGGTTGTCCGGTCCTTCCTGCCGATCTCTGGTGATGCGATGCGATAAGGGGAGGGGGGATTCATCTGTCATCGCTGCTGCTGTTGCCGTTGTCCATGTCGCCGACTACTTCGCCTGAATTTCTGGATGCGCCAGCCGTGCGTCCAACGCGTGGCCGCATCTTGACCGTATCTTGTCCGCATACATTTTTTTCGCCGTATTTATTATTATTTTCATCAATGATTTTTTTGATACATCGGAGTACATTCATCAAATCTTGACTAGAATAGTAAGATCAAAGAAAACAAGAACCACAAGAAGACATTTTAAAAGATACCCAACTTTCATAACTGCTCCCGCAAGCTGGATCAGTATCTTCTCAATGCCTTCATTGTTGATCTGCGTATTCTCGATCTTGCATACTTCTTTCTTCTTCGAGTCTAAATAAGTAGACGTTGCTTCTTCGCATCCAGTCTCATGTCTAGTCTTTATTCTAGCAACAAGTGCACAAACATCTATCAAATTTCGTTCTATCAATAGATCGATGTATTTTTCTTCTCAATACCAAAAGTTGCACCCTTCCCACACAATAAAATTTTGAGTATAAGCAAAATGCACCGAATCCGGGAACACAACCAAAGCTAAACTAGCACATACCCCATCGTTTTTGCACTTGACAAACACCCATATGGGATGTTCCGGTGTTGTAGACACATGGCGCACAACCTTCCTTAGACAGTCGTCACACTTTATCAGCGGCAACGGTGCGTCGACGGGCCTTTGGGCCAGTACTAAGCCCGGACGACGGCTGTTGGTGTGTTTGCCGACAAACCGGCGACGTGGTCGATCCGAGCGGCTAGAGGCGGAGTCAATACCTACATGCAGCCTGGGGCCATTGCTGGGGCTGTGCGGTCCGATACTTGGCCAGTCCATGGCACGACGCGGCCTCCGACAGCCGGGTGAGCACAAATCCAGCCGGATCCTCTCCAAATCCGGCCACCGGATGCGCTGAAATCAGGCGGCCGAGGTTGGATAGCTCAAGATGTCGAGTAAACAGGGGCTGCGACAAGGGTAGTGCGTGAGCGTGTGGCCGTGCTAGACAGCGACACGGCTGAAAAATTGACGGTAATGGCGGCTAGGGACAGGAGGGGAGTGGGGTAGGAGTGCGGCTGGAGTAGGGGGATAAAAAAGGGGCGCATGTGTCCCTGGTGGGCGGGCCAGAAGAGGACAAGGGCACTCGCCGTGCCTGTCCGTGTGTGTCTGTGTAGGATCGAAAGTATGTCTAGAGGGGGGATGATTAGACTACTTGACCAAATAAAAATCTAGCCTTTTCCCAATTTTAAGTCTTGGCAGATTTTAGCAACTTAGCACAAGTCAAGCAATCAAGCTACACATGCAAGTCTAAGAGTATAGCAGCGGAATGTAAAACATTGCACATGAAGGTAAATGGAGGAGTTTGAAAGGAGCAAACGCAATGTAGACACAGAAATTTTGGCGTGGTTCCGATAGGTGGTGCTATCATACATCCACGTTGATGGAGACTTCAACCCACGAAGGGTAATGACTGTGCGAGTCCACGAAGGGCTCCACCCACGAAGATTCTTGTGGTTGGAATGGAGTATCTTGGTCTCAACACATGAGTAGGTGGTTCTCTCTCAGAAAATGAATGGTAGAAGTGTAGGAACGTTCTAATGGCTCTCTTTACGAATGAACCACACAAAATCTAACTGTTACACACAATTTACCAAAAATCGGTGGGACCGAATCATGAAACTCGATCAGACTGATTTAGTTCAAAATGTGAACGTTAGGATTTTCGATGGGACCGACATATCAACTCGGTGAGACCGATTTCATTAGGGTTAGGGCATAACGTAATCTCGGTGAGACCGATCACATAAACTCGGTAGGACCGATTTCTGTAATAGGCAAATAGAGAGTTGGTCAGGCAAACTAGGTGGGAAGGAATCACTCATTTTGGTGAGACCGAAACGTTACGAAAGGGAAATATAGAGTTTGCATTGCAAACTCGGTGGGACCGATCGCTCATCGCAGTTGAACCGAAACGTTACGAAGGGAAACAGAGAGTTTGCAATCACATCTCGGTGAGACTAAGATCCCTATCGGTGAGACCGAAGTGACTAGGGTTTCTGGCAGTGGCTATGTCAAGTGAACTCCGTGGCGCCGGATAGATCAAATTGGTGGGGCCGAGATTGACTTTTGGTTTGGAACATATGTGGATATGAGAAAGTGGTTGAAGGCTTTTAAAGCATATCACTAAGCATTTTGAGCAAGCAAGCCATTAAGCAACACCTCATCCTGTTTTTATAGTATTGGCTTTTCCTATGGACTCAATGTGATCTTGGATCACTAAAATAAAAATGTAGAGTCTTGAGCCTGAGCCAATGTGTGTCCTTAGCATTTTGAGGGGGTCCACATTCCTGATTCATGCCATGTCAATCATTGAACTTTCTGAAATGATATCTTGAAATAGCCTTAGTTCAATGAGATATATGTTTTTAGAAATTACCAAAACCATCCAGGGATAGTTGCATTTTCAATCTCCCCTTTTTGGTAACTAATGACAACATATAGATCAAAGCTTTGAAAAATGATAATAAGATTGAAATACATCGTCGCTTTGAGAAGTATGCGATAAGCAAGAGCTCCCCTTAAATTTGTGCATTATTTGAAGTTTGCTTTTGAATGCAAATGCACAATAAATTAGGATTATGGGTTACTCTTCCATGTCACATACATCTTGGTGAAGCGCTCAAAATGATATGAGGTAAAAACATGCCCTCATCACCAAGTAAAGTGAATGATCATATATGAGATATAAGAGATAATATCATCCAAGCAAGCATTAGAGTAGGATATGATCAAACACAAGATCATACAAGTATCTCACACACAAACATGAAGCATATTAAACAAGCACACACAGAAGTATCAACCAAATAGCAAAAGACCAAAGAGGCAAAAACACTCTCTCTCGAAGCCTATAATCTATACATTTCTCCCCCTTTGGCAACAAGTTATCAAAAAGTTTAAAAATGCATAGTGCTATGCGTCTCTAGGCTTGGTCTTCGGAAGGTGGTGTAGGGAGGACTCTAAGGACGAAAGCTTCTATAGACGTTGTTGGAGCTGGTGGAGTGGCAACTGGAGGTGGCACTGAAGCTGTAGCTGTTGGTGCTGAAGTAGTAGTTCTAGTGTCAGCCATGGGCACTGCAGCAGACCTCTGACCTCTGGACACTCTCTGAAAGGCATCTATGGTAGTATGTCCTTTCCTCTCCTTTGCTTCCTCCCGAAGCTGCTCAACAGCTGTCTGCATCTCAGAATTTGGTTTAGCTACATATCAAGATCATAGAATTTGGTTTCAATGATTCTTTCCAAGCTCTCCTGGTTTTTGTTCAGGGTGGCCAATCCCTTCTCAATCCTCAAAGTTGCTTGAATCAGATAAGTAAGCCGATCTTGTTTTGACTTTAAGAACACTTGAGATGCCTCCTCAACACTTGGCATCTTCGCAGCCTTCTCAGCCTTTGCCTTCTCTCTCTTTTCTTGTGCTTGCACAGATGTGGGATCATCCTCATTCATCACAACAGTGTTGTCCTCAAACTATGGTCTCACAGGTAGATGCTCCTTGTCCAAAAGATAAGTACTTGTGCCCATCTTGGAGCTGATGAGCACCTGAATATGTGGAGCATACCCACAAGATCTTTTCTGATCAGCAGCTGTCCTCTTGATTGTTTCAACAATCAGGCTCATAACCTTGAACTTTTGAGGCACATCAAATATCCGCAACAAGTTGATTGAATGTCCTCTGATCATCTTGTGAACTCCAGATTTGGGCAACAATGTATGCCTCAAGATTATATTGATAGTAGGTAGACCAGACAACAAGTAATGTACAGACCCAAGCTTATGTGTTTCCAATGCTTTGTCTGGGATCTCCTTGTACATGTTGGCCATAGAGTTGTGGTCTTTCTTCTTCTTGGCATAGACATCCAAGTCATCTTCATGTTCTTCAGGGGCATTTATCAACTTTTCCCACCCCTCAACAGTTGATTGGTACCTTGTACCCTCAGCCATCCATACAATTCTACCATCTGGATAAAATGAGTTGTGGAGTAGAATTGCATGATGAGTTCATCATTCCATTTAGTAAGCTCCTGTCCCACAAACTTGTCAACACCACATGCTCTGAAGCTCTCATGTACACCTGGAAAGTAATCTTCATTCTCATCGATGTATTCCCAATCAACCCACTTCATATGACAGACTATGGCGCTTCTTGTCAAGCAGAATGGTTTCATAGAAATCTTGTTGTTCTTTGGTGTGGAACCTATAGTCCACTGCAGTTCTTCTCCTTGAAGCATATGGATCAGACTGTCTCCAAAGTCTGAGACCTGCATCCTTCCTGATGTTCATGTCTTCTGCCACAGGATGATTGTCATTATGATCTGAAATCTTTGGCTTAAGCTTTCTGAGCACTTGGGCTTCAGCATCTTCTTCCTCAACTTTAGGCACCGGGGCCTTGTTCTTCTCTGCAGCTGGAATGTTCCTAGTGCTCCTCTTGGGCTTTGGAGCTGGAGCAGAAGCTTTGGGGGCAGTCTTGGGCTTAGAAGGGGCAGCCCCAGACTTAACTGCATCCCCCATCAGCTTTTGGGACTTGGGTGCTGGTGCAACATCCTCTTCCTCTTCTTCAGCTGGATCTTTCATCATAGAGGATCTACCAATGACTCTGGCAGTGGTCTTCTTGACCCTCTCTTTCCTTCTCTTACTCTCTTCAGCAGCCTCTTCAGTTGGCTTAGAAGTTTCAACAATTGAGACCCTGGCTTTAAGGTTGGCACCCTCTTGGTAGGGGCCTTGTTGTGCATACCAGGTTTTGTTGCAGCAACAGTTCCATATTCTTTCTTCAACACTTTCTTCTTGGAACTTACTTCCTCCTCAGCAGCCACATAGTCCTCATCCTCTGATTCTGAGGTTCTCTTCTTCCTCTGTCTAGTAGCTGCCTTGGGCAAGTTGCTTGGAGTGCTCCTGCTGCCATCATCATAGCTGCTAGAGGGACTAGTGCCCTCACTCAAGTTCACTTGCTCTTTTGATTTGTTCTGGTTATCACTTTGGTCAGACATATTGGCAAGACAAACTGACAGCAAACCCTGTGAATCGATGTAGATGAGATAGAGTGAATGAGCATCACAAAGTGCAGAGTTTTTGCAAAACGAATGAGTCAAAAACTTAGTTTTAGTTTTCCCCAGAAAGCATTTCGGAGCTACCGATTTCTTAAACTCGGTGACACCGAAGCAACTTTTGGAGTCTAAACTAGTGAACTCGGTCAGACCGAGTCACAATTCGGTGACTCCGAGATTGCTAGGCTTTCACACAGAGTTGAACTCGGTCGCACCGATTTGCAACTTTCGATCAGACTGAAAAGTGCAAGTGCTATGGCCTAGGCCAAATCGGTGAGACCGATTTCCACAACTCGGCCGGTCTGAGATGGGTTCGGCGGAAACCTAGCCCTAAATTTTCGAATCAAACCTAATCTAATGGATGTTTTCTCTGGATATATTGATCTCATACGTGGTAAAGAACACGACATTGCATTGTGCTAAGAATCTGAGTAAGGAATTAGCACAAAAGGTCGAACTCATACCCTAGTTCGGCGGTGAGTTTGCTACGGCGGCGTTGAAATCCGTTGACGGCGATGGAAACCAGCAGCGGGAGGTCGCTGGCAATGAGAAGACGATCCGGAGACCCGAGGCGGCAGAGCAGGACACGTGCGGGATGATGGGTTTTGAAGAAATTTCCAAAATCTCACCCGTCGGTATATATATCCTGACCCTGTCGGTGTGACCGAGTGGAACAACTCGGTGGTACTGAGATGCAGAATCTCAAGCGGTTACTGCAACTCGGTGTGACCGAAAAGTTCTAATCGGTTGCACCGAGATTGAAAACCTAGATCAACTCAGTGAACTCGGTGTGACCAAAGTGGATAGATCGGCTAGACCGAAATGCACAGAGAGGTTTTGGAAGTTTAAGTCTATGACGAATCGGGGACTTCGAGTGCTCCTCACACAGAGTGGTTCGAATCTGACTTGATCAAGCTTTGCGATGTAGCATGAATAGACTTTGAGACGAGAAAATCATAGATAGCTAGAGGGAGTTTTTAGGCATTCTTGTCCATCCATTTGGCAAAAGAGAAAGAGCCAAACAATCAAAGCAACAAATGGATGTCCTTGAATGAGTAAAAATATGCAATCAACATGCTCACACAATAAAATGGCAAATGAAATATGTGGCAAAGCATGCACAAACACTCTAGTATCTATCAAGCAATTGACGATGACTAGGTCATCTATATATGAGTATATTGACTTAGGAGTCAAATGAGAACTTTTGATCATAGGTCATACTCATCGTTTAAGCACAAGTGGGTTTACCACTTTTACATATAGCATTGTTGTGTTCACACCATTAGATTTGCTTTAGCTCCATTGTTAGAGTAAAGCTCCCCCTAGATGTGATATCCCCCCTAAGAGGGATGACCTAACCTTGGGTTTTGTCGATGACGACTTCATGTAGATGTTGAAGATGTGGATGCTCAATGTTGATGTAGATCATTTGGAGCAATCCATTGGAGTGAGTTGCACTTTCAATACCTACACGGGTTAGTCCCACAAGGAACAAACAAGGATATCCATAGACATAGAGTGATGTTCACACAAGATGATGTCCATGGAAGCATTTGGTTACCTTGTCCCTTGTCTTACCAACAAGAGGGTTTGTGACTCCTTGAACTAGTGCAAGATGTGGAAGTTGTTTGCACTTGCCCTCGCCAAAATGATATGAGTGAAGTATGTTGGCGGAGTCACCCTCAAGAACTCTCTAGTTCTTCTTCTTCAGGATCCACATCATCTTGATGGGAATCCTTGGAGTTGTAGTCATACTTGATGAAGTAGAACTTGATGTAGTCTTGGGAACCCACTTGACCAAGGCCTTAGGAGCTTCTTCAAATGCATCAATCTCCTCTTGAAGCTTGTCCTTGCCTTTGTGCTTGTGGTCTTATGGTGGAAGGTCATCTTGAGCTTGTGTCCCTTGGAAATAAGTATGATCATACTTCTCTTGTTGAGGAACAAACTTCGTCTTGGGGTATTGATCTTCTTCCCACTCAATTCCATTGGCATTGAACTTTTGTTCAAAACCAACACCTTGATTCTTCCGGTGCCTTCCTTGCTTGCGTACAATTTCCTCAAATTGCTTACTTCCGGCAAGGCTCTTGTAAACACCTTTCTCTATAATTCCCTTCAATAAGCTATTTTCTAGCTCAAGTGTAACTTGGCTAAGAGAATCATTAGAGGAATCAAGAGAACTACTAAAAGCAACAACATTGGATTTAACATGATTATTGTTACTACTAGAAGAAGAATCTTTCTTACTCCTGTTGCTAGATTTTACTTGTGGCTTGTAAGTAGACAAGAGTAAACGCTTGGCAATGTAAAAAAATTTCTTGCGAAGATCATCATTCATTGCTTTTAAGAACCCATGCTCTTGATCAAGGTTGAGTTTTTCAAAGCATAGCTTCTCATGAGTCTTTAAAAGCTCTCGAGGATCTTCCAAGGTAATTTCATGAGCTAACTTAAAAGTGTTTAGTTTTTAGTTAGACGCTTAATCTCCTTCTTATCATCATCATTCGTTTTATATTGATTAACATGATTAATAGCAATTTCATCATAGTTTTCATCACTAGAGTTGCCAACAAGTAAATCATCATCACCTAGCAAATCATCTTCATCACTGTTGAAATCAACATACTCGGGGTGTGATACCTTTGGTCCTTTAGCCATGAAGCATCTTGCAATTCCTTCATTTGGTGAGTCAAATATGTCGTAGGAGTTGGTTGACACGAGTGCTAAACTGGCAACACCTTCATCTTGAGTATATTCGGAGTCGGAGTGATAACTTCTCTCGGAGTGATTGTCGGAGTCGGAGCCGGATACCCATTCACCAACATGAGCTTGATGTCTTCGTTTTGTGTAGCTCCTTGATGACTTGTTCTTCCTTTCTGAATGCTTGCTTCTCCGAGATGTTCTTCGTTCATAACGATCGTCTCTACTCCCTCTCTCTCTTGGAGGTGATTCTTCTCTTCTACTTCTCCTTTTAGGTGAATCTTCTCTTCTTTTGTAGTGGGCCGTACACTCAGTGGAGTAGTGTCCGGGTCTTCCACAATTGTAGCAATTGCGCTCACGACTCGAAGATCTTTTGTCATTGTAGGACCTTGACTTGGAACTCCTTTCTTTGCTTCTACTCTTGTAGAACTTGTTGAAGTTCTTCACCATTAAGCTCAATTCTTCATTGAAGGCTTGTTTCTCACTTGATGATGTAGGAGCGTCACATGAGGCTTTGTAAGCGCCACTTGTCTTGTTGTGAAGCTCTTCCTTATCCTTGAGTGACATCTAATGAGCAACAATTCTTTCAATTACTTCTGTTGGTTTGAGATCTTTGTAGTTGGGCATCATTTGGATCAATGTGCACACGGTATCATATTTTCCATCCAAGGCTCTTAGGATCTTCTTAATGATGAATCTATCGGTCATCTCTTCACTTTCTAAGCCGACAATCTCATTTGTGATGAGAGCAAGCCTAGAGTACATTTCAGCGACACGTTCGCCATCCTTCATTTTGAACTTGTCAAGTTGACTTTGAAGCACATCCAATTTTGATTCCTTGACGGAGTCGGTACCCTCGTGCATATGAATCAAAGTATCCTAAATTTCCTTTGCATTCTCAAGACGGCTGATTTTGTTAAATTCTTCGGGGCACAATCCATTAAAGAGGATATTGAAGGAAATATGCCCTAGAGGCAATAATAAAGCTATTATTTATTTCCTTATATCATGATAAATTTTTATTATTCATGCTAGAATTGTATTAACCAGAAACATAATACATGTGTGAATACATAGACAAACAGAGTGTCACTAGTATGCCTCTACTTGACTAGCTCGTTGATCAAAGATGGTTATGTTTCCTAACCATAGACATGAGTTGTCATTTGATTAACGGGATCACATCATTAGGAGAATGATGTGATTGACTTGACCCATTCCGTTAGCATAGCACTTGATCGTTTAGTTTGTTGCTATTGCTTTCTTCATGACTTATACATGTTCCTATGACTATGAGATTATGCATCTCCCGTTTACCGGAGGAACACTTTGTGTGCCACCAAACGTCACAACGTAACTGGGTGATTATAAAGGTGCTCTACAGGTGTCTCCGAAGGTACTTGTTGGGTTGGCGTATTTCGAGATTAGGATTTGTCACTCTGATTGTCGGAGAGGTATCTCTGGGCCCTCTCGGTAATGCACATCACTTAAGCCTTGCAAGCATTGCAACTAATGAGTTAGTTGCAGGATGATGTATTACAGAACGAGTAAAGAGACTTGCCGGTAACGAGATTGAACTAGGTATTGAGATACCGACGATCGAATCTCGGGCAAGTAACATACCGATGACAAAGGGAACAACGTATGTTGTTATGCGGTCTGACCGATAAAGATCTTCGTAGAATATGTGGGAGCCAATATGAGCATCCAGGTTCCGCTATTGGTTATTGACCGGAGATGTGTCTCGGTCATGTCTACATTGTTCTCGAACCCGTAGGGTCCGCACGCTTAAGGTTTCGATGACAGTTATATTATGAGTTTATGAGTTTTGATGTACCAAAGGAGTTCGGAGTCCCGGATGATATCGGGGACATGACGAGGAGTCTCGAAATGGTCGAGACGTAAAGATCGATATATTGGACGACTATATTCGAACATCGGAAAGGTTCCGAGTGATTCGGGTATTTTTCGGAGTACCTGAGAGTTACGGGAATACGTATTGGGCCTTATTGGGCCATACGGGAAAGAAGGAAAAGGGCCTCAAGGGTGGCCGCACCCCTCCCCTTGGTCTGGTCCAAATTGGACTAGGGAAGGGGGGCGCCCCCTTCCTTCCTTCTCCTTTTCCCTTCCTCTTTTCCTATTCCATATGGGAGGTGGAATCCTACTAGAACTAGGGAGTCCTAGTAGGACTCCACACTTGGCGCGCCCCCTCCTAGGGCCGGCCTCCTCCTCCCTTGCTCCTTTATATACGGGTGCAGGGGGGCACCCCAAAGACACAACAATTGATCCTTGAGATCTATTAGCCGTGTGCAGTGCCCTCCTCCACCATAATCCTCGATAATATTGTAGCGGTGCTTAGGCGAAGCCCTGCGATGGTAGAACATCAAGATCGTCACCACGCCGTCGTGCTGACGGAACTCTTCCCCGACATTCTGCTGGATCGGAGTCCGGGGATCGTCATCGAGCTGAACGTGTGCTAGAACTCGGAGGTGCTGTAGTTTCGGTGCTTGATCCGTCGGGCCGTGAAGACGTACGACTACATCAACCGCGTTGTGCTAACGCTTCCGCTTCCGGTCTACGAGGGTATGTAGACAACACTCTCCCCTCTTGTTTCTATGCATCACCATGATCTTGCGTGTGCGTAGGAAATTTTTGAAATTACTGCGTTCCCCAACAGATATCGCAAGCTTGAGCATTGTATTGCAGCATCTTCAACTCTTCAGCGCTAGCTTCACGGTTCGGTTCTCTCCCATCAAAGAATTCACCTTGCAAGCCAATACACACAATAGCCCAAACGGCGGGGTTACGTCCAAGAATATGCATTTTCATCTTATGCTTCCAACTAGCAAAATTAGTACCATCAAAATAAGGACCTCTACGGTGGTAATTTCCCTCGCTAGACACCATACTCTTCTAGGTTGTGAAACCAAGGCTATGATCACCAAAAGCTATGGAAATAAAGGCAAATGGAGACCAAAGCTCTGATACCACTTATAGGATCGAAAGTATGTCTAGATGGGGGTGATTAGACTACTTGACCAAATAAAAATCTAGCCTTTTCCCAATTTTAAGTCTTGGCAGATTTTAGCAACTTAGCACAAGTCAAGCAATCAACCTACACGTGCAAGTCTAAGAGTATAGCAGCGGAATGTAAAACATTACACATGAAGGTAAAGGGAGGAGTTTGGAGGGAGCAAACACAATGTAGACACAGAGATTTTTGGCGTGGTTTCGATAGGTGGTGCTATCGTACATCCACGTTGATGGAGACTTCAACCCACGAAGGGTAATGGTTGCGCGAGTCCACGGAGGGCTCCACCCATGAAGGGTCTGTTGGGGAACGTTGCAGAAAACAAAAAAAATTCCTACGTTTCACCAAGATCAATCTATGGAGTCAACTAGCAACGAGAGGAGAGTGCATCTACATACCCTTGTAGATCGCGAGCGGAAGCGTTCAAGAGAACGGGGATGATGGAGTCGTACTCGCCGTGATCCAAATCACCGATGACCAAGTGCCGAACGGACGGCACCTCCGTGTTCAACACACGTACGGAGCGGATGACGTCTCCTCCTTCTTGATCCGGCAAGGGGGAAGGAGAGGTTGATGAAGATCCAGCAGCACGACGGCGTGGTGGTGGATGCAGCAATGATCGCAGCAGGGCTTCGCCGAGCTTTTGCGAGAGGGAGAGGTGTAGCAGGGGAGAGGGAGGCGCCAAGACTTGAGGTGCGGCTGCCCTCCCTCCCCCCTTTATATAGGCCCCCTGGGAGGGGGGGCGCCGGCCCTGGAGATGGGATCTCCCAAGGGGGGCGGCGGCCAAGGGGTGGAGTGCCCCCCAAGGCAAGTGGAGGCGCCCCCCACCCTAGGGTTTCCAACCCTAGGCGCTGGGGGCCCAAGGGGGGGCGCACCAGCCCACTATGGGCTGGTTCCCCCCCCACTTCAGCCCATGGGGCCCTCCGGGATGGGTGGCCCCACCCGGTGGACCCCCGGGACCCATCCGGTGGTCCCGGTACAATACCGGTGACCCCGAATCTTTCCCGATGGCGAAACTACACTTCCTATATATAATTCTTCACCTCCGGACCATTCTAGAACTCCTCGTGACGTCCAGGATCTCATCCGGGACTCCGAACAACTTTCAGATTACTGCATACTCATATCTCTACAACCCTAGCGTCACCGAATCTTAAGTGTGTAGACCCTACGGGTTCGGGAGACACGTAGACATGACCGAGACGGCTCTCCGGCCAATAACCAACAGCGGGATCTGGATACCCATGTTGGCTCCCACATGCTCCTCGATGATGTCATCGGATGAACCACGATGTCAAGGATTCAAGCAACCCCGTATACAATTCCCTTTGTCAATCGGTACGTTACTTGCCCGAGACTCGATCGTCGGTATCCCAATACCTTGTTCAGTCTCGTTACCAGCAGTCACTTTACTCGTACCGTAATGCATGATCCCGTGATCAACCACTTGATCACATTGAGCTCATTATGATGATGCATTACCGAGTGGGCACAGAGATACCTCTCCGTCATACGGAGTGACAAATCCCAGTCTTGATTCATGCCAACCCAACAGACACTTTCGGAAACACCTGTAATGTACCTTTATAGTCACTCAGTTACGTTGTGACGTTTGGTACACCCAAAGCACTCCTACGGTATCCGGGAGTTGCACAATCTCATGGTCTAAGGAAATGATACTTGACATTCAGAAAAGCTACAGCAAACGAACTACACGATCTTTGAGCTAGGCTTAGGATTGGGTCTTGTCCATCACATCATTCTCCTAATGATGTGATCCCGTTATCAGTGACATCCCCATGTCCATAGCCAGGAAACCATGACTATCTGTTGATCAACGAGCTAGTCAACTAGAGGCTCACTAGGGACACATTGTGGTCTATGTATTCACACATGTATTACGATTTCTGGATAATACAATTATAGCATGAATAATAGACAATTACCATGAACAAGGAAATATAATAATCATTTTATTATTGCCTCTAGGGCATATTTCCAACAGTCTCCCACTTGCACTAGAGTCAATCATCTAGTTACATTGTGATGAATCGAACACCCATGGAATTCTGGTGTTGACCATGTTTTGCTCTAGGGAGAGGTTTAGTCAACGGATCTGCGACATTCAGATCCGTATGTACTTTACAAATATCTATGTCTCCATCTTGAACATTTTCACGAATGGAGTTGAAGCGACGCTTGATGTGCCTGGTCTTCTTGTGAAACCTGGGCTCCTTGGCAAGTGCAATAGCTCCAGTGTTGTCACAGAAGAGTTTGATCGGCCCCGATGCATTGGGTATGACTCCTAGGTCGGTGATGAACTCCTTCACCCAAATTGCTTCATGCGCTGCCTCTGAGGCTGCCATGTACTCCGCTTCACATGTAGATCCCGCCACGATGCTCTGCTTGCAGCTGCACCAGCTTACTGCTCCACCATTCAACATATACACATATCCAGTTTGTGACTTAGAGTCATCCAGATCTGTGTCAAAGCTAGCGTCGACGTAACCCTTTACGATGAGCTCTTCGTCACCTCCATAAACGAGAAACATGTCCTTAGTCCTTTTCAGGTACTTCAGGATATTCTTGACCGCTGTCCAGTGTTCCTTGCCGGGATTACTTTGGTACCTACCTAACAAACTTACGGCAAGGTTTACATCAGGTCTGGTACACAGCATGGCATACATAATAGACCCTATGGCTGAGGCATAGGGGATGACACTCATCTCTTCTATATCTTCTGCCGTGGTCGGGCATTGAGCCGTGCTCAATCGCACACCTTGCAATACAGGCAAGAACCCCTTCTTGGACTGATCCATATTGAACTTCTTCAATATCTTGTCAAGGTACGTACTTTGTGAAAGACCGATGAGGCGTCTCGATCTATCTCTATAGATCTTGATGCCTAATATATAAGCAGCTTCTCCAAGGTCCTTCATTGAAAAACACTTGTTCAAATAGGCCTTTATACTTTCCAAGAATTCTATATCATTTCCCATCAACAGTATGTCATCCACATATAATATGAGAAATGCTACAGAACTCCCACTCACTTTCTTGTAAACGCAGGCTTCTCCATAAGTCTGCATAAACCCAAACGCTTTGATCATCTCATCAAAGCGAATGTTCCAACTCCGAGATGCTTGCACCAGCCCATAAATCGAGCGTTGGAGCTTGCACACCTTGTCAGCATTCTTAGGATCGACAAAACCTTTCGGCTGCATCATATACAATTCTTCCTTAAGGAAACCATTAAGGAATGCCGTTTTGACGTCCATTTGCCATATCTCATAATCATAGAATGTGGCAATTGCTAACATGATTCGGACAGACTTCAGCTTCGCTACGGGTGAGAAAGTCTCATCGTAGTCAACCCCTTGAACTTGTCGATAACCCTTAGCGACAAGCCGAGCTTTATAGATGGTCACATTACCATCTGCGTCTGTCTTCTTCTTAAAGATCCATTTATTTTCTATGGCTCGCCGATCAACGGGCAAGTCAGTCAAAGTCCATACTTCGTTTTCATACATGGATCCTATCTCGGATTTCATGGCTTCCAACCATTTGTCGGAATCTGGGCCCGCCATCGCTTCTTCATAGTTCGAAGGTTCACCGTTGTCTAACAACATGATTTCCAAGACAGGGTTGCCGTACCACTCTGGTGCGGAACGTGTCCTTGTGGACCTACAAAGTTCAGTAGGAGCTTGATCCGAAGTATCTTGATCATCATCATTAACTTCCTCTCTAATCGGTGCAGGCACCACGGGAACATTTTCCTGAGCTGCACTACTCTCTGCTTCAAGAGGCGGTACTTCATCAAGCTCTACTTTCCTACCACTTACTTCTTTCGAGAGAAACTCCTTCTCTAGAAAGGATCCATTCTTGGCAACGAAGATCTTGCCTTCGGATCTGAGATAGAAGGTATACCCAATGGTTTCCTTAGGGTATCCTATGAAGATGCATTTTTCCGACTTGGGTTCGAGCTTTTCAGGTTGAAGTTTCTTGACATAAGCATCGCATCCCCAAACTTTTAGAAACGACAGCTTAGGTTTCTTCCCAAACCATAATTCATACGGTGTCGTCTCAACGGATTTCGACGGAGCCCTATTTAAAGTGAATGCGGCAGTCTCTAAAGCATAGCCCCAAAATGATAGCGGTAAATCGGTAAGAGACATCATAGATCGCACCATATCTAATAGAGTGCGATTACGACGTTCGGACACGCCATTACGCTGAGGTGTTCCAGGCGGCGTTAGTTGTGAAACTATTCCACATTTTCTTAAGTGTGTGCCAAATTCGTGACTCAAGTATTCTCCCCCACGATCTGATCGCAAGAACTTGATTTTCCTGTCACGTTGATTCTCAACCTTGCTCTGAAATTCCTTGAACTTTTCAAAGGTCTCAGACTTGTGTTTCATTAAGTAGACATACCCATATCTACTCAAGTCATCAGTGAGGGTGAGAACATAACGATAGCCACCGCGAGCCTCAACACTCATTGGACCACACACATCAGTATGTATGATTTCCAATAAGTTGGTTGCTCGCTCCATTGTTCCTGAGAACAGAGTCTTGGTCATTTTACCCATGAGGCATGGCTCGCACGTGTCAAATGATTCGTAATCAAGAGACTCTAAAAGTCCATCTGCATGGAGCTTCTTCATGCGTTTGACACCTATGTGACCAAGGCGGCAGTGCCACAAGTATGTGGGACTATCATTATCAACCTTACATCTTTTGGTATTCACACTATGAATATGTGTAGCATTACGCTCGAGATTCATTAAGAATAAACTATTCACCATCGGAGCATGACCATAAAACATATCTCTCATATAAATAGAACAACCATTATTCTCGGATTTAAATGAGTATCCATCTCGAATTAAACGAGATCCTGATACAATGTTCATGCTCAAAGCTGGCACTAAATAACAATTATTGAGGTTTAAAACTAATCCCGTAGGTAAATGTAGAGGTAGCGTGCCGACGGCGATCACATCGACCTTGGAACCATTCCCGACGCGCATCGTCACCTCGTCCTTCGCCAGTCTCCGCTTATTCTGCAGCTCCTGCTTTGAGTTACAAATGTGAGCAACCGCACCGGTATCAAATACCCAGGAGCTACTACGAGTACTAGTAAGGTACACATCAATTACATGTATATCACATATACCTTTCGTGATGCCGGCCTTCTTGTCCGCTAAGTATTTGGGGAAGTTCCGCTTCCAGTGACCACTTCCCTTGCAATAAAAACACTCAGTCTCGGGCTTGGGTCCATTCTTTGGCTTCTTCCCGGCAGCTTGCTTACTGGGCGCGGCAACTCCCTTGCCGTCCTTCTTGAAGTTCTTCTTACCCTTGCCTTTCTTGAACTTAGTGGTTTTATTCACCATCAACACTTGATGTTCCTTTTTGACTTCTACCTCTGCTGATTTTAGCATTGCAAATACTTCAGGAATGGTCTTTTCCATCCCCTGCATATTGAAGTTCATCACAAAGCTCTTGTAGCTTGGTGGAAGCGACTGAAGGATTCTGTCAATGACCGCGTCATCCGGGAGATTAACTCCCAGCTGAGTCAAGCGGTTATGCAACCCAAACATTGTGAGTATGTGCTCACTGACAGAACTATTTTCCTCCATCTTACAGCTGAAGAACTTGTCGGAGACTTCATATCTCTCGACCCGGGCATGAGCTTGGAAAACCATTTTCAGCTCTTCGAACATCTCATATGCTCCGTGTCGCTCAAAACGCTTTTGGAGCCCCGGTTCTAAGCTGTAAAGCATGCCGCACTGAACGAGGGAGTAATCATCAGCACGTGTCTGCCAAGCGTTCATAACGTCTTGGTTCTGTGGGACGGGTGCGTCACCTAGCGGTGCTTCTAGGACATAATCTTTCTTTGCAGCTATGAAGATGATCCTCAGGTTCCGGACCCAGTCCGTATAATTGCTGTCATCATCTTTCAGCTTGGTTTTCTCTAGGAACGCGTTGAAGTTGAGGACAACGTTGGCCATTTGATCTACATGACATATTGTAAAGATTTTAGACTAAGTTCATGATAACTAAGTTCATCTAATCAAATTATTCAATGAACTCCCACTCAGATAGACATCCCTCCAGTCATCTAAGTATAACATGATCCGAGTTAACTAGGCCGTGTCCAATCATCACGTGAGACGGACTAGTCAACATCGGTGAACATCTTCATGTTGATCGTATCTTCTATACGACTCATGCTCGACCTTTCGGTCTTCTGTGTTCCGAGGCCATGTCTGTACATGCTAGGCTTGTCAAGTCAACCTAAGTGTTTGCATGTGTAAATCTGTCTTACACCCGTTGTATGTGAACGTTGGAATCTATCACACCCGATCATCACGTGGTGCTTCAAAACAACGAACTGTCGCAACGGCGCACTGTTAGGGGGAACACTTTCTTGAAATTATTATGAGGGATCATATTATTTACTACCGTCGTTATAAGTAAACAAGATGCAAAAACATGATAAACATCACATGCAATCAAATAATAGTGACATGATATGGCCAATATCATATAGCTCCTTTGATCTCCATCTTGGGGCTCCATGATCATCTTGTCACCGGCATGACACCATGATCTCCATCATCGTGTCTCCATGAAGTTGCTCGCCAACTATTACTTCTACTACTATGGCTAACACGTTTATCAATAAAGTAAAGTAATTTACATGGCGTTTCTCAATGACACGCAGGTCATACAAAAATAAAGACAACTCCTATGGCTCCTGCCGGTTGTCATACTCATCGACATGCAAGTCGTGATTCCTATTACAAGAACATGATCTCATACATCACATATATATCATTCATCATTCATCACAACTTTGGCCATATCACATCACATGACACTTGCTGCAAAAACAAGTTAGACGTCCTCTAATTGTTGTTGCAAGTTTTTACGTGGCTGCTATAGGTTTCTAGCAAGAACGTTTCTTACCTACGTCAAAACCACAACGTGAATTGCCAATTTCTATTTACCCTTCATAAGGACCCTGTTCATCGAATCCAATCCGACTAAAGTGGGAGAGACAGACACCCGCCAGCCACCTTATGCAACTAGTGCATGTCAGTCGGTGGAACCGGTCTCACGTAAGCGTACGTGTAAGGTTGGTCCAGGCCGCTTCATCCCACGATGCCGCCGAATCAAGATAAGACTAGTAATGGCAAGAAAATTGACAATATCGACGCCCACAACTACTTTGTGTTCTACTCGTGCATAGTAACTACGCATAGACCTAGCTCATGATGCCACTGTTGGGGAACGTTGCAGAAAACAAAAAAATTTCCTACGTTTCACCAAGATCAATCTATGGAGTCAACTAGCAACGAGAGGAGAGTGCATCTACATACCTTTGTAGATCGCAAGCGGAAGCGTTCAAGAGAACGGGGATGATGGAGTCGTACTCGCCGTGATCCAAATCACCGATGACCAAGTGCCGAACGGACGGCACCTCCGCGTTCAACACATGTACGGAGCGGATGACGTCTCCTCCTTCTTGATCCAGCAAGGGGGGAGGAGAGGTTGATGAAGATCCAGCAGCACGACGGCGTGGTGGTGGATGCAGCAATGATCACAGCAGGGCTTCGCCGAGCTTCTGCGAGAGGGAGAGGTGTAGCAGGGGAGAGGGAGGCGCCAAGACTTGAGGTGCGGCTGCCCTCCCTCCCCCCTTTATATAGGCCCCCTGGGAGGGGGGCGCCGGCCCTAGAGATGGGATCTCCCAAGGGGGGCGGCGGCCAAGGGGTGGAGTGCCCCCAAGGCAAGTGGAGGCGCCCCCCACCCTAGGGTTTCCAACCCTAGGCGCAGGGGGCCCAAGGGGGGGGTGTCGTGGTTCTAACTCTGACAGTGATGTAGGGGGGTGTGTATGGAGATGCTAGATCTCAGCTATTGGGAAGTTGTAGACACACGAGGATTACGAGTTCAGGCCCTTCTCGGAGGAAGTAACAGCCCTACGTCTCGGTGCCCGGAGGCGGTCGATTGGATTATGTGTGTATGAATAACAGGGGTGCGAACCCTTCATACTGAGGAGGGGGTGGCTTATATAGAGTTCACCGGCCCTCTCCTGCCCTTAGTGATGCAGGGTTTAAGGTACATTTAAGGTTGGGCGTTACTGGTAACGCCCCTAATAAAGTGCTATAATGACCATAAAGACTACTTAATAGCCAACCGTTTGCCTGCGGAGTGACTTTAGGTCTCCTGGCAGTCGAGTGGTTGGCTTCATGGTGGAGTGATAGCTTCTTGGTCGAGTGTCTTGAACCCGTCGAGTGGGATACCTTCAAGTCGATTGAAAGGTGACTTCTTCCAGGGATGTCCTTGGGTACGGCTCTTTGGACAGGTCCGTGCCCCTACCCTAGGTACATAGCTTCATCATTAGCCCCCGAATGGATCGAGGTTTGAGTGGGGAAAGAGTTGGAGATCCTTCCGACTGGTTCTTTGGGCTACATGAGTGCCTCGTTTTGGGTCAATCGTCACGGGTGGCGTCATCAACCTCTCTCAGTCGCATTGATCCATTCCAGGCCTTTCGTCGAGTGAATTTCTTTACTTGTGACATACCGAGTGTCGGCGCGAGCGGGGTCTTCTGTTTTGACAAGTTGTTTTGCAGCCCGCGGATGTCGTGGGATTCGGATTTCGAGAAGCGCGCGGGACGGGAGCGGCCGCAGTAATCAGAAGCGATAAAGCGGAAGCTCCTTGATTTCCGTGCCACCTTTTTCGCCACGTACTGTGCACGCGTCCGCCGCGGGATTTGACTGGATTGCCTGGGCCTACCAGTCAGCCACTCGGGGGCGGCCTCTTATAAGTAGCCGGCTTGGGGTTTCCAAACAGTGTGCTCTCTTCTTCCTCTCTCCCTTCGCAAGCTCCTCCGCCACCTCCGCTCTCACCCTAGCGCCGCAGACCCGTGCGAGATTCGCCGGCGATGATGGCGAAGGACAAGACATCCGCTCTGGAGCGCGCAAAGAAGGCGGCGGCGCAGGGGAAAGGGAAGAGATCTGCTCGGGGCGGATCTTCCTCAAGGTCTGCTCTGCCCCGCGGCTGGATCCAGGGCGACTGGATGCCGTCGGTGATCCGGCAAGAAGACCTCGACGACATGGTCGAGGGGGGAGTCATTCCCCACGAAGCTGCGCGTCTCCCGGGGAGGAGATCAAACCTCAGCCTTGCGACGGTGAGTGTGTGCTCCTAGCCACCCATATCGACCGAGGGTTTTCTCTGCCGCCCCATCCTTTTTTCCGGAGCTTTCTGAACTTCTTCGGAGCGCAGCTCCACCACTTCACTCCCAACTCCATCGTATATCTTGCTGCTTTCATTTCCATGTGTGAGGGTTTCTTGGGTTGCCGCCCCCATTGGGGACTCTTCAAGCACATCTTTACCTGCCGTTCTCAATCGGTCAAGAAGGCCAAGTCGAGTGACGAAAGGACGCAGGTGATTCAGCTGCGTGGGGGCCTGGCGATCCAGACGAGGGGAAAGAGTTGTTTTCCATCTATCATTTTCCCGGAGTCGGTCCGCGGTTGGCAGGCGACCTGGTTTTACTGTCAAGACCAGGCGACCCCAGGGCAGTCGACCGGACTTCCCCCTTTCTCTCTCGACCGAGCTGAAAAACCTGCTTCTCTGAAAGTGACGCCGGAGGAAAAGGCCCAAGTCAAAGTACTGTCTAGTCGAGTGGTTGAGCTTGTCCGTGAGGGCGTGACTGGTATGGACTTGCTGGAGGTCTTCCTCCAGAGGCGCATCCAACCGATCCAGACTCGTGACCACCCGATGTGGCTGTACTCGGGTCTCGACGACACCACTCGGGTCCACCCGGAGGAGGTTACTGACGAGATGCTGGAGGGGTGGCTGTCGAGCATCACGGGGAACAAAGACAACCCCCGAGGAGCCAGGAGGGTAATTCCACTCGACAACTCGTATGACGTGGACCAGGTATGTCTTTATGCTCCTGACTGAGATCTTGTTTTCTTCATTGGTCTTCTTTGAGTAGGTCGATTGACTTTCGTCTTGTCTGTTGTTTTCCAGGCGACTACCGAGATGTACTCGACGCCCAACGGGGCACAGGGGCCAACTAAGGAAGGGGAGGCGAGCGGAGGTGAGAGCGGAGACGATCAAGGCGAGTGGGAGTCCGACAGTGAAGGAGAGGGAGGCGACAACGTTGACTCCAGCGAAGAGGAGGAGGAGGAGGTTGAACCCCCCGCCCGGAGGGGCGATCCAAGCTCACACACGACCCAGCGCGGGAGCGTGGTAGGGCGACTGCTCCTGTTGGGCAGTCGTCGAAACGCCCTCGGACCTCTTCTCCTATGCCGACTGGAAAGGCTCCCAAGCACCCACGCGCGACGCCGTCCAAGCCGCCCAAGGCTCTGCCCAAGATGAAGATGGCCGTCCCCACCATTTCTGGGTAATAATAAAACTTGTTTTCCTTTGTCGACCGTGGACAGATCCTTGGTTGATTCATTGAGCCAACTGACTGACTTTCGAGACTTGCAGTGCTGCTACTTCTGAGATCTCCGCCAAGGACGACGACCAAGAGATGGAGGATGCTGTTACCTCCAACCCTGGTACGATTACTGACGTTCCGCTTTGAGTCGACCGAACATTTATTGCAACTCTGGTCGATTGAATGTTTCCCTTGTAGCCCCTCCTCATGTTATCGACCTCCCGGATGACGACGACAACGAACCACTGAGAGTGAGGAGGAACAAGAGGGCGTCGGCTGACAAGACCCCCCAATCTGCTCCGGCGTCTGAGGCCGTAGCTCGGGATGGTGGTGACACCACTCGGGCTTCTGTGACTTTCGCCATTCCTCTGACAAGTGTGCGGCCTTCGACGTCGACTGCGGATCCGCCTTCGCTTTTTGCCGCGTACCCTGTCCCTGAGGACCAAGCGGCTGCCGCAAAAGAGGCTATACGCCAGGCGGGGATCATGATGGAGCAAGTGAAGGTGGCTCGGGAGGCCAGCCAAGCAGCTTATGACGCGAGCTCGGCTCTTCAGAGCAACGTCCAGGTCAGTCGACTCAACACTTGGTCTGTTATGATATGCTGTTTGAAGAATCTCTTTTCCGAAGATCTTTGTATCTGTACACCCACTGGGTGTGTCTGCCAATTCTTGGATGAGTGGGGGCACGCTAAGTGCACCCACTGGGTGTAGTCCCCGAGACTACGGTGGACTGCTGGCAGTCAACTGTAGTCTTTATATTGTGTTGTTGTAGTTGTATTTCTTCACTCGGTCTGGTCAGGCCATGTCGAATGGGACTGTATCCGGTCGACTGCGGGCAGTCGACTTTTTTTTTACAGTGGGGGCACGCTGAGTGCACCCACTGGGTGTAGTCCCCGAGACTACTGTCGAATGTTCTTGATTCGGCTGTAGTCTTAGAAACGTCATCATTGTCTCTTAGTTACTCGGAAGCAACTTATTTTGGACGTCTGTCGACTGATTTTTCTTTTTACAGAAATCCTGCAAACTTGTAGCTTGCTATACTGAGTTGGAGAATCAGCAGATCCAGCTCAACCTTAACTTGAAGCTTGCTTAGGAGAATTTGAAGAAGGCGCAAGAAGAAGCAAAAGGTATGGCTGGTGAGGTTCTCCATTCTTGACGAGTGGCTTTTCTTTCTTGTCCATTCTTGATATAGATTTCACTCGACGTGCCGCAGATAAACTGGAGGAAGCTCTGAAGAAGAAGGATCAAGATCTTGCAGAGGCACAGAAGGAGGTCTTGGACAAAACGAGGCTTGCTGAAGAGAAAATGGCCTCGGTCGGAGCTCTTGAGCAGGAGAACTCCAGACTGAAAGCTGCTCTCGAGGTAGCCAATCAAGAGGTCAGCCGACTAAAGAACGACAACGTGGCTCTGCACGACAAGGCAGGTGAGCTGGCGGGGAAGAGGAACGATCTGGAGGCTTATCTCGGTGGACTCGCCAAGAAGCTGTTCGTCGTGCTTGAAGGTAATTACTCTGCCGCGACTGTCTTGTAGTTACCAAGTCTGTGTAGGGTCACTGTCTTATTCTTGAATCGTGTTTGCAGAATTCTGTCAGAATTTTGAAGAGGAGACCAGTCGAGTGGAGCCAGGCTTGGACCCTGCTAACTCCCTTGTGAAGGACGAGGCTGCAATGAACGTGCTCCGTCTGGAGTCTCGTATTGCCAGCGTGGTTGACTATCTTGCTCGACTGAAGGTTGCGATGTCGCGGATCGACACATCACTCTGGCCTGGGACGACGCTTCAGAACGACCTCGAGTCCCTGATGGCTCGACTTAATGAAGTCCCAGGTCGAGTGGCGGAATGGAAGAAATCTTCTGCTAGATGTGGTGCTGATGTCGCTCTGTCTCTGGTCCGCGTCCATTGCAAGGAGGCGCGAGAAGAAAAGCTGGCCGCCATCCAAGTTGCCAATACCAGGAAGCACAACTTTCAAGACTTCATGGAGACTTTTATTGCTGCTGCCACTCGTATTGCAGACGGGATCGACTTGGACGAGTTCGTCGCCCCTTCCAGTCCTCCTCCTGAGGAATGAAAAACTTTTATGCTTCACTTTAAATTTGCCTTAGAATGCCGAGTGGATTTGTAACCGTTAAACTCCGCCGAGCCGAGGGCTCGAGTACTTTGATCTGAGGTCTGGGACCTTTTAGGCTTTATCTGATCTTGATTTCTCGTTGAATATCTTCATGATTTGATTCGTCGAGTGGAACTTGATCTTCACTCGGAATAACCTTGTATTTGCGGCGCAACTCCGAAGGAGAAGGTAGCAGTCGACTTGCGCCTCGTCGTCCTTGCGGATTGGGTTGTGTCCTGTACTTAGGCGAGCACTGGGCTGCAGCTAAGCCTCCGAGTGGGAGGTTTTCTCGCCACTCGGTAGGATTTTTTCAAACTTAGGCGAGTGCCTGACTGCAGCTAAGTCTCTAGGTGGGAGAACTTAGGCGAGCACTGGACTGCAGCTAAGCCCCCGAGTGGGAGGATTGCTCTCCACTCGGTAGGATTTTTTCAAACTTAGGCGAGTGCCTGACTGCAGCTAAATCTCTAGGTGGGAGAACTTAGGCGAGTACTGGACTGCAGCTAAGCCCCCGAGTGGGAGGATTGCTCTCCACTCGGTAGGATTTTTTCAAACTTAGGCGAGTGCCTGACTGCAGCTAAGTCTCTAGGTGGGAGAACTTAGGCGAGTACTGGACTGCAGCTAAGCCCCCGAGTGGGAGGATTGCTCTCCACTCGGTAGGATTTTTTCAAACTTAGGCGAGTGCCTGACTGCAGCTAAGTCTCTAGGTGGGAGAACTTAGGCGAGTACTGGACTGCAGCTAAGCCCCCGAGTGGGAGGATTGCTCTCCACTCGGTAGGATTTTTTCAAACTTAGGCGAGTGCCTGACTGCAGCTAAGTCTCTAAGTGGGAGAACTTAGTCGAGTACTGGACTGCAGCTAAGCCCCCGAGTGGGAGGTTTGCTCTCCACTCGGTAGGATTTTTTCAAACTTAGGCGAGTGCCTGACTGCAGCTAAGTCTCTAAGTGGGAGAACTTAGGCGAGTACTAGACTGCAGCTAAGCCCCAGAGTGGGAGGTTTGCTCTCCACTCGATAGGATTTTTTCAAACTTAGGCGAGTGCCTGACTGCAGCTAAGTCTCTAAGTGGGAGAACTTAGGCGAGTACTGGACTGCAGCTAAGCCCCCGAGTGGAAGGTTTGCTCTCAGTCGGTAGGATTTTTGAACACTTAGGCAAGCACTGGGCTACAGCTAAGCCCCCGAGTGGGAGTCTGGCTCTCCACTCGGTAGGATTTTTGAACACTTAGGCAAGCACTGGGCTGCAGCTAAGCCCCCGAGTGGGAGTCTGGCTCTCCACTCGGTAGGATTTTTTGAACACTTAGGCAAGCACTGGGCTGCAGCTAAGCCCCTGAGTGGGAGTCTGGCTCTCCACTCGGTAGGATTTTTCAAACTTAGGCGGAACGGATTCGCGGCTAAGTCACCCAATGGGGGATTTCGTATGCAAACAAAAGTGACAGCAATTATTGGAACACTCTTGTCTATGGTAAAAATAAACTGCAGAAATTTTTTCTTATTACATCTCGTCCAAGGGAGAACTCAAGTGTAATAGGGGCGGAGCAGTTCCGCATTCCAAGCTCGTGGCTCGTCGATCTGGCGATCAACATTGTAGAGGTGATACGCTCCATTGTGGAGGACTCTGGTGACGATGAAGGGGCCTTCCCAAGTAGGAGGAAGTTTGTGTGGTTTCTGCTGATCCACTCGGAGAACCAAATCTCCTTCTTGGAAGGCTCGGCTCTTCACATTTCTGGCATGGAATCGACGCAAGTCTTGCTGATAGATGGTCGATCTGATCATAGCCATTTCCCTCTCCTCCTCTAGGAGGTCGACTGCGTCTTGCCGGGCTTGCTCTGCTTCGTCTTCGTTGTAAAGCTCGACTCTGGGGGCGTTGTGAAGTAGATCACTCGGCAGGATGGCTTCGGCTCCGTAAACCAGAAAGAATTGCGTTATTCCAGTCGACCGGTTCGGGGTGGTCCTCAGTCCCCACAAAACTGACGGAAGCTCGTCGACCCAAGCGCCTGCTGCGTGCTTGAGATCACGCATCAGTCGAGGCTTCAGTCCTTTGAGAATTAGACCATTTGCTCTTTCAGCTTGTCCATTCGACTGGGGATGGCGACCGACGCGTAGTCGACTCGTGTGCCTTGAGAGGCGCAAAAAGCTCTGAACTTGTCTGAATCGAAGTTTGACCCATTGTCAGTGATGATGCTCTGCGGGACCCCATATCTGAATATCAACTCTCCGACGAAACTGATAGCAGTGCTAGCATCAAGATTTTTGATAGGCTTGGCTTCAATCCATTTGGTGAACTTGTCGACTGCCACAAGCACATGTGTGAATCTGCTCCTGCCTGTTCTCAGTGGACCAACCATGTCCAGTCCCCAAACAGCGAAGGGCCAGACGAGTGGAATGGTCCTCAGAGCTGATGCTGGCTTGTGCGACATGTTGGAGTAGAACTGGCAGCCTTCACACTTGTCGACTATCTCTTTTGCCATCTCATTTGCTCTTGGCCAGTAAAATCCCGCTCGGTATGCTTTAGCCACAATGGTCCGAGAGGACGCGTGGTGACCACAGGTCCCCGAGTGGATATCATCAAGGATTATCTGACCCTCTTCTAGTGTTATGCACTTCTGACCGATTCCAGTCGCGCTTTCCCTATACAACTGTCCCTTTATGACTGTGAAGGCCTTGGATCGGCGGACGATCTGTCGAGCCTCTTCCTCGTCCTCCGGGAGTTCTTTCCTCAAGATATACGCGATGTATGGTACCGTCCAGTCGGGAGTGATTGCCAAGACCTCCATGACTAGGTCGACCACAGCAGGAATTTTGACTTCAGTCGGATCTGTGGCACCTTTCGGTTGCGGGGCTTCTTCTGTAAAAGGATCCTCCTGGACTGACGGCGAGCGGATGTTCTCCAAAAACACATTGCTGGGAATGGCTTCTCTCTTGGAGCCTATCTTTGCCAGATCATCAGCTGCTTGATTTTTCAGTCGGGGGATGTGATGAAGCTCTAACCCCTCGAATTTCTTTTCTAGCTTTCTTACTGCGTTGCAGTAGCCAGTCATAGCTGGGCTTCTGACGTCCCACTCCTTCATCACCTGATTAACCACCAAATCTGAGTCGCCGTAGACCATGAGGCGCCGGACGCCGAGTGAGATGGCCATGCGCAACCCATACAAGAGTGCTTCATATTCTGCTTCATTATTGGAGGAGTCGAAGTGAATCTGGAGAACATATCTGAGCTTATCTCCTCGGGGGGAGACCAATACTACCCCAGCGCCGGAACCATTCAGCATCTTAGATCCATCGAAGAACATGGTCCAGTGCTCCGAGTGAACTTGAGTCGGAAGCTGCTGTTCAATCCACTCGGCGATGAAATCTGCAATTGCTTGGGACTTGATAGCCTTCTTTGCTTCAAACTTGATATCTAGGGGAAGGAGTTCAATCGCCCACTTCGCCACTCGACCAGTTGCATCTCTGTTGTGCAAAATCTCTGACAGTTGAGCGTCGCTGACGACTGTAATGGAATGGTCAGAGAAGTAGTGTGCAACCTTCTTTGTGGTCATGTAAATCCCATATACAAGCTTCTGGTAATGGGGATATCTTTGCTTCGAAGGAGTCAAAACTTCAGACACATAATATACCGGGCGCTGAACTCTAAAGGCCTTTCCTTCTTCTTCCCGCTCGACCGTAAGTACTGTACTGACAACTTGTCCCGTGGCCACAATGTAAAGCAGCAGAGGCTCTTTACTGATTGGGGCAGCAAGCACCGGCTGGGTGGAGAGTAGAGCTTTGAGCTCTGCAAACGCTGCATCAGCTTCTGGAGTCCACTCAAACTTGTCAGACTTCTTCATCAGTCGGTAAAGGGGCAACGCCTTTTCACCGAGACGAGAAATGAATCGACTTAGGGCGGCCAGGCAACCTGTAAGCTTCTGGACGTCGTGTACACGCACAGGGCACTTCATCCGGAGTATGGTGCCAACTTTCTCGGGATTGGCGTCGATTCCTCGTTCGGAAACGAGAAAACCGAGTAACTTTCCACCTGGAACTCCGAATGTGCACTTTGATGGATTGAGCTTGATATCATATCTCCTGAGGTTAGCAAAGGTTTCGGCAAGGTCAGTCAGTAGGTCGGAACCTTTCCGTGACTTAACCACAATATCATCCATGTATGCTTCTACGTTCCGACTGATCTGAGTGAGCAAACACTTCTGAATCATCCTCATGAATGTGGCTCCAGCATTCTTGAGGCCGAAGGGCATGGTGACATAACAGAAGCACCCGAATGGGGTGATGAAAGCCGTTTTGATTTCGTCGGGTCCATACAGACGGATCTGATGGTACCCTGAATAAGCATCTAGAAAAGACAAACGCTCACACCCCGCGGTCGAGTCAACTACCTGGTCGATGCGGGGGAGAGGGAAATGATCTTTCGAGCAGGCCCGATTGATGTGTTTAAACTCAATGCACATGCGAAGTGACTTGTCCTTCTTGGGGACCATGACAACATTGGCGAGCCACTCGGAGTGGTAAATCTCTCGGATGAACTCCGCTGCTAAGAGCCGAGCCACCTCCTCGCCAATAGCTTTCCTCTTCTGGACGGCGGACCGTCGAAGATGTTCTTTCACAGGCTTGAACTTTGGGTCGACTCGTAGATGGTGCTCAGCCAGCCCCCTGGGAACTCCAGGCATGTCAGAAGGCTTCCATGCGAAGATGTCCCAGTTCTCACGGAGGAACTGGATGAGCGCTTCTTCCTATTTGGAGTTGAGCGTCGTTGAGATGTGAGTCGGGGCAGCATCGGGGTCGGTCAGGTGAATGTGGGCTGGCTTTGTTTCACCGGACGACTGAAAAGTAGATTCTGGAGCAGGCTTCTTGGCTCGTAGCAATTCACTCGGATCAGCAGTCTTCTGGTACTCTTGCAGCTCAACAACTGCCATCTGAGCGTCAGCAATCTTTGAGCCTTTCTGAAAACACTCTTCTGCCTTCTTCCGATTGCCTGTAATAGTGATCACACCTTTGGGACCAGGCATCTTCAATTTGAGATACACATAACATGGTCGAGCCATGAAGCGTGCGTAAGCTGGCCTGCCCAAAATGGCATGATAAGCACTTTGGAAGTTCACAACCTCGAATGTCAACTTTTCCTTGCGGTAATTCTTTGAATCACCGAAAACCACATCAAGAGCGATCTGGCCGAGTGATTCGGCTTTCTTTCCAGGAATGACTCCGTGGAAGCTCATGTTACTGGTACTGAGCCTGGACATCGGAATGCCCATTCCTTTCAATGTTTCAGCATACAATATGTTCAGGCCACTGCCACCATCCATCAGGACTTTGGTCAGTCGAGTGCCTTCGACAACTGGGTCGACCACCAAAGCTTGCCTCCCAAGGGTGGCAATGTGCGTAGGGTGATTAGACTGGTCGAATGTGATGGCAGTCTGAGACCACTTCAGATAACTGGGTGTTGCCGGAGCAACCATATTCACCTCACAGTTAATGACTTTCAGTCGACTTTTGCTTTCGACATCAGCAAAAATCATCAGGGTGGAATTGATTTGGGGGTATCCATCGTCACTATCTTCCTTGTCCTCAACTCTGTCCGACTCTTTTTCCTTATCTTTGGACTGTTTGCCCTGAAATTGCTGGATCAGGAGCCGGCACTGTCGAGTGGTATGCTTTGGGTAAATAAAATTACCCTCTTCATCTTTCTTGGTGTGGATGTGACATGGCAGATCCAAAACATCATTTCCATCTTGATCCTTGACTTTCCTGGGCTTCCAGGGGCCTTTGGGTTTTCCCTTAAAATTTCCCTGGGTTGCGGCCAGGGCCTCCCCAGGGGCGGCTGGCTCGGCCTTCCGCTTCTGTTTCCGACTGGAGTTTCCTCCGGTTTCTTGGGCGACTGCCTTGTGCTTGCCACTCCGGAGTCGATCTTCGTCTTCACCATTAGCGTATTTGGTGGCAATCTCCATCATCCGGTTCAGAGACATCTCTCCAGTTCGACCGAACTTCAGATTCAATTCTCTGTATTTAACACCTTTTTTAAAGGCACAAACTGCTTGATGGTCAGGCACATTCTCAACTGTGTGATGCAACGTGATCCACCTCTGGATGTAATCTCTCAGAGTTTCATTCGGTTTCTGTACGCAAGAACGCAATTTTGTAAGGCCTGCGGGTCGCTTGCATGTTCCCTCAAAGGTTGTGACAAACACTCGGGAGAGGTCCTCCCAAGTGTAGATGCTGCTGGGTGCCAACTGATTTAGCCACGCTCTGGCTGAGCCCTCTAACATGAGAGGCAAATGCTTCATGGCCACCTCATCATTGCCACCGCCAATCTGTACAGCCACTCGGTAATCTTCGAGCCAAGTGTCAGGCTTAGACTCACCGGTGAACTTGCTGACTCCAGTCGCCAACCTGAAGTTGGGAGGAATCACTGAGGCTCTGATGGCTCGACTGAAACACTCTGGCCCCGAAACATGTACTCTGCTGCGGGCAGGCGCATCTCTGTTGTGGCCTTCCCGATGAGCTCTGTTCCTGTCAACCAAACCTTGAACGAGGATAGATCTCGCGTCAAAGCCTGGGTCCCTGGGGTCGACTGGAATCCTCTGCCCAACGCTATGAGGGCGCCTGTCATCTCGATGTCGAGGCGCATATGACCCACTCCTCGGGGGAGGGGTTGGCACTCGACGTCGATCATCACGATCGGATCGGTGATCATACTGCTCATTCCTTCTGTACTGATCATGTCGGTCACCACGTCCCTCACGCCTCGGGGGCGATCTCGGGTTGTGAGCCGACTGGACTGTATCTGTTGCAACGGATCGACTGTGGATCCTATTCCGCAACTGAGAAACAGCGGAATTCTGGTTTCCCGCCGCCCGGAGCAATGCTCTGATCTGCAACAATCCCCTGCCAGCCTCCGACTGGGAGGGCTGAATCGATTCTGCTATATGGGCCGCGGCGGCCAAATTCTGAACTGGGGTTCGGTATACCTGCGTCGACGGAAAGAGCTGACGTCGACTAGACTCGGGAGCCCGCTGACGCGCTTGCTCGTCGAGTGCTCGCTGGAGATTCTCCAGTCGAGTGCACTCGGCCAAGTTAGCCAAGCGCGCGTCCTCCAAGGCCCGGGCCTCGGGGGTCTCTCCGACGATAGGAGTGTGGAGTGCGTCCATGTTCCGGCGGCGAAGCTCCTCTCGCTGTAATGACGTGAGAGGTTCGGGGAGATACTCATCGTGGGGATGCGACGGGTCGCCCCCACCCGCGCCTCCATCAGCGCGAGGGAAACCGGGAGGACTGTGTGTTCCATCGACCGCCAGAACCTCAGCCGCTGGGTCGCTGCTGTCGCACTCGGATGCGGTCTCCGCGGAGCCAGTCGATAGGTCGAACAGGCCGCAGAGGGATTCGTCGGGCTCGATCGCCGCGACTTGTGGGGCGGCCGACTGGCGAGCCACAGCATGCCTCACCCACCTCTGAAGTCTCGACCGACCAGAGCGCTTGCGCCGGTAGGAGACAGAGCGGGGAGACGACACGGGGGCCGACCGATACTGGGTCGACAGCTGCCGCAGGAGGATGCCACGAACGCATGCGCGGAAGTGCGTCGCACCGCGGACGGGGAGCGCGTCGATGTCGAGTGGTGCCTCCTGAAGCCAGGCGGAGTCGTCGGCGATGAACGTGAGCGCGCCGAGGCGGATCTTGCGGCCCTCCACCAAAACTCCGCACGAAACCATGATCAAAGGGATCGGAAAAATCGCAACTTCTCCAATCAAGCGCTAAGATTCCTGCCCCACGGTGGGCGCCAGCTGTCGTGGTTCTAACTCTAACAGTGATGTAGGGGGGGTGTATGGAGAGGCTAGATCTCAGCTATTGGGAAGTTGTAAACACATGAGGATTACGAGTTCAGGCCCTTCTCGGAGGAAGTAACAGCCCTACGTCTCGATGCCCGGAGGCGGTCGATTGGATTATGTGTGTATGAATAACAGGGGTGCGAACCCTTCATACTGAGGAGGGGGGTGGCTTATATAGAGCTCGCCGGCCCTCTCCTGCCCTCAGTGATGCAGGGTTTAAGGTACATTTAAGGTTGGGCGTTACTGGTAACACTCCTAATAAAGTGCTATAATGACCATAAAGACTACTTAATAGCCGACCGTTTGCCTGTGGAGTGACTTTAGGTCTCCTGGCAGTCGAGTGGTTGGCTTCATGGTCGAGTGTTAGCTTCTTGGTCGAGTGTCTTGAACCCGTCGAGTGGGATACCTTCAAGTCGATTGAAAGGTGACTTCTTCTAAGGATGTCCTTGGGTAGGGCTCTTTGGACAGGTCCGTGCCCCTACCCTAGGTACATAGCTTCATCAGGGGGCGCACCAGCCCACTATGGGCTGGTTCCCCTCTCCACTTCAGCCCATGGGGCCCTCCGGGATGGGTGGCCCCACCCGGTGGACCCCCGGGACCCATCCGGTGGTCCCTGTACAATACCGGTGACCCTGAATCTTTCCTGATGGCCGAAACTACATTTCCTATATATAATTCTTCACCTCCAGACCATTCCGAAACTCCTCGTGACGTCCAGGATCTCATCCGGGACTCCGAACAACTTTTGGATTACTGCATACTCATATCTCTACAACCCTAGCGTCACCGAACCTTAAGTGTGTAGACCCTATGGGTTCGGGAGACACGTAGACATGATGAGACGGCTCTCCGGCCAATAACCAACAGCGGGATCTGGATACCCATGTTGGCTCCCACATGCTCCTCGATGATCTCATCGGATGAACCACGATGTCGAGGATTCAAGCAACCCCGTATACAATTCCCTTTGTCAATCGGTACGTTACTTGCCCGAGACTCGATCGTCGGTATCCCAATACCTTGTTCAGTCTCGTTACCAGCAAGTCACTTTACTCGTACCGTAATGCATGATCCCATGATCAACCACTTGATCACATTGAGCTCATTATGATGATGCATTACCGAGTGGGCCCAGAGATACCTCTCCGTCATACGGAGTGACAAATCCCAGTCTCGATTCGTGCCAACCCAACAGACACTTTCGGAAACACCTGTAATGTACCTTTATAGTCACCCAGTTACGTTGTGACGTTTGGTACACCCAAAGCACTCCTACGGTATCCGGGAGTTGCACAATATCATGGTCTAAGGAAATGATACTTGACATTCAGAAAAGCTACAGCAAAAGAACTACACGATCTTTGAGCTAGGCTTAGGATTGGGTCTTGTCCATCACATCATTCTCCTAATGATGTGATCCCGTTATCAATGACATCCCCATGTCCATAGCCAGGAAACCATGACTATCTGTTGATCAATGAGCTAGTCAACTAAAGGCTCGCTAGGGACACATTGTGGTCTATGTATTCACACATGTATTACGATTTCCAGATAATACAATTATAGCATGAATAATAGACAATTATCATGAACAAGGAAATATAATAATCATTTTATTATTGCCTCTAGGGCATATTTCCAACAGGGTCCACGAAGAAGCAACCTTGTCTATCCCACCATGGCCATCGCCCATGAAGAACTTGCCTCACTAGGGTAGATCTTCACGAAGTAGGTGATCTCCTTGCCCGTACAAACTCCTTGGTTCTTGTCGGAGGCTCCCAAGTGACACCTAACCAATCTAGGAGGCACCACTCTTCAAAAGGTAATGGATGGTGTGTTGATGATGAACTCCTTGCTCTTGTGCTTCAAATAATTTGTGCTTCAAATGATAGTCTCCCAACACTCAACTCTCTCTCAAAGATTTAGATTTGGTGGAAAGATGATTTGAGTGGAAAGCAACTTGGGGAAGGCTAGAGATCAAGATTCTTGTGGTTGGAATGGAATATCTTGGTCTCAACACATGAGTAGGTGGTTCTCTCTCAGAAAATAAATGGTAGAAGTGTAGGCACGTTCTGATGGCTGTCTTTACGAATAAAGAGTGGGTGGAGGGGTATAAATAGCCTCCACACAAAATCTAACCGTTACACAAAATTTACCAAACTCGGTGGGACCGAATCATGAAACTCGGTCAGACCGATTTAGTTTAAAATGTGAACGTTAGGATTTTCGATGGGACCGACATGTCAACTCGGTGAGACCGATTTCATTAGGGTTAGGGCATAATGTAATCTCGGTGAGACCGATCACATAAACTCGGTAGGACCGATTTCTGTAATAGGCAAACAACAAACTCGGTGGGACCGAATCGCTCATTTCGGTGAGACTGAAACGTTACGAAAGGGAAACAGAGAGTTTGCATTGCGAACTCGGTGGGACCGATCGCTCATCTCGGTTGGACCGAAACGTTACAAAGGGAAACAGAGAGTTTGTAATCCCATCTCGATGAGACCGAGATCCCTATCGGTGAGACCAAAGTGACTAGGGTTTCTGGCAGTGGCTATGTCAAGTGAACTCGGTGGCGCCAGATAGATCAAATCGGTGAGGGCGAGATTGACTTTTGGTTTGGGACATATGTGGACATGAGAAAGTGGTTGAGGGCTTTTGAAACATATCACTAAGCATTTTGAGCAAGCAAGCCATTAAGCAACACCTCATCCCCTTTTAATAGTATTGACTTTTCCTATGGACTCAATGTGACTTGGATCACTAAAATAAAAATGTAGAGTCCTTCGCATTTTGAGGGGTCCACATTCCTGATCCATGCCATGCCAATCATTAAACTTTCTGAAATGATAATCTTGAAATAGCATTAGTTCAAGAAGCTATATATTGTTAGGAATTACTAAAACCATACAGAGATAGTTGCACTTTCAGTCTGTTTGGCCGCAATGCCGCAAACGCGAAAAAGATCAAAAACGGACCGAAAACGAATATTGCTTTGTTTGCTCCCACGCATTGGACTATCTATTATGTTCATTTACTTCCAAACGAACACGGCCGGATCATTTGGGATGGAGTTGCCCTTGGGAATGTATCCGGTGCACCCGCACTTGTAGTGTTATTGGTGCATCGGATGCCATAAAATATTTTTAAAAATCTGAAAAAAAATTCTAGCATATTAACACAAGATCAATGTATGGTGTCACAAAATTTCGTATAAAAATTTGAAATATTTTTTGTGATACAAAAATGACTAATTTGACATCACTGTGATAATGGGCCAAATCTAAATCCCAAGTTATGTTATGTACTATTCAGTGTAGAATTTGTCATTTTTGTTTTTCTAGTTATGTTTCGAATTTTGACTTGAAATTTTGTGACAACCTACATTAATGTTGTGTGAGTGTGTTTAATTTTTTTCAGAATTTTTTGAATATTTTAAAAGTACAATATGAGTTCGATACACCAGTAGCATCACAAGCTCCGATGGACCAGATATTTTCCCAATTGCCCTTAGGCTTCCCTCGTGGTGGCATAGGAGCGAAGCGCTGTCTGCCTGAATCCGAGTGAGTAGTAGGTGCATTTTACTGTTGACTCCAAACCCAACCCAGGTCGCAGCATTGCATCATTCCTTCCCTGCTGGCTGGGGTGGGTCACGTCAGTTCAGTTAGGCCAAGCTGCCAAGGTCAGGAAGACCGGGTCCTCGTGCCCGACCACCGGCAGGACGGACGACGGGTCCATCCATCTCCGTGGTGCCGGCGCCCTCTGACTTGGTCTTTCCATCTCATACGACCGCTACAATCAGAGCATCTCCGGCCGTTCGGCCCATCAAGACGCATAAAAATCGCTCCCTAGAGCGAGTTGGCGATGCAATCGGCGCTGTGACGGTTTCGCGCTCAGTCGTCGTCCTCAGGCGTCGAAATTGGCCCACTTTTCAGCTCTATTTCGACGAATAAAGGACCCATATGAACGACAATAGACCCATATTCAACGTGGTTCGCCGTTGTTCGGCGTTTAATTATGCATATAAATTTTTTTATCACATATTTCATCACAGAAATATCAAATACTTCAACAAAATAAATATAACAACAAATAGTTCAATACAAATTATATAGTTCAACAAATAAAAACTCATATTTCATCACGCGCCCGGCGTCGCCCTTGAGCCTCCATAGATGCTCTATCAGATCTTGCTGCAGTTGATGATGCACCTGTGAAGTGGAGCATCGGCGAAGTAGTCGGAGTAGAGCATGCAGTAGCCTTCGAGACGATGCCGGTTCTTTGCTTTCACCCGCCCCGGCGCCGAGCCACCTTGTCGCGGCTTTTCATTGCTCGCCAGCAGCTGGGCGAGGACGGCGAGCACCATGAGATGCTCTTCTTCCTGGACGTCGGCCTCGGCTTCCTCCTCCAGCAGCGCGGCGAGCGCTTCCTCGTCATCCGAGTCCATCGCCGAGGCAGGCAAATCGCCGAACATCTTGCGCCCGGTGGGCGTGTCCCCGCCGCTAAACTGCCCCTCCGCGGCCAGAAACGGCGGCCGGAAACGCCCAACTGCTGTTGGAGGGGCTGCCGCGGCGAAGTTCTGCTATTTTTCCGACGTGGAATGGCTATCTAGTGGTGAAAGGCGGCGGGCGGCGCCGGGATAAAGCTACTGGCGGCCGAGGGCGCGGGGGGTGGGAGTCGATTCGGGGAAGAAAACCTTGACTTTTCCCCTGACGGCGTGGGCCAGCCGCGCTTTTCCCTTGCGCCGGAGCCCCCAACTGCCCCCAGTGCGCCGGGTTCGGCCTGTGACCGCCGGGCGGAAAAAAGGGCCGAGCCGGCGTTTTTCGGCGTCCTGAGGGCGCGACTGGGCCGTTTTTTCGACGCCGGCGCGGCAAATACGCCTGGGGAGGGCCTGTTGGAGGCGCGGCTGGAGATGCTCTCAGATCTGATGATGTGATTGGAGCAGCGTAATAACAGTACCACGACAGCAGATGGACAAGGCTCGCGCCATCACACGGTTTAAGCATGGCCCAGCCCCAACCCAATCAGTTCCGTTTACAGCTCAGGCCTTATTTGGTTTGGAGGATTTCTATAGGAAAAACGTAGGAATGAGCATTTCATAGGAAAATTTTCTATAAATGCATTTGGTTTGTAGAAAATACGTACAGGAATTTCATAGGAATACTATTTATTTCCTCTATTTTTGGAGGAATCTACACATCCAGTCAAAATTCATTTTGTGCGTAGGAATGAGGCAAGAAAATTTCTATCAAATTTCTATACTACTCCTATTTCCTACCTTTTGGTTTCCTCCGAACTGAATGAGGCCTCAATGCAGGAGCACAGGAGGCTACCTGTGACCAACAATACCATGCTGCCACTTGTGATCACAGGGCCAGCTTGTGCTGCTCTGCTGATTACTGCTAATAGGAGTAGGATTTAGGGTAGATGATGCAATGGCCGCAAGCTTACAGGACAGGAACTTGTCCCACATCATTCCTCCATGCTGCTCCTGCATCTCATCCAATCTCTATTTTGCAAAGCTAGTAGGTAGTAGTAGTAAGAGAAAAGAAAGATGCAACGCGCTTCTTTTGTTTCATGTCATCAGCCACCAGCATTAAATTAATGGCATAACAGACCAAACCCAGTAAAAGAAAACTAAGTTAAAAAATTACTCCTAGTAGGGAGTAATTGATTGGACACTTCCAAAGGTTATACTTGGCCGCAAAAGAAGAAAAACGAACGAATGGTATCATGTCTCGAACATGCATTTCCTATGCTCAATCCACAGGTATTCACCTCCTCCGATCGACTTTCACCCTTTTCAGCAGCATAGCAACATTCAGTAGGGAGGAATATACGTATTTGTTGCGGAACATGGGACGAAATATATAATATCTCCGAATCATATGGAGTACTATAATTTACAATACTCCTACATTACCAGGCCTAGAACAGCTGAACATGTATGTGCACGACTTCCCCTTACAATACTCCTACATTACCAGGCCAAATCATATGGAGTACTTTACAATACTACCTTACCAGGTCTAGAACAGCTCAACATGCATATTCACCACGTCCACTTACAATGGCAGCGTCATGATAAGTCCTGTTGGGAACTTTGGAACGCAGTAAAAATGTTTCAGTACCAGCAGGAACGGAGACAGATAAGTGGAGTCAGTTATAATGTTTCAGTTATAAGGTTGATCAGCAGGAACTTTGGAGCTGCCTTTGATTGGTAGGAAATACACTTGGAGCAACGAGCAGCAGACTCCGACTCTTGTAGGCTCGACCGTGCGTTTGCCAACGTAGATTGGGAGCTTTTGTTCCCGGCCGCCAAGCTGCTACCTCAAGCTTCCTCCATTTCCGATCATTGCCCGCTGCTCCTTCGCAACGACACGCAGTGCTGAAAACCAATAGGAGGTTTAGGTTTGAGTCCTACTGGCTTTTTGTAAATGGGTTCAAGGATCTAGTGGCTCAGTCCTGGGCTCAGTCGGCTGGGGGGAGATGCCCTATCGCTGCGCTCAATGTTAAACTATGGCGACTTAGCAAAGCTCTTCGGACTTGGAGCAAGTCAATTGTTGGGGATATCCAAAAGCAGATGCATATTGTTAATGAGATTAACTTGCAGCTTGACATGGCTCAGGATCACAGGCAGCTATCTGCTGAGGAGAGCAGTCTTCGAGCCGAGCTCAAGTCTCGCTCCCTCGGGCTTGCAGTGCTGCTCAAAGTAAAGCTCCGTCAAAGAAGCAGAGTGTTATGGCTAAGGGCAGGAGATGCTAATACTCACTTTTTCCAGCGCAAAGCGAACGCCAGACGCAATAGAAACACAATTCACATTCTGCATGGGCCAAACGGCGTTGTTACAGATTGCGTGGCTATGTCCGAGCTGGCCCGTCAGCACTTCATGTGCATTTTGGTGCCACGCAAAACATCTCCTCTGGCCTGGACCGGGAGGAGCTGGGCCTGAGTCAGGTCGACCTGTCGGATATTGAAGGGGAATTCACGCTTGATGAGATTAAGCTGGCCTTAGACGACATGCCGTCAGAAAAGGCACCAGGCCCGGATGGATTCTCTGGGGGCTTCTACAAGCACTGTTGGGACATTGTTAAGCTTGATGTTCTCGCAGCTCTAAACCAACTGCACAGAATGGATAGTAGGGGCTTAGCCCAAGTCAACAAGGCTCTCACTGTGCTTATTCTGAAAAAGCATGGAGCGAATAACCTCTCTGACTTTCGGCCAATTTCATTGGCTCACAGCATTATAAAGCTTTTTACAAAGCTTCTTGCTCGTCGTCTTGCGCCGAAACTGCCGGAGCTTGTTGATCCCTGCCAGAGCGCATTCATTAAGAATCGCAGCATACAAGAGAATTACATCTACATTCAGAACACAATCAGATTTCTGCATAAGTCTAAGAAGCCAGCCGTTCTTCTCAAGCTTGATATTGCGAAGGCTTTTGATTCTGTCTCCTAGGAGTACATCTTAGATATGCTGCAAGCTAGAGGGTTCGGTGCGCGGTGGAGAAGTTGGATTGCTATGCTCTTACGCACCTCCTCTTCTCGTGTCCTCATCAACGGCCATCTGTCTGAGGATGTGATCCACCGTAGAGGCCTAAGGCAAGGCGAACCCATCTCCCCTTTCCTATTCATCTTGGCCATGGACCCGTTGCAGCGGATGATGAATCCTGCCACCGAAGAGGGGCTCTTGTCGAAGCTACCAGGAAGACGGCGACTCATGCGCTGCTCATTTTATGCCGATGATGTCGCTCTATTTATGAAGCCTTCTGAGAATGACGCCCGTATGATCAAGTTACTGCTCGATTGCTTCGCTTCGGTCTCAGGCCTGCATACAAATACCGCAAAAAGTTTGGCTCTGCCCATTTGCTGTGCTGCTCTGGATCTCCAACGAATCTTGGTGCCGCTTGGGATTCCCATTAAGCAATTTCCGACGACCTATCTTGGCATGCCTCTTTCGCTCCGTTGCCTGACTATGGTGGACCTTGAGCCGTTGGTCCTCAAGTTTGGGAACAGAATGGCTCTTTGGAGGGGCGGCATGATGGCTAAGAGTGGGCGGCTCACACTCCTCAAAGCAAATCTGGCCTCTCTTGCCGTTTACCTAATGACGGTGCACAGCCTACCCAAGTGGGTCATCAAGCGGCAAATCCAACTCTGTCGCGCGTGGTTATGGAATGGGGAGAATGTTTGCAACAGTGGTCATTGTCGAGTTGCATGGAATTTGCTGTGCCGCCCCAAAGTTTTGGGAGGCTTAGGTGATGGATTTCGCTAAGTTCGGCGTGGCGCTCCGTCTCCGCTGGATGTGGTTAGCTTGGCAAGACCCAACTAGGCCATGGGTGCGTGGGCCGCTGCCATGCAATTCGAAGGAGGAAGAGCTTTTTGCAATGGCAACGGAAATCTCACTTGGTGATGGTGCACGGGCCAGATTTTGGCAGGATAGATGGTTGAAAGGGCAGTGCCCCAAAGTTATTGCACCATCCCTTTTTGCTGCCTCCACAAGGAAGAATAGGACGGTTTGTGAGGCTTTGGCAAACGAGCGGTGGCTCCTGGACCTTGCAACGGGTCTCACGGCAGACATGCTTCATGAGCTTGCAGCGTTGGCAGGCTTGCTGGATGACGTGGAGCTTCGGCAGGATCAACCGGACACCATCCATTGGAGGTTCGCGTCTGACGGCAAATATACTGCCCGTTCAGCCTACTTGATTCAGTTTGAGGGATCGATCCCCCTTAATGGCCATCAGCTAATTTGGTCTGCATGGGCGCCGGGGAAATGCAGATTCTTCATATGGACTGTCTTTCTTGGTAAAATTCTCACGGCTGACGCTCTCCTGCGTCGGGGTTGGGAGAACTGCTACTTTTGCCCTTTGTGTGTGCGCAACCTGGAAACCCCCCTCCACCTCCTCATGGATTGTCCGTGGTCTAGATCCATCTGGGACGGCATTGCGTCGATGGCCAATTTGCCGTCACTGAACACGGTCACATGGAGCGCCACCTCCGCCTTCAAGGACTGGATGTTCGAGCGCAACGCACTGACGCCGCCGGCGAGAAGAAAGGGCTTGATCTTTCTCGTTCATCTGACGGCGTGGGAGATTTGGCGTGAGAGAAACCGACGGCTATTCCAGCAGGAGGCAATGACTAAAGCTGCATTCAAGCGCAAGGTCATGGATGAAATCAAGATGTGGAACATGGCTGGTGCTGGCATACCTTTTGACCCAGGCTGAGTTGGCATCAGTAGTCTTCTTTCTTCTCCTTTGTTTTCTTCTTTTGGTGTTGTCCGCTTGGGCGTGTTTATTGTACTCGAATTCTTCTGATCAATAAATTTGACAGATCAACTGTCAACATTTAAAAAAAAAGACAGACAATCTCACACCCCCGAGTGTGCATGTGTAATTACAGAACAAGGCATTTTTTGTAACCATGAGAGAGATCAAAGTGACCATAGTGAGCTCTGGAACATAAACTCAGCGACAAATTAGCCGTTGACGCACACAACTGACCAAAAATTTGGCAACATATATACCAAAAGGCATGGTAGAAAACAAAAATTAACATGGGAGAACCAAGCAGCCATCTTTAACATCATGGTGGCCCCTTTCTAATCCCCTTCCTTTACATGAAGATGAAGACGAAGGCACGTACGTACGTATTTGCACTTAAAAATACGATTTGGAACACAAACAAGCAAACCAAGAAGAAGAAAGCTACCTACACCCACCAAATTGCCCGATCAATGGCGAGATGGGATGAATCAATCAGCATTGTGCATGGAGGAATCGAGGCCCTCCACGCGGCTGCGCACGATGCGGTGGAACACCTCCCGCACCTGCTTCTCCAGCGGCTCCAGCCCTTCCCTCATGGCCGCGCACACGGCGGAGAGCTCCGCCGCGGCCTCCCGCAGGTCGGCCTCCCTGTCCCCGAAGAGCGGGATGGGGGCCGCGTCAATGGCGTCAGCGAGCTTCTGTGTGGCTTTATCAAGCACGTGGATTTCCTTGAGCAGGCCGCAGGAAGAGCGCCTCTCCTTGCGCTTCCCCTCCTCGGCCAGGCGTTCTTGCAGGGTGAGGAGAGGCGGCGCCCAGGGGAATGCGGCGCGCGCTGGCGCCACGGGCAGGTGGTGCGCCAGGAGCGCGCTGGAGCGGTCCGGGCATGGGACGGCGGCGACGAGCGCCCACGCCGTGAAGTGGAGTATGCAGCCCATGGCATAGACCGGCGCCACGAGGCCCCCCTCGTGGGCGCGCGGCGCGGTCAGCCCGGCCCCGATGGCCTGCAGCTGCCGCGACGCCGACCACGCGCGGGACACGCTCCAGGAGAGGGAGCGGAAATGGGACGCCGATGAGGCGGCGGAGGAGCCGGTGGCCGAGCCGCGCGACGGGGACGCGCGAGCGCGGCCGAAGGAGCGGTTGCGGTGGGAGGCGAGGAAGGAGGCGACGCCCCCGCTGGCGGCGGCGGTGGTGTCGTCGACGAGCAGGACGGAGAGCTCGGAGACGGCCTTGCGGGCGCGGCGGAGCTGGCCCTCGTGGATCTCCCCGGGCGCGAGGAGCACGGAGGCGGCGATGTCGGCGAGGCGCTCGAGGCGGCGCACCTGGTCGACGCCGTCGCGGGCCGCGTTGCAGACGTCGAGCGCCTTGACGGCCCTCTCGTGGAACTCGGCGACGAGGCGCTCGGCCGCGGCCGGCAGCGCCCCGCGGCGGCGCGCCTGCGCCAGCACGACCCGGAACTCCTCCTGGCAGAGGATGAAGGCCTCGAGGAGGCGGCGGATCCAGGCGACGGAGAGGATCTCCTCCTGCGCGGGCACTCCCTCGGCCGCCTCCGCGGGCAGCAGGTCCCCGAGGTTGGCGGCCAGGTGGCGCTGGAAGACCTCGAGGTCGGCCTCCTCGCCCGACGCCATGGCCGTGTGGTCACGGCGGAGCGAGAGGAGCGAGCCGAAGGAGAAGGGCGACGGGGAGGACGACGCCCCCTGGTAGTCCGTCACCGGCATGGCCTCCGGCGAGGTCGCCGGCCGAGGGCCGGGCGGATCTCGCGCGCGTGTCCGGGCTTAGCGGGCTAGCGGGCGCGGGGCCCGGCGCATCTGTCGCGGCGACGACGGGGAGGGAATGGAATGGGAATGGGAACGGGGAATGTGGCAATGCGAGTGGGAAGGGAGGATGGAGTTTTATATGAAGGCGTTCATTACTTTAAATGGATTGTTAAATTAAATTAGCAGTGTTTAATAATGAGCTTGTTTTTGGGAGGCTGGGATGGCAGGGGTGCGCTAATCATGAAATGCTTCCACTTATTTATAGGCCGGGGAATTCTTTTGTGCCTGGGATGTTTTCTACGCCTCCTTTTGGGTTGTTTTACCACCAGAAAGTCCTTACCGGTGTTGATATTGCTTTTTATGGTAATAATCGCATGTTTTTAGCATGGCTATTGGATTTCCTTGCTTTGTAAAAAGCAGTTAAGCAACGGATGACAATCTCATTACTCTCCATACCGTACTCAACTCATGCGTGGTGGACACCAGCGGAGCTCTATGAATGTAGTAAAGCAAAATCTTTCCGTATGTGCTTGAGTTACTAGAGAAGGGAGAGAGCGAGAGCGAGAGTGCGTGAGAGCCCTCCCTCCGCCGTGCATCACTCCGACGCCGGCATCCACCTAACCCGTCGCTTGCCGCTCCGGCAGCGCCGGCCACCTCCTCCTTTGTTCTCCGCCCCCGCTCTCTGCTTCCTGGCCATGGCGGAGAGCCCCCGCTCCGTCAACTCCGTGTTCCCTCGGGAGAGGCCCGTCGTCTCTGGTCTGGGGATCTCCTCGGCTTCCGAGAGATCCGCCGAGGACGTGGCTGGCCCGTTGGCGCCCGGCGTGCCACCGGCCGCGCCTCTGCTGGAGGGTGCCGTGCCGGAGACCTGTCGGCGTGTGTCCCCGTGGCAGGCGGCCCCTGCTTCGAAGAAGACCCTATGGAAGAGGAGGGTGGGTGCGGATCTGCCAGCTGGGGCTCCGCGCCGCCCCTCGCCGGTGAGGAAGGAGGTCTCGCCGGAGATGCGGGACAAGTGCTTTCGGTGTCTTGCAAAAGGGCACTTTCTGAAGGACTGCACCAATGAGGTGGTGTGCTTCCGCTGCGGGCTCCCCGGCCATGTCGCCTCGCAGTGCAAGCGGCCGCGCAGCCCGTCGCCGATGGAGGAGCTCCATCGGGATGCGGCGGCTAAGGTGGCTCGCCGTTCTGCGCCGTGGGACGAGGTGGGGTCTGGGTCGGCTAGGCACGCTGCTTCTGCCAGGGCCGCACCACCGCCGCCCTTGGCTGATCCTGCGGCGGACCCGGTGTGGCCGCGGCTCGCCGTGCCGCGCTTGGAGGTGGCGGTTGATCCGAAAATGGAGCCGTCAGAGTTGTGCGTTGTAAGGAGGCCCCGCGCCATGGATGACATTGAGCACCGGCTTCACAAAGCCATGGTGGTGTACATTGGTGGGGACAGGTCGGAGATCTCGCCGGAGCTGGTGAGGCGTGCTCTGAAAGATAGGATGGGCATCCCTGAGGACAGATTTTCGGTGCACAAGTTCTGGCCGGAGGATTTCCTGGTGGTCTTTGCTAGACAGGAGGACAGGAATCTGTTGAGCAGGCGGCCGGTGCTGGAGCTTGATGGGCACAGGTTGTCGTTCCGGCAGTGGATCAGGCAGTCGCAGGCGGTGTTCGCGACCATGCGCTTCAAGGTGAGGTTGGTCATCGAGGGGATCCCGGTGCACGCATGGGAGCTTGAGGTGATTGAGAGTTTGTTGGGCGGTGCATGTATCATCGATTCCATTGCGCCGGAGACCTCTGCTAGCTCAGATCTTGCTGCGTTCAAGTTGCTGCCCTGGACGGCGGACCCGGAGCAAATCCCCACCCGCCGCTGGCTCGCGGTGCCGGTGCCGGAGCCGGAGGAGCAGAGGGCGCTTTTCCAGCCCAAGACTCTGTAATACAAAGTGCTCATACATCTGGACTCTGTGATTTCGTTCCCGGAGGGGGAGGAACCGTGGTTCTTGGGCGGCTCGTCGGACAGTGGCCAAAGCGGCCTGCCGGACTCAGAGATGGATATGGGAGGAGGCGCTAACACGCAGAACTTTGGCTGGCAGTTTGGGGTCCGCGACTCGAGGGGCGACAATGCCGGAGGGACGGGAGGTGGCCGGAGCTATGCCGGCAGCGTGGCCCACGGCGGAGCACCATCATCGGAGTGGAAGATTCCCCCCATGGTCCAGGCTAGAGAGAGATGCCGTGGTGGGGCCGGGGTCCGCGCCCACGATAGGCTGACGGTGCGTCAGTCTACTTTTGACCGGATCGCTTCTGGGCCCGGACAGGTGGATGAGGATGCCACGGGGACAATTCGAATTTCGAATCCCACTGGCGCGTGCGCTTCGAGGAGGCAGGTGGTGGGACAGGTGGTTCCAGAACGGTTCTTTGGAGAAGGGGCGACGATTCCGGCACCAATCATGCAGCAAGCAGTTCTGATGGACTCCCACGCGCGATTTGATGCGACCCTGATGGATAAAGATGTTGAACCCGAGGAGATACGACTTCTGGCAGCCCGGCTAGACATGACCAAGGGCGAGACTGGCGGGTCAGTGTGTCGCCACAGCTGGATGGCCCCACGACGGAGAAGGTGGCGATTGTAGTGGCCCCCACCTTGGTGGTTGGTGAGGGACTGGATCCCAGGTCGGAGGCACGCGACAGGGGAGACAAAGATGCAGCAGTATTGGGAGGCATGGAGGGCCACATGCAGGCTGGGATCTCGCCCTCCACACAGGATCCCATTGGGTGTACGCTGGAGCCAGCCCCACACGGGCCCATCGGAGACCAGGCGGGAAGTAGAGGATCTGTGGGGATCAGTGCCCAGGCTAATTCGCTGGGTGAGTTGGTGCCAATGATTGGCACGGATGCCCAAACAGGCGGGGACAAGGGGGCCCCTGGACAAGTGGCGTCCATGCAGGAGTTCGAGGCCGCCCAGCTAATTCCTCACGTAAACAGCGACATGCAAAACGTGGAGTTGGCATGCAATGGTGGCATGAAGCCACAGGAGGTCGCTGCTTTCGGAAAACTAAAGTGGTTCTGCAATGCCCTTGTCCGCAAGTTGGCACCCCCTCTCCTTCAGGAAGTGCAATCATCGCTGAGACCGGAAGCAGAACCATTCACGCCACGGCGTACTACATGAGGCGCCAAGCGCGCGATGTCGTCGATTCCCGCGAAGGCTACACAGGCGGAGAACGTGCTCATGCGGGCACCAGATCTGGTCCCGGAAGATTTAGAAGGAAATGGGGACTCAATTGCTGAGCTTGCGGACATCTTCGACACCCCTCTCCGCGAGCAGCATATCAAAGTGATCACCGCCCTGTTTGGGAAGGAGGTCCCTCCGGCTTGCGAATTGAGGGCCTGCAACATGGTGGTGGCAACCCCAGCTTGATGGTTGGGTTCGGTAGTGGGCGGTCCTCATCACTATATCCATGGATCCTAACCCACATGTGTTGTGTTGGAACGTGAGGGGCCTTAACAACCCTGCCAAGAAGCATGCCGTTAGGGAGTTTGTAGTGGCGGCCAAGGTTAGCCTTGTGTGTCTCCAAGAGACGAAACTAGATGTATTCGATCCTTTCACCGTTATGCAATGCATTGGCCCATCGTTCGATGGGTTTGACTATGTGCCGGCTGAGGAGACTCGTGGGGGCATCCTACTTGCTTGGGATAACACGATGCTATCCGTGCATAACATCGTGCGCGATACCAACTCTATCACAGGTCTCGTTCATGACAAGGGAGGATCGACTTGGTGGGTCACGGCGGTGTACGGGTCGCAAGGAGAGCACCCCAAAACTCAATTTCTATGCGATCTTCATGCTTTGCACGCGGCCTGCCCTGGGCCGTTGATGGTTTTGGGAGACTTCAATATGATTCTTCGGGCGGAGGACAAGAGCAACAATAATATCAACAGACGAATCATGAGGAGATTTAAGGAGTTTGTGGACAATAATGAACTTAAGGAGGTTTACATGCACGGCCGGAGATTCACGTGGACAAATGAAAGGGATCAACAGGTGATGACAAAGATCGATCGTGTGTTGGTGACTGTGGACTGGGAGCTTTCTCATCCGGATGTCCTCCTCCAAGCTCTGTCCACTAACATTTCGGACCATGCCCCGCTCCACCTGTCTACTTTAGCTCCTTTCTGCCACAAGAGAAGATTCCGTTTCGAGATGTACTGGACCAAACTAGAGGGGTTTGATCAAGCTGTTCGAGATGCATGGGTATGTGACGAGAACATAGTGGATCCTTTCAAGAGGATGGATGCGCTCTTGAGAAATACGGCTGTCGCACTACAAGCCTGGGGACAGAGGAAGACTGGTAACATCAAGACACAGATCGCTATTGCCAACTATGTCATTCTCAAGTTCAACCGCGCCATGGAGATGCGTGCTCTCACTCCCGCCGAGCTTTGGCTTCGCAAGACTATCAAACTGGCACTCTTGGGGCTGTCCTCTTTGCAACGTACCATCGAGCGTCAACGCTCACGGCTACGATGGATCCGGGAAGGTGACGCGAACACTAAGCTCTTTCAGGCCGTGGCAAATGGGCGGAGATCAAAAAATTTCATCCCTCACATTAGGCACAACGAGGAGCTCATTACTGAGCAAGAGAGGAAGGGTGAAATCTTCACCGAGGCTTACGAGCAGTTGCTGGGTCATGCAACGACCAGGGAGGCAAATCTAGACCTCAATTTCCTGGGTATGGAGACTCACGATCTTGGCGAGCTTGAGAACATTTTCACGGAGGAAGAAGTTTGGAACACCATCAAGGAACTGCCACCAGATCGGGCCCCTGGGCCGGATGGTTTCATTGCTGCTTTTTATCAGAGGGCATGGCCGATCATAAAGAACGATGTTATGGCGATGATGATGAAGTTGTATGTGCAGGATGGGAGGGGTTTTGGAAGGTCAACAAAGCACATAGTATGCTCATCCCTAAGAAATCCGATGCGGAGCTGGTTGGGGATTTTCGTCCTATCAGCCTTACCCACAGCGCTGCTAAGCTTTTCGCCAAGATGCTGGCTAACCGTGCGAGGAGAAGAATGAAGGAAATTGTCACGGCCAATCAGTCAGCGTTTATATGTGGCGGGCACCTGCATGACAACTTCCTCCTTGTGAGGCAAGTGGCCAGAAAGATCCATGCACGTAAAGAAGCTGGGGTGTTCCTGAAATTAGACATATCGAGGGCGTTTGGCTTTATATCTTGGCCCTTCCTGTTTGAAGTTATGAGGCGCAAAGGTTTTGGTCAGAGATGGTTAGCATGGATCGCCATCCTTCTGCGCACGGCCTCTACTAAAGTGCTCGTCAATGGCGTTCCTGGCAGGAGCTTTTTGCTCGCCCAAGGTCTGAGACAAGGCGACCCAGTGTCCCCTCTTTTGTTCATCATTGCGATGGATGCGCTCTCCTGCATCATGGTAAAGGGCGCAGAGGAAGGTGTTATGAAGCCATTTACAGGTATCAGGCCTCATCAAAGTGTGTCGATTTACCAGACGACGTGGCTCTGTTTGTCAGGCCAAACGAGGTCGATCTCAGGTTCGTGACCATGGCGCTTAAAGCTTTTGGAGGTGCGTCTGGGCTGAGGGTTAACTATGGAAAGTCATCTGCTATTCTCATCCACGGTGAAGAGGAAGATAGGATCAGGGTTTCTATCCTACTGCAGTGCGAGTTGGGGAAGTTTCCCTGCAAATACCTTGGATTGCAACTCGCCATACACCAGCTAAAGAAGACGGATTGGCAACCCATGTTGGATAGAGCGAAGAAGTGTGCTCCTGGTTGGCAACGAAGTTTGCTACAAATATCCGGGCGCCTTGTGTTGGTCAAGTCGGTGGTCGCGGCGAAACCTATCCACCATTTCATGATCACTGACGCACCAGCATGGGTGTTCGAGGAGCTTGACAAATGGATGAGAGCATTCTTCTGGGCGGGGAAGGATCAGGTCTCGGGTGGCAATTGCATGGTGGCTTGGAATGCGGTCTGCAAGCCGACGTGCTTCGGAGGGCTCGGCATCAAGAACCTTAAGTTGTAGGGGCTCGCACTTAGGGTTCGATGGGAATGGTTGAAACGCATGGATCCGGAGAGACCTTGGCAGGGCCTGCGCATGATTGAGGATGAGGATGCCCGAGCTGTTTTTGACAGCATGGTTAAGATTGAGGTGGGCGAGGGCACTAAGGTTCTCTTCTGGTGGGACCGGTGGATTCATGGCTTTGCGGTGACTGATATTGCACCCATGATCCACGCTTTGGTTGACACTCGTACAAGGAACAAACGTACGATCAGTGAAGGGTTGGAGAATGGCCGATGGCTACATGATATTAATGGGGAGCTGAATTTTGTTGGCCATTTGCAGCTGGTGCACCTGAATCTGGCCATTAACACAGTGCAAAGGGATCCGAGCAATCCAGACTGTTTTTCTTGGCCTGCTGACCCTTCTGGATTATACTCTGCCAAGTCAACCTATCAAAGACTCTGCCTCGGTGATGAAAGGGCTCCGTATGCCTCCTGCATCTGGAAAAGTTGGGCACTATTGAAGTGTAAAATCTTCATCTGGCTGGCTGTGCAGCACCGTATTTGGACCTCTGACCGAAGGGCAAAGCATGGATTACAAGACCGCCCGTCTGCATGCTACACATGCTTGCAAGATGAAGACAACTCCGAACACATCTTGGTACAATGTGGCTATGCTCGACAGGTGTGGCACACCTGCTTTCAAGACCTAGCCCTAAATACGCGGGCTCCGGTGGTGGATGATACCTTCCTCGATTGGTGGATCGAGACTAGGACGGGGATGCCTAAGGGTCTTAAGAGAGGCTACGACACGTTCGTCATCGTGGTCGGATGGGAGTTGTGGAAGCAACGGAACGCGCGTGTGTTCAATAGGCTACAGCAACAGCGAACCCCAAGAGAATTGGTTGACGAGATATTCAGAGCAGTAAAGCAATGGAGACAAGCCGGTGTAGGAGTTGAAGGTTTAACACATTTTATGAGAAAGTAGCTCTAGAGAGTAGTGTAGTTTGGATGTAATGGGTGTTGGCCGAGCTTAGATCATAACATCTAGCTCGTGCCTCTCTTGTAAATTCTTTCTATCTTCTATAAAGATAAGATACGCCATTGGCGTATTCTCGAAAAAAACAATTTGTTAGCATTCCCAACGAGCAACGCACAAGCAATGAGCGCGAGCACGGGGCCCCGATGGACATGGGGCAGCGGGACGCGCCGGGGAGAACGCAAGCTCTGCCACGTGGGGCTCATTGCCGACCCGGTCCGCTCCGGGCTGCCCCTCGCTGCACTGCACGGGAATGTTCTCACCTTTCCACAGGGCACAGGCCAGCAAGCACCCCGGCCATGTCCACCAGCACAGGTCACGGCGAGCATGTCCGGTCGTTGGTCCGCGCGTTGAGTTGACCAGCGAATCCCCGTCCACGACGGGTGGGACAGTTATGTCGGTTGGAGCTGTCGCTTGCTTGCCGGGCCCCGCGTACCGGTGACGCCAAGCCTTTTTTTAGAAGCAGATCGAGCTGGCGGATGATTCGCATTCTGGTACTACTACTAGTAATGTTCACAGTTAAAAGGGGAGTCTGCTTTATGATGATGGATTTAGAGTTGGCACCTTCGTTTCGCCTCCCTTGTTTCCTCCCACCCATCTCTCTCTTCTTTTTCTCCAAAATATCAGATCTATTATAAGATTCATCCGAAGGACAAAGCACCGCAAATATACTAAAAATTACATCGAAGTCTATAAACAATAGAACGACCATTGCCGCCGCCAGAACAAGCTGCCGATGTGCCGCTGTCGCCGTTCCCATGCCGGAGCCGGCTGAGCTTGTCGATGACAGCCGGGAAATTTTTGTGCACGCGCCCCTAAAGACTGGTGTTCGGGAGCCACGGTCGTGGCCATTGAATCGATCTTATTGAACGTGATATGGTCTCTAGCCTTGTATAGTTGACTTCTAGAGATATGGTAGGATTAGTTGGCTTGTCACGCAAGACATCTTGTGTATATATTGTGAGCAGCTCCGAGAAATACAATTAAGTTGCATCCCATATCTTTTCTACATGGTATCAGTTTTCATCGCGATCTTCCTCGCTTCCGCTCCTCCCTGTAGCCGCCGTTGCCACCCCTCCCAAACCCTAGCGTCGCCGCCTCCCCCAAACCCTACACCGCCGCTGCTGCTCCCTCCCGTAGCCACCGCCGCCCCTCCCCTACCCTTGGTCGCCATCTTCTCCCCCACCACCACGTAAACCGTAACACCGCCGCTACCCCCTCCCTCTCACCGCCACCATGTCCCGCTCCAAGGCCGATCCATCCGACGCCGGTTCCTTCGCTGGCGCCATGTTCACCTCCGACTACCTCAACGAGCTCCACATCAAAGATCACGTGCCCGTCGTCCTCGACCTCGACTCGCCATCCTACAACGCATGGCGCACCTACTTCGCGCTCTTGTTCCGCTCCTACCGTCTCATCGAGCATGTTGACGGGAGCGTCGACTTCCGTTACATGAAGGACGACGACGAGTGGCTTGCCATGGACGCTTGCATCGTCAAGTGGCTCTTCCTCACCATCTCACGGGGTCTCTTCGACATGGTGAACTCTCGTGACCCATCGACGTACGCCGTGTGGACATGCTTGTGCGACCTCTTCCTCGATAATCAACTCCAACGCCGTGTTTTCCTCCGAGGGGAGTTCTTCACTCTTCAGCAAAACGATCTCTCGATCGATGAGTACTGCACGCGCTGAAAGTTCTCGCCGACGAGTTGCGCGGCGTCGGCATGACCATCAACGACTCCGTCCTCCTCACCAACCTCCTTCAGGGCCTCCACCCCGACCTCGGCCAGTCCGCCGCTAACCTCTCCCTCGTCATGCGGACGTATGCCAAGGCCGTTGCATATCTTTGCATGGAGGAGAAGCGCCTTCGCCACTCTGCTCGGCAGGCGACCCACACCGCGCTCCACGTCGGCCTCGTCGCCGGCCACGGCATGCCTCCAACCCCGCCCGCGCCTCGACCTCCTGCTCCGACCCCTCCACCCGCGCCCGCCCCCTTTGGTGGTCGCAAGCGGAAGGGTCACGGGGGTCGGCCCCGCAACTCCAACACGGCGCTGCGCGCTTCCGCGAACCCCGCGGCAATCCCTACTCCACCCTGGTTGTCGGGGTACAACCCCTGGACGGGCGTCGTGCATGCTTACTCCATGCCCGTCCCCGTCCCCTGCTCCGGGCATCCATGGTGCACGGCCGACCTCTCACCAGGCGCTGCTTATTGCGCCCGCCCCAGGTCCTGCGGCATATAGCGACGCCGCGGCCTACAGCGGCTCTCTAGCGTACGGTGCGTATGGCGGTACACCCGACAGTGTTTGGGACCCGGCACTCCTCTCTGCCCTTCACGCTGCACCCTCGCCAAGCAACTACAATGGAGGTGGCGGTCCGTACATGGACACCGGCGCCGCCGCTCACATGCCTTCTAACCCAGTATCCTCTCTCGTGCCTCCCCTATCCTTTCAACTCTCGCATCGTGGTTGGTGATGGCACCTCTCTTCCCATCACTAATCACGTTTCGTCCTCCCTTTCGTTTCCCTCTCCATCTTTAACTCTTAATAATGTGCTTGTCTCACCATCCTTAATCAAAAACCAAACACCAAATCTCGTCGTTGCGTACGCACGACGAGAAACCCTAACCTCGCCGCTTCGAGGAGCTGGTAGGAATCTACGGCGGAGCTCCGTCTAATCTGTCCCGACGAACGAACTTGAGGAGGACCGGATCCCGGAAGATCGAATCGAAGAAGTGTCGCCCTTGTGAGAACCAAAACCCTACCTATCTAAGTCGAGACACCAGGAATACCCTCCCCGCCACCGGTAGCTGGAGCAGCACGCGCGCGGGGGGTGGGGGGTGCGCGAATCCACAGTCTCGCCGGCGGAGATCGAAGGGAAGAAGGCTTTCCCTAGTCGCCTTGCGAGAGGGGAAAGAAAAAGTTGTGGGATCTCTACAACCGTGCCTCCGCCATGGTTGATGGTTCTCCCACCTCTCTTTCTCTCTCTCACGCGCGCACACACACAAAAAACCTCTTGTCTCCTTTTTTTGAAACATGCATGAGGATTTCGCGTCGATGCATTAAGAGAGAAAAAGAGTGAGAATTACAAGATGCCAACCCATAGGCTAGCCAAAACTCTTGTCCACCATCTACCACACACACCTAAGACACATTACTCGTGTTCACCCACAATTCCACGAATTACTTGCCTCCTCTGCCAGGCAAACCGCCACACTTTCCATTCATAGGCGATCCTAACCATCAGTCCATTGATGGCCATGGCTATCTTGTCAAAAAATCTATCGTTGCTTTCCTTCAAAATGGAGTTCAAAACTAGGATGATATAAGAATTCATCTCCTTCTTGTCGCGGTGCTAGACATTGTCCACCAGTCCACCAACACATCCTACTAGGAAGGGGTGAAGCTTTCCCAACCTTTGACCCTCAACGCCTCAAACCATACTTTAGGAACGAAGTATGTCTACCAGAGGGGGCGAATGGAAGTTCCAAATTTCTTCGGAAATCTCAAAACTCTCGGAACCCAGCAGCGGAGCTAATGAAAAATAAACTACAGTGAGCTAAAATTACATACCGAATGGGAAATAAAGCATGCATCGAGACAAATTACATGAAGAAAATCAGATTGAATGTAAACATGGGTAGCATAGGAAACCAGTGGTGCTCGATGGCAACATCGTATTTGTTCGACCAGTTCGTCCTTCTGCACAAGGACTACGTCCGGTTGGAGGGTTGTGACTTAACGCGGAAGATAAACTCTCTTCACCCTATTCTCCTCGACAATTGGTTTGTCAACCAATGTCGATCACTCGTGGTAGATACTTGAGGCGTTCTCCGAACCTTTACAGATTTCTTCTTCGAGAATCACAATTACTCTTGGTCTCTGAAGAGATTGACACCAAACCGTCTACAGAGTTTGCAGCTCTCAAGAGTAATAGGCGGAGCGTACTGGACTTAGTTTTGAGTGATGCTGAACCACTACCTAATTCTGCCAACCAACACGTTTACAATGGTCGGATTTTAGAGCAATGATAACATTATTGAGGAACAACTAATGCTAAATCCTCGGTCTGAGACAAATCTCTCGCAGCGAAGAAGATCACAGTCTCTTGCTGGAAAGTATTTGCTCAGAACACAAAGAGATTTCTCTCGCAACTTTCATAGGATTTGGTTCCTCGACAATCAACTCCAATGTCGTGTTTTCCTCCAAGGGGAGTTCTTCACTCTGCAGCAAAACAATCTCTCGATCGATGAGTACTGCACGTGCTGAAGGTTCTCGCCGACGAGTTGCGCGACGTCGGCATGAACATCGACTACTCCGTCCTCCTCACCAACCTCCTTCAGGGCCTCCACCCCTACCTCGACCAGTTCGCCGCTAACCTCTCCCTCGTCATGCCGACGTATGCCAAGGCCGTCACATATCTTTGCATGGAGGCGAAGCGCCATCGCCACTCTGCTCGGCGGGCGACCCACACCGCGCTCCGCGCCGGCCTCGCTGCCGGCCACAGCGCGCCTCCAACCGCGCCCGCGCCTCGACCTCCTGGTCCGACCCCGCCACTCGCGCCCGCTCCCTCTGGTGGTCACAAGCGGAAGGGTCGCAGGGGTCGCCCCTGCAACTCCAACACGGCGCCGCGCGCTTCCGCGAACCCCGCGACAATCCCTACTCCACCCTGGCTGTCGGGGTACAACCCCTGGATGGGCGTCGTGCATGCTTACTCCATGCATGTCCCCCGTCCCTTGCTCCGGGCATCCTTGGTGCACGACCAACCTCTCATCAGGCGCTGCTTACCGTGCCCGCCCTCGGTCCTGCGGCATATAGCGGGGCCACAGCCTACGGTGGCTCTCTGGCGTACGGTGCGTATGGCGGTACACCCGACAGTGTTTGGGACATGGCACTCCTCTCCGCCCTTCATGCTGCACCCTCGCCAAGCAACTACAACGGAGGTGGCGGTCGGTACATGGATACTGGCGCCGCCGCTCACATGGCTTCTAACCCAGTATCCTCTCTCGTGCCTCCCCTATCCTTTCAACTCTCGCATCGTGGTTGGTGATGGCACCTCTCTTCCCATCACTCATCACGGTTCGTCCTCCCTTCCGTTTCCCTCTTCATCTTTAACTCTTAATAATGTGCTTGTCTCACCATCCTTAATCAAAAACCAAACACCAAATCTCGCCGTTGTGTATGCACGACGAGAAACCCTAACCTCGCCGCTTCGAGGAGCTGGTAGGAATCTACGGTGGAGCTCCATCTAATCTGTTCCGATGAACGAACTTGAGGAGGACCGGATCCCGGAAGATTGACTTGAAGAAGAAGCGTCGTCCTTGTGAGAACCAAAACCCTGCCTATCTAAGCCGAGGCACCAGGAATACCCTCCCCGCCACCGGTTGCTGGAGCAGCACGCGCGCGGGGGATGGGGGGTGCGCGAATCCACAGTCTCGCCGGCGGAGATCGAAGGGAAGAAGGCTTTCCCTAGTCGTCTTGCAAGAGGGGAAAGAAAAAGTTGTGAGATCTCTACAACCGCGCCTCCGCCATGGTTGATGGTTCTCCCACCTCTCTCTCTCTCTCTCTCTCTCGCACACACACACACAAAACCTCTTGTCTCCTTTTTTGAAACATGCACGAGGATTGCGCGTCGATGCATTAAGAGAGAAAAAGAGTGAGAATTACAAGAGGCCAGCCCATAGGCTAGCCAAAACTCTTGTCCACCATCTACCACACACACCTAAGACACATTACTCATGTTCACCCACAATTCCACAAATTACTTGCCTCCTCTACCAGGCAAACTGCCACACTTACCATTCGTAGGCGATCCTAACCATCAGTCCATTGACGGCCATGACTATCTTGTCGAAAACTCTCTCATTGCTTTCCTTCAAAATGGAGTTCAAAACTAGGATGATATAAAAATTCATCTCCTTCTTGTCGCGGTGCCAGCCGTTGTCCACCAGTCCACCAACACATCCTACTAGGAAGGGGTGAAGCTTTCCCAACCTTTGACCCTCAATGCCTCAAACCATACTTTAGGAACGAAGTATGTCTACCAAAGGGGGGGTGAATGGGAGTTCCAAATTTCTTTGGAAATCTCAAAACTCTTGGAACCCAACAGCGGAGCTAATGAAAAATAAACTACAGTGAGCTAAAACTAGATACCGAATGGAAACTAAAGCATGCATCGAGACAAATTACATGAAGGAAATCAGATTGAATGTAAACATGGGTAGTAGAGGAAACCAGTGGTGCTCGATGGCGACAGGGTATTTGTTCGACCAGTTCGTCCTTCTGCACAAGGACTACGTCTGGTTGGAGGGCTGTGACTTAACGCGGAAGATAATCTCTCTTCACCCTATTCTCCTCGACAATTGGTTCGTCAACCAATGTCGATCACTCGTGGTAGATAATTGAGGCGATATTTTAACCTTTACAGACTTCTTCTTCGAGAACCACAATTACTCTTGGTCTCTAAAGAGATTGACACCAAATCGTCTAGAGAGTTTGCAGCTCTCAAGAGTAATAGGCGGAGCGTACTGGACTTAGATTTGAGTGATGCTGAACCACTATCTAATTCTGCCAACCGACACATTTACAATAGTTGGATTTTAGAGCAACGGTAACATTATTGAGGAACAAGTAATGCTAACTCCTCGGTCTGAGACAAATCTCTCGCAGCGAAGAAGATCACAGTCTCTTGCTGGAAAGTATTTGCTCAGAACACAAAGAGATTTCTCTCGCAACTTTCATAGGATTTGGGTTTAGCATCAAAGAACCGAAGTTTTGAATGCTATACCCCTCTTAACAGTATGGTGATCCTATGACTCAATAAAGCGAAGAAGAACAATGAAATAAATGCTACGTCTTCACTTCGTCTTCAATCTCCTCGGACGTAGTCATTTTCCTCGAACAAACACCAAACCAATTGCTTCACTTCATAAATATTTGAAGGGTCACTCTTGTTAACATAATCTTCGGTGATAAACTTCGCTGCACCACAGGGACATTATCTTTGTCATTTTCATCAAACTCCTCGTGATCTCAGGGACTTGTTACTTTGCGTGCACTAGCAAACACATAAGTCCCATACTATTTATGTCAACAAACTCCAAAACATAAGGGGCCTATCATTGCACCAACAATCTCCCCCTTTTTGGACGGTTGTTGACAAAACAGATAATCATTGAAGTGAATATAGATAAGTGAGAAGTAATTAGAACAAGAGTGAAATAGCGGTACTTGGCTCGATGATGAAATATACTCCCCCTAGATGTATGTAGGGTAACATATATGAGATAAAATCTCCTGCAATTCATTGAAGTATATAGAGGAAATTTCAATCATTGGAGATGATGATTTGCATTGATGATATATGATCCATCTTGATTGTAATGCAATCATTCATTACTTCTGATAAAAATTCCACCTACAAAACAAATGCTTCGAGAGAAATAATGTAGCATGTGAGGTTATTAACATTACAACACATAAGTTTTACATCACAGATCAGATAGTCTTTAAGGCACAGGTTTCAAATGTCACGCAAAACCAAACCAACAAAACACAAGAAGCAAATCCATCGAAACTTGGTGTAATTCTCCCCCTTTTGTCAACTAGTGTAAAAAAGGTGACAAATAACATGAGTGCAGAAGCGGTGAACTTGATTCACTTTGTGGCATCTCCAGAAGAACTGTTGGAAGAGACTTCAGATTTGGAAGTGACTGGCTCAACGTCATCTTCAACGACAGCAGATGTTTCTTCAAGAATAGCGGCTTGATGCTGAGATGATGAAGGCACATTTGGATTAGCCACTTGAGTCAAACGTGAAAGAACATTTCCTTCGGCCGGTTTCTCTATCGGTGGGTAACTTTAGATTCACCGATCAACTTGTGAAGGTTAATATGTAGAAGATCAGTAGTTGGCTCTCGAGCTGGTAGTGGAGGAGTACTGTGAGTTTGATAATCTTCAACTGAGAGGCCTTTGTCAATGTATTCATTGAGTGCTTTTAGATTAGCATCTAGGAGTTGTTTCTTAGTGCAGAATTTGCGAAGTAACTTCCAGAGCCGTTTCTTGTTCTCATCAGCAATTAGATGTGTGATTCTGGTTCGATTGTTGATAGCATTCAGCTCGGCAGCAAGGTGTTCTTTCTCTTGTCGATCTTCATCAATGTGTTTTAGCAACTGTTGTTGCGTGTGCATACTAACTTCGAGCTATGATGAAGGTTGATGAGTAACCGTTCGGTCGCGCCGAGGCAGACGTGGCCCATGGAATCCTTTGTGATAATCTTGAGGGCTTGACTTAGGCGACTGACCCAAAGAAATATCTTGCATGACTTGCAGGGTGTCCCGAACAGGAGGAATAAAGCTTTTATGGCTAGCCTTGGCCAAATACTCGGTTTTCATGGAATAATCAACCACTTTCTGAATCCATGGGGCATAAACTTTGAGGGTTTTCGGATACTGAGCAGAATCTTTCAATTTGCGCAGAAACATATCCTCAACATCAAAGACATATCTCTCGGAGATGGCATAGATTGCATTTTGAAGAACATCTGAGATTGTACCGTCAGTATTCATCCCGACCAGGGGGCAGATGGTATAAGTGAGCATGTGATAGAGAGTTTGATTCTCGAAGGTTAATGCTCTGGCTTGGGAGGACCATTGTAGTCATGAATCTTTTCTTTGTCCATAGTGCACTGAAACATATCATTTGAAATAGCATCGATGTTCTGCACTTGGATTTCAGTTTTACCATGCTCAAAACAAGGGAAATGAAAGTGCGAAATAAAATCCCTGGAGGTACACTTGATGCGTTGTCGTTTGGTCATCCATTCCATGATCCATTTGGAGTTGTCAGATTCATCACCGGAGATGTATAAGGTTGCATAGAACTGAAGAACAAGCTCTTGTTCCATGGATGTCCGAATGCAAACACATTGGTGAGGCAGAAATCTTCCATATCTTGAAACAGCTGATCAAAGCAACCAATACCCTTCATAGCAATGATATTTGAAAATTCATGAGGGAATATCTTCTTGAGGTCATATAGAATTCGAGAATAATATATGGCATGTTCCTGGATCCAGAAACGAGGTGATTTAGATGTGTGTGGCCCACTGTAAGGACTTTCTGGAAATAATTGAGGGTGCGTATTCCGATTGAATAATGGTCCCTTGGCACCAGCACCAGTCTTGAACAAAGGCAGTTCTTCACCAGGAAATGGATATTTGAGTTCATCCTCGACTGGAATCACTTCATCTCCATATATCACGGAGTCTGTATGACGAGCAGAAACTGATTTATATCTGGACAGACCAGCATTTGAAATTCTTTGTGTTGTGTCAATGGAAATTCGCAGTTGAGAGGGAGCAGATTCTTTTTCAATGGGCACAGAGCCCGAATCAGGGACTGGGGCAGGAGAAGGTTCCTCTTCGGAGGTCGGTTGTTGTGCCGAGGGAGGAGCCGAAACATTTGGTTCATTATGGGTAGGAGAAACTCGAGGCTCGGACTGAGGGATTTCACCTTCTTCTGATACATGCGGCTGAGATGGAATATCATCTTTAATAGGGGAGGCCACATGCACTAGTTCAGTTGGCCTTGGCGAGGAATTGCTGGCTCAGGGGAATTTTATTTCGCAGGATGAGCTTCAGAATGATTAGGAGACATTGCAATCATAGGAGGAGGAGCATTTTTCTTCAAAGTTTTCTTTCACCTATTCTTCTGAGCTGTTGGGTCAATATGCCCTTTGACTAAGTCATTATAACCAGTAACTTGAGCTTTATGCTCAATGCAAATCTTGCGAACAATATTATCCAGGTCTAAGTGAAAACCCAATCTTCTATTGCGAAGGATAGTCAAAGCTCGACTGACATCCATGTATGATTCTTCAAGTTGCTTGATGACAAACTTGGAAGATGTAGCTTTCATTCAACTGTCAAGATCATTAAGTTCGACAGTGAGGTTGTTGATTTCAACAGAATCATCTTTCATATCTCGAACAACATCAGAAGCCCGTGAAATAACTTCAGGAGGGATTGACAAAGATGCCAGTTCACCATCGAGTGGGTTTTCCACAAACTTGTCAAGCTGCTCCATGATGAATACGTGATTGTAATAATGTGGAGCATCAAAGTGGACATCAGTGTGTGAAGCTGGAGTAGTTTCCACTGGAACTTGCTCGGAAGGAGGCATGGAAGCCAATGGTTGTGTCAAAGTGGGAGCAAACTCAGCAGCCTTTTTCTTTCAGAACATCAGCTTGAGGAGCACTTGGCTCCGCAGAAGGAGCCTTGATTTGCTTCACTTTAGACTTTGGAATTTGTTCGCCTGTTTTTGCTGTGCTAACAGGGGCATCAATGACCAAATCCTTCAAATTGATTGCTTCAGGATGAGGAGTTGTGTCAACATGATCTTTCATGGTGACAATTATAGGTGGTGTCTTTCTTTTCAAAGAAATCTCCTTCGGAGGTGCTATTGGGACGACGCGAGCTTGAAGATCAGGCAGTATCGTAGAAGTTGTGATGTTCACTTGCTCGGAGAGAGAAGTTGAACTTCTTCCCTTGCGGGTGGAGGATCATCTTGATCGGAGGAATTGCTTTTAGCATTTCTGTCGGTTGCTTCAGTCAGCTTCTTCTTAGGCATGTTCTTTTTCTTCAAAGTAACAGAGCTGGGATCATGTTTGCGCTTAGAACATCCTTCTGATTTTCCTTCGGCCTTTTTCTTCTCAACTTCATCTTTGAGAAGGCGAAAATTTTCTTCTTTACGAGCTCTTTCTTTTTCAGCCTTCTTGGCTCTCTTGAGGGCATTCTTCTGACGCTTAGCCTTTTCATCAGGCTAGGAGTCAGGAGTCGAAAGAGATGACTCATGAGCAGTTGGTGGAGGCGGTGGTCTCTCCTAGGGATCACTTGCTTGGATGAGACCAGTTTCGCGACAGTCACCCCAAGGAGGATGGATAGCAAAGTTCTTCGCAAACCAAGGATGAATCATTTCATAGTTGAACCACTTACGCACCCAGTGGCGTCGAATCCTTTGCAAACGCTTGTCTCTTTCTCGTTTTGACTCACATGGAACGATGTTATAATCATCATGAGAAATGTATTGAGCTGAATTTGCATATGGTTGTCTGCCATCTTTCTTTTTTTCGGAGCACCTTCTTCTTGCTCATCTGCATTTTGCTCGGATCTCTTTCTTTTGCTAGTTGATGGGCCTACCGTTGGGCCCTTTGCATTTGGAGCTTTTGACTCATCTGTTGTACCCAAGATTACCTCTTCTTCTTCGAACATACTCATTGGTCGAGCAGAATCCTCAACTGATTGCATACACCTCTGAATGAGAATAGATCTAAGGGAAAACGGGGACAGGGTTACAAATGCTCACAACACATGTTTTTTGAGCGAAAACGCTTTGATGAAGAATTAGATGCAGACTTTGAGAAATGTTTCAGATGAAAGCAATGTATAGAATGAACTAGTAGGTCCGAAGAATATACTAGTCAGCGTGCTAAGCATTCCATTCATGCGAGACATAACACAAACCCTAGATCTGAATTTTTTCGGATGCAAGGAACAACTACAAACCACATCCGCACAAGTTACCTTAGTAGTAAAGATCTAAGATATGCGGTAAAATCAGAGAATATTAACCGTGGACGAACTCGAATGAGAAGAACGGAAGAACAAGTTCATGCCACACATACCCTAGCTCGGTGACGTGTAGCTGCTACGGCGATGCTGGGAAGAAGATGTCCCGCGGAGTCGAGGATGGACTCCGGTGATCGCTTTCCAGTAGTGAAGCAGCGAAGAGATTGTCGGCGTTGAGCTCAAGGTGGAGCACTGTGGTAAGGGTTTCGGAGGAGATGGTGGCGAGGAGGAAGAGAAGTGAAGGAGAAGGAAAGGGGTGGTGCGGTTTTTATATGCGAAGGGAAATAACCGCACGGAGTGAATCCGATCGAATGACCACTATCTGGAGACTATTGTGATTCAACGAATAGGATGGAGTGGCAGTTGATGGATTGCACATGGCAAACATCATAATAGATCGTGGTCCTGACTTGGGAAGGAAACCCCAAATTTTGGACAGCTTTCGCCAAAATAGATTAAAGTTCGGACCGAATCTTAGTCATGGTCAAGGACACCAGATAAAGTTTCGTTCCAGATGAAATTGAGCATTTGTAACGAAACAACATAGACTGGAAGAGATAGAGTAGAGGGAAAACAGGGTCTATGCATTTCACTCAGACAACAAAACACAAACACTCAAATGAATAGCTATGAGACAAATGCATTCAGACAAAACAACAAATCTTTCGATTGAAAAGAAACTCAACGAAAGAGAATTTTGGTGGCGTGACCCACCGTATAAGAACTGTATGACCCCGAGCATCGCACAATTATCGTGGCACCTGGTTAGTCTAGTTCTTCATTAATGTATTCACTCTCAGAAAGAAAATTTCACTTTGTCAAAATTTTCAAACTCTTCAAGTGTTCTGCACCCATTCCTTCTAAGATGTGGAAGTGTTAGCACGGGTGCCGAGTCTAGCTTACTGCATGTTTGCGAAGTCCAGGATATTTAGCTCACACCATAGCACACATAATCTTTTCTCATCGAGAGGCTTGGTGAAAATATCAGCGAGATTGTCTTTGGTCTTGACGTGATTGATGACAATATCCTCTCGAGCAACATGATCGCGAATGAAATGATGTCTGATGGCAATATGCTTCGTGCGAGAATGCTGCACTGGATTGTGTGCAATTTCGATGGCACTCTCATTGTCACAATATAAAGGAATCTTCTTGACCTTGATGCCATAATCCTTCAAAGTCTGCTTCATCCACAATAACTGAGTGCAATAAGTGCCAGCAACAATATATTCGGCCTCAACCGTAGAAAGTGATACTAATTCTACTTCCGTGATGACCAACATACCAATGATCTTCCGAGGAAATGGCATGTCCCCGAAGTAGATTTCCTATCAACCAAGTCACCTGCGTAATCTGAGCCTGAATATCCAACGAGATCAAACTGTGCTCCCTTAGGATACCATAAACCTAAGGTGGGGGTGTGAGCCAAATATCTCAGAATATGCTTAACCGCTTGGTGATGCGATTCTTTCGATGCAGCTCGATAGTGGGCACACATGCTGTCTGATTTGGGGCTCCGTAGACCCAAGAAAGATTCAAACTCTGGGGTGTGTGCGAAGAACTCGATCTCCCTAGTCTGGCAACTTGTTGCCAATCTCACGGCCTAGCTCGATGAACAAGAAAGGAGAGGGACAAGGCAGTTTACCCAGGTTCGGGCCACCATGTGATGTAATACCCTACTCCTGCTTTGAGGTGGATTAGCCTCGAGGTGGGTTGAGGATGAACTAGTACAAAGGAAGAACAACCTCGGGAGGCGTGTTCTTGTGTTTGGGTGTGCTAGTGAGGAAGGAGTGGATTCGATGGGATCCCCCACTCTATGGTGGTAGCTAACCTATATTTATAGTGGCCTTGGTCCTCTTCCCCCAAAACAAAGGCGAGAAGGGATTCCACAACGACCAAGTTTGAAGGGAGACAAATAGTACATCCTATCATGACGAAAGGTGTTGTTTGCCTGCAAAGCTTTTGGTCATGACGTCGTGGTGGGCTCGATGATGACCTCCATCCTGCCGTCCTGGCAGTCTTGGTCTTGTAGCATGGAAATGGAAACCTTTGGCTGATTCTTCGAGACTCCGCGCCTGCGCTTGCCTCTTTAGCACCAAAGAGGAAACCTGTTGTACTGCACCCTCCTGGCCTTGGTCGTCATGGATTGCGTCATCCTAGCCTCGCGAGGTGGGCGCCTGTATAGAAATCTCTGCTCCTTAGGAGCCGGCCTAGGGAGGCTGCTCCCTGTGGAGGTCTTGATGTCGTCGGCCTTGCGAGGCTTGGCCTCTTGCGAGGGTCTTGTGTTGTCGATGCTAAAGGTGGGCCATAACAGGCCGCTGATGGAGCCACTCCGTGGGCCGCAGGCAGGCAAGTCTGGGTGCCCTGGCTCCTAGAACGCCGATAGTAGCCCCCAGGCCCAAGGCACGCTCGGACTTGGCTTCAAGGCGAAGCCAAGGGGCAAGGGTGAAGCGCCGCGGGCCCCAACCGCTTGCGGGCTCGGTCGACGCGTGGCGTTTGATGGGGCGTGGGCGTATCCACTTCACCACGCTGCCTTAGCAACCATCCTAGGCTGACAAAAAGGCTGGCACTTGCCACTGAGCCTTCATTGCCTTTCGTTCGTCCTGCTTCAGATCCCCTTCTCTCCCTGCTCAGAGAGCCTCTAGATCTGCCGGACCTTTCTCCCGAGCTCGCCACAGATGGCATCCGAGAAGGCGAAGCTCACCGCTCCTTCCTTGCGCCCAGCTTCCTCGCCCGAGCCGGCCCTCGGTGTGTCCACCATCACCGAGGAGAAACACCTTGCCGCCGTGCTCCCGCTGATGGAGAGCAACGACAATGAGGGGAGGGAGACAAAGCTTCAGGTCAGCTCCGCCAAGCAGGACACCTTGGCGAGGACCTTCTACCCCTTCTTCTCGCACAATGCCTTTGCAGGGCTTGTTCCTCCTTTCTCCAATTTCTTCTTTGCGGTCCTGGATCATTACCAGATTCGTGCCCTTCATCCCATCCCGACTCCATCCTCCTCCTGTTGATCTTCGCCTTTTACTGCGAGGCGTTCGCGGGGGTGGTGCCCTCCGTTGTGCTGCTCCGCCACTTCTTTTACCTCTGGATGCGCAGCACAACCCAGTGCGCCGGGTGCGTCTGCTTCATCGCGTCCCACGACAGCAACACGCTCTCGAGGTCCAGGAAGAAGGTGGACGACTTCCGGCGCAAGTGGATCTCCATGGACGCCAAGCGCCTTCATGCTCACCTAGAGCTGCCGACCGCGATGCCGGCGAAGCTGGAGTGGTGGGCTCATGAGAAGCTCACTGACCTCCGGGTGGCCTTCATGCTCACCTGGAGCTGCCGACCGCGATGCCGGCGAAGCTGGATTGGTGGGCTCATGAGAAGCTCACTGACCCCCGGGTGGCACCAGTCCTAGAGAAGATGACATCAGATCTGGAGGCGGAGAAGATGACATCGGATCTGGAGGCGGATAAGCTGACGAGGGCCATGCTCGAGGGAATTCTTGACCCAATGCCTATCTCCACTCCAGGCGCACTCACGCCCCTTGTGGGGTCTCAAGGGTGTGGAAGACGATCTCCGACTGTGCCCGGATGACCTGTCAGACGAGGAGCTGAGCAAGGCCTTGCACACCTTGCTGGAGAAGGACCCGGGCGGCCTCCCGAAGGCCTAGCTCCCGCTATACCGCAGCGACAACGGGGCGGAGGTGGCCGCGGACATGCCTGTCTTCAACGAGCGGGGGCTTCTGCTGCCCAAGATCCCCAACTCCCCGGTGCCGGTGTCCTCCGGCGAGAGCTCCGGGGAGATGGATGAGGAGTCAGGCAACCATGGAGGGGGTAGGAGAAACCTCCCCTCCACTGCAAAGCGAGCTCCTCCGCGACCTCTCTGACGACGATGATGGCGGCGGACACTTGGTCGAGGGGGCTCCGCGCCCTGTGGGGGTTGTCACGAGGTCCGGGGGCACCCCTCTATGGAGGCTAACCCTGGGGACCCCGAAGAAGGGCGGGGCGGCGTTGCTTCCCTGGGGCGATGCCCCCGCCTTGTCGCCCGTCGCCGCCGTTGCAGAACCAGCCGTCACGCGCCCGAACGCTCATGAGGGCGTGGCGAAGCCCTTGCTCAAGAAGCTCGGGGGCGCTGCGCTCCTAGCCAAGAAGAGGTCGTACGTCGCTGATGATGAGTAAGTATTTTACCTTGTTTCTGCTTCCCATCCTTGATGCCGTGCTCATGGCACCCTCGTCCTGGTAGCCAGGCTGCAGCTTGTAATTGAGGGAGTCCTGGACTAAGGGGTCCTCGGGCGTCTGGCCTATTATCCATGGGCCGGACTGATGGGCTGTGAAGACATGAATGCCGAAGAATGTACCCGTGTCCGGATTGGACTCTCCTTGGCGTGGGAGGCAAGCTTGGCGACCGACTATGAAGATTCCTTCTTATGTAACCGACTCTATGTAAACCCTAGATCCCCCCGTGTCTATATAAACCGGAGGGGTTAGTCCGGAAAGGATATACTCATTACCATAATCATACAGGCTAGGCTTCTAGGGTTTAGCCATTACGATCTCGTGGTAGATCAACTCTTGTAACAATCATATTCATTAAGATCAATCAAGCAAGACGTAGGGTATTACCTCCATAGAGAGGGCCCGAACCTGGGTAAACATCGTGTCCCCCGTCTCCTATTACCATCGATTCTAGACGCACAGTTCGGGACCCCCTACCCGAGATCCGCCGGGTTTGACACCGACGTGCGACAGGAGGTCCAAAATAACTTTTGTAGACCGCACTCTCTATTTCTCGAGCCTGTACTATGCCTGTTCCTCCGCCTCCAACCCCGTGCATGTCAAATAGCCGGGAGGATGGCTTATATATATATCATAAGTAATCATTGGCATATCACTCAGTTCCCATTAAACAATATCCAAACTAATCATCCGCATTGTTTCCCCCACAAATATGGCTCCTATGGTTATTTCACAGAAATACCTTGGCATAACCCGCCTGGGGCTTGGTGTGGGAACAAATGAGTTGCGAGTAAAAGTCCGAACAACTCTATAGCATACTTCGGCGTCGCAAGTTTGCCCTTATATGCATCAGCTCCGAATCATTGTCTTGGGTCAACAGTTGGGTTGCCCGGCTCCTGTTCTTGCTACCCTACATTCCGCTCTATCGGCTAGGGTAGTAAAGGGAGAACTACTGCGATTGTGCCCTGGTCTAAACCGGACGAGCACCTCGGTAGAGAAAGCCGAAAACTGACTGTCATGATGCGGCGTGAGCTGGTCAACCACTTGACGACTTCTTGGAATCTTTAGCGATTCCCCGTGTCACACGAGGGATCTTTTTCAGATCAAATATGTAAGGCACCATATGCCGCATACATACCAGGGGCTATGTCGTAGCCCCACAATAAAACTCCTATGGCTAAGTGAAAGCGTTAACGCCCTATAGTCCGATTGCCTGGTTCGCCGCATTATCACCTCCTTCATGGACCAAGACGTTGGATAAAGAGTGATTGAATGCTTTTCCGAACACCCTCGTACTTCCTACGAGGGGGCTGAAGCCGACGACTGGAAAACTTTCAGATTATACCAAAACGGCTGCATAGGAGGAATTCAAGATTTCAAGCAAAACATAAATAGATTAACTATAAAATTGTCTTTTACAATTTTCATACACCTCACTCGAACATTATGTCTTTTGAGCACTGACCCTCTATAAAGCGGGCGACCTCTAGGACGTCTTCAAAATAATGCTCCGGTTCCGGACGGTCCTTGCCTTTGGGTGGACCCTTCGTCGCAACATCGATGGCCTTCATCTTCCCCCAGAACATCTTCACTCGGGCAAAAGCCATCCGTGCACCCTCAATGCACGTCGACCGCTTCACAGCATCGATACGCGGCATCGCATCAACAAGCCTTTGCACCAAACCGAAATAGCTATTCGGAACAGGCTCGGTTGGCCACAACCAGATTACGACATCCTTCATGGCAGCGTCGGATATCCTATGAAGTTCGGCCCATTGGGACATCTGTTCATTGAGCAACAGAGGGCGCCTTGATGCGCCAAACTGCGACCAAAAAAGCTTCTCCGTGGCATACCCATCTCGCGCTTGGTAATACTGCGCCGCATTGGCAGAACTCTTCGGCAAATCCAAGAACTCGTCCGGAGAACTCCATACCTGGTTAAGCTGGGCATAGTTTGGGTCACCGAACTTAGTTTGCAGCAAAAAGGGCTTTCCAGCCGCAATCTCCCTCACCCGTCGAACCTCCTCACGGGCTGCTCTGCATTCCGACCGCGCTTCTCTCGCCTCTTGTAAGGCCTTGTCCAGATCAGCCATTAAGGCTTTACTCTCCTTCTCCAGAAATTCACAGCGGTCGGTAGCATTCTCCAGTTCGAGCGTCATTGTGGATATCTTCTCTTCATCTTGGCGCCGTGCAGCTTGTTCGGCTTTTAATTCAGCCGATGCCTTTTCAGCAGCAGCATTTCTATGCCGGGCCCGCTCCTTGGCCCGGGCCAGCTCCGCTCGAAGAACTTCAATGGCGGCAGCACCATCTGCAGCCATGCATAGTCCAGCATCTAAATCTCAGCATCATGCTTATACCACACAAATGTATGAGGATTACCCCAAATACATACCTTGTGACTTGTCCAGACGCATATTGATCAAAGCAAGATCATCCCCTGCCACATCAAGCTTCCGCTGCAAATTGGCAATCTCCATAGTCCGGGAAGTGGCCAAGGGGGAAGCAACCTGTGTTCCAAATTCATCAGGTTAGTCCTCAAACGATCCTTTTCGATCCTACGTTCGCTTCCTAGTGAAAGCCAACCCGAGTATCAGGGGCTACTACCTATACACAGGCGCATCTTTGCAAATGAAACATAGCTGAAAACATTATGTCATAAACCTCGAAGCCCTTTAGTAGGATCATGAAGGCTTCATTTAATCCGCTCTTCGCAGACGAAATCTTCTCAATCACTGTACCCATCAAGGTACGCTGTTCCCCCGAGACAGATGCTTTCCACAACATGTCCCGCAATATATCCAGAGTCTCCGGGTTTCCGGAAGCTGCTCCAGGAGCACAATCATCCTTTGAAGGAATCTATTCACCCGTCTCCAGAATCACTTTCGGTTGCGAACCAGTCAGTCCGGGGCCTTTGTCATCATCAGCCCTGGAATCACGGATGGTCAAAGCTCCACCTTTGGGTACTGCCTCTTCTGTCCCCTGCGTAACTTGTTGGTCAAAAGGGACTTGATACGTCTCCAACGTATCTATAATTTTTGATTGCTCCATGCTATATTATCTACTGTTTTGGACATTATTTGGCTTTATTTTCCACTTTTATATTATTTTTGGGACTAACCTATTAACCGGAGGCCCAACCCAGAATTGCTGTTTTTGCCTATTTTAGGGTTTCGAAGAAAAGGAATATCAAACGGAGTCCAAATGGAATGAAACCTTCGGGAACGTGATTTTCTCACCGAACATGATCCAGGAGACTTGGACCCTATGTCAAGAAACAAAGGAGGAGGCCACAAGGTTGGGGGGTGCGCCTACCCCCCAGGCGCGCCTTCCACCCTCGTAGGCCCCCTGTTGCTCCACCGACGTACTCCTTCCTCCTATATATACCTACGTACCCTCAAACGATCAGATACGGAGCCAAAACCCTAATTCCACTGCCGTAACTTTCTATATCCATGAGATCCCATCTTGGGGCCTGTTTCGGAGCTCCGCCGGAGGAGGTATCCATCACGGAGGGCTTCTACATCAACACCATAGCCTCTCCGATGAAGTGTGAGTAGTTTACCTCAGACCTTCGGGTCCATAGTTATTAGCTAGATGGCTTCTTCTCTCTTTTTGGATCTCAATACAATGTTCTCCCCCTCTCTTGTGGATATCTATTTGATGTAATCTTCTTTTTGCGGTGTGTTTGTTGAGACCGATGAATTGTGGGTTTATGATCAAGTTTATCTATGAACAATATTTGAATCTTCTCTGAATTCTTTTATGTATGATTGGTTATCTTTGCAAGTCTCTTCAAATTATCGGTTTGATTCGGCCTACTAGATTGATCTTTCTTGCAATCGGAGAAGTGCTTAGCTTTGGGTTCAATCTTGCGGTGTCCTTTCCAGTGACAGTATGGGCAGCAAGGCACGTATTGTATGGTTGCCATCGAGGATAACAAGATGGTTTTTTTTATCATATTGCATGAATTTATCCCTCTACATCATGTCATCTTGCTTAAGGCGTTACTCTGTTTTCATGAACTTAATACTCTAGATGCATGCTGGATAGCGGTCGATGAGTGGAGTAATAGTAGTAGATGCAGGCGGGAGTCGGTCTACTTGTCTCGGACGTGATGCCTATATACATGATCATACCTAGATATTCTCATAACTATGCTCAATTCTGTCAATTGCTCAACAGTAATTCGTTCACCCACCATAAAATACTTATGCTCTTGAGAGAAGCCACTAGTGAAACCTATGGCCCCCGAGTCTATCTTCATCATATTAGTCTTCCAATACTTAGTTATTTCCTTTGCCTTTATTTTACTTTGCATCTTTATCACAAAAATACCAAAAATATTATCTTATCATATCTATCAGATCTCACTCTCGTAAGTGACCGTGAAGGGATTGACAACCCCTTATCGCTTTGGTTGCGAGGAGTTATTTGTTTTGTGCAGGTACTAGGGACGCGCGCGCAACCTCCTATTGGATTGATACCTTGGTTCTCAAAAACTGAGGGAAATACTTACGCTACTTTGCTGCATCATCCTTTCCTCTTCGGGGAAATCCAACGCAGTGCTCAAGAGGTAGCAAGAAGAATTTCTGACGCCGTTGCTGGGGAGGTTCGCGCAAGTCAAGATTTGACTTCCAACAACGAGCCATTTCTGGCGCTGTTGCTGAGGAGGTTCGCGCAAGTCAAGATTTGACTTCCAACAACGAGCCATTTCTGGCACCTACGCAAAAGTCAACATACCAAGTACCCATCACATACCCTTATCTCCCGCATTACATTATTTGCCATTTGCCTCTCATTTTCCTCTCCCCCACTTCACCCTTTCCGTTTTATTCGCCCTCTCTCTCTATCCTCCCTCTCTTTTCCGTTCGCCTCTTTTCCGTTTGCTTGTCGTTATGGCTAGTCCCTTATCTTCTCCGTTATCTCCCGAAAATGAAGTTCTAAATTTTAAGCAAAGGGAGGTAGAAAATCTAAAAGACGCATGGTATAGAACTTGCAATGCTCAAAATAGATCTACCAGGAAGCAATCTACTTCCGTTCTTCTTCGCAATTTTTATGTAGGCATCACTCCTTGGCACAGATATATCCTTGATACTATTACCGGAGGGAACTTCTTGGGTAGCCATACTTTTGATTCTTACAATGCTATGATAGATTTGTTTGGCTCACCACCTCTTTTGGTTAATGGAACTATGTTAACTTTGGAGCATGTAATGCAAAGACTTGAAATTATTGAAAATAAGTTTGCAACTATAGAATTAATTGAAAATTTGGATAAAAAGATCCACAACCAAATCACTCAATATGGATCTAAAGTAGGAGTCACTTTGAAAAATATTAAAGAAAAGGAACCAATAGTTAATGAGAAAATAAATCAGAATTCCACTAGAATTGATAAACTTGAGGGTATTATTACCAACTTGGGAATCACTTTTTCTTCCGTAAAGAATACTCCGAGTCCTCCTACTAAAATTGCCAAGCTTATGTATGTTCCTAAAAATAAGGGTGATTCCTCTAGTAAGGAAACCGCGGATCTCAAATCTATAAGTATTCATCCCAATCTTTTTGCTATCATTAAGGAACCATTTGTTACAAACGAATTTTTCGATCTTGTTCCTAAAAGTTTGATAATCAATAAAAAGAAAGAAATTCCTAAGGATGGTATATGCCTCATTGAAGAATTGCCTACCAAAGATGGCAATACCTAGATCTATCCTTGCTTTTTATGCCTAGCTAGGGGCGTTAAACGATAGCGCTTGTTGGGAGGCAACCCAATTTTATTTTTATTCCTTGCTTTTTGATCCTGTTTAGTAATAAATAATTTACCTAGCCTCTGTTTTTATTTTATTTTTTGTGCTTAATTAGTGTTTGTGCCAAGTAGAACCGTTGGGAAGACTTGGGGAAAGTCTTAATATCTTGCTGTAAAAAACAGAAACTTTAGCGCTCGCGAGAACTGCTACCATTTTTATTTGGAAAGTGCTATTTAGTTAATTATTTTTGCAGATGATTAATAGATAAATTCCTCACGTACAGAATTTTTTTTTGAATTTTTGGGGTTCCATATCTTGCGCTAGCTACAGATTACTACAGACTGTTCTGTTTTTGACAGATTCTGTTTTTCGTGTGTTGTTTGCTTATTTTGATGAATCTATGGCTAGTAAAATAGTTCATAAACCATAGAGAAGTTGGAATACAGTATGTTTAACAACAATATAAATAAATAATGAGTTCATTACAGTACCTTGAAGTTGTCTTTTGTTTTCTTGCACTAACGGAGCTCACGAGATTTTCTACATTGAGTTTTGTGTTGTGAAGTTTTCAAGTTTTGGGTAAAGATTTGATGGATTATGGAACAAGGAGTTGCAAGAGCCTAAGATTGGGGATTCCCATGGAACCCCCAAGATAATCTAAGGACACCTAAAAGCCAAAGCTTGGGGATGCCCCGGAAGGCATCGCCTCTTTCGTCTACTTCTACCGGTAACTTTACTTGGAGCTATATTTTTATTCACCACATGATATGTGTTTTGCTTGGAGCGTCTTGTATGATTTGAGTCTTTGCTTTTTAGTTTACCACAATCATCCTTGCTATACACACCTTTTGAGAGAGCCATACATGATTTGGAATTTGTTAGAATACTCTATGTGCTTCGCTTATATCTTTTGAGTTATATAGTTTTGCTCTAGTACTTCACTTATATCTTTTAGAGCATGGTGGTGGATTTGTTTTAGAAACTATTGATCTCTCATGCTTCACTTAGATTATTTTGAGAGTCTTAAATAGCATGGTAATTTGCTTAAATAATCCTAATATGCTAGGTATTCAAGATTAGTAAAAAAAATTATGAGTATTTTGAATACTAAGAGAAGTTTGATGCTTGATGATTGTTTTGAGATATGGAGGTAATAATATCAAAGTCGTGCTAGTTGAGTAGTTGTGAATTTGAGAAGTGCTTGTGTTTAAGTTTGCAAGTCCCGTAGCATGCACGTATGGTAAACGTTATGTAACAAATTTGAAACATGAGGTGTTCTTTGATTGTCTTCCTTATGAGTGGCGGTCGGGGACAAGCGATGGTCTTTTCCTACCAATCTATCCCCCTAGGAGCATGCGCGTAGTGCTTGGTTTTTGATGACTTGTTGATTTTTGCAATAAGTATGTGAGTTCTTTATGACTAATGTTGAGTCCATGGATTATACACACTCTCACCCTTCCATCATCGCTAGCCTCTTCGGTACCGTGCATTGCCCTTTCTCACATTGAGAGTTGGTGCAAACTTTGCCGGTGCATCCAAACCCCGTGATATGATACACTCTTTCACACATAAACCTCCTTATATCTTCCTCAAAACAACCACCATACCTACCTATTATGGCATTTCCATAGCCATTCCGAGATATATTGCCATGCAACTTTCCACCATTCCTTTTATCATGACACATTCATCATTGTCATATTGCTTAGCATGATCATGTAGTTGACATAGTATTTGTGGCAAAGCCACTGTTCATAATTTTCATACATGTCACTCTTGATTCATTGCATATCCCGGTACACCGCTGGAGGCATTCATATAGAGTCATCTTTTGTTCTAGTATCGAGTTGTAATCATTGAGTTGTAAATAAATAGAAGTGTGATGATCATCATTTTCTAGAGCATTGTCCCAAGTGAGGAAAAAAAAGGAAAGGCCATAAAAAAAGAGAAGGCCCAAAAAAAGAGAGAAAAAGAGAGAAGGGACAATGCTACTATCCTTTGCCACACTTGTGCTTCAAAGTAGCACCATAATCTTCATGATAGAGAGTCTTTTGTTTTGTCACTTTCATATACTAGTGGGCATTTTTCATTATAGAACTTGGCTTGTATATTCCAACAATGGGCATCCTCAAGTGCCCTAGGTCTTCGTGAGCAAGCAAGTCGAATGCACACCCACTTAGTTTCTTTTGTTGAGCTTTCATACATTTATAGCTCTAGTGCATCAGTTGCATGGCAATCCCTACTCCTTGCATTAACATCAATCGATGGGCATCTCCATGGCCCATTGATTAGCCTCGTTGATGTGAGACTTTCTCCCTTTTTGTCTTCTCCACATAACCCCCATCATCATATTCTATTCCACCCATAGTGCTATGTCCATGGATCGCGCTCATATATTGCGTGAAAGTTTATAGGTTTGAGATTTCTAAAGTATGAAACAATTGCTTGGCTTGTCATCGGGGTTGTGCATGATGAGAGCATTCTTGTGTGACGAAAATGGAGCATGACCAAACTATATGATTTTGTAGGGATGAACTTTCTTTTGCCATGTTATTTTGAGAAGACATGATTGCTAAGTTAGTATGCTTGAAGTATTATTATTTTTTATGTCAATATTAAACTTTTGTCTTGAATCTTTCAGTTCTGAATATTCATGCCACAATAAAGAAAATTACATTGAGAATTATGCTAGGTAGCATTCCACATCAAAAATTCTGTTTTTATCATTTACCTACTCGAGGACGAGTAGGAATTAAGCTTGGGGATGCTTGATATGTCTCCAAGGTATCTATAATTTTTGATTGCTCCATGCTATATTATCTACTGTTTTGGACATTATTGGGCTTTATTTTACACTTTTATATTATTTTTGGGACTAACCTATTAACCGGAGGCCCAACCCAGAATTCCTGCTTTTTTGCCTATTTTAGGGTTTCGAAGAAAAGGAATATCAAACGGAGTCCAAACGGAATGAAACCTTCGGGAACGTGATTTTCTCACCGAACAGGATCCAGGAGACTTGGACCCTATGTCAAGAAACAAAGGAGGAGGCCACGAGGTAGGGGGCGCCCCTACCCCCCAGGCGCGCCCTCCACCCTCGTGGGGCCCCTGTTGCTCCACCGACGTACTCCTTCCTCCTATATATATACCTACGTACCCCCAAACGATCAGATACGGAGCCAAAACCCTAATTCCACCGCCGTAACTTTCTGTATCCACGAGATCCCATCTTGGGGCCTGTTTCGGAGCTCCACCGGAGGAGGTATCCATCACGGAGGGCTTCTACATCAACCCCATAGCCTCTCCGATGAAGTGTGAGTAGTTTACCTCAGACCTTCGGGTCCATAGTTATTAGCTAGATGGCTTCTTCTCTCTTTTTGGATCTCAATACAATGTTCTCCCCCTCTCTTGTGGATATCTATTTGATGTAATCTTCTTTTTGCGGTGTGTTTGTTGAGACCGATGAATTGTGGGTTTATGATCAAGTTTATCTATGAACAATATTTGAATCTTCTCTAAATTCTTTTATGTATGATTGGTTATCTTTGCAAGTCTCTTCGAATTATCGGTTTGGTTTGGCCTACTAGATTGATCTTTCTTGCAATGGGAGAAGTGCTTAGCTTTGGGTTCAATCTTGCGGTGTCCTTTCCCAGTGACAGTAGGGGCAGCATGGGACGTATTGTATTGTTGCCATCGAGGATAACAAGATGGTTTTTTTATCACATTGCATGAATTTATCCCTCTACATCATGTCATCTTGCTTAAGGCGTTACTCTGTTTTCATGAACTTAATACTCTAGATGCATGCTGGATAGTGGTCGATGAGTGGTGTAATAGTAGTAGATGCAGGCAGGAGTCGGTCTACTTGTCTCGGACGTGATGCCTATATACATGATCATACCTAGATATTCTCATAACTATGTTGAATTCTGTCAATTGCTCAACAGTAATTCGTTCACCCACCGTAAAATACTTATGCTCTTGAGAGAAGCCACTAGTGAAACATATGGCCCCCGGGTCTATCTTCATCATATTAATCTTCCAATACTTAGTTATTTCCTTTGCTTTTTTACTTTGCCTTTATTTTACTTTGCATCTTTATCACAAAAATACCAAAAAAATTATCTTATCATATCTATCAGATCTCACTCTCGTAAGTGACCATGAAGGGATTAACAACCCCTTATCGCGTTGGTTGCGAGGAGTTATTTGTTTTGTGCAGGTACTAGGGACGTGCGCGCAACCTCCTACTGGATTGATACCTTGGTTCTCAAAACCAAGGGAAATACTTACGCTACTTTGCTGCATCATCCTTTCCTCTTTGGGAAATCCAACGCAGTGCTCAAGAGGTAGCAGGACCCTCCGCGATGACACTTCAGAGTCATCCGCATTGTTGGGCGAGGAGGTTGGAGGAGGCTTCTCGCTCTCCATCATCTCTAGGAGGAGACTCCCCGAAGAAGAGGATCGCCCAGAAAAACTATGTGCCGACCTATAAAAATACATGAATGCGTTACGTATATCTTCGGTAACAGCAACGGAGCGGGATGTTATCGAAGTACTCCGGATTCTCTTACGGTTTGGCTGAGGGCTTGTCCCCTTGTTGGAGCTGTTTAATGGCGTCGCTTTCCAAGCCCAGGCCGCTCAACGGTGGCATCTTGCCCTTCTTGGAGGACCGCCCCTCCCAATCTTCGGAGGGGGCCCTTTTCCTCCTGCTTGGAGAAGGGATACTGGGTCCTTTTTCGCCTCCGTCTTCGGGCGAGGAAAGGTCGATTTCTCCAGACTCAGTATCCGACTTACCTTCGGAACCAAGGTCATCTTGGGTCTTCTCGCCTCCCCTGTTGGTGCCTGGTATGGCGCCGAGGTCAGCATCCTTGTTAACACGGGAGTAGCTGAGTCTTCGGGAAGGGGAGCCAGACACCTAATCAGTTCCACCTTCTTTATCCAGACCTGAAAAAGGATGATGCTGTTGGTATCTTGCCACTTGGTATCTGGCTACAAGGTATTTGGTAAACGGGTACTTACCGGGGTATCCAGATGGTTACAGTCTAGGCCGACATCTTCGGTGGTGTCCGGCCATTGCCTTCGTTTCCTGAAGAATAATCTCCACATTCCTTCGTGCGTAGTGCCGAAGAAGTGCTGAAGAGTTCGCAACCCCTCTGGATTGAACTCCCATAGGTGGAGAGGCCGTCGCTGGCACGGCAGGGTCCGACGAACTAGCATTACTTGAACGATGTTGGCTATGTCGATGTCCCTCTCAATGAGGCTTCGGATGCGACTCTGCAGAGTTCGCACATCAGTCGTTGATCCCCAATCTAGCCCCTTGTTAATCTATGATGCAAGCTGAGTTGGGGGGCTGGATCGAAACGCGGGCGCAGTTGCCCACTTGGATATGCGAGGCTCGGTAATATAGAACCACCCCTGCTGCCAAAGATCGGAAGGTTTTGCGAAGGATCCTTTTAGTCAAATGACGCTAGCAAGCTTGCTCACTCCAGCGCCGCCGCACTCGGCCTGCTCCCCCTCTACCACTTGCGGCTTCATATCGAAGGTCTTGAGCCACAAGCCGAAGTGCGGAGTAGTTCGGAGGAAGGCTTCGCATGTGACGATAAACGCCGAGATAAGAAGAATAGAGTTCGGGGCCAGATCATGAAAATCTAGCCCGTAATAGAACATGAGCCCTCAGACGAAGGGGTTAAGTGCAAACCCTATCCCACGGAGGAAGTGGGACACGAACACGACCCTCTCGCTGGATCTGGGGGTGGGAATAACCTGCCCCTCGCTAGGAAGCCAGTGATGGATTTCTGCGGTCAGGTACCTCGCTACCTGAAGCTTTGCGATATCTTCCTCGGTGAGAGAAGAAGCTACCCACCGGCCTTGATGGCGGATCCGGACATAATTGGGGCTGGTGGTGACCGGAACCCGGGTGTTGGAACTCGGGGTAGCTGGGGTTGAGAAAGAGGCAAGCGTGGAAGAAAAAGACAGGTCTGTACCCCTATATAAAGGCTGCAAATATCAAATGTCTCCTCTTGGGCCTCAAAAACTTGCTTGTTTCCAAGGAGTTGTACCCAAGCGACGGTTGGGTTACCCACGTTCGGGTTGACAGGAATCCCTTAAAAAAGGAAGGCACAATCTCCGCTTGGATAAGATGCACCAATAAGACCACGTCTTGGGACGTGGGGCGACGGGCCGGCTAAAACGGTTCGCAAGTAGTGCCCGGGCAGGCGTGGTCATCTGAAGATCAACTAGGAGTTCGGAAGGGGGAACCCACCTTGCAATGCCGAAGACAATCTGTGCGCCGGACTCCTCTTCATTGAAGCCAAGTTCAGGGGCTACTGAGGGAGTCCTGGACTAAGGGGTCCTCAGGCGTCCGGCCTTTTATCCATGGGCCGGACTAATGGGCTATGAAGACATGAAGGCCGAAGAATGTACCTGTGTCCTGATTGGACTCTCCTTGGCGTGGGAGGCAAGCTTGGCGACCGACTTCTAAGATTCGTTCTTATGTAGCCGACTCTATGTAAATCCTAGACCCCCCGGTGTCTATATAAACCGGAGGGGTTAGTCCAGAAAGGATATACTCATTATCATAATCATACAGGCTAGGATTATAGGGTTTAGCCATTACGATCTCGTGGTAGATCAACTCTTGTAACACTCATATTCATCTAGATCAATCAAGCAGGACGTAGGGTATTACCTCCATAGAGAGGGCCCAAACCTGGGTAAACATCGTGTCCCCCGTCTCCCGTTACCATCGATCCTAGATGCACAGTTCGGGACCCCCTACCCGAGATCCGCCGGTTTTGACACCGACATGGGGTGCTCGGGCGTCCGGGCTACGTGACGTGGGCCTGACAGATGGGCCGTGAAGATACAAGATAGAAGGCCTTCCCTCGTGTCCGGATGGGACTCTCCTTGGCGTGGAAGGCAAGCTTAGTGTGTGGATATGAATATTCCTTTCTCTGTAAACCGACTCTGTACAAACCCTAGCCCCCTTCGGTGTCTATATAAACCGGAGGGTTTAGTCCGTAGTCACGATCATTATCATACTGGCTAGATAATTAGGGTTTAGCTTTTACAATCTCGTGGTAGATCAACTCTTGTAACCCCTATACTCATCAAAGTCAATCAATCAGGACGTAGGGTATTACCTCCATCAAGAGGGCCCGAACCTGGGTAAACATCGTGTCCCTTGTCTCCTGTTACCATCGATCCTTAGACGCACAGTTCGGGGCCCCCTACCCGAGATCTGCCGGTTTTGACACCGACATTGGTGCTTTCATTGAGAGTTCCAATATGCCGTCGTCGAAAGGCTCGATGGCTCCATCAATCATGTACAACAACGTTGCCCCGAAGGAGATTTTTCTCCCCGCATCTTTGTACTCGGCGGCTTCACACTGCGTGCCAACTCGGTTGGCCACCTGGAGCAGATCAACAACTATGGCCATGGTCACCAGATCAGTTTTGAAAATCTGAACTATGTCGCTGATATCTGAGGAGACTTAATCTTCCAAGGGTTCGCGGCCTCAACCGCCGCTCCGGCCTTAGACCGGGAGCGCGTCATCAGGTCCGAAGACGGGAGTCTAGAGCCCACCGGACTCTCAGCGGCCTTAGATCTCAACACCGAGAGATAGTGTCTCCGACAATCATTGCAAGGCCGGACTCTTCTTCGGATACTACTTCCGAACCCTGGAGGCCCGCGTCATGCGAGCTCGGCCCAGAAACTTCTGACCCTGTCCAAACCCCACTCTTAAACGAGGCTTTGGACCTAATGCAATCCCTCGTCATCACAGAGGAACCGCTTCTAAATCACGCCCAACCCGGACTAGGGGATGGAAATAGGGAAATTTACTTCCCATCCACCACCCACTTCATAGCCACCGTCGAGGACCTAACCGACATGCTTGATTATGCCTCCAAAGACATCGACGATATGGACGACGATGCCGGAGAGGAGTAGGCCCAAAACCCACCGGTCACCGGACGTTGGATGGCCACCTCCTCATATGACATATAAATGGTGGTTACATCTAAAAACGATGACGGCGATGATGAGAAAAACCTAGTAAGGGACTAACCTCCTACGATACTGCCGAAACATCGACGTCAGCAGCTCCGCTCTAAATCGCGTCGCAGCAAGAACAGCAATACCGACACTGAAGACAATGATACTCTGGAGAACACCGAAGACCAAGAAGACCCCATCGAACCAACATCCGAACAGGATGATCGAGAGGACGAGCAAGTTGACCCTGACGAACAAACAGGGAACAATGACTCAGAGGACAACAACTATCTGCCACTCTTCGAAGACGACGTAAGCCTCAGTGACAAAGATTTTATCGTGCCAGAGGAACGCCTCGAACAAGAGCGCTTCAAGCGCCGGCTAATAGCCATGGCTAGAACCCTAGAAAAGAAACAACAGAAGCTTCAAGTTGACCAAGACATGCCCAACGAGAGATGGACTAATGTCCTGGCAACCGAAGAATACGGCCTCGAGCGACCAAAAAAGAGTTACCCGAAGCGCAAGATGCTACCCCAATTCGACGATGAGGCGTTGGAGCCCATACCACCCGTGTGTAATGCCGCTGACGGACCCGATAGACCACCATGTGGCTGGGATAGAACGGCAACTCAAGCCAAACACCAGCTCGCCATAAAAGCAGAGAAACAACAGCTCAGGGATACACATACGACCTACGACAGGACCTGGAAAATAAAGCAGGTCAGACCAGGTCAACCTATGGATTGTGGGGGTGTTCTCCGGCGCGAGAGGAGGGCCATCGAGCCTGGTGCGATAAGCATAACCAACCCCGGGCTGAAAACCACATACGGTACTCCATCCGAACTACATCGTGACATGGCCCGATACAGAGGCGCCACACACCCCCTATGCTTCACCGATGAGGTAATGGAGCACGAGTTCCCTGAAGGATTTAAACCCGTGAACATCGAATCATACGACGACACAACAGATCCCGCAGTATGGATTGAAGATTTTCTTCTCCACGTGGTGATGATCTACACGCCATCAAATACCTTCCCCTAAAGCTTAAGGGGCCAGCTAGGCATTGGTTAAATAGCCTCCCAGAAAACGCTATTGGAAGCTAGGAAGGCTTGGAAGATTCCTTTAGAGACAACTTCCAAGGCACTTATGTGCGGCCTCCGGATGTCGATGACCTCAGTCATATAGTCCAACAGCCCGGAGAGTCGGCCAGGAAATTCTAGACCAGCTTCCTAATTAAAAAGAACCAGATTGTTGACTGTCTGGACGCCGAAGCACTAGCGGCCTTCAAGCACAACATCCGTGACGAATGGCTCGCCCGACACCTCGGCCAAGAAAAGCCGAAGTCCATGGCAGCCCTTACGGCACTAATGACCCGCTTCTGCATGGGCGAGGATAGCTGGCTAGCCCGTAGCGGTAACTTCCGAAGCTCGAAACAGCAACGGAAGGCCCCGACGTAACAAACATAAGCATCAGAGCAATAATGATGATACAGAGAATACGACAGTCAACGCCGAATTCAATGGCTCCAAATCCGGTCAACGGAAGAAGCCATTCAAACGAAACAAAGACGGTTCATCAAGCCTGGACCGAATACTTGATCGACCCTGCAAGATCCACGACACTCCTGATAAGCCTACCAACCATACCAACAGAAGCTGTTGGGTCTTCAAACAGGCCGGCAAGTTAAATGCCGAACATAAGGAGAAAGGGTCGCCCAGTGAGGATGACGACGAGGAACCTCGCGCACCGAAAACAGGGGGTCAGAACAAATTTCCCCCCGAAGTCAAAATGGTGAACATGATATACGTCACCAATACCCCCAAGAGGGAGCGCAAGTGCGCGCTAAGGGACGTCTATGCAATAGAGCCAGTCGCCCCAAAATTCAACCCATGGCCGGCCTGTCCGATCACCTTTGATCGTAGGGGCCATTTGACCAGTATCCGTCATGGAGGTTCGGCCGCATTAGTCCTCGATCCTATCATCGATGGATTTCACCTTACGCCAGTCCTCATGGATGGCGGCAACAACCTTAACCTGCTCTATCAGGACACAGTACGCAAGATCGGTATTGATCCGTCAAGAATCAAGCCCACTAAAACTACCTTCAAAGGAGTGATACCCGGTGTAGAGGCCCACTGCACGGGCTCAATCACATTGGAAGTGGTCTTCGGCTCGCCGGACAACTTCCGCAACAAAGACTTGATCTTCGATATCGTCCCCTTCTGCAGTGGCTACCACACACTGCTAGGACGAACCGCGTTTCGCTCGTTTCAATGCAGTCCCGCACTACACCTATCTCAAACTCAAGATGCCTGGACCACGTCATAACAGTGAATGGAAACATGGAACGCTCCCTGCGCACTGAGGAACACACCGCGACCCTAGCAGTGGAAGTACAGGGTGGCCTCATCAAGCCAACTATTATGTCGGCGGCCAAGTCCTCGGACACTGTCAAACGAGTCCGGACTACCCCACTGTATGATAGTCCAGCTCGTCAGGAGCTCGATTAGCAACTCGGGCTCCATCTCATCCCCTACATAATTGTGGCATATGTACCACACGTACATAATTACGCACTAAAAATACCATGGGAAAAGATGGAGGCACAATAAGGACAATGCCTGCAATACGGCCAGACCCTACCAGGAAACTCACATTCTTCTTCTTCTTCTTCTTCTTCTTTTTATTCTATTTTATTCTTTTAGGTTCCCTCAAACCACATCACCCTTTTGACGGTACCAAGGCCTCTTTCCGTGGCCTATTATGGAAACACCAGTCGATTATCCTCTCGAAGGACAATACACCAAGGAGAAAAAGCAGCATAGACGCGTGCCAGAGTACCTAAAGGATCCTTAAAGATCACCCCCTCCGCTTTCAGGATGCATGCACGGCTACCCCTTGTGTTCGGCATGTAAAATAGCCTTGTTGCTTATTGCACTATTTGTATCAATACGTTTTGACGTATCAATCAGACTACAATGGAAACAATTTTTAGCCCAAGCCTACATGGCGTTGGCTTATTTCTTAACATATGTTTCCCTGTTTTTGTCTGATTTTCATGTACACCTCGGTATGGACTAAATTACCGGGGGATTTATTAAGCCGCGTACATATTTTAAATATTAAAACAAAGCCCGAACACTTTCACAAGTGCAATTCGACGTCCCGAATATAGCATTATATGCATTGTCTCCGAATCATGTCTTTGGTCAATAGTTGGGTTGCCCGACTCTTGTGCTTGCTACCTTACGTTCCATCTGATCGGCTAGGGTAGTAAAGGGAGAACTACTACGATTGTGTTTCTGGTTTACCCGGACAAACACCTCAGTAGATAAAGCCGAAAGCTGACTGTCATGATGCGGCGAGAGCTGGTCAGCTATTCGGTGACTAAGTATAAATCTCTAGCAATTTTTTCCGCATTATGCGATAGGCTGGCCTCCACCCAGTCGGGCATTCACAACACCCAAGTTCATATGATCAAACAATACTAGGGGCTGCGTCCACACTCCCATTATAAAACTCCCATGGCTAAGTGAGGGCGATAAAGCTGTATAGTATGATTGCCTGGTTCACCGCACTAACACCTCCTTCACGGACCAGTACATTGGGTCAAGTGTGTTTAAGTGTTATCCCGAACACCCCCGTACTACCTACGTGGGGGCTGAAGCCGACGACTGGCCAACTCTCAGATATCATAAACAGCCGCACATGAGGAGATATTTTAAAGTAAAATAAGCAATATATCATACATAAGCCTTGTCTCAGGATTGGACAACATAAATACATTCATTCAAAAATTATGTCCTTCAAACATTGGCCCTCTACAATGCGGGATCCCTTCAGGACATCCTCAAAGTACTGCTCCGGCGTGCGATGCTCTTTTCCAGCGGGCGGTCCCTCGGTTGCAAGCTTGACGGCATCCATCTTCGCCCACTGCACCTTGACACGGGTGAAGGCCATCCGCGCACCTTCAATACAGGCCGACCGCTTCATGGCATCAAGCCGAGGGCAGGCGCTGACCAACCGCTTGACGAGACCGAAGTAGCTACTGGGCATGGGTTCGGTGGGCCAAAGACGGATTATCAAATCCCTCATGGACAATTCAGCCACCCTATGCAGTTCGGTCCATTGCTTCAGCTGATCGCTGAGGGGCACATGATGCTCTGGCACAAGGTACTGCGACCAGAACAACTTCCCGTTGAGCCCCCCTCCTCGTCCTGGAAGAACTCCGCGGCATCAGCAACACTCCGGGGCAGGTCCGCAAACACTCCTGGAGAACTCCAAATCCGGGTTAGAAAGATATACCTTTTCTTCACAAATTTGCTTTGCATGTTAAAGGCCTTACTTGCCGCAATTTACCTTGCCTCTTGGATCTCCCAGACAGCGCTTTGGGCTTCGGCCCGGGCTTCCTGTGCACTTTGGAGTGCCTTGGCAAGTTTGGAACTTTGCTCCGAACTCTTGCGCTCTAAGGACTCGCATTTGCCTATGGCATACTTGAGCTCTTGATGGACTTCCTCCACTCGTGATTCGTGTTTAAGGCGGGAGGCGCACTCCTCCTGCGCCTCCTTCCTGGCCTCGACCAGCGCAGTCTTGAGGGCCTCGACCTCAGACGTGTCAGCTACAAACATAATTATGAAACTCATTGATATACTACATCATAGTTGGCATCATTTCAGACGTGCTTAGGTATTACATACCTTGCTTTTCTTCTAGCTTCCACCTTAGCTCGGATGCTTCGGCGGCATGGGCAGCTGATGCCTGCTTCACAACCTACTTGTTCAAACAGATAGGTGCCTTAGTCTCTTGCATGAGTTATTAGATCCTCTGTTCGGTTTTCTTTCCGAACACCGAACAGAGTCTCAGGGGCTACTATCTATACACAGGCATTCTTTTTATACAGCTAAAAAACACAGTAAAGCACATACCTCAAGGCCTCTTAAAAGGCTAGTGTAGGCCTCGCTTAGTCCGCTTTTCACGGACTGAACCTTTTCAATCACCCTACCCATAAGGGTACGATGTTCTTCCACAATGATGGCGCCATGAAGCGCTCTCATCAGAGTGTCCGGCACCTCCGCATTGACAGAGGACACCGATGTTATAGGCGCGCCCTCTTCCGGTAAAAAGGGTTGCTCCTCTATCTCCGGAACCGTGTGGGTTTCCGGAATGACATTTGGTTGGGGTCAAACTGGACATGGCCCCCGTCTCCAGTCTCCATGGGGGATGGTTCCCCCATGTTCTCGGCAGCCGAGGTGTCACCCTTCGGCACCGTCTTGGCAGCCTCCGGCACCTCTCCCGGTCCCAGAAGGGTCCTTTGGGGCGACACCTCGGTGTTGTCCGCTGCAGTGGGGGAGGAAGCTGGTGGAGGCGAATCGCTCTCCATCTTGTTCGGACCCAGTGAATTCCTAGTAGAGGAGGATCGCTGGGGAAGGACCTTAACCGGACTGCAACATACAATTTAAATGCATTACAACTATAAGCCAGAAAAGCTGGACACACACACACACATATATATACCTTTGAATATATATATACCTTTGAATACTTATGATCCAGCCAGGGGCTTCGCCCTGGGGCGCCACTCATCAACGTCCGACTCGGAGTCATCCGTAAGGGAAGTCCTCCATTTCTTGGACACTTCCACCTCTAGATCGGTGGAAGCTTCCCTCTTTTTTTTCTTCTTCTTCTCCCCCTTGGGCGGGGGATTGCTCTCTTCCTCCTCCTCTTCCTCTTCGTCGGGGGTGGAGAGAGTTCCGGTGTCTTCGGACACTATGTCCGAGGCGCCTTTACGGCGGAGGCCACTCTTGGCCTCCTTGCCCTTCTCCTTGGCCTTCATTTCCGGTGCCTGGTACGACGCCGGGACTAGCATCCTCATCAAAAGAGGAGTAGCTTCGTCTTTGGGCAGCGGAGCCAGACAATGAATCCGTTCCGCTTTCTTTGTCCAGCCCTGCAAAAGAAAATGGAGAGTTCAATGTGTTCCTTGGGATCGCAAAGTAATGTTATCAAAGAACATACGGGGATCATAGCGTGGGTGCTATCGTAGCTGAGGTCTTCGGTTGTCTCCGGCCATGACTTCTGGTTCTTGAAGAGCAGCTTCCACATGCCTTCGTGCTTCATGCCAAAGAACCGCTGCAGGGTCCAGGGACCGGCCGGGTCAAACTTCCTCATGGGCTCTTGACGCGCCTGACAGGGGAGTATCCGGCGGAAGAGCATCATTTGAATCACGCTGGCGAGGCTGGTATTTTTAACTACCATGCTCTTGATGTGCTTCTCCAGCATCGTTACCTCATCAGACAACGCCCAGTCCCGGCCCTTGTTGAGCCAGGATGTCAGCCGCATTGGGGGCCCGGACTTGAACTTCATAGGAGCAGCCCATGTGGAGTCACGAGTCTCTGTGACATAGAACCACCCCTGCTGCCATCCCTTCACGGTCTCCACGAAGGTGCCCTTGGGCCAAGTGACATTGGGCAGTTTGCTCACCATAGCGCCACCACAATCCGCGTGCTGGCCGTCCACCACTTTTGGCTTCACATTGAAGACCTTGAGCTATAGGCCGAAGTGGGGGGAAACACGAAGGAATGCTCGCATAGGACGATGAATGCCGAAGTGTTGAGGAAAGAATTCGGGGCTAGATCATGAAAATCTAACCCGTAGTAGAACATGAGACTGCAGACGAAAGGATGAAGGGGAAACCCTAGTCCACGGAGGAAATGAGGGATGAAAACTACCCTCTCATTAGGCTTTGGTGTGGGGATGATCTGCTTTTTGGCCGGGAGCCGATGGCGATCTCCTTGGCCAGATACCCCGCCTCCCGGAGTTCCTTGATGTTTTTCTCCGTGACGGAGGAAGCCATCCACTTGCCCTGCGCTCCGGATCTGGACATGGCTAGAGTACTTTTTGGGAATGGAGAGGATTGAAGCTTGGGCGCTGGAGCTTGAGGGCGGATGGGCTATGGAAGGGGAAGACATGGGGTAAAAAGGGGGAATCTTATCTCCTTATAAAGGCAGTGAATGTCATGCATCCCCTATGAGCCTTAAAGCTCGCCTATTTCCAAGGGTCGTGCAAAACGGTACGGTTGGGTTTCCCAGAACCGTATTGATGAGAATCATGTAATAAGGGGGCACGATCTCTGCTTTGACAAGCCGTGTCGTCGGTGGTTGCGTCTCGAAACATGAAACGGGAGGCCAAAAAACCGTTTGAAATAATAGAATGGCCGAACGTAACGTCTCATCAGTGAAATCTTCGGAGGACAGAACTTATTTGTATTCTAATTCAGAGGTATGACTATTGTACAGAGCCGGATATAGTACTAACGATCAACCGCTTGGAAGTGTTCGGAGGAGGAACCCGCCTTGCAATGCCGAAGACAATCTGCATGCCGGGCACATCGTCATTGAAGACTAGTTCAGGGGCTACTGAGGGAGTCATGGATTATGGGGTCCTGGGGTGTCCGGGCTACGTGACGTGGGCTGGACAGATGGGCCGTGAAGATACAAGATAGAAGGCCTTCCCTCGTGTCCGGATGGGACTCTCCTTGGCATGGAAGGCAAGCTTAGCGTGCGGATATGAATATTCCTTTCTCTGTAAACCGACTCTGTACAAACCCTAGCCCCCTCCGGTGTCTATATAAACCGGAGGTTTAGTCCGTAGTCATGATCATAATCATACAGGCTAGACAATTAGGGTTTAGCTATTACGATCTCATGGTAGATCAACTCTCGTAACCCCTATACTCATCAAAGTCAATCAAGCAGGACGTAGGGTATTACCTCCATCAAGAGGTCTCGAACCTGGGTAAACATCATGTCCCTTGTCTCCTGTTACCATCGATCCTTAGATGCACAGTTCGGGACCCCCTACCCGAGATCTGCCGGTTTTTACACCAACAGGGATGAAGCAGAAGAAGGAGGTGGCCAGGGCCTCTGAGGCCCTACGACCAGCCATGGCTGCTGCGACCCCGGCGCAGGAGGAAAAGGCCGCCTCATGTGCACATGCGATGGATCGGGCCTCTCGAGGCTCAGTGGCCAAGCCTCAGGAGGAGACCACCTCCGTGGCCAAGCAAACTCCGGGGGTGCCCATTTCCGGCACACCCTCTAGGGGTTTGAGGGCTCCGGAGCCCCCTGCCGTCCTTGCGCAGCTGCATCGCCAGCCCAGGTGCTGGTGCCACCCCCTCCCTAAACCGTCACGCTGGTGGATCCTGACTCCTCTGCCATGCCCGGCGCTTTGGAGGAGGCCTCCACTGCGCTGGATCGGCTCCGGGCTGACCTCCAGGGCGCCGACCAACGCATGGTGACGGGGCGTCTAGGGCTGGTCTCAGGGTGGCTCCAGGCCGACTCATCCATCAGGGCGGCCCGGGGCCAGGCCGAGGCTGCCGTCGTCGAGGGTAGGAGGAAGGCTGGTGAGGCCACAACAACTCGCGAAGCAGCGCTGACTGATGCAGCAGTTGGCAAGGAGCACTGCTGCACGGTGGAGGCCGAGCTGAAGGCCCCCCGTGACGAGCAGGCTTCCCACACCCGTCGGCTTGAGGTGCAAGAGGGGGAGCTGAAGGCCCGGGAGACTGCGCTCATCGACCGCGATGTCGAGCTGGAGCAGGCGGCCCAGGAGCAGGCCACGGAGTGGAGCCGCCTGGTGAAGCTGAAGGAGGTGGCGAAGGTGGCCTAGGCGTCCCACGCCAAGCTTGTCTCCGAGGAGAAGGCCCGGCTAGAGGCCAGGGAGAAGTCCATCACCGCGGCTGAGGAGGAGGCCGCACCAGGGCACGACACATTCGTCTCCCTCGAATCGAGGTCCTATGCGGTGCTGCAGGCCCTTTATGGGGAAGGGTATGAGAAGCCGCTGGCGACTCTGGAGGAAGGCCCCGTCGGGCTTCTCCCCAAGCTTTTTGCATCGCTCGAGGGCATCATCGTCGGAGTGGGCCCCATGGTGGAGGGAGAGGCTCACACGCTTTTCACCTTGGCTGCGACGCTCATCTTCAGCCACCTCCACCTTCGGGACCCCAGCTTCGATCTTGGCGTGTTTCTCAAACCTGTAGCCCCTGAGCTCCATGATGCTACCGCCGAGGCCATGGGGAAGCAGGTGGAGGCCCTGCTACAGAAGTTCCTCTGCGTCGACCCCGCGACCATAGCTGGTGGCAAGGATGGCAGCAACGTTGTTGATGACGGGCCTCCCCAGGCGAGCGATGGCGGCGTCCAAGGCTGAAGAAGAGATTAGAAGGCGGCACTTCCCCCCGCTTTAACCCTGCAACATTTACCGTGCCTCGTGGAGGCGTGAGAACTTATGTTCTGAGCTTCAAGAGACAATATGTTTTGTAATAATTTGCTGAAATTTCGTGATTTCCTTTCCGTTTGCTTTAGTGTTCTGCGCCGGCAAGGCCTGGCCCCGCGCATACCTCAGCCACTGTTGGGGCGTCCGGATCACCAAGACGAGACCAAGGGGTGAGGGGCTACGTGACCAGTGAGGCCCCTGAGTCGCGATGCTTAGGGGTCCCCCTTGACGTACGAACAGCCCTCAGGAAGGAGATGTGAGTGTCGTTTTTAGCGTTCCGCGTCGGCAGGGCCCGGCCCCGCGCATACCTCAGCCGCCGTTGGGGCGTCCGGATCATCAGGACGAGACCAAGTGGTGACGGGCTACGTGACCAGTGAGGCCCCTGAGTTGCGATGCTCAGGGGTCCCCCTTGACGTACGAACATCTCTCCATACCTTTCCTCACCGGGCTTTCGCTCGGGAGGGACACACAAAGACCAGGTCCGAGGGACCTGGCGAGGTGGCATATGCCAGGTGTGACCTAAGCGTAGCCCCCGTGCCCATCCCCCTCGCGCAACCTTCCTGAGGGGAAAGCAGTGCGGTGAGGCTGAGCAGCGAGCCTGGTGGGTCTCCTAAGGCTAGTGCAGCCGCTAGGCTGCCCTCAGTTGTTTATTCACCAGCGCGGAGCATGGTGCTTTCGCTCTTGCATGGGCATAGCCGCTCCTCGACCGTGTCATCTGCCAGCATGGAGCATGGGGCTTCCACTGGTACGTGGGTGGGAGCTCCCTCCGAGGGGAGGCTCCGGGGCGCGTACATCCCCGTCCTAGCACGTGGCTTACACAGCAGGACTGGAGGAGGAGTGTATGGGAACTCGTGAGCCAACGCAGGACACACGAGGCCCTACCTCAAGGCGGGTTGCACCTGAATTTGATTTGTAACACTTGCAAGGGTCCTGCGAGATGGTTAGGTAGCCTGCGCCGAGTGAATCTCCTGAGGATATCGCATGAGAAGGCCGAACACCAACGACCCCAGGAGGTGACGTGAACGGGGCCGACACGCCAGACAGAGCTCAGCCATTGGGGTTGTCAACGCCGTAGGGACGGAACCGAGCACAGACGCCGTGCCAGTCTTCTCATGCAAAAATCCTGAAGATAGACAACCGACGCGCGGCTCCCATGGTGGTGAGGCACCGGGTCGTGCACCCTAACTTACCCACTCTTTATTAGCTCATGCGAGAACAAGGCATCAAGGACCATGGGAGGTGACATGCACGGGAGCTGGCCCGCGAGATAGAGCTCAGCCACTTGGGTTTAGCGACACTGCAGGGACGGACCCGAGCACAGACGTCGTGCCAGTCCTTAATCATGAGGCGATCGCGGGTGGGTTCGCAAGGGCGTACGACGTTCATAGCGACAAAGCGCCGGACAGGCAGGTGATGACATAAAGCAACTCATGAAAGGGTAAGGCCAGTTCTGATATATGCGAAAAATGATACATGCTGCAGGGACGGACCCGCACGACTTGGTGATAGTGTAGCCCGAGGGGCGCCCCCAATCTAACAAACCAAAAAGTGTCACCTGGCACCGTTGCTGAAGAAGTGTTGGAGTAGCTGAAGACGTCGTTCCTCACGAACTGTCCAGGTCCTGAGCCTTGTGAGGCTCCGCGGGCCCGGGAGGCTCGCGAGGGTCGTCACCTCCTTCATCTGGACCGCGTTGCACCGGGCCTCGTGAGCCTCCAGGACAGCCCGCATGTGGCGCTGGTGCGCGGCAGCCACAGTCGGTAGACCGAAAGGAATACGAACGTAACTGTGAGGGGGACCTCGCACCGGCCCACTTGGGATGGCCAGAAGAGCTCCTAAGACACGGCCATGTTGAGCCCTAGGATGCCGATGCAGGCGCGCAGCTCGCTGCCCTTGCCAGGGGAGGGAGCTGCGCCGGGTGGTGTGGGGCGACGCTCGCCTCACATGGCTCTTGCTTCCTGAAGATCTTCGATTGTCTGGGTGATGAACTCCTGAGCGCCTGGCACCTTGTGCCCTACGCTCTTCTTGCGGAAGCACGCATTGAAGCATGCCTCCACATGGTGCCCGAACGCCTCCCTCGTGACACTGGACAGTTCCGTGGCCCTCCAGAGGAGGGCGCCCGAGCCCAACCCGAGAGGGATGCCGGGCACGCCTTCCTATGCAAGAGGGGGAGGCGCCCCATCAGTGAGCGCGAGGCCTGAAGCACAATCGTCGGACGCCCCATCCTCTCGAGGTCCTCAACGAAGCAACTGCTTCTTCTTCTTGGGGATGACCTCAGGAGGGCAGACGGCGCCCTCGTCATCTGGGTTCTCGACCACCACAGCCTGATAGGCACGCTTGAGGGAACACACCGCGTCCTTTTTGTCACATGCAACTGTGATGATGCCGCCGCTCCCTGGCATCTTGAGGACATTGTAGCAGTGGTGAACTACGACCATGAACTTCGCCAGGGCTGGATATTCAAGGATGGCGTTGTACGGGAGGCGAATGTGGGCGACGTCGAAGTCGATGAGCTCAGTGTGATAGTTGTCGCGCTTGACGAAGGTGACAGGAAGGCGGATCTGCTCTATGGGGACGGTGGAGCCGTCGGTTACCCCTGAGAAGGGCCTGGTAGGCTGAAGCTAGTCGTACGACACCTGGAGCATGTCGTACGTCTTAACAGAGAGGACATTGAGCCTCGCGCCACCATCAGTAAGTGTCTTGGTGACGAGGACGTTGCTGATGGTGGGCGAGCACGCCGGCAGTGGCTGCGCACTTGAGCTGGTCAGCAGAGTCGAAGGTGATAGTGCACTTGGACCACCTGATCGGACGCATTGCCTCGAGCTTGGGGAGGGCCGCGTTCACCTCGCGAGCAAACTGTTTGAAGATGTGATGGGAGGTAGGGGCCAAAGTGCCTCCTAGGATGCACACGATGGCATGAGGCTCTTGGAATCCCCCGGCCCCATCGTCTTGGTGGTGGTCGTCATTCCTCCTTGGTGGTGGCGGCAGCGGAAGGAGGCCAACATTGCCCCGAGGGTGGTCCTCACAAGGCTGCTCCCTCCAGGGGCCCTCGCGAGGCTAACCCTGCCTGTGATCCTCACGAGGTTGATTGCGCCAGTCCTGGCAGGGGTCGTGGTTGTCCCAGTGCCCCCCACCTCGGCCTCCTCCACGGCCGTAGCCATGGTCATTGCGCTTGGGGCGCTGGCCAAGGCGCCTATCTCGGATATCCATGAGCTCTTGGCAGTCATTGGTGTTGTGGCTGTGCACATTGCGGAAGACGCGGAACGGGCGGCTTCCCTTGGAGGACTCTGGGTGGTCGTAGCCACGCTTCATCTCAGGTTCGGCCGTGAGCATAGCTGGACCCTGGCACTTCACGTCCTTGGCCTTGGCCTTCTTATCTTCTGGATCGGCCTCCGGGAGCTCGAGGAGGGAGAGGCGACCTTCCTTGGCCCTCATGCACCTGGTTGCCATGTTGAACATCTCTAGGGCCAAGCACAGGTCCTCGTCTATGGCGAGCTCTTCCTTCATCTTGATGTCCTGGACGCCATCTGTGAATGCCAAAATGATGGCCTCGTCCGACACCTTCGGAATCTTGAGGCGAATGTTGGTGAATCGTTGGATGTATTTGTGCAAAGTTTCCCCTGGCTGCTGCTTGATGCACCGCAGGTCACCCGCAGCTGGAGCGCGGTCGCGAGTGCCCTGGAATTTGGCGATGAAGCGCTCTCGCATTTCATCCTAGGAGGAGATCGATCCTGCAGGGAGGTTCAGGGGCCACTAGCGCGCGCCATGCTTGAGGGCCATGGGGAACCAGTTCCCCATGACCTTCTTGTCGCCGTTGGCCGCCTCGATGCTCAGCTCATAGAGATGGAGGAACTCGGTAGGGTCCGGAGTGGCGTCATAGCGTGGTGGCAGGTCCGGCTTGAACTTCCCGGGCCAGACGACGCGACGCAGCTCCGGGGTGAACACGTGGCAGCCCACTATGCTCACGGGAGCCCGTCGCAGAGGTGGAGTCTGGTCTAGGCGCTCGCGCGCCGCCGCCTTAGGCGGCATGTGGTCTTGACGTGGTGGTGCTAGGAGCACACGCGCCTCTCCTTGAGGCCGCTGCACTACTTGGCAGCTTTCCTCGTCGCGCGTCGGCGCCCTGCGCGCCGGGTCGCACCGTGGGGCCTCGCGCCTTTGCTCGAGGACAACATCTCGTCTGGGTGGTGGAGGAGGTGCACCGCGGGCCACATCGCCCACCAGAGGCGACGGGGGAGGCAGCGAGTGAGACGGCGCAGGGGCCTCCCCAGGAGCGCTGACGAGCTCAGCGATGCAGTCCAGCCAATCCTCATAGAGGTCGTCGGTCGGGCGATAGCACAAAAGCTCGCGTGCCATGAGCAGCACAGCCCGTGCATCCGCTGGCCTGTGGTGAGCATGGGAAGAAGAAGCAGCCGCCGGAGTCAACGACGGGGTGGCGGTGCATCCATCACGCCGCACAGAAGGCTGCAATGATGAAGCCTGCAGCTCATGGACCGCGGGGCCGGTGGCGGCATTTGCCACAGGCGATGGGGAATGAAGGGGGGCACCATCGCCTGCAGGTGCCGTCTGGGCGACGCAGGCAGCGAGGGCAGCCCGGCGCTCAGCACGAACTCCACGAGCGTCGGCCATGTGGACTGCGGAACGGTGGCGAATCGACTAGTGAGAGAGAGAGAGAGAGAGAGGCTCCGATGCACCCCTACATGGCACGCCAAATGTCAGATTCGGGGCTCCGCAAACCCAAGAAAGATTCGAATTCTAGGGTGCGTGCAAAGAACTCGATCTCCCCAGTCTTCCAACTTGTTGCCAATCTCACGGCCTAGCTTGATGAAGAAGAAAGGAGAGGGACAAGGTAGTTTACCCAGGTTCGGGCCACCTTGCAGCGTAATACCCTACTCCTGCTTTCTGGTGGATTAGCCTCGAGGTGGGCTGAGGATGAACTAGTATAGAGGAAGAATAACCTCGGGAGGCGTGTTCTTGTGTTTGGGTGTGCTGGTGAGGAAGGAGTGGATTTGATGGGATCCCCCACTCTATGGTGGTGGCTAACCTATATTTATAGTGGCCTTGGTCCTCTTCCCCCAAAACGAAGGCGGGAAGGGATTTCACAACAGCCAAGTTTGATGGGAGACAAATAGTACATCCTATCCCGACGAAAGGTGGTCTTCGCCTGCGAAGCTTCTGGTCGTGACGTCATGGTGGGCTCAGCGATGACCTCCATCCTGCCGTCCTGGCGGTCTTGGTCTTGTAGGTGGAAATGGAAACCTTTGGCTGATTCCTCGGGACTCCGTGCCTGCGCTTGCCTCTTTACCACCAAAGAGGAAACATGTTGTACTGCGCCCCCTGGCGCCCGTCTGTCCTTGGTCGTCATGGCTTGCGTCATCCTAGCCTCGTGAGGTGGATGGCTGCATAGAAATCTCCGCTCCTCAGGAGCCGGCCTAGGGAGGCTGCTCCCTTTGGAGGTCTTGATGTCGTCCACCTTGCGAGGCTTGGCCCCTCGCTAGGGTCTTGTGTTGTCGATGCTGAAGGTGGGCCATACCAGGCCACTGATGGAGCCACACCGTGGGCCATAGGCAGGAAAGTCTGGGTACCCCTGTTCCCAGAACGCCGACACATGCAAACACTCAACATAATGTTAGATCTGGATGTGTATAGGTAAAGAAGAGAACCAATCGTTGAACAATAAGCCTTCTGATCATAATACTCACCGTACACATCTGCATCCAGCTTACCATTCGTGGGCATAGGTGTTTTGTAGCCCTTCATTTTGGAATCTTGCATTTTGAACTTCTTCAGGAATTGTTTAAGATATTTCTCCTGAGATATGAAAATTCCATTTGCATGTTGACAAATTGGCAGTCCGAGAAAGAACTTAAGTTCACCCATCGTAGACATTTGATATTTCTCGGACATCATGTTCCCGAACTCTAATCTGAAAGCATTGTTAGTACAACCAAAGATAATATCATCCACATAGATTTGACATACGAATAGATCATTATCAACATCATGAGTGAAAAGTGTGGGATCAGTGGATCCTGGCTTGAACCCTTTGTCGAGCAATGTCACATCCCTAGCTTCTGGTACTGCCTGGTGTTTTGCATCTTGTTGCATCATGTTTAAATTATATTTGAATTTGAAATGGGGATTGATCAAACCCTAGCACTTTGAAATTCAATTAGGTCTAGTAAAAAAATGCTTTCAATGAACCAAAGTACCCTTCATCAATGTTTGCTAATTTTGGCAAGGCTTTGGATCCAAACAAAAAATATTGAACATTTTAAGGAATATTTTGGGCACTGAAATTAAATCATATTGTATTCAAATTTGAATTTATATTCCTAATATATAGAATATATTTTGAAATGTATCATAAATATTTGTGTGCACTTGGAAAAGTCCATATAAGCCGCATAGGTATTTATAGAAAGTTTTGGCAATGATTTGTGTTTGTTTTGAGTTTAAACAATGGCAAAACAAAACAAAACAGAAAAGAGAATAGAAAAACAGAAACAAAAGAAAAACGAAAGGCCACCAGGCCTCTTATCCGCACCCACCTGGCGGCCCACCTACCTGGTCCAGCCCACCTACCCCCACCACGCCGTCGTCCTCCTGCCAGTAGGAGCAGGTGCGTGTCGAAGCATGCGCAGCTACGGCCACCTACTACTTTGTGCAGGAGGCCCGTCCTTCTCCCTGATCCCGCGTTTGGAGACGCCCAGAGACCCCCTGACCCCTCTCTCTCTCTCTCACCCGCAACCTCTCCCCTCCCCTGGCTCTCTCTCTCTCTCTCTCACCGACCGAGCGCCACCGTCGCTGCCCCTCGCTGCCCTCGCAGCCACCGCCCACCCCTTGCCTCCCTAGCCGTCCAACTGCTCCGCCAAGACGCCGCGGGCCTATCCACCGAAGCAAGCAAGCTCGGGACACGCTGCTTCGTCGCCATCGTCTTCATCTTCAACGTCGGCCATCGGAGGGAGCCGCCATCGATCTGTCGCCTGCCGGTCGTCCCCGAGCTCTCCGAGCCCCAGTTCTACTCCCTGTGAGGCCGCCGTCGTTTCCCCTCTCTCCTCTCTGTTAATTTTGTCCCCTAGACCCGATCCCCATCGACGCCGTACTCCGGCCGCCGCCCAACTCGCCGTCCCCGCCGTTGCACTCCACCCCAGCGCCGCCCGAGGCCACCAACGGACGCGCCTTGTTGCGCCGCTTCCAACGCGCCTGGCCGCGCGACCTCTCGTCGCCGGAGTTGGCCAGACGAGAAACCTCGTCGTGCTCTATTTACGCCAGTGGTTAAACGCCGACGATGATGACATGACACCGTCATTAGCAGTTAATGACCCTGCTAATTAACCCACACTCTCACTGACGTGCGGGCCCCGATGCCTAACTTACCAGCTAACAAAAATAGATTAAGATTAATCTAAACACAGTGGCCCCACGCGTCGGTGTTGACCTCGCTGACGTGGCCGTTGACCGGACCCACCTGTCTGTGACACTAAATGTCACTGGGTCACTGACAAGTGGGTCCCACTGGTCAGGTTTGACCTGGACCGTGCCCGGTTGACCTGCTGACGTCATGATGGTGTCAGGCTGACGCAATAACCCTTTTCTGGAATTTAAATAAATCTTAAATGATTTATTTATTTCATAAAATATCCAAAACTTTGAAAAATCATAGAATAACTCCAATGGAAATAAGTTATATATGAAAAATGACCAGAAAAATATGAAGAATCTGTTTATGCCATGTTCATGCATGTTTGAGCAAGCTAACATCACTGTTTAGGACAAACTATGTAAATGACATTTGATTATTCACATATGAAGTTTGAATTTGAACCTTGGGTTCAAACCAACTTCATCTAATCTGGACTCTAGTTGCATTAGCTCAAACACAAGCATATTGCCATGTCATGATCATGCATCATATTGTTGCATTGCATTGATTGTGTCCCTCTCTGTTTGCCGGTAACCATCCCCTCTCAGTAGACGATGTTTCCGATGACGTGATCGATGACACTGATGAAGAGCTATATTATCTTCAGAAGTGCCAGGCAAGCAAAAACCCCTTGTTCATTCCGATACAATCCCACCCTCTCGCTCCTGCTCTCTTTTACTGCATTAGGACAACAACGTTTCAACTGTTACATGCTGTGGTAGCCGAACCCCTTTCCTCTGCATGACCTGTCATTGCCACAGTAAATAGATGAAACCCACTAGCATGAGTAGGAGTTGTTTGAGCCCTGATGTGCCTACTCATTCATGCTTGTTTGTCATGCCTGCTATTGCTTAGAGTTGAGTCAGGTCTGATTCATTGGGGATAAATTGGAATGTGGTGAACATGTCCTACCGTTGAGAGCTAAGTGTGTGAACATGATTTGGTAAAGGTAGCGGTGAGAGGCCATGTAGGAGTACATGGTGGGTTGTCTCATTGCAGCCATCCTTAGGAACTGAGTTCTGTGTTTGTGATCCATGAACAGTTACTACCACACATTGGGCTCCGGGCGCTCCAAGCTCTCTCGACTTATTAATCAACCTGATCTCTATCCAGGAGTTGCAACTAGTTTCTGGTGTTTGTAGGTAGTGCTAGTTGTCTACCAAGTGGCACCCGGTACAGGTGGGCTTGGGACAGACTAGGCACAGTGGCACGGTGTACCAAGTGGCACCCCGATGGTGGGCTTGGGAACCCTGTACACATCGTTTGGGGCCGTGAGCGACACCCCGGCCGGATCTCCTTGCGGATGGAACCCGAATAGGCGATAAACCTGGACTAGAGACTTGTGTGGTTAGTCAGGTCGTGGCCGACTCCCTCACCAGGCTTCCGCTTGAAGGTTGCCGAGGTACACGACGTGTACATGGTGGTAAGTGGCGAGAGCGTGTGTGAAGAAGTACACCCCTGCAGGGTTATCATTATCTATTCGAATACCCGGATTCCTCGGATATGGAAACTTGAACCCCTTGAATAGTTCATAGACATGTGAAAGTGGATACTCTAAAATGCGCAAGATAAGTGTGAGTGCTATGGATGGCCTTCTCATAGGGAGACGGGAGCGGATCCATAGTGGAGTATTGATATGGTGAATATGTGGACTCGTGTGCACCACCTCAAAAGAGTTACTTGCAGTCGTAGTTTAGGTTAGCCACTGAGTCAAAGCTGGCTTACTGTAGTTAAACTGCACCACCCCTTTGTTGATACCGATGCATATGTAGATAGTTCTGATGTAAGTCTTTCTGGGTACATTTGTACTCACGTTTGTTTTTTTATGTTTTGCAGAGAGACTTCAGTCTCGCTAGTAGTTCCATGTGGACTTCGACGTTTAGCTTGTTACCTCAGCTACGATCTTGTACCCTTGGGAGGGTCTTGTAAATAGTCAGGCTTCTCAGCCTTCTTCATTTGCAGTTGTCTATACTCAGACAAGTTAAGCTTCCGCATGTGCTTGTTGCTTGTATGCTCTGTATGTTGGGTCATGAGACCCATGTTTGTATTATCTGGCTCTTCGGAGCCTAATGAATAAATACTTGAGTCGTAGAGTTATGTTGTGATGCCATGTTGTATTTACACATATCGAGAATATTCTGTGTATGATTGAAATGCTTGGTATGTGTGGGATCCGATAACCTATTTGTTCATCCTTGGTAGCCTCTCTTATGGGGAAATGTAGTCTTGTGCTTCCATGAGCCATAGTAGTCCGCTACAGCCTGGTTCACCGGAGTCCTGCTAGCCCAGCACTACTGCTCCGAAACACTTGACTGGCCGGCATGTGATTCATTTGTTCCTGTGTCTGTCCCTTCGGGGAAATGTCACGTGGTGACATCCGGAGTCCTGCCTAGCCTGCTACAGCTTGGTTCATGGAGTCTTGTTAGCCCAGTGCTACAGCCCGGATTCGCACATTGCTGACCGACATGCTCGATGTTGATTCATGTACGCCTGTCCCCGTAAGTTAGTGCCACTTTGGGTTCACGACTAGTCATGTCGGCCCGGGTTCTCTGTCATATGGATGCTAGCGACACTATCATATACGTGAGCCAAAAGGCGCAAACGGTCCCGGGCCATGGTAAGGCGACACTCGTGGTAATACCATGCGTGAGGCCGCAAAGTGATATGAGGTGTTACAGTCTAGATCGGTGTGACTTAGAATCGGGGTTCTGACAAGCAAAAACTTCTTCAAGGTGCCATACCATGCTCGAGGGGTTTGTTTTAGCCCATATAGAGCCTTTTTCAACCTAAAAACTTTGTGAGGAAACTCAGGGTGTTCAAAGCCAGGTGGCTGTCTAACATACACTTCCTCATCAATTTCACCATTGAGGAAGGCACTTTTCACATCCATTTGATAAAGCAAGATATCATTGTGATTTGCATAAGCGAGAAGAATACGAATTGCCTCAAGGTGTGCAACATGATCATATGTTTCACCAAAATTAATACCTTCTACCTGTGTGTACCATTGAGCAACAAGACGTTCTTTGTTTCTCACCACAATGCAATTTTCATCTTGCTTATTGTGAAAATTCCATTTTGTGCTGGTGATGTTGAGCTTCTTAGGATTCAGTTTGTCAACCAATTCCCATACATCATTTAGTTCGAATTGCACCAACCCCTCTTGCATAGCATTCATCCAATCTGGATCATTGATGGCTTCTTCATACTTGGTAGGTTCTGCTAATGAGACAAAGGAGAAACTGCCACAATAGTTAGCTAAACAAGTGTGTGAATGAGTTGTGGGTCGATAACCTGTATTCTCAAGTTCATCGAGAATTAATGAAGGATCAACTCAATTAGCCACTTGTGGATGAAGATTTTCATCTTGATGCTCATTATCATTTTCATCAGCATCAACATTTGTATCACCATTCCCTTCGGAATTGCCATTTTGATCGGCATTTGGAATTTGATTACCATTTGCATTTGAAGTGGCATTTGCTTCAGTAGTGGCTTGCCGAGTTCTGCTTCGAGTCATAGGGGCATCATCATCTGAGGATTCAGGTGTATTTCCTTCGACTGGCTTGATGCTCCCAATAGCCATTTGCCGAATAGCATTCGAAATCAGTGGTTCATCTATCACATTTACCAGGTGCTCCTTTTGGGAGCCATTAGATTCATCAAATCGCACATTTACCATTTCCATAACTTTCCCGTGGTGAGAGTTATAAACATGATAAGTGTGCGAGTTCAAGCCATAACCAAGAAGAAAGGCTTCATGTGCCTTAGGTCCAAACTTGGAAGAATTATTGATATCAAGAATGTAGCAAGGTGCACCAAAAAAATGTAAATAAGAAACATTCGGTTTCTTGCCAGTGATAAGCTCAAATGAAGTTTTCTTAAGGAACTTGTGAAGATAAACATGATTGATAACATGGCAAGCAGTGTTAATAGCATCAGCCCATAAGTGAATAGGAGTTTTATACTCACTGAGCATTGTTCTCGCCATTTTGATGAGAGTTTGATTCTTTCATTTAACAACTCCATTCTATTGGGGAGTGTATGCGGCAGAGAACTCACGAGTAATACCATTTTCGTCGAGAAATTCATCGATATGAGTATTTTTGAACTAGGTTCCATTGTCATTTCTGAAGTGCTTAATTCGCACATCGTATTCATTCTGGGCGTTCTTGGCGAAGCTTTTGAAGATATGTTGGATGCAGGTTTTGTCTTAAAGAAAGAATACCCAAGTGTATTAAGAGAAATCATCAACAATAACCAGACCATAATGACTGCCACCGAAACTTGCATAGTTTTGAGGACCGAATAAATCCATATAAAGAATTTCCAGAGGTCTTGTTGTGGTCATAACAGTCTTTGATGAGTGATGCTTCTTGGCCAATTTACCAACCTCACATGCAACACAAAGACGATCCTTGTCGAATCTTAAACCAGGAATGCCACAAATATGATTTTTATTTACTAGGGTCAGCAAATTCCTCATACCTACATGACCAAGCCTTTGGTGCCACAACCAACCTTTGGTTGCTTTTGCAAGCAAACAAGTTTGGACTGAGGGACCCTTAGACAAATCCACAATATATAGATCACCTTTTCTAATTCCCTCGAAGACGAAGGAATTGTCAGAGGCCATGAAGACAACACATTTGGATATAGAAAATAGAACTAGCATACCTAGATCACATAGCTTGCCAACTGACATAAGATTGAATCCAAGAGACTGAACAAGTAAAACATCATCAATGGACTTGTCTCTGGATATAGCAATTTTACCTAGCCCAATTACCTTTCCTTTGTTGTTTTCGCCAAAAGTGATATACTTCAGAGGAGAAGCAGTTAAGTTGGGGTCGACAAAAAATGACTTGTCTCCGGTCATATGACTAGTGCATCCACTATCCATTATCCATTCGGTATACCAGGAGACATAGTCCTGCAGAAGAATTAGGCTTTCTTAACCACCCACATCTTTGCAGGTGGCTTCAAAACAGCAGAGCGAGTAGGATATGATTTCTTTCGATAAACATAATTGTTGCTCGAGTAAGTGTGAACATGATCGAAAGAATAAGCATTGAAATTCCTTCCAGATGAATGAGCATAGTGATTGAATGGGGTATGCATATACTCATTCTGTTGAACTTTTTCAAGGAAGTAACGAGCATTTTGAGCCTGCATGGTTAGTAACGCGGTAATAGGTAATGCTTCAATAGTTTTCTTAGACACCCATATAGCTTCCTTTCAGGGGCCATTCCTGCTGTTTGGTCCAACATAGCGAGCAACAGCCTCACCATGTTGATTTTTGAATAGCTTATAGTTGTCCAGAGAATCATCATAAAGATATTCAGGGATGGGAGAGTTATATCCTAAAAGTAATGCTGGATTGAGCGTTTTGCTCTTTGCAAGCACCCACACAGTGCGAGGATATTGATGAGGTCCCAGTATGAACCATTTTCATTCAGTTTCCTTTCGAAACTGATACCTTCTTTCCTGGGATTTTTGTGAAGAATAGCTTTCTCCAGAACATCACACTAGCATTCCTGTCTGAAGAAGATCCTTCAACCTAGCATTTTCATCAGACACAGAACCATTTTCCTCGATCGAGGGGTTAGCATTCACAGATGATTCATCATTGGTTCGTTCAAGGCATTTTAAACAGGGTGGCTCAAACACTTCAGCTTTCTCATTAAATTGTTGGGTGAGAAGAAAATTTTCCCAGATCAAATCCTCATGAGCCTCTCTCGCGCCTCGAGTTCCTATTTCCTTTTCAGGTAATCATAGGTTAATATTTCGTGGTCGGCTGAGAGAAAATCATGAAGATTTGACGGTTCTTTCATTCGTGACTTGAGAGTAGAATACTCCTCAACGACTGATTTTTCTCCATCTCCTCATCCAACAACCCTTCAGACTTCCTTAGGGTTTTCTCAATTTGCTCAAGAGAGTTTTGTTGAATATTGGCAATTTTGATCAATTAAGCATGATCATCGTCATCAGAAGAATATTGATCACTGGAGTGAACTTTGTGATATTTGGAGGATACCTTTTCCTTCGAGGCTTTGGCCATGAAGCAGTAGGCAGGAGATTCATCGTCGCTTGACGGATTCCCGAAGAAGTTTGTTGCAGGGGAAGAGGCATATGCTATGCCAGCCATACCGGAGCCGAAATCCTCATGGATTCACCAGCTTCTTCGGATTTTGACGATTCTTCTTCATTATAATCCATTTCCTTGCCAATGTACGCCTTGGCCTTGTGAGAGTTATTCTTGTGGTTGGAGGAGGACTTGGAAGGGTTCCTTGATGAAGATCTTGACAAAGATTTTGAAGTGGAGTTGTCCTTCTTCTGGAAGAATTTCTACGTTTTCTTCTCATCATCTGAGTCATAGTTCTTGCTCTTGCTTTTGCTTTTGCCTCGATAGTTGCTAGAATCATATATTCCACTAGCATGAATTTCAGCTTCCCGGAGAGGGAAGTCCGAAATGAAGTGTCCAGGCTTTTTGCACTTGAAGCAGGTGTATTCTCCCATAGGTTTTGATGAAGATTTTGAACCGCCAGAGTTGCTCGAACCTTTCTTCTGGAACTGGATCTTCCTGTGAAGGTGCTGGAATCTCTTCGTGATTAATGCAAGATCTTTGCTGAGCCTTTCTGGGTCATCTGAATCATCTTCGGCATTTCCATCGGAGGAAGAATCAGCCACGTCCTTGAGAGCGTGATTTTTGCGTTGACTTGAGCCATACAGATCTCTTTTCTCTTCTTCTTGTTCCTTGTGGGTGTTCAGTCTTTCCAAGATATTAGCAGAGTTGAGGGTTTTGAAATCAGTTCTTTCACGAATCATGAAGACAAGTGTGTCGAATGAACTGTCAAGTGATCGGAGGAGTTTCTTCACAACTTCATGGTCAGTGATGTCTTTGGCGCCGAGACCTTGAAGCTCATTTGCTATTTCACTCAAACGATCGGAAGTTTGCTGGCAGATTTTATTTCCAATGAGCTTGAATCGATTGAATTTTGCTCGAAGAGTATAAATTCGAGCTTCTTTCTGAGTTGAAACACCTTTGTTTATGTCGTGGAATTGTCACGATAGATGTCCTAGTGGGAGGACTTAGTCGTGAGGCCAACGCATCTATGTGGTAGCTTGTGAGGGGTTGAGTGAGACGAGAGAGGCGAGGTTTTTACCCAGGTTCGGCCCCTCATGGTGGAGGTAAAAGCCTACATCCTGCTTCATTGATATTGAGGATGATGATCACGATTATAAGGGTTCTCTATCTCGAGAGTGCTACCTCTTGAGCACTGCGTTGGTTTTCCCCGAAGAGGAAGGGATGATGTAGGAGTAGCGTAAGTATTTCCCTCAGTGTTTGAGAACCAAGGTATCAATCCAGTAGGAGGCTACGCGCGAGTCCCTCGTACCTGCACAAAACAAATAAATCCTCGCAACCAACGTGAATAAGGGTTGTCAATCCCTACACGGCCACTTACGAGAGTGAGATCTGATAGATATGATAAGATAATATTTTTGGTATTTTTGTGATAAAGATGCAAAGTAAAATAAAGGAAAAGTAAAAATCAAAGGAAATAACTAAGTAGTAGGAGATTAATATAATAAAGATAGACCCGGGGGCCATAGGTTTCACTAGTGGCTTCTCTCGAGAGCATAAGTATTCTACGGTGGGTGAACAAATTACTGTTGAGAAATTGACAGAATTGAGCATAGTTATGAGAATATCTAGGTATGATCATGTATATAGGCATCACATCGGAGACAAGTAGACCGACTCCGGCCTGCATCTACTACTATTACTCCACTCATCGACCGCTATCCAGCATGCATCTAGAGTATTAAGTTAGAAACAGAGTAACGCATTAAGCAAGATGACATGATGTAGAGGGATAAACTCATGCAATATGATGAAAACCCCATCTTGTTATCCTCGATGGCAACAATACAATATGTGCCTTGCTGCCCCTACTGTCACTAAGAAAGGACACCGCAAATTTGAACCCAAAGCTAAGCACTTCTCCCATTGCAAGAAAGATCAATCTAGTAGGCCAAACCAAACTGATAATTCGAAGAGACTTGCAAAGATAACCAATCATACATAAAAGAATTCAGAGAAGATTCAAATATTGTTCATAGATAGACTTGTTCATAAACCCACAATTCATCCGTCTCAACAAACACACCGCAAAAAGAAGATTACATCGAATAGTTCTCCACAAGAGAGGGGGAGAGCATTGTATTGAGATCCAAAAAGAGAGAAGAAGCCATCCAGCTAATAACTATGGACCCGTAGGTCTGTGGTAAACTACTCACACTTCATCGGAGGGGCTATGGTGTTGATGTAGAAGCCCTCCGTGATCGATGCTCCCTCCGGCGGAGCTCCGGAACAGGCCCCAAGATGGGATCTCGTGGATACAGGAAGTTGCGGCGGTGGAATTAGGTTTTTGGCTCTGTATCTGATCGTTTGGGGGTACGTAGGTATATATAGGAGGAAGGAGTACGTCGATGGAGCAACAGGGGGCCCACGAGGGTGGAGGGCGCGCCTGGGGGGTATGCGCGCCCCCTACCTCGTGGCCTCCTCTTTTGTGTCTTGACATAGGGTTCAAGTCTCCTGGGTCTTGTTCGTTGAGAAAATCACGTTCCCGAAGGTTTCATTCCGTTTGGACTCCGTTTGATATTCCTTTTCTTCGAAACTTAAAACAGGCAAAAAACAACAATTCTGGGCTGGGCCTCCGGTTAATAGGTTAGTCCCAAAAATAATATAAAAGTGGATAATAAAGCCCAATAATGTCCAAAACAGTAGATAATATAGCATGGAGCAATAAAAAATTATAGATACGTTGGAGATGTATCAAGCATCCCCAAGCTTAATTCCTGCTCGTCCTCGAGTAGGTAAATGATAAAAACAGAATTTTTGATGCGGAGTGCTACTTGGCATAATTCTAATGTAATTCTTCTTAATTGTGGTATGAATATTCAGATCCCAAAATATTCAAGACAAAATATTAATATTGACATAAAAATAATAATACTTCAAGCATACTAACAAAGCAATTTTGTCTTCTCAAAATAGCATGGCCAAAGAAAGTTATCCCTACAAAATCATACATCTGGCTATGCTCCATCTTCACCACACAAAATATTTAAATCATGCACAACCCCGATGAGAGTGATGGAAGGGTGAGAGTGCGTATAATCCATGGACTCAACATTAGTCATAAACAACTCATATACTTATTGCAAAAATCTACATGTTATCAAAGGAAAGTATTATGCACATGCTCCTAGGGGGATAGATTGGTAGGAAAAGACCATCGCTCATCCCCGACCGCCACTCATAAGGAAGACAATCAATAAATAAATCATGCTCTGACTTCATCACATAACGGTTCACCATACGTGCATGCTACGAGAATCACAAACTTTAACACAAGTATTCTTCAAATTCACAACTACTCAACTAGCACAACTTTAATATCACCATCTTCATATCTCAAAACAATTATCAAGCATCAAACTTCTCATAGTATTGAACACACTCATAAGAAAGTTTTATTATTAATCTTGTATAACAAGCATATTAGGATTTTAAGCAAATTACCATGCTATTTAAGACTCTCAAAATAATCTAAGTGAAGCATGAGAGATCAATAGTTTCTATAAAACAAATCCACCACCGTGCTCTAAAAGATATAAGTGAAATACTAGAGCAAAACTACATAACTCAAAAGGTATAAGCGAAGCACATAGAGTATTTTAACAAATTCCAAATCATATATGGCTCTATCAAAAGGTGTGTACAGCAAGGATGTTTGTATTAAACTAAAAAGTAAGGACTCAAATCATACAAGACGCTCCAAGCAAAACACATATCATGTGGCGAATAAAAATATAGCTCCAAGTAAAGTTACCGATAGAAGTAGACGAAAGTGGGGATGCCTTCCGGGGCATCCCCAATCTTTGGATTTTAGGTGTCCTTAGATTATCTTGGGGGTGCCATGGGCATCCCCAAGCTTAGGCTCTTGCCACTCCTTGTTCCATAATCCATCAAATCTTTACCCAAAACTTGAAAACTTCACAACACAAAACTTAAAGTAGAAAATCTCGTGAGCTCCGTTAGTGAAAGAAAACAAAAGACCACTTCAAGGTACTGTAATGAACTCATTATTTATTTATATTGGTGTTATACCTACTGTATTCCAACTTCTCTATGGTTTATAAACTATTTTACTAGCCATAGATTCATCAAAATAAGCAAACAACACACGAAAAACAGAATCTGTCAAAAATAGAACAATCCGTAGTAACCTGTAGCTAGCGCAAGATCTGGAACCCCAAAAATTATAAAATAAATTTCTGGACGTGAGGAATTTATCTATTAATCATCTGCAAAAGTAATTAAATAAATATCACTTTCCAAATAAAAATGGAAGCAGTTCTCGTGAGCGCTAAAGTTTCTGTTTTTTACAGCAAGTGTAACAAGACTTTCCCCAAGTCTTCCCAACGGTTCTACTTGGCACAAACACTAATTAAACACAAAAAACACAACCAAAACATAGGATAGATAAATTATTTATTACTAAACAGGAGAAAAAATCAAGGAATAAAAATAAAATTGGGTTGCCTCCCAACAAGCGCTATCGTTTAACGCCCCTAGCTAGGCATAACAAGCAAGGATAGATCTAGGTATTGCCATCTTTGGTAGGCAATCCATAAGTGGCTCTCATGATTGATTCATAAGGTAATTTAATTTTCTTTCTAGGAAAGTGTTCCATGCCTTTCCTTAATGGAAATTGGAATCTAATATTTCCTTCCTTTATATCAATAATTGCACCAATCGTTCTAAGGAAAGGTCTACCAAGAATAATAGGACATGAAGGATTGCAATCTATGTCAAGAACAATAAAATCTACGGGCACATAATTCCTATTTGCAACAATAATAACATCAATAATTCTTCCCATAGGTTTCTTAATAGTGGAATCCGCAAGGTGCAAGTTTAAAGAGCAATCATCAAAATCATGGAAACCTAACAAATCACACAAAGTCTTTGGAATCGTGGAAACACTAGCACCCAAATCACATAAAGCATAGCATTCATGATATTTAATTTTAATTTTAATAGTTGGTTCCCGCTTATAATAAATCTTTCTAGTGATAGAAACTTCCAATTCAAGTTTTTCTTCATAAGATTGCATCAAGGCATCAACGATATGTTTAGTAAACGCTTTATTTTGACTATAAGCATGAGGAGAATTTAGCACGGATTGCAACAAGGAAATACAATCAATCAAAGAGAAATTTTCATAGTTAAATTCCTTGAAATCCATAATAGTGGGTTTAGCAACATCTAGGGATTTAATTTCTTTAATCCCACTTTTATTAATTTTAGCATCAAGATCAAAAAATTCTGAATTCTTGGAACGCCTTCTAGGTAAAGGTGGATCATATTCAGTCCCATCATTATCAAGATTCATATTGCAAAACAAAGATTTAATAGGGGACACATCAATAACTTTTAGATCTTCATCATTATTTCCATAGGAACTAGAAGAACACGCTCTTATAAAGGCATCTATTTTAGCACGCATCCTAGCAGTTCTTTCTTTGCACTAATCAATGGAAATTCTCATGGCTTTGAGAGACTCATTGATATCATGCTTAGGTGGAATATATCTAAGTTTTAAAGAATGAACATCAAGAGAAATTCTATCAATGTTCCTAGCCAACTCATCAATCTTAAGCATTTTTTCTTCAATCAAAGCATTAAAATTCTTTTGCGAAGTAATAAATTCTTTAATATTAGATTCAAAATCAAAGGGCATCTTATTATAATTTCCATAGGAATTGTTGTAGGAATTACCATAATTATTAGATGGATTACTTGGATAAGGCCTAGGATTAAAATTTCCTCTATACGCGTTGTTACCAAAATTGTTCCTACCAACAAAATTCACATGCATAGATTCATTATTATTCTCAATCAAAGTAGACAAGGGCATATCATTAGGATCAGAAGAAACACTCTTATTAGCAAATAATTTCATAAGTTCATCCATCTTTCCACTCAAAACATTAATTTCTTCTATCGCATGCACCTTTTTATTAGTAGATCTTTCAGTATGACATTGAGAATAATTAACCATAATATTATCTAGGAGTTTAGTAGCTTCTCCTAAAGTGATTTCCATAAAAGTGCCTCCCGTGGCCGAATCTAAAAGATTTCTAGCAGCAAAATTCAATCCGGCATAAATTTTTTGTATAATCATCCACAAATTTAAACCATGAGTAGGGCAATTACGTATCATTAGTTTCATTCTCTCCCAAGCTTGTGCAACATGTTCATGATCAAGTTGCTTAAAATTCATAATATTGTTTCTAAGAGAGATGATCTTAGAGGGAGGAAAATACTTAGAGATAAAAGCATCATTGCACTTATTCCATGAATCAATACTATTTTTAGGCAAAGACGAAAACCAAGCTTTAGCACGATCTCTAAGTGAAAAAGGAAATAGCTTCAATTTAACAATATCATTATCCACATCTTTCTTCTTTTGAATATCACACAAATCAACGAAGCTATTTAGATGGGTAGCGGCATCTTCACTAGGAAGGTCAGAAAAGGATCTTTCATGACAAGATTCAGCAAAGCAGTATTAATTTCACAAGATTCAACATCGGTAAGAGGAGCAATCGGAGTGATAATAAAATCATTGTTGTTGGTATTGGTTAAGTCACATAATTTGGTATTATCTTGAGCCATTGTGACAAGCAAGCAAACTAACACACAAGCAAACAAAAAAAACAAGCGGGCAAAAAGAGGCAAATAGAGAAGAGATGGAGGATAGGGAGAGAGAGGGCGAATAAAACGACAAGGGTGAAGTGGGGGAGAGGAAAATGAGAGGCAAATGGAAAATAATGTAATGCGGGAGATAAGGGTATGTGATGAGTACTTGGTATGTTGACTTTTGCATAGACCTCCCCGGCAACGGCGCCAGAAATCCTTCTTGCTACCTCTTGAGCACTGCGTTGGTTTTCCCCGAAGAGGAAGGGATGATGCAGCAAAGTAGCGTAAGTATTTCCCTCAGTTTTTGAGAACCAAGGTACCAATCCACTAGGAGGCTACGCGCGAGTCCCTCGTACCTGCACAAAACAAATAAATCCTCGCAACCAACGCGAATAGGGGTTGTCAATCCCTACACGGCCACTTACGAGAGTGAGATCTGATAGATATGATAAGATAATATTTTTGGTATTTTTATGATAAAGATGCAAAGTAAAATAAAGGCAAAGTAAAAAAGCAAAGGAAATAACTAAGTAGTAGGAGATTAATATAATAAAGATAGACCCGGGGGCCATAGGTTTCACTAGTGGCTTCTCTCGAGAGCATAAGTATTCTACGGTGGGTGAACAAATTACTGTTGAGCAATTGACAGAATTGAGCATAGTTATGAGAATATCTAGGTATGATCATGTATATAGGCATCACATCCGAGACAAGTAGACCGACTCCTGCCTGCATCTACTACTATTACTCCACTCATCGACCGCTATCCAACATGCATCTAGAGTATTAAGTTAAAAACAGAGTAACGCCTTAAGCAAGACGACATGATGTAGAGGGATAAACTCATGCAATATTGTAAGTGCATCTAGTGCCACCCCTAGTTGGTTTTGGAGTATTGACGACAAACCTAGTTGAGGGACTAATGTGTTTGTGAGGATTGTAGGAAAACACAGGTAGAAGTCCCTCATTGATTCGGTTTTACTACCAGAGATGACCCCTAAAAATGTATGAAGACATTGAAGACAATGGTGGTTTATGAAGATATTCATATTGAAGACAATGACATGAGAAGACTCCCTATGAAGCTTTTGGAACTCGAAGACCTAGATCCTTCGTAGTTTTATTTCATTCATGTTGTGTCATAGGAACCACCGTACTGTTAAGTGGGGTCGAAGAGAACCAGTCAGAATGACTAAAGTGATGCCTAATTCAAATCCTATGTCTTCGAGCGAAGACTTTGAGAGAAAATCTTGTCCAGAGTCAGACAAGTCAGCTTTACTTGTAGCCCAAGTAAAGTTGCCGTGTGAGTTCAAAGTTCGACCGTTGGTACACGTGTCAGTTCCTTAGTGACCCAGGGTCATTTCGGACAGATCAGGTCGGGTTGCCAAGTGGCTATAAATAGTCCACCCCCCACAACCATAAACGGTTGGCTGCTCAGATTTCAGTGCATGGCTTTTGTCGTTTGAGAGCAACCCACCTCGAAGCCTTTGAAAGAAAAATTCCCAGTGAGGAGAAAAGCCCTAACCACCCAGAGCCAGAGTAAATTGGGCATCACTTAAGTCTTTGTGTCTGTGTGATTTGAAGACTTATTACACTTGAGGACTGTGCATCCTCCAGACGGTTAGGCGTCGCGTTCTGAGCATCCAAGAGAAATTGTGGATTGTCAGTGAACGAAGTCTGTGAAGGTTTGGGAGTCTACCTTGAAGACTTACCTGAGTGATTGGGCGAGGTCTGTGTGACCTTAGCTCAAGGAGAAAACGGTGAGGACTGGGTGTCTTGGACTAAGTGTCCTTGACTGGGTGTCCGGGACTGTGTGTCCTTTGGTTTAAATACCTAGCCTCTCCAACCAGACGTACAGTTGTCACAGCAACTGGAACTGGTCCAACAAATCATTGTCTTCAACGTGTCACTGGTTTCATCTTCACTTCCTCTCGCTTATAGTTATTCATTGTGAAGCCATTGCATGCTTGCTTTATCTTTTGTCTTCACAACATGAATGTATGATCTGTTTGGCTTCATAACTTCTTCCTACCTGATCCTTATTACACTGAAGCTGTTTGTCATTGCGCTTTCACTCTATTGAATACATGACCATGGCTGGCCTAGTGTAATCTAACTTCCGCTGCATAGTAATAGGCATGATCTTCACTGTTTGTCTTCACAACTCTCACGTTTTGAAGACTTTCATAAAAATCGCCTATTCACCCCCCCTCTAGTCGATATAACGCACTTTCAAATATGATGAAAACCCCATCTTGTTATCTTCGATGGCAACAATACAATACGTGCCTTGCTGCCCCTACTGTCATTGAGAAAGGACACCACAAGATTGAACCCAAAGCTAAGCACTTCTCCCATTGCAAGAAAGATCAATCTAGTAGGCCAAACCAAACTGATAATTCGAAGAGACTTGCAAATATAACCAATCATACATAAAAGAATTCAGAGAAGATTCAAATATTGTTCATAGATAGAGTTGATCATATACCCACAATTCGTCAGTCTCAACAAACACACCGCAAAAGAAGATTACATCGAATAGTTCTCCACAAGAGAGGGGGAGAACATTGTATTGAGATCCAAAAAGAGAGAAGAAGCCATCTAGCTAATAACTATGGACTCGTAGGTCTGAGGTAAACTACTCACATTTCATCGGAGGGGCTATGGTGTTGATGTAGAAGCCCTCCGTGATCGATGCCCCCTCCGGCGGAGCTCCGGAACAGGCCCCAAGATGGGATCTCATGGATACAGAAAGTTGCGGCGGTGGAATTAGGTTTTTGGCTCCATATCTGATCGTTTGGGGGTACGTAGGTATATATAGGAGGAAGGAGTACGTCGGTGGAGCAACAGGGGGCCCACGAGGGTGGAGGGCGTGCCTGGGGGGTAGGCGCGCCCCCTACCTCGTGGCCTCCTCTTTTGTGTCTTGACGTAGGGTTCAAGTATCCTGGGTCTTGTTCATTGAGAAAATCATGTTCTCGAAGGTTTCATTCCGTTTGGACTCCGTTTGATATTCCTTTTCTTCGAAACCCTAAAATAGGCAAAAAAACAGCAATTCTGGGCTGGGCCTCCGGTTACTAGGTTAGTCCCAAAAATAATATAAAAGTGGATAATAAAGCCCAATAATGTGCAAAACAGTAGATAATATAGCATGGAGCAATCAAAAATTATAGATACACTGGGGACGTATCAGAGAGCTATAGACTTGTCTGTCTAACCCTAACTTGTCTAACTCATGAAAACTTGTCCCTCTTGGGGTGCCCTACCCCTCCTTATATAAGTTGAAGGGGCGGGTTACATTACTAGTCCTAGTAGGATTAGGATTACTCTATTACAAGTGGAGGCATAGTCTTGCTTCCTTTGTAGGGGAATATTCCTTATGCTTTCATCTTAAGCCGTCCCACAAGAATATAAGTCGGCCTTCCCTTGAGCTGCCTTCTGGGCCACCGGGTCTTGTCGCTCCTCTGACCTGCCTGTCGGGTTACCAATAAGTGACCAGGCCCAGCCAGGTCATCTGTGAGTGGAGAGATTCGGGCGGGTCACTTTGTGAGTCGCCAAGGTAGGGCGGGGTCATTAGTGAGTCGCCAAGTCCAGCCGGGTCATACTTCCAGGCAGGTCATACCGCGGGGCATATCCCCGACATGAGCCCCCAGTTTAATTTGGATTTATCCATGTTAAACTGATCCTACAAAATAAACACAAGTACAAATTTGACAGGTTGTGCTCCGGGTTAAAAATTCTTGTAAGCCGGCACCTGATCATCTTTAAGTCCTTGTCGTTTCCTTCTTCTGGAAAGTTCGGGCCAATAGGCCAGCTTCATAATCGGTTTTCTGACATTGGTCTCTTGTAAAGAAATATGTAAGTGCATCTAGTGCCCCTTAGTGATTTTGGTGTATTGAAGACGTATAGGTTAAGGGACTAATGTGTTTATGAGTGTACACAGGTCTATAAGTCTATGAGGAGTTTGATATTTACAGAGAAATTCGACCCCTAAAAATGAAGTTCTTCGACTGAAGACTTTGGCTTTCTAAAGACTTTCTGAAGACTTTGAAAGTGAAGAAATTGGTGCAATCCCGAAGACTTGGTATTCATTCGAGGAGCATGAAGCATGAAGACTTTTGTTTTCACAGTTACATTTTCTCTTTCTTGAGTCATAGGAAACACCGTACTGTTAAAGGGGGTCGAGGAAATACTAAGGAAAAATTTCCATGTGATGCTCAACTCAAATCCTACCTACCAATCCTTTCAAGTGAAGCCATTGGAAATCTAATATAGTTCAGTCAAATTTCTTCAGTGACAGATATGAAGTTCGTCTGGTCTCTGAGGAATTTGTTCTGACTAAGGAGTTAGGAATTCGCCAGTGCGGATTGCCTACACAGTGAGGAACATGATAGCCCTGAGGAATTTGTTAGTCAAATTTCCGACCGTTGCTGTGCTACGCACCAGCTGTCCCAAAATATCCTTCCACCTAATGGTCATATCATTGAAGGGCATTTATGTCTTATCATGGCGGGCTGCTCCCTAGGCTATAAATAGCTGCCCCCCTACAATCACCAGCTGGTTGGCTGCTCCGAGAGAAACTAACAATTGTCATTTGAGAGCATCCCATCCTCCGAGGACTTTGAGTGAAAATCATCAAGTGAGGAAAACCCAAACCCAAACACCTACAAACCCAAAGTGATTGGGCATCACTGAAGAAATTGATCCTGCGTGGATCTGACGCTTGTTACCTTTGAATACTGTGCATCTTCCAGACGGTTAGGCATCATGGTCTAGAGCATCCAAGAGGAAATTGTGGATCACCGAGTGACCAAGTCTATGAAGGTTGGGAAGTCATCTGAAGACTTACCATGAGTGATTGAGCGAGGTCTGTCTGACCTTAGCTGAAGGGGAATACGGTGAGGACTGAGTGTTCTGGACTGCGTGTTCAGAACTGGGTGTCCGGGACTGTGTGTCCTCAGGTTTAAATACCTAGCCGCCCTAAACAGACATACAACTGTCATAGCAGTTGGAACTGGTCTACCAAATCATTGTCTTCACCAACCTACCTGGTTCCATTTCCTCAACCCTTCTATTTCCTCATTTCTATGTTGTGTGCTTGTTCTTATCTGTTTGAAGACTTTGACTGAAGACTTTCTCTATTTCCTCAGATCAATTTCTTCAGTCTGTTTGTCTTATCCTGTGTTATCCTATGTTTACGCTTTCTGTACTCCGTGCTTGTTTTTCATTTCATCATGAAGACCATGCTCATGTTCTGTTATGTTTACTTCTGAGTACTTATTCCGCTGCAAGTAGTTCTTCACTCAGGAATTTCCTCACCCTGAAATTCCTCAGTGAAGAATTCATAAAAATCGCCTATTCACCCCCTGTAGTCGATATAATGCACTTTCAATTGGTATCAGAGCAAGGTACTCCCTTGTTCTGTGTGATTTTGGTTTAACCACTTGGAGTTTTAATTATGTCGACCACAGGTGTGACCTTCGATGGGACGGACTACCCCTACTGGAAGAATAAGATGCGCATTTATCTTGAGGCAATTGATAACGATTGAGGGAGTCCTGGATTAGGGGGTCACCGGATAGCCGGACTATATCCTTTGGCCGGACTGTTGGACTATGAAGATACTAAATTGAAGACTTCGTCTCGTGTCCGGATGGGACTCTACTTGGCGTGGAAGGAAAGCTAGGAAATACGGATATGGATATCTCCTCCTTTGTAACCGACCTTGTGTAACCCTAACCCTCTCCAGTGTCTATATAAACCGGAGGGTTTTAGTCCGTAGGACATAACAATAAGATACAATCATACCATAGGCTAGCTTCTAGGGTTTAGCCTCTCCGATCTCGTGGTAGATCAACTCTTGTAATACTCATATCATCAAGAATAAATCAAGCAGGACGTAGGGTTTTACCTCCATCAAGAGGGCCCGAACCTGAGTAAAACATCGTGTACCCTGCCTCCTGTTACCATCCGCCTTAGACGCACAGTTTGGGACCCCCTACCCGAGATCCGCCTGTTTTGACACCGACATTGGTGCTTTCATTGAGAGTTCCTCTGTGTCGTCCCTGTTAGGCTTGATGGCTCGTACAATCATCGATAGCGATGCAGTCCAGGGTGAGACTTTTCTCCCCGGACAAATCTTTGTGTTCGGCGGCTTCGCACTACGGGCCAACTCGCTTGGCCATCTGGAGCAGATCGAAAGTTACGCCCCTGGCCACCAGGTTAGATTTGGAAGTTAAACTACGCGGTCGATATCCGCGGAGACTTGATCTTCGACGGATTCGAGCCCCTGCCTTGCGCGTCACACGGTTGCGATGAGTACGATTTAGCTCTACCATCGGACAGTGCTCAGGAGATCGCGCCGGCAGCTGCTCCGATCCTCAATTCGGAGCCAGTTGCGCCGTCCATGGACGGGTGTATGGACCCAGCCACGGAGGCCTTACCCTCAACGGCGATCGAGCCGAATATCGATCTTACCCTTCACGAGAGCCATGTTGTTAAACTGCCGGGTACTTCTCCGACCACGGCCTCCGAACCGCCTGCGCCCGTTCCTATCGAATCCGGTTGGGCGCCGATCATGGAGTTTACCTCCGCGGATATCTTTCAGCACTCGCCCTTCGGCGACATGCTAAACTCATTAAAGTCTCTCTCCTTGTCAGGAGAGTCCTGGCCGAACTATGTCCGACAGGATTGGGATGCGGATGACGAAGAAATTCGCCGCCCACCCACCACCCACTTAGTAGCCACTATCGATGACTTAACCGACATGCTCGACTCCGACTCCGAAGACATCGACGGTATGGATGAGGATGCAGGAGACGAACAGGAACCACTGCCCACAGGGCACTGGATGCCCACCTCATCACATGACGTATACATGGTGGACACACCAAAAGACGACGACGAGGAGGAACAGAAGGACGCAACAAAGGGTTGTCCCCTCGAGAAGCAGTCAAAGCAGCGGCGTAAGCGCCGCTCCAAATCACGCCTCAGCAGAAACAATGATCATATAGACCCAGCGTTAGAGCAGGGTGAACCATCGCCGGACCACAGCAACACGGAGAATCAAACCGAACAACCCGACTCTGGCAAAGATAATAGTCCGGACGACATCACACCAGACAGACACCTGGAGCAACACAATGCCCGTCAAAGGCTTGTTGCCACCGCAAGGAGTCTAAGAAAGCAAAAGCAAAGGCTCAAGGCTGCGCAAGACACACTCCGAATCAGATGGAGTAAAGTACTCAACTCAGCAGCGAAGTACAGCGGTAATCGCCACACCAAGAGCTACCTAAAGCGGAAGTTGCTACCCGAATTCGTTGAGGAGGCCTTAGATCCCCTGCAACCAAAAATTAAAACGGCCATCTGGCCGGATAGATGACCTCACGGCCAACACAGAGCGGCAAACAACGCCGCCCATAAGCCAATACGCGATCCACGCGAGGGCTTGCATCAAAAGGACGGCGCAACCAGATCCATCTATGGACCACGCAAGTGCGCTCCAGCATATGATGCAACACAACAAACATCCGAACAACGCGGTACACCTAGATACAGAGGTGCCGCACACCCCCTATGTTTCACCGATGAGGTGCTGGACCATGAATTTCCAGAGGGATTCAAACCCGTAAACATAGAGGCATATGACGGAACAACGGACCCTGGGGTCTAGATTGAGGACTATATCCTCCATATCCATATGGCTCGAGGAGATGATCTCCACGCCATTAAGTATTTACCCCTCAAACTCAAAGGGCCAGCTCGGCACTGGCTTAAAAGCCTCGCTGAAAGCTCCTTTGGAAGCTGGGAAGAGCTCGAAGACGCTTTTCGGGAAAATTTTCTAGGGACTTATGTCTGACCTCCAGACGCGGACGATTTGAGTCATATAACTCAACATCCCGGAGAGTCAGCCCGAAAGCGTTGGAACATGTTTCTTACTAAAAAGAACCAAATAGTCGACTGTCCCGACGCCGAAGCCTTGGCAGCTTTTAAGCATAGCATCCACGACGAATGGCTTGCCAGACGCCTCGGCCAAGAAAAGCCGAGAACAATGGCAGCATTAACAAGCCTCATGACCCGCTTTTGCTATTCTTGTGTGTTTCTATTGCTGCTAACCATGCCAGGATCACAAGCCGACGAGACTAACTGGGAGAACTTGACGAACAAGGAGCTTCATGATACGTTTCAGCAAATGATGAATGGACAGGTGCAAGATGTGATAAACAGATTTGAAGAGGCCATGGAGAAGATAGATGGCATGGAGAAGACGTTTGAAACAAAGCTCGATAACAAGTTTGCTGAATTGCTTTCGCGTTTTCCACCACCACCACCGGCTGCTCCTGCCGCACCTCTGCAACAACAGCAACAACACTGACTACCTCCACGTCGGGAAACAGCCCTCCGCCGAGCGAGCCGTGTCCCTCTTCAGTCGGGCCAAACTGCTGGTGCTGCTGTTGATACTTCTGTGGCTCCTCCTGCTGATGTGGAGGAGGATGCTTATGTGGGAGATTATGAGGATGAGGTTGATCAAAATCAGAACTACGTGCCACCAACAGCACAGCAACCACCAGGTCGTCCACATGCAAATAATGGCAATGGTAGGGCTCACCCTCAGGTACGAGATCATGACCATCTCCCTAAACTAAAATTGAATATTCCACCATTTGAGGGTAGATATGTTCCTGATATATATCTTACTTGGGAGTTAGAAACTGAACAACGATTTACATGTTTACAATATCCCGAGGAGAGACGTGTTCCTGCTGCTGTTTGTGCTTTCACTAGTTTTGCATGTGTTTGGTGGTCTGAGCATTGTAGATTATATCCTATTCCAGCTACTTGGGCTGCTTTGAAAACTGCTATGCGTACTCGTTGGGTTCCACCATATTATCAACGTGAATTACTTCAAAAATTGCAGCGCTTAAGACAGGGAAAAAATTCTGTAGAAGAATATTATCAGGAATTACAAACTGGCATGATTAGATGTGGTATTGTTGAGGAGAATGAAGCTATGCTTGCACGTTTTATGGGTGGATTAAATAGAGAGATTCAGACGATTCTAGAGTATAAGGAGTATACTAATATCACTCGTTTATTCCATCTTGCTTGTAAAGCTGAACGTGAAGTGCAGGATCGACAGGCATTGGCGCGGACTAACTTTTCTGCAGGTCGACCTTCATCATGGACACCACGTGCATCATCTACTTCCACACGTTCTGCTACACCGGCGCCTCCGTCGGCTACCACCTCCAACCGTGATACAATAAAGCAGGCACAATCACCACTATCTGCCAAGAGCACACCTTCTGGGCCTGCAAAGAGCTCTTCTTCATCCATGGCATCAACAGGGCAAACACATGATATTATTTGTCGACGTTGCAAGGGTGGAGGTCATTATGCGAGAGAATGCCCATCTAAGCGTGTGATGATTGTTACTGAGGATGGTGGCTATGAGTCCGCTAGTGACTATGATGAGGAGACTTTGGCTCTTATTACACGGGACGAACACGGTGTAGACGATTCTGATCATGAGACGCAATACATGGCTCCTGAAGATGCTGACAGGTATGAATGTTTAGTTGCTCAACGTGTTTTGAGTGTGCAGGTTACACTAGCTGAGCAAAATCAGAGGCATAATTTATTCCATACAAAGGGAGTTGTGAAGGAACGTTCTGTTCGCGTGATCATAGATGGAGGGAGCTGCAATAACTTGGCTAGCATGGAGATGGTGGAGAAGCTATCTCTCACCACAAGACCACATCCACATCCTTACTACATCCAATGGTTCAACAACAGCGGCAAGGTTAAGGTAACACGTACTGTTCGTGTGCATTTTAGTATCTCTACATATGCTGATTATGTTGATTGTGATGTGGTACCTATGCAAGCATGTTCCTTATTACTTGGTAGACCATGGCAATTTGATAAAAATTCTGTACACCATGGTAGAAACAATCAGTATACTCTTGTTCATAACGATAAAAATATTACTTTGCTTCCTATGACTCCTAATTCCATTTTGAAAGATGATATTAATAGAGCTAATAAAGCAAAACAGGAGACAAATTAGAGTGAAAATCAGATTGTGGCAAAAGAATTTGAGCACCAAATGAAGCCTAATAATAAACCATCTACTGTTGTTTCTGAAATTAAATTGAAAAGTGCATGTTTACTTGCCACCAAATCTGATATTGATGAGCTAGATTTCAGCAAATCTGTTTGCTATGCTTTTGTGTGCAAAGAGGCATTATTTTCATTCGAGGACGTGCCTTCCTCTTTGCCCCCTGCTGTCACTAACATTTTGCAGGAGTTCGCTGACGTCTTTCCACAAGACGTGCCACCGGGATTACCACCTATTCGAGGGATTGAGCATCAAATTGACTTAATTCCCGGTGCTTCGCTACCCAACCGTGCACCATACCGTACCAATCCAGAGGAGACGAAGGAGATTATGCGTCAAGTACAAGAACTGCTCGACAAAGGTTATATACGCGAATCCCTTAGTCCTTGTGCTGTTCCTATCATTTTAGTGCCGAAAAAGGATGGTACGTCGCGTATGTGCGTTGATTGTAGAGGCATTAATAATACTATTCGTTATCGTCATCCTATTCCTAGGCTAGATGATATGCTGGATGAATTGAGTGGCTCTACAATATTCTCCAAAGTTGATTTGCGTAGTGGTTACCATCAAATTCGTATGAAATTGGGTGATGAATGGAAAACAGCATTTAAAACTAAGTTTGGATTATATGAGTGGTTAGTCATGCCTTTTGGGTTAACTAATGCACCTAGTACTTTCATGAGGTTAGTGAACGAAGTTTTACGTGCTTTCATTGGACGATTTGTGGTAGTTTACTTTGATGACATATTGATTTATAGCAAATCTTTGGAGGAACATTTGGAACATTTACGTGCTGTTTTTATTGCTCTACGTGATGCACGTTTGTTTGGAAACCTTGGAAAGTGCACCTTTTGCACCGACCGAGTATCTTTTCTTGGCTATGTTGTTACTCCACAGGGAATTGAAGTTGATAAAGCCAAGATTGAAGCTATTGAGAGTTGGCCGCAGCCCAAAACGGTCACACAAGTGAGGAGTTTCCTTGGCCTCGCTGGTTTCTATAGGCGTTTTGTGAGAGATTTCAACACCATTGCTGCACCTCTCAACGAGCTTACAAAGAAGGATGTGCCTTTTGTTTGGGGTACCGCCTTCACGGTATTGAAAGATAAGTTGACACATGCTCCTTTACTCCAACTTCCTAATTTCAATAAGACTTTTGAGCTTGAATGTGATGCTAGTGGAATTGGATTAGGAGGTGTGTTATTACAAGATGGAAAACCTGTTGCATACTTTTTCTGAAAAATTGAGTGGGCCTAGTCTGAACTATTCTACTTATGATAAAGAATTATATGCTCTTGTTCGGACCTTAGAAACATGGCAACATTATTTATGGCCCAAGGAATTTGTTATACATTCTGATCATGAATCTTTGAAACACATTAAAAGTCAAGCAAAACTGAACCGTAGACATGCTAAATGGGTTGAATTCATTGAGACTTTCCCTTATGTCATTAAACACAAGAAGGGTAAAGAAAATGTTATTGCTGATGCCTTGTCTCGTCGTTATACTATGCTTTCACAACTTGACTTTAAAATATTTGGTTTGGAGACCATCAAAGATCAATATGTTCATGATGCTGAATTTAAAGATGTATTGCAGAATTGTAAGGAAGGGAGAACTTGGAACAAGTTCGTTCTTAACGATGGATTTGTGTTTCGTGCTAACAAGCTATGCATTCCAGCTAGCTCCATTCGTCTTTTGTTGTTGCAGGAGGCGCATGGAGGAGGATTAATGGGACACTTTGGCGTCAAGAAGACGGAGGATATACTTGCTACACATTTCTTTTGGCCAAAGATGAGACGGGATGTTGAGCGTTTTGTTGCTCGCTGCACTACATGTCAAAGAGCTAAGTCACGACTCAATCCTCATGGTTTATATATGCCTTTGCCAGTACCTAGTGTTCCTTGGGAGGATATATCTATGGACTTTGTTTTAGGTTTACCTCGAACAAAGAAGGGGAGGAATAGCATATTTGTTGTCGTGGATAGGTTCTCGAAAATGGCACACTTTATACCATGTCATAAAAGCGATGATGCTGTTAATGTTGCTGATTTGTTCTTTCGTGAAATTATTCGCTTACATGGTGTGCCAAATACTATTGTTTCAGATCGTGATACTAAATTTCTTAGCCACTTTTGGAGATGTTTATGGGCTAAGTTGGGGACTAAGCTGCTTTTTAGTACTACTTGTCACCCCCAAACTGATGGACAAACTGTAGTAGTCAATAGAACATTGTCTACTATGCTTAGGGTTGTTTTGAAGAATAACAAGAAAATGTGGGAAGAATGCTTGCCTCATATTGAATTTGCTTATAATCGCTCATTGCATTCTACTACTAAGATGTGCCCCTTTGAAATTGTGTATGGTTTCCTACCTCGTGCACCTATTGATTTGTTGCCTCTTCCATCTTCAGAGAAGGTTAGTTTTGATGCTAAAGAACGTTCTGAATTGATTTTAAAAATGCATGAGTTAACTAAGGAAAACATTGAGCGTATGAATGCTAAATATAAACTTGCTGGAGATAAGGGTAGAAAACATGTTGTGTTTGTGCCTGGAGATCTTGTTTGATTACATTTGCGTAAAGATAGATTTCCTAATCTGCGCAAATCAAAGTTAATGCCACGTGCTGATGGTCCTTTTAAGGTGATAGAGAAAATAAATGATAATGCATATAAACTTGAGCTACCTGTAGATTTTGGGGTTAGTCCCACTTTTAACATTGCAGATTTGAAGCCTTATTTGGGTGAGGAAGATGCGCTTCCGTCGAGGACAACTTCATTTCAAGAAGGGGAGGATGATGAGGACATCAATACAATTGTTACACCCACAGCCCCTACTGTTACATATACTGGACCAATTACTAGAGCTCGCGCACGCCAATTAAATTACCAGGTACTTTCGTTTCTTGGTAATGATTCTAATGTTCATGAGATTATGATGCTGCCTAAATTGGATACATTTGTTTTGCTTACAAATGAAGGGCCTAGCTTGGAGAAGGATGAACATTGGAGCAAGAACACGCATGGAGTTGATGGCATGCGCAAGGGGATCAAGAACGGAGTTACAAGTGATGATTTCAGGACTTTGAAGCCGCCATAAGGAGTGCATGAAGCCTTGGACGAAATATACAAGATGCCACTTCATAATATTCGTCCATAGGCTATTCTAGGTGCTGCGTCACCTTACTAATGGGCCAGGCCCATGTAATTTCGAAATACTTAAGTATAGGCTATTTTTAGAGTCCGTATGTGTGGGGAAACAAGAGTTAGGGTTGGTTTCGGACCCCACCCTCAAGGGCCATGAAATTCCCCCCTCTTCCTCCATATATACAGCCCTTAGGGCGTCGTTTAGACTTTGGGTTTTGTTTAGATTAAAACTTCGCCATAGCTGCAACTTCGCGTACTTCGTTTGTGTCCAACGACCAGACCAAGACGTCACAGAACCCCACCTTGATCAATAAAGCTTTCATCTTATATTCGCAATATCCCGATTGCAATCTCAGTTTCTTGCTTGTTCTTCGTTTGCTCGCAGGAAACAGACCCTCATGGTCAGGTTGATCGTGCTCCGGCGTGGTCAATAACCCTCGGAAGTTGGTTTAGCGATTGCTAAGGCGCGACGTCTCGCACGTTCGTAGTCGGATCGTCAAGGTCGAATCCCACAGAAAACGATAGCCACCATCTCATCGAAACATGGGGACACCTTAGCCTCTATCAGCAATACTACCTTTAAAGGAGTAATGCCAGGCCCAGGGGCTCATTGCACGGGCTCACTGCTACTATAGGTTATATTCGGCTTCCCCGATAACTTCCATGGCGAAAATTTAACATTCCACATTGCTCCGTTCCAGAGCGGCTATCAAGCACTACTTGGACGCGAAGCTTTCGCTCGCTTTAATGCAATTCCGCACTACGCTCCCCTCACGCTTAAGATGCCCGGTCCACGTGGCATCATTACAGTGAATGGAAATATGGAGCGATCCTCGCGCGCCGAAGAGAGTGTGGCTGCCTTGGCAGCCGCACACTAAAAACGGCCTCACCAACTAAAGCATTTGATAGGTCGTCAAGACCACGGACACGGTTAGACGAGTCCGGCGCAGCTATATGTAATTCATACAGGTTTGATGGCCACACCCCTATTACAAATACAAGGGGCTCAAAACGCGCAAACAAGTGGCAATTTTTACTCATCTTTGAATTGTACATGGTTTCTTTAAACCTACCTTTTTGCACGACAACTTTTCACCTAAGTTCCTCTCTTTTACAGATGACCATCGTGCTACACCCGTCCAGGATACGGCACAACGGAGACACAGGCGCAGACGTGCAGCATGGACCCGTTCCAAGGATTCTTTTCAGATTAAGACCCTGCGTCAACCTTTTTTACTGTCTCTTGTTGATACACATCCCTCGGATTCTCAGTACTATTGAGAAGGATGCTGACGTCTTGGCATGTGGCCACGTCAGAATAATGCACGTACCTAGACACCAGGGGCTTCTTACAAAGGGCACTATTTAGGCTCGGTTTATACCATAAAGACCGAATACCTTAGGGAGTGTTCGGCGTCGCGAGTTTGGCCTTATATGCATCAGCTCCGAATCATGTCTTTGGTCAAATGTTGTGTTTGCCCGGCTCCTGTGTTTTGCTGCCTTACGTTCTGCTCTATCGGCCAAGGCGGCACCAGGAGAACTACTGCGATTATGCCCCGGTTCATCCGGACGAGCACCTTAGTAGAGAAAGTCGAAAACTGACTGTCATGATATAGCGTGAGACTGGTCAACCACTCGATGACCTATCGGAATGTTAGAATTCCTCCGCCTTAACAAAGGGCTGTTTCTTGGCCAGGCATGTACGCACCCCGAATTCGGATGAGTGCGGAGCCACCAGGGGCTATATAGTAGCTCCCACTGTCAAACTCCTATGGCTAAGTGAAAGTGTTAAAGCATTATAGTCCGGTTGCCTAGTTCGCTGCGCCATCACCTCCTTATTAGGACCAAGACGTTGGATTAAGTGTGAATACGCGTCTTCTGCGAACACCCCCGCATTATATGCGTGGGGACTAAAGCCGACGACTGCAATCTTTTAGGTTATACACATGTATACATAAACGACCGCACATGAGGCATCATATTACTTTCGGGCAAAAGTATAAATACAACCTTGATAAATTTCATAAAAACATTGTTTTTACAATAGGAATACATGTCACTCAAACATAATATTCTTCGAGCACTGGGCCTCTATCAAACGAGCACCCTCAAGAACTTCTTCAAAATAGTGCTCGGCAGCCACTCGGCCTATGGCCGAACCCTGCGCCGCAACAGTGGTAGCATCCATCTCCGCCCAGTATGCTTTGACACGGGCAAGGGACATCCGCGAGCCTTCTATGCACACCGACCTCTTCATCGCATTGATGCGCGACACCACACCAAGAAACTGCCGCACTAAGCTGAAATAGTTGTTCGGCTTCAGCTTTTTCGGCCACAGATGATCTACGACGGACCTCATGGCAAGTCCGGACAACCTATTGAGTTCAGCCCATTTGGCAAGCCGATCAGTTAGTGGAAGCGGATGCTCTAGAACGTTGAACTGCGACCAAAATAGCTTGTCCACTTCACGTTTGATCTCGGAAGTATTCGGCCGCATTGACAGCACTCGCCGTCAAATCCAGATATGTGTCTACCGAACTCCACAGCCGATCCAGAGGGGCATACCGCAGATCTCCGAACTTCCTTCGTAGCAAAAAGGGCTTCCCAGCCACAATATCACCAGCTTCACGCAGCTCTTCCTTCTTTGCCCTCATGGCAGAGCGAGTGTCTTTGGCCGCCATCGTGGCCTTTTTGAGGTCTGTTGCCTTTGCTCGGTTGTCTTCTTCAAGGAACTGGCAACGGTCGGCAGTTTCTTTTAACATTATAGCCATCTTAGCCATCTTGTTTTTGCTCTCGCAATGCGCGGCCTTCTCGGCTTTCAACTCTTCGGCTGCCTTCAAAGCAGCCGCATTACTACTTCTTGCTTGTTCTTTGGCGCGGGCAAGTTCCACCCGAAGGGTTTCCATGGTGGAAGCTCCATCTGCAATCACAACATATTAAAGATACTGGCGTTACGCTGTTCTTCGTATGTGACATTCACTAGAAAAAATTACTTACCCTGTGCCTCGTCAAGCCGCTTGTTAACAAGCTCGATGTCGGCATCTTCCACATCTAGTTGCCGCTTTAGTTCGGCAAACTCATTAGTCCGGCTAGCCACGGGAGCTCCCATCACCTGCACATAAAGCAGTATGGTTATTACCTGGGACTATGATCCTCTGTTCGTCGCCGTCCTCGACAACAACCAGAGTCTCAGGGGCTACTATCTACACAGGGCACACCTAAAAATGTGCGGTACTATCAAAAAGTATATCATTTCACGTACCTCAAAGCCTGTTAGTAAACTCGTAAAGGCTTCATGCAATCCGCTTTTGGCGGACGAAATTCTTTCAATCACTGTACCCATCAACGTACGGTGTTCTTCTGAGATGGCCGCTCGCTCCAACAGCTCCCTCAGTACATCCGGCCGCATACCAGACGGTGTCGGACTCTTTTGTTTGCTCTCTTCAAGAGCCAGACACTGGGGACTTCGGGTGACTATAGGATTATCTTCTGGCCTCACCGGATCCAGAGAGGCCCTCAGTGATGACACTTCAAGGTCGCCCGCTTCTTGAGCGGGGGAGTCCGGGGGAGGCGTTTCGCTCTCCATCATCTCTGGAAGAAGATCCCCCGAAGATGAGCTCTGCTGAGAAGGGCTAAGATCCGAACTGCGAGATAGACGCTTCGGTTATTTTCCTCAGAGGTAAGGTAGTATATCTCCACTATTAAAGTACTCTTTGATTACTTACAGCTTGTTGGAGGGCTGATCCTCGCACGGACTTTGTGCAGCAAGAGCACCCTCCAAGGCAGGACCCTCTGGTGGAGACTTCCTCTCCCGTTTGGAAGCCTTGGTTTCCGGATCTTCAGAGGCAGTCCTCTTCCTTCCCCGAAGCGAGAGAAGGCCAAATTCTTCCCCTTGGTTATCCTCCTTCACGGAGGCGCTCGTTCCCTCGGTAGGAATTGGTAGCGAGGGAGGCCCGCTTTCGACCTCATTATTCCCCCCTTTATCTTCCTTTGAGGGCTCCGGGAAAGGTGCTAGCTCGAGCATCTTTTCCAGTACCGGATTCTCCAAACCCTCAGGAAGGGGGGCCGAACACCGAATCATCTTCGCCCTTGTTAGCCAGTCCTGGTCAAAGAGCGATTTCTCAGAATAACGTCATGGTAAATGAAAGACAGTGTGTTCGGCTAAAGTATTACTTGGTCGGCGGTACGATTGCTGCTCAGGCCCACGTCCTTGGTAGTATCCGGACACTCTATTTGGGGTCCGAAGAATGATTTGTACATCTCCTCGTGCGTCAGGCTGAGGAAATTCTGAATGGTGCGCGGCCCTTCTGGGTTGAACTCCCACATGCGGAGGGGCCAGCGTTTGCAAGGCTGGACTCGACGGACCAACATGACTTGCACCACCGTAACCAGACTGAAATATCCGTTGAAGAGATCTTGAATGCGGCTTTGCAGTATAGGCACGTCCTTGGCTGGACCCCAGCTCAGCCCTCTGCTAATCCATGACATCAGTTGTGGTGGAGGGCCCGAGTGGAAAGCAGGGGCGGCCACCAACTTGGCACTTCTGGGAGATGTGATATAAAACCACTCCCGTTGCCATAATCTGGACACCTCTGGAAAGGAACCCTTCGGCCATGGAGCTCCAGCGATCTTGCTTATTAATGCGCCTCCGCACACTACATGATGCCCTTCGACCATCTTCAGCTTCACATCGAAGCTCTTGAGCCACAGGCCGAAGTGAGGGGTAATGCGGAGGAAGGCCTCACATACGACAATAAATGCCGAGATGTGGAGAAAGGAGTCCGGGGCTAGATCGTGGAAATCTAGCCCGTAATAGAACATCAAACCCCTAACGAAGGGATCCAGAGTGAGGCCTAGACCTCGGAGGAAGTGGGAGACGAACACAACGTTCTTGTTGGGTTCGGGAGTAGGGACGACCTGCCCTCGGGCGGGCAGCCGATGCGAAACCTCGGCGGTCAGGTATCTGGCCTCCCTCAACTTCTTGATGTCCTCTTCCGTAACGGAGGGGGCATCCACTAGCCTTGAAGGCTAGATCCGGACATGATTGAAGGTCCGAAGCACCTGACCTGGGCTTTGGGTGTTTGAACTCGAGGCGGGGGAAGGATTCGATTGAGCACGGGAGGGAAAAAGTAAAAGCCTTGTCCCTTTATAAAGAGGGTGAATATCAAGCGTCCTCTCCATGGCCGTTTGGGACTTACCTATAATCTAGGAGTCCTAGACACGGTTTGGTTACCCACGACCGTATTGATGAGAATCCCGTAATTAGGGGAACACAATCTCTGCTTTGACAAGACGTGTCAAGAAACCGCCTCGCGTTATGTGTCGAGCTGGTTGAAGAAAAACGGTTCGAATAATCACCAAGCCATGGCATGATGTCATGTTGCCAAAACGTGTCGGCAGATTAAGATTTGTGGAAATATTATTCTCTCTACGGTGGTATGTGGAACTTATTTTGCAGGGTCAGACACTATCCTTGTATTCAAATTCTTCCGTGGTGTATTTGGAGGAGGAACCCGCCTTGCAATGCTGAAGACAATATTGCGTGCCGGACTCATCGTCATTGAAAGCCTGGTTCAGGGGCTACTGAGGGAGTCCTGGATTAGGGGGTCTCCGGACAGCCGGACTATATCCTTTGGCCGGACTGTTGGACTATGAAGATACTAAATTGAAGACTTCATCTTGTGTCTAGATGGGACTCTACTTGGCGTGGAAGGCAATCTAGGCAATACGGATATGGATATCTCCTCCTTTGTAACCGACCTTGTGTAACCCTAACCCTCTCCGGTATCTATATAAACCGGAGGGTTTTAGTCCGTAGGACATAACAATAAGATACAATCATACCATAGGCTAGCTTATAGGGTTTAGCCTCTCCGATCTTGTGGTAGATCAACTCTTGTAATACTCATATGATCAAGAATAAATCAAGCAGGTCATAGGGTTTTACCTCCATCAAGAGGGCCCGAACCTGGGTAAAACATCGTGTCCCCTGCCTCCTGTTACCATCCGCCTTAGACGCACAGTTCGGGACCCCCTACCCGAGATCCGCCGGTTTTGACACCGACAACGATCTCTGGTACGTTGTGGAGAATGGTATTCCCTTTGTCACTCCCACCATCAATGCTGCTGATGTGAAGAGATTCAAGCAACTCGACTCTCAAGCGATGAATATCATATGTGGCCATCTGAGCAAAGGGCAGTATGGCAGAGTGAGTGCTCTGGAGACAGCTAAGCTTATCTGGGACATGCTGTCCAAGGTTAATGAGGGAGTCTCAACACAACGTGACTCTCGAGTTGACGTTCTTCGAAATATCTTCAACCGCTTCAAAAGACTCGACAATGAAAATGTTCATCAAACCTTCGATCGCCTCACTGACATCTCAAACGAGCTTCAAGCACTTGGTGCCACTGATATCACCGACCATGAGGTGGTGAAGAAATTGCTAAGATCGCTTGATTCCTCATTTGATACGTTGGCATTGATGATACAAGAACGTGGAGACTACAAGTCACTTGATCCCGCTGATATCCTCGAGAGACTAAACACTCATGAGTTCCAGCTTGCTGAGAAGAGAGATCTCTATGGACCAAGTTATGGTAGATCACGGGCTATGAAGGCCAAGGCAGTATCCAAATCTGATGGTGAAGATTCTGACAACAGCCTTGGTGACCCTGAAGAACTGAGAGAGGAGCTAGCAATCCTCGTGAGGAAGTTCCAAAAGTTTTCAAGACGTGGTCGTTTTGGTAAATCCTCAAGAGGTGGTGACTTGAGATCAGATTCCTCATCCCATGATTACAAGAAGAGACTCTCCCGTTAATGCGAAAAACCTGGACACTACATTCAAGACTGTCCTCAGTGGGAAAAGGAATCAAAGAAGAAGAAGAAGTACAAGGATTACAGTTCTGATGATTCAAAGAAGAAGAAGAAATCTTCAAAGTCCTCGTCATCAAGACCCTCAAGGTCCTCATCTCACAAGAAGAGCATCTCCAAGAAGGCTCGGGCATACATTGGCAAGGAAATGGATTATGAGGCCAAATCTGAGGAAAATGAGGAAGAGGAGGAATCTGAGGAGTCAGACTCTGGTGTGGCGAGCCTAGCCCTCGCTACCGCATTCGTAAGCAAGTCCATCTTCAACTCTGAAGAAAAGGACCTCCCCAACACTACTGATGACGGCGATGAGGACTATGCTCCCACCTATTGCTTCATGGCAAAAGGCTCAAAGGTACTCAAATATCCCTCATCTGAATCTAGTGAGAACAAATCTGATGAAAACCTCAAACCCAGCTATTCTGAACTTGCTAAGATTGTTGTGAAACTGCAAAAGGCTCTTGAAAGGTTCAAAATATGCTAGATAAAAGCGATGATATGTTAAGCGAGGAAATGGATCGCACTAAAATCTTGACTGAAAATCTTCAGAGAATTCAGTCCAAGTTTGACAATCTTCATGCTCATCATAACACTCTCCTATCTGATCATGAGAAGCTTTCTTATGAATTTCTTCAAAGAAAGCAAGATCTTGAGAAGATAAGAGTGAGTTATGAAGATCTTCAGAAGGAGCGTGATTCATTACTTGCTCAACAGATCAGCGCTACTCAGGATGAATTTGTTCCTCCATGTTTGAAGTGCATTGAACGTGAAACTGCTAATTCTTCACCTGAATGCTCAAATACTTCCATTGCTGCAAATTCTTCAACTGCCTCTGCTATCACTAATTCCTCATCTAAGGACATTCCTAGTACCACTGATGATGCAGGGTTGAAGGAATTGTATATGACAGGCATGTACAAAAGCCTCAAAGGGCATCAAGCTCTTTGTGACATGCTTAAAAAGCAGATCCTCAACAGGAACCCTAGGAAAGAGGGTATTGCCTTTGAGAGGAAAATCAATGTTGATGGGACCTACTAGAAACCTGGGCAGTATCCCAAAACCTCATGAGTTGCTGCAAAGGGACCTTTAGTGGATCCGTCTACTTTATCTGGCTTTACATGTGAATCTTCATATTCTTGTGATGAATCAATTGACTCCAACTATAAACTGTTCAAAAATCAGAATGGTGAAGTATTTGCTAGATATGTTGGCACTAACTGCAGGAATGGTCCTCCTATGAAGAAAATCTGGGTTCCCAAAAGATGCCATGAAAATCTTCACGTGAATGTCATCATGACGCCACCTGTGAAAAATAGGAACCCCAGATCAAATTCTTCATGTGGACCAAATTCTTCATATGGATCCAAGTCCTCATACGGACCAAACTCCTCACATGGATCATATTCCTCAAAAGGATCATGGAACATCATCATGCTAACCCATCTGTTTCGCAGGGAAGATCTAAGGATTATGGATATGTGCATTATTCTTCAAATCATTATGTTCATAAGTCCTCGAAGAATTTCTCTGCTTACTCTTATGCTTATCCTAACCCCTCTTATGTGAAACGAAGTGGATTGGCATCTATGCCACCTTTCTCTTATGGAGCTCGCAGAATGATGAGCATTTGCCACCCCTTCAGATGCGGGTGGTGAAGAAAAAGAACTAACCTCTTATGCAGGGTCAGGTCTCCAAACGGACTTAATCGTCTAAAGAATTTGCTGGAGACCTGAATATGCTTGAAAGGACGCAAGCTAATCATGAAGAAATGAATTTCATCTCTCATGTCCTTATACTGATTTATCTGTTCTATTGCTTAATGAAATTGATCTGATGAATTTGATACCATATTCTTCACTGCTGAAGTATATGATTTCGTAAGTTGCACCAATTCATCTGTAGGATGATCAACCCAAAGCCACTGAGGGGGTCCTCGATAGTGGATGTACAAATCACATGACTGGTGACATGAGCTTATTGATGGACTCTACTTTATCTCCATCACATCTGAAGCATATCACCTACGCTGACAAAGGCAAAAGCAAGGTATTGTGTCTAGGTAAGGTTGCAATCTCAAAGGATCGACACATGGACAAAGTCATGCTTGTCGAGTCCTTAGGGTTCAAACTCATGTCTGTTTCAATGCTTTGTGATCTTGATATGGTGGTTGTCTTTGGCAAGTATCGTTGTGTTGTGATCATGGAAACTAACAATTCCAAAGTCTTCGAAGGCTTTAGGAGAGGAGATTTGTATGTTGTTGATTTCTCTATAGGACCACAACCTGCTACATGTCTTCTTGCAAAAGCTTCAGAAGGCTGGCTATGGCATCGACGACTTGGTCATGCTAGCATGGGGAATCTGCACACGCTCGTGAAGAAGAAGCATGTCATTGGCATTGAAAATGTCAAATTCCTCAAGGATCACTTATGTGGAGCCTGTGAAGCTGGAAAGATGACCAAGGCCAAGCATCCAGCAAAGACTATCATGACTACTACTCAACCATTTGAATTGCTTCACATGGATCTCTTTGGCCCTACTCACCATGCCACATTTACCAATGCTGCATCTTTATATGGCTTTTTCATTGTTGATGATTACTCTCGATATACATGGGTCCATATTATCACTTACAAAACTGAAGTGCAAGAAGTCTTGAAACGATTTTCCTCGAGGGCTTCAACTAACTTTGGTGTGAAGATCAAGCACATCAGGAGTGATAATGGAACTGAGTTCAAGAACACTGGCCTTGATGACTATCTTGATGAACTTGGTATTACTCATGAGTTATCTGCTCCTTATACTCCTCAGCAAAATGGCATCATGGAGCGCAAGAATAGGACTCTTGTTGAGATGGCCCGCACTATGCTTGATGAATACAAGATGCCTCCTCGCTTCTGGCCCGAGGCAATTGATACTGCATGCCACATCATCAACAGGGTATATCTTCACAAATTCTTCAAGAAGACAACATATGAACTTATCACTGACAAGAAACCCAATGTGAGTTATTTCAAAGTCTTCGGTGCTAAATGTTGGATTAGAGATCCTCATCACAGTTCTGAATTTGCACCGAAAGCACATGAAGGTTTTATGCTCGGTTATGGTAAGGACTCGCACACCTATAGAGTCTTCAACACCTGTCATCACAAGGTTGTTGAAACTGTAGATGTGCGGTTCGATGAGACTAATGGCTCGCAAAGAGAGCACCTACCTCCCGTGACAGATGAAATACCTCCTGAGGAATCTATTAAGTTCAAGGCTACTGATGATGTCATTCCTACTGAAGAATCTGCTGAAGAAGTCATTCCAGAACATGAAGAACGTCATGCTAATGCACGTGAGGAAAACTGTGCTGAAGAAAAAGCTGATCAAATTCCTCAACGTCAACCCGCTCATCCTCGCATCGCAAATGAAGTGCAAATTGAGAAAATCATCAGCGACATCAACATTCCAGGTCCTCTCACACACTCAAGAGCTTCACATTTATCTAACTTTTGTGGGCACTTTGCTTTCGTCTCTATCACAGAGCCACGAAGGTAGATGAAGCATTTCTGGAGCCTGAGTGGATTCAAGCTATGCAAAAGGAATTACATCAATTCAAGCTCAACAACGTCTGGGAATTGGTCAAACGTCCAGATCCTCGCAAGCACAATATCATCGGCACAAAGTGGATCTATGTAACGCCCTCGATGCGGCTATATCTCCCACGTGTCGGAGCACGACTTAGAGGCATAACCGCATTGAAAGCAATGTCGCAAGTGAGGTAATCTTCACACAACCCAAGTAATGCATAAGGGAAAGAGATACATAGTTGGCTTACACTCGCCACTTCACACAATTACATGAATAAAGCATTACATCATCCAAATACAATCCAGGCCCGACTACGGAGCCAAAATAAAAGAAGACTACCCCAAATGCTACACAGATCCCCGATCGTCCCGACTGGGCTCCACTACTGATCAACTAGAACGAAACAACACAAAGGACAAGATCTTCATCGAGCTCCTCCTTGAGCTTGGTTGCGTCACCTGCTCGGTAACATCGGCACCTGCAAACTGGTTTTGGAAGTATCTGTGAGTCACGGGGACTCAGCAATCTCACACCCTCGCGATCAAGACTATTTAAGCTTATAGGTAGGGAAAAAGTATGAGGTGGAGCTGCAGCAAGCGACTAGCATATCTGGTGGCTAACCTATTCACAAAAGAGAGCGAGAAGAGAAGGCAAAAGCACGGTCGAGAAACTATGATCAAGAAGTGATCCTAGAACATCCTACGTCACGCATAACTCCAACACCGTGTTCACTTCCCGGACTCCGCCGGAAAGAGACCATCACGGTTACACACGCGGTTGATGTATTTTAAATAAGGTCAACTTCAGGTTTTCTACAACCGGACATTAACAAATTCCCATCTGCCCATAACCACGGGCATGGCTTTCGAAAGTTCAAATCCCTGCAGGGGTGTCCCAACTTAGCCCATCACAAGCTCTCACGGTCAACGAAGGATATTCCTTCTAGCGGGAAGACCCGATCAGACTCGGAATCCCGGTTACAAGACATTTCGACAATGGTAAAACAAGACCAGCAAAGCCGCCTGATGCGCCGACAAATCCCGATAGGAGCTGCACATATCTCGTTCTCAGGGCACACCGGATAGGTCAAGCTACGAGTAAAACCAACCCTCGAGTTTCCCCGAGGTGGCCCCGCAGGCTGCCCGTTTCGGACCAACACTCAGAGGAGCACTGGCCCGGGGGGGTTTAATATAAAGATGACCCTCGGGCTCGCGAAAACCCAAGGGAAGGTTATAGGTTGTTAGTGCAAATGGTAAAACCAAGGTTGGGCCTCGCCGGAGGAGTTTTATTCAAGGCGAACTGTCAAGGGGTTCCCATTATAACCCAACCGCGTAAGGAACGCAAAATCCGGGAACATAACACCGATATGACGGAAACTAGGGCGGCAAGAGTGGAACAAAACACCAGGCATAAGGCCGAGCCTTCCACCCTTTACCAAGTATATAGATGCATTAATTAAATAAGATATATTGTGATGTCCCAACAAGTAAACATGTTCCAACAAGGAACAACATCTCCATGTCCCAACAAGGAACAAACTTCAATCTTCACCTGCAACTAACAACGCTATAAGAGGGGCTGAGCAAAGCGGTAACATAGCCAAACAATGGTTTGCTAGGGCAAGGTGGGTTAGAGGCTTGGTTCAACAATATGGGAGGCATGATAAGCAAGTGGTAGGTATCGCAGCATAGGCATAGCAAAAGAGCGAGCAACTAGCAAGCAAAGATAGAAGTGATTTCGAGGGTATGGTCATCTTGCCTGAAATCCCGCAAGGAAGAAGATCGAGTCCATGAAGAAGACAAACGGACGTAGATGAACGGATCCTCACAACATGACGTTATCGGAACCAACCCGAAGAAGCAACACCGGAAAGAAACAAACAATCATGGTAAACAACCATCACATAATCATGTCATGATGCACAATCAAGTATGATGCATGTCCGGTTTAATGAAGCATGGCATGGCAACATGCACAAATAATCCTACAAATTAAGTGGAGCTCAATATGTAACCCCGTTGCATATTGACGAAACACCACGTGACTTATTTAGTTCGATCTTGTTTATGTACCTAACAATATTAAATGTTGTTAAACATGGCAACATGGTGAAGCAAAGAAAACTACCTATCTAGTCAAGTTTAAATGAGGCCGAAAACAACAAACAACAATTCTGATAAAATCCTCATATGCATATATTAGGTTTGGTGCTGATCTGCCCTAAACCAAATTTTATAGTTGTTAAACATGCAAAGCAAGTACACCATGTTAAACTAGGCATTTTTCCACCCCATTTATATATAAAGTTTGTTAGGTTTGGAGCTACGGTTATTTAGTTATGAATTAAAGCATTTTAACATGTCATAGGAGCAAATTTAACCAAACATCATTTTAAACATGGATGAAAGTGGCATATTATGAAACTAGATAAAATTCTACGAAAGTTTCATTTTTAAAGTGTTTTAATTCGATGCACGGTTATTAAGTTATTATATGCATGAAGTTTAGGGATCTCTGGAAAAAAAACGTTCAGGAAAAAAACATGCGTTGGGCCGAATCTTGCTGGCCCAACAATGGAAAAAAGGGGCTCAGGGTGGCCTCACCATGGGCTTTGCCCATGAGTTGGAGGGGAGGCCTCTGGGCCTGATGCATGCGGCAGTTGCGGCCTGGTGCTGAAGTGGCTCGCTCAACGCGAGCGACAGGGGCATGGCGAGGCGAAGCAGAGACTGGGCGCTGGCACAGGCGATCAAAGCAGAGTGCGGGATCAACGGTGAGGCATCCGGCGGATCTCCGGCGATGGAGGAAGGCGGAGCTCGCCGGGGATGGAGGGATCCGGGCGCGGGGTCCCCGGATCCGGCGACAGGCGAGGTGCTGGGCCTCATATGGCCGGCGTTAGGATGTGGACGGGGCAGCGCCATGGCGGAGGTTGGGTACCTGCGGGAGAGAGAGAGAGAGGGAGAGGGAGAGGGAGTCGCACAGGGAAGGAAAGAGGAGAGGCAGGGGCCTGGTAGGGGTAGTCTCCGGCGACGCCACGCACGGGGAGGCGCCCCTTCTACTGTGCCTGGCCCTGGAACGGCTGGGCAGGGACTTGGCGAGGCGAGGAGGTCGCGGGGAAAGCCAGGAACGGCGGGAATGGAGCGCGGGGAGGCACGCAAGGCCGGGGTGCTGCGGATGAGGACCGGCATCGGGGAGGACTGGCGGGAGCCCCGGCGTCGAAGGCGGGGAGGAGGTTGCAGGCGCTGTGGCTGGTGGATGGAGAGGAGTGGCTGGATCGGGTGGATCGAGGGGAGGAGATGGTTGACCCTTGCTAAAAACGAGGGAGATGGTCGACTCGGCTGGATCGGGAAGGATCCCGAGGAAAACAAAGTGGTGGCGGCGCGAGGGAAGGGAGGATGGGACAGGCTAGGACTAGGGTTTGATCTGATATTTATATCAGAAGAGTTTAGGTTAGGGGCTAACTCATCCCTCTGATCATAATCGGACGGTCGGAAAAAATAGGCTAGTGAGCCCAAATAAGAAAACGGAGACGTTTTGTAGACGTTTGGGGATGATCCGGACACAACGGTGACGAATGCTCGGGTCGGGTCCGGGACAACTTTCGGACACGCGCGCGAGGAGGGCCGCGGGCTGACGAGAGAGCTTGGGTTGGACCTGGCGGTAGGTAGCGGACCATGCAGACGGACTAGAGAGGAAAGAGAGGGAAAGCCCGGCAACAGTTTCTGAAGACCGAAAACGTCCGACGTGTGCTCGGCTATAATGCCGCTATAGTTTAACGTTGGGACGTCAAACGGACTCCGAATGCGATGAAACTTGACAGGCGGTCAACTGACAATAAAACAACACCGCACGTCAACTTTCATCCCATTCCGAGAACATGTTCCAGCCACTTATACAATACTATTTCGGACATGCTGCAGGCGCGTGCAAGTGTGTCTGGGCCCAGAACGGACAACGGAGAGAACAAGGGGACCGGGACGGATGCAAGTTTCGAAAACATGATGATGCAATGCACATGATGACATGTCAAGATGCAACACACAAGCACATGACATGGCAACGACGGCGAATAACTGGAGGACACCTAGCACATCGGTCTCGGGGCGTCACAATCTACCGCAAGAAGCAAGATGAAAATGGCCTTGTGGTGAGGAATAAGGCACGGCTTGTAGCTCAAGGCTACACACAGGTTGAAGGAATTGATTTCGATGAAACTTTTGCACCTGTTGCTAGACTTGAAGCTATTCGCATATTACTTGCTTATGCTAACCATCATGATATCACTTTATATCAAATGTATGTGAAAAAGTGCATTCCTCAATGGTAAGCTTGAGGAAGAAGTGTATGTTGCTCAACCCCCAGGTTTTGAAGATCCAAAGCATCCTGACAAAGTCTTCAGACTCAATAAGGCCCTCTATGGCCTCAATCAGGCCCCACGGGCATGGTATGATACTTTGAAGGAATTCCTCATGAAGAAAGGCTTCAAACCCGGTTCACTTGATCCAGCTCTTTTCACTAAATCTTATGATGGTGAATTGTTTGTGTGCCAAATATATGTTGATGATATTATCATTGGGTGTACCGACCATCGTTATACTGATGAATTTGCCTATATGATGAGTGAAGAATATCAAATGTCTATGATGGGAGAATTGAAATTCTTCTTAGGTCTTCAAATTCGTCAACAACGCAATGGCATATTCATATCTCAGGAGATATATCTCAAGGATGTACCGAGGAAATTCGGCATGCAAGATTGCAAAGGAGTCAAAATACCTATGCCCACAAATGGCCATCTATGCACTAATGAAAATGGTATTGACTTCGATCAAAAGGTATAGCGCTCCATGATTGGTTCTTTATTGTACCTATGTGCATCTAGGCCAGATATTATGCTTATTGTTTGCATGTGTGCCCGATTTCAAGCTACACCGAAGGAATCACACCATAAAGTTGTGAAGCATATTCTTCGATATCTAGCTCACACACCAACACTTGGATTATGGTACCCCAAGGGCTCAGCTTTTTATCTCATTGGATTTTCAGACTTTGACTATGCTAGTGATCGTGTGGATCGCAAGTCAACATCTGGCACATGCCATTTCCTCAGACGATCGTTGGTATGTTGGTCCTCGAAGAAACAAAACTGCGTATCACTGTCTATTGCTGAAGCTGAGTACATTGTTGCTGGTTCTTGTTGTGCTCAACTGCTATGGAGGAAGCAAACTCTCAAGGACTACGGTGTCAACATGAAGAATGTTCCACTTTACTATGACAATGAGAGTGCCATCAAGATTGCTCATAACCCAGTTCAGCACTCGAAGACAAAGCACATTTAGATTCGTCATCATTTTCTTCGTGATCATGTGTTGAAGGGCGACATCTCTATTGAGCATGTGAAGACTGAAGAACAGCTTGCCGATATCATCACTAAGCCCTTGGATGAGAAGAGATTTAGCAAGTTGCGGTGTGAGCTAAATATCCTAGAAAATTCGAATGTTCTTTGACAAGGACACCCATCCTAACACTTATGCAAAATTGATGACTTAGATGTGTAACACATGAAGAAACATTTTTCTTCAATCAATGAAGACTAACACTCTAAGTGTGAAGAAATTAACGAAGAATTTGATTCTCAGAACCCTACAACAATTGTACACGGTGTCTGAAAATCATCATTCTTATACGGTGGGTCACGCCACCACAAAATGTTGAAAAACTTCAATTGAGCTTTTCCTCAGTTCTTTGAAATTCCTCTACAACATTCACTTGTTGCTATTTCTTCTAGTTGCTTGTTCTGCTAAGTGAATGTGATCGGACCTTTCCCCCTCTATGCTAAACTCAACCTAGTCTATTCACAAATTCTTCATGTGCGTTCTGTTTGAAACTCGTTCAAAATCTTCACTGTGTCCTTGTCAGCTGAAGAAATTGCGAACGGAACTTTAAAACTTACCCTATCTAAATTTTCGGCTTTGCCGCTCAAATCTTTCCACATCCCACGACAACACTTATCCATTCACCCACGATCTCACACGATCTCCACTTCTTAGTATGTGGGTGACACATGTCAAGCAAATGAGAAGGATCTGGGGCACGTTCGTCCAATTTCTTCGGGCGAACAGTTTTTCACCGTGGCTATAAATACACCTTCCCTTCCTCACTTCACTTTTACTCCACTCGTTCTCACTCCAGCTCGAGCTTCTCAAACCCTAGCGCTGCCGCTACTTCATCGTCGTGGTGAGGAAGAGCTTCACTGCCTCAACCTCGTCGCCGTCGTACTCGCGCCGGCTGCGAATTTCTTCACTCCGCCGCCGCCGTAGCTGTCTTCCTCTGCCAAGTTAGGGCGTGGAAGATCTGAACTGACGAACTTCACATCTAAACCTCTCAATTCGTCGTGTTCTTCGTCCAGGGTAATTAAAAGTTACTTTTACTGCCCTCTTTGATTCAAATGATAACTACAAAATCTTCAAAGGTGTTTATACTTTAATTCATCACACACTGAACACCTTTCATATCATCTGTTCTTGATTCATTTCTCTAAAGCTATATTTTTCTTCAAGATTCCTCAAATGTGTGTGGATTTTTGATTTATACATCTCTGGAACCTAAGACAAATAACGCTTAGTGAAATTCTTCAAGACTCATCTGGTCAAATTCCTCAAACTTGCTCCTTTTTGAAAAACCTCTGAGAACGCATATGACCTCTCCATATTCCTGGCAACTATACTCTATTCACATGTACTCATGCCAGCTGTTGAATCACTAGGTTCTCATCAACTTAACTCATTTGCAGCATTCCTCAAAGAAAAGTTGCATACATCTTCAGAGAATTCCATTGTTCAAATTCCTCATCTGAAGAAAATGGCTGGTGGAAAGAAGCCAAATAAGGGAGGAAAGAGGCCTGAGGTCAATACTGCTTTTGAGATCCCTGATGACATATACAAGGACAATTGCACTCCTGATGAGGCCACTCATGGAAAGGAAACCAAGAATGAGCGCAAAGTGTGCATTCAAAGAATAGAGAGGAGATGGGCAAGAGAGTGGAGGGAGTACATGTATGTTACTCCCAAGTACATGAAGAAATTTGCTCTCAATCCTCCATGCCCAAGACCTCCGTTAGCACCTGGCCAAGAAGCAGATCCCACCAGCCTCAAGCGCGGTGACGATTATCCTAATGAATGGGCCAAGCGCCAGGCCAAGTTGGCCAGACAAGCAAGAGAAGCAGTGAGGAAATTCAATGAAGACTCTGCTGCTGCTGCCGCCACTGCTGAGGCCTCTGCAAGCAAGCCAAAGAAGGCCATGCCAAAGAAGCCTGCTCACAAGCCAAGTGCTTCACCAGCAATGCCCTCACGGCCAAGTTCCTCAGCAATGCCCTCACGGCCAGATTCTTCAAAGCCCTCACGGCCAACTCCTCAAGCTGCCCCCACTTCAAAATCCTCAGCTCCTTCGCCAAAGTCCTCAGCTGCTCCGACCAAATCCTCAGCACCTGCGCATCTCGCCACGTGCCAAAGGACGATGGGCATCTCTATTGCCTCAGGAGCATCTACTAGTTCCTCAGCACCACTGCATTCTTCAACTAGTCCCACTCTGTTGAAGACCAAGGCAACTGCTGGACGAGGCTCTCGACCAAGTCCTCAAAAGAAGCAGGTCGCTTTTCAAGTGCCATCAGATGAAGACGAAGCTGATGATGATGAACTTGCAGAAATCATCAGAGACAGGCAGGTCAAGGCCGCTAGAGCCAAGGGCACAAGTGTGCCTCTGCTTTTGGATCCAAAGTTGATCCTTGAGTACATTGACCTATGGCACAAGGACCCAAATACTCCTATGCCTGATTTCAAGCTGACACCTGGCCAAAGTCATATCTTGTCTCATTTCATACAAGAAGAAAAATGGAATTTTGAGAAGGCCAGGCAGATCAAGAAAGCGCAGTACAAAAAGGAGCGCTACCTGAAGAAAAACGTTGTCTCTATGACAACTGAAGAACTCGTCAATATACAGTCTGAGATCAAGAAACTCAGTGATGAATTTGACGCATACCATGCTGATTGGCTGGGAGCCAAGGTTCGTTTTTTGAGACTCGCTGACAACTTCACTTCAAATGTTGCAGACCCAACGCAACAGGAAATTCCTCAGGCCGAAGCATCTGCGCAGCCTACCAAAGAAAATGCCAGCACCGCTGATCACAATCAGGCTGCTGAAGAAAATGCTAATTCCAGGGCTGATGACTGCATTCTAGCCACTGAAGAAACTGCCAGGGCAACCACTAGAGTTGTGCCTGAAGAAAGTGAAGACGTCAGGGCAACTGCATCAGTTGTGCCTGAAGAAATTCAACCAAATTCCTCTGCTCCTCATGCGCCTACACCAACTTCGATCCTTCCATCTGCATCAGATGTGAAGAAGACCAAGGCTGCAGAGCGTGCTGCAGTGAAGAAAAGGAAGGCATCAACTTCATCAGATTCTTCAGCCCCGAAGAAGATGAAGCCATTGACCAGCTCATTTTCCAACCCAATTGATGCTATTCCTATCTCAACCATGCCATCAAAGGACCTTGTTCCTTTTGATGAAGAATATGTGATTCCAAGTGAATCCGATGAAGAGAATCCCTCTGCTGCTTCGTCAGAGTAGTTGGATGAAGAAATTGAAGTGGATGAAATCCCTTCAACCCCAATTATCTCATCGTCCATGCCTCAGTTCACTGCTGAAGAGGCCGACATTGAAGAAATGCATGAAGAAGTCGATGTGGACATTGGATGCACCACGCCAGTGCTGAATGATGACTTTTGGGAAAGTCAGCACCCCAACTCTCCTCTATTCACACCTCTTCAACAAATTCCTCAGTCCCCAGTAACTACTAAAGTCCAAATGGGATCTGAAGAACCTCGTGCAACTCTGTCCATCCATGAAGAAATTCCAGCCACTAGTGCTGATGAACATGTAAATGAAGAATTGAAGTCCCATGCTGCCACTGAAGAAGTACCTGAAATTCCTCAGCCTGTGGAACCTGAGATTGAGATCCCTGAGGTTGTGATGCAATTGATTGACACTCCTCACCCCAAGCCAAAGGATCCCTTCTCGAAGAAGCAAAAATTCAAGGCTGATGACTTCTTTGGCGAGCATGTATTCTTCACTGACTACAATCCTTATGACTCTGCTTGTCTTAGGAGGAAGCGCTTCTGGACTGCCAGCCAGGCCAATTTCTATTCTTCGCTGCTTTTCAACAAGGACAAAATCTTCTACCATGAGCATATTCCTCATGTGGACATGGAATCATTGCCTTGTTTCACTCCTATGCTCAGTGTGCTTCTGTTGGGTTTCGTAGTAATTTCAAAAATTCCCTACGCACACGCAAGATCATGGTGATGCATAGCAACGAGAGGGGGAGTATGATCTACATACCTAGTAGATCGACAACGGAAGCGTTTGGTTGATGTAGTCGTACGTCTTCACGATCCGATCGATCAAGCACCGAAACTACGGCACCTCCGAGTTCTAGCACACGTTCAGCTCGATGACGATCCCCGGACTCCGATCTAGCAAAGTGTCAGGGAAGAGTTCCGTCAGCACGACGGCGTGGTGACGATTTGACGTGCTACTGCTGCAGGGCTTCGCCTAAGCACCGCTACAATATAATCGAGGACTATGGTGGCTGGGGGCGCCGCACACGGCTAAGGAATAGATCACGTGGATCAACTTGTGTGTTCTAGGGTGCCTCTGCCTCAGTATATAAAGGACAAAAAGGGGGGAGGCTGGCCGGCCACATAGGGCGCGCCAGGAGAGTCCTACTTCCTCTGGGAGTAGGATTCCCCCCCCCCAATCCTAGTTGGAATAGGACTTGTGGAGGGGGGAAAAGAGAGAGAGGGGCTGGCCCCCTCTCCTTGTCTAATTCGGACCAAGGGAGGGGAGGGGCGCGTGGCCCATGTAGGGCTGCCTCTTCTCTTTTCCACTAAGGCCCATCATGGCCCATTTAGCTCCCGGGGGGTTCCGGTAACCTCCCGGTACTCCGGTAAAATCCCGATTTCACCCGGAACACTTCCGATATCCAAACATAGGCTTCCAATATATCAATCTTTATGTCTCGACCATTTCGAGACTCCTCGTCATGTCCGTGATCACATCCGGGACTCCGAACAACCTTTGGTACATCAAAATGCATAAACTCATAATATAACTGTCATCGTAACCTTAAGCGTGCGGACCCTACGGGTTCGAGAACAATGTAGACATGACCGAGACATGTCTCCAGTCAATAACCAATAGCGGGACCTGGATGCCCATATTGGCTCCTACATATTCTACGAAGATCTTTATCGGTCAGACCGCATAACAACATACGTCGTTCCCTTTGTCATCGGTATGTTACTTGCCCGAGATTCGATCGTCGGTATTCCAATACCTAGTTCAATCTCGTTGCCGGAAAGTCTCTTTACTCGTTCTGTAATACATCATCCCGCAACTAACTCATTTAGTTGCAATGCTTGCAAGGCTTAAGTGATGTGCATTACCGAGAGGGCCCAGAGATACCTCTCCGACAATCGGAGTGACAAAACCTAATCTCGAAATACGCCAACCCAACTTGTACCTTTGGAGACACCTGTAGTACTCCTTTATAATCACCCAGTTACGTTGTGACGTTTGGTAGTACCCAAAGTGTTCCTCCGGTAAACGGGAGTTGCATAATCTCATAGTTATAGGAACATGTATAAGTCATGAAGAAAGCAATAGCAACATACTAAATGATCGGGTGCTAAGCTAATGGAATGGGTCATGTCAATCAGATCATTCTCTCAATGATGTGATCCCGTTAATCAAATAACAACTCATTGTTCATGGTTAGGAAACATAACCATCTTTGATTAACGAGCCAGTCAAGTAGAGGCATACCAGTGACACTTTGTTTGTCTATGTATTCACACATGTATTATGTTTCCGGTTAATACAATTCTAGCATGAATAATAAACATTTATCATGATTATAAGGAAATAAATAATAACTTTATTATTGCCTCTAGGGCATATTTCCTTCAGTCTCCCCCTTGCACTAGAGTCAATAATCTAGATTACACAGTAATGATTCTAACACCCATGGAGCCTTGGTGCTGATCATGTTTTGCTCGTGGAAGAGGCTTAGTCAACGGGTCTTCAATATTCAGATCCGTATGTATCTTGCAAATCTCTATGTCTCCCACCTGGACTAGATCCCAGATGGAATTGAAGCGTCTCTTGATGTGCTTGGTTCTCTTGTGAAATCTGGATTCCTTTGCCAAGGCAATTGCACCATTATTGTCACAAAAGATTTTCATTGGACCCGATGCAATAGGTATGACACCCAGATCGGATATGAACTCCTTCATCCAGACTCCTTCATTTGCTGCTTCCGAAGAAGCTATGTACTCCGCTTCACATGTAGATTCCGCTACAACGCTTTGTTTAGAACTGCACCAACTGACAGCTCCACCGTTTAATGTAAACATGTATCCGGTTTGCGATTTAGAATCGTCCGGATCAGTGTCAAAGCTTGCATCAACGTATCCTTTTACGATGAGCTCTTTGTCACCTCCATATATGAGAAACATATCCTTAGTCCTTTTCAGGTATTTCAGGATGTCCTTGACCGCTGTCCAGTGATCCACTCCTGGATTACTTTGGTACCTCCCTGCTAGACTTATAGCAAGGCACACATCAGGTCTGGTACACAACATTGCATAGATGATAGATCCTATGGCTGATGCATAGGGAACATCTTTCATATTCTCTCTATCTTCTGCAGTGGTCGGGCATTGAGTCTTACTCAACTTCACACCTTGTAACACAGGCAAGAACCCTTTCTTTGCTTGATCCATTTTGAACTTCTTCAAAATTTTGTCAAGGTATGTGGTTTGTGAAAGTCCAATAAGCGTTTTGATCTTAATGCCTAATATGTAAGCAGCTTCATTGAAAACCGAGGTCTTTCATTGAAAAACTCTTATTCAAGTATCCCTTTATGCTATCTAGAAATTCTATATCATTTCCAATTAGTAATATGTCATCTACATATAATATCAGAAATGCTACAGAGCTCCCACTCACTTTCTTGTAAATACAGGCTTCTCCAAAAGTCTGTATAAAACCAAATGCTTTGATCACACTATCAAAGCGTTTATTCCAACTCCGAGAGGCTTGCACCAGTCCATAAATGGATCGCTGGAGCTTGCACACTTTGTTAGCTCCGTTTGGATCGACAAAACCTTCTGGTTGCATCATATACAACTCTTCTTCCAGAAATCCATTCAGGAATGCAGTTTTGACATCCATCTGCCAAATTTCATAATCATAAAATGCGGCAATTGCTAACATGATTTGGACAGACTTAAGCATCGCTACGGGTGAGAAGGTCTGATCGTAGTCAATCCCTTGAACTTGCCGAAAACCTTTTGCGACAAGTCGAGCTTTGTAGACAGTAATATTACCGTCAGCGTCAGTCTTCTTCTTGAAGATCCATTTATTCTCAAAAGCTTGCCAATCATCGGGCAAGTCAACCAAAGTCCATACTTTGTTCTCATACATGGATGCCATCTCAGATTTCATGGCTTCAAGCCACTTTGCGGAATCTGGGCTCACCATTGCTTCTTCATAGTTCGTAGGTTCATCATGATCTAGTAGCATGACTTCCAGAATGGGATTACCGTACCACTCTGGTGCGGATCTTACTCTGGTTGATCTACAAGGTTCAGTAGTATCTTGTTCTGAAGTTTCATGATCATCATCATTAGCTTCCTCACTAACTGGTGTAGGTGTCATAGAAACAGTTTTCTGTGATGTACTACTTTCCAATAAGGGAGCAGGTACAGTTACCTCGTCAAGTTCTACTTTCCTCCCACTCACTTCTTTCGAGAGAAACTCCTTCTCCAGAAAGTTTCCGAATTTAGCAACAAAAGTCTTGCCTTCGGATCTGTGATAGAAGGTGTATCCAATAGTTTCCTTTGGATATCCTATGAAGACACATTTCTCCGATTTGGGTTTGAGCTTATCAGGTTGAAGCTTTTTCACATAAGCATCGCAGCCCCAAACTTTCAGAAATGACAACTTTGGTTTCTTGCCAAACCACAGTTCATAAGGCGTCGTCTCAACGGATTTTGATGGTGCCCTATTTAATGTGAATGCGGCCGTCTCTAGAGCGTATCCCCAAAACGATAGCGGTAAATCAGTAAGAGGCATCATAGATCGCACCATATCTAGTAAAGTACGATTACGACGTTCGGACACACCATTACGCTGAGGTGTTCCAGGTGGCGTGAGTTGCGAAACTATTCCACAATTTTTCAAATGTACACCAAACTTGTAACTCAAATATTCTCCTCCACGATCAGATCGTAGAAACTTTATTTTCTTGTTACGATGATTTTCAACTTCACTATGAAATTCCTTGAACTTTTCAAATGTTTCAGACTTATGTTTCATTAAGTAGATATACCCATATCTGCTTAAATCATCTGTGAAGGTGAGAAAATAACGATATCCGCCACGAGCCTCAATATTCATCGGACCACATACATCTGTATGTATGATTTCCAACAAATCTGTTGCTCTCTCCATAGTACCAGAGAACGGCGTTTTAGTCATCTTGCCCATGAGGCACGGTTCGCAAGTACCAAGTGATTCATAATCAAGTGGTTCCAAAAGTCCATCAGTATGGAGTTTCTTCATGCGCTTTACACCGATATGACCTAAACGGCAGTGCCACAAATAAGTTGCACTCTCATTATCAACTCTGCATCTTTTGGCTTCAACATTATGAATATGTGTGTTACTACTATCGAGATTCAACAAGAATAGACCACTCTTCAAGGGTGCATGACCATAAAAGATATTACTCATATAAATAGAACAACCATTATTCTCTGATTTAAATGAATAACCGTATCGCATCAAACAAGATCCAGATATAATGTTCATGCTTAACGCTGGCACCAAATAACAATTACTTAGGTCTAATACTAATCCCGAAGGTAGATGTAGAGGTAGCATGCCGACTGCGATCACATCGACTTTGGAACCGTTTCCCACGCGCATCGTCACCTCGTCCTTAACCAATCTTCGCTTGATCCGTAGTCCCTGTTTCGAGTTGCAAATATTAGCAACAGAATCAGTATCAAATACCCAGGTGCTACTGCGAGCATTAGTAAGGTACACATCAATAACATGTATATCACATATACCTTTGTTCACCTTGCCATCCTTCTTATCCGCCCAATACTTGGGGCAGTTCCGCTTCCAGTGACCAGTCTGCTTGCAATAGAAGCACTCAGTTTCAGGCTTAGGTCCAGGTTTGGGTTTCTTCTCTTGAGTAGCAACTTGCTTGCCGTTCTTTTTGAAGTTCCCCTTCTTCTTCCCTTTGCCCTTTTTCTTTGAAACTAGTGGTCTTGTTGACCATCAACACTTGATGCTCCTTCTTGATTTCTACCTCCGCAGCTTTCAGCATCGTGAAGAGCTCGGGAATAGTCTTATTCATCCCTTGCATATTATAGTTCATCACGAAGCTCTTGTAGCTTGGTGGCAGTGATTGGAGAATTCTGTCAATGACGCAATCATCTGGAAGATTAACTCCCAATTGAATCAAGTGATTATTATACCCAGACATTTTGAGTATATGCTCACTAACAGAACTGTTCTCTTCCATCTTGCAGCTATAGAACTTATTGGAGACTTCATATCTCTCAATCCGGGCATTTGCTTGAAATATTAACTTCAACTCCTGGAACATCTCATATGCTCCATGACGTTCAAAACGTCGTTGAAGTCCCGATTCTAAGCCGTAAAGCATGGCACACTGAACTATCGAGTAGTCATCAGCTTTGCTCTGCCAGACGTTCATAACATCCGGCGTTGCTCCTGCAGCAGGCCTGGCACCCAGCGGTGCTTCCAGGACATAATTCTTCTGTGCAGCAATGAGGATAATCCTCAAGTTACGGACCCAGTCCGTGTAATTGCTACCATCATCTTTCAACTTTGCTTTCTCAAGGAACGCATTAAAATTCAACGGAACAACAGCACGAGCCATCTATCTACAATCAAACATAAACAAGCAAGATACTAATCAGGTACTAAGTTTCATGATAAATTTAAGTTCAGTTAATTTACTCAAAGAACTCCCACTTAGATAGACATCCCTCTAATCCTCTAAGTGATTACGTGATCCAAATCAACTAAACCATGTCCGATCATCACGTGAGATGGAGTAGTTTCATTGGTGAACATCATTATGTTGATCATATCTACTATATGATTCATGCTCGACCTTTCGGTCTCTGTGTTCCGAGGCCATATCTGTATATGCTTGGCTCGTCAAGTATAACCTGAGTATTCCGTGTGTGCAACTGTTTTGCACCCGTTGTATTTGAACGTAGAACCTATCACACCCGATCATCACGTGGTGTCTCAGCACGAAGAACTTTCGCAACGGTGCATACTCAGGGAGAACACTTCTTGATAATTTAGTGAGAGATCATCTTATAATGCTACCGTCAATCAAAGCAAGATAAGATGCATAAAAGATAAACATCACATGCAATCAATATATAAGTGATATGATATGGCCATCATCATCTTGTGCTTGTGATCTCCATCTCCGAAGCACCGTCGTGATCACCATCGTCATCGGCGTGACACCTTGATCTCCATCGTAGCATCGTTGTTGTCTCGCCAAGCTTGTGCTTCCACGACTATCGCTACCATTTAGTGATAAAGTAAAGCATTACATCGTGATTGCATTGCATACAATAAAGCGACAACCATATGGCTCCTGCCGGTTGCCGATAACTCGGTTACAAAACATGATCATCTCATACAATAAAATTCAGCATCATGTCTTGACCATATCACATCACAACATGCCCTGCAAAAACAAGTTAGACGTTCTCTACTTTGTTGTTGCAAGTTTTACATGGCTGCTACGGGCTTAAGAAAGAACCAATCTCACCTACGCATCAAAACCACAATGATAGTTTGTCAATTTGACTCCATTTTAACCTTCGCAAGGACCGGGCATAGCCATACTTGGTTCAACTAAAGTTGGAGAAACTGTCACCCACAAGCCACCTCTGTGCAAAGCACGTCGGGAGAACCGGTCTCGCGTAAGCGTACGCGTAATGTCGGTCTGGGCCGCTTCATCCAACAATACCGCCGAACCAAAGTATGACATGCTGGTAGGCAGTATGACTTATATCGCCCACAACTCACTTGTGCTCTACTCGTGCATATAACATCAACATATAAAACCTAGGCTCGGATGCCACTGTTGGGTTTCGTAGTAATTTCAAAAATTTCCCTACGCACACGCAAGATCATGGTGATGCATAGCAACGAGAGGGGGAGTATGATCTACATACCTAGTAGATCGACAACGGAAGCGTTTGGTTGATGTAGTCGTACGTCTTCACGATCCGACCGATCAAGCACCGAAACTACGGCACCTCCGAGTTCTAGCACACATTCAGCTCGATGACGATCCCCGGACTCCGATCTAGCAAAGTGTCGGGGAAGAGTTCCGTCAGCACAACGGCGTGGTGACGATCTTGACGTGCTACTGCTGCAGGGCTTCGCCTAAGCACCGCTACAATATAATCGAGGACTATGGTGGCTGGGGCGCCGCACACGGCTAAGGAATAGATCACGTGGATCAACTTGTGTGTTCTAGGGTGCCTCTGACTCAGTATATAAAGGACCAAAAGGGGGGAGGCTGGTCGGCCACATAGGGCGCGCCAGGAGAGTCCTACTCCCTCTGGGAGTAGGATTGCCCCCCCCCCCAATCCTAGTTGGAATAGGACTTGTGGAGGGGGGGAAAGAGAGAGAGGGGCCGGCCCCCTCTCCTTGTCCAATTCGGACCAAGGGAGGGGAGGGGTGCGCGACCCATGTAGGGCTGCCTCTTCTCTTTTCCACTAAGGCCCATCATGGCCCATTTAGCTCCCGGGGGGGTTCCGGTAACCTCCCGGTACTCCGGTAAAATCCCGATTTCACCCGGAACACCTCCGATATCCAAACATAGGCTTCCAATATATCAATCTTTATGTCTCGACCATTTCAAGACTCCTCGTCATGTCCGTGATCACATCCGGGACTCCGAACAACCTTCGGTACATCAAAATGCATAAACTCATAATATAACTGTCATCGTAACCTTAAGCGTGCGGACCCTACGGGTTCGAGAACAATGTAGACATGACCGAGACATGTCTCCAGTCAATAACCAATAGCGGGACCTGGATGCCCATATTAGATCCTACATATTCTACGAATATCTTTATTGGTCAGACCGCATAACAACATACGTCGTTCCCTTTGTCATCGGTATGTTACTTGCCCGAGATTCGATCGTCGGTATTCCAATACCTAGTTCTATCTCGTTGCCGGCAAGTCTCTTTACTCGTTCTGTAATACATCATCCCGCAACTAACTCATTTAGTTGCAATGCTTGCAAGGCTTAAGTGATGTGCATTACCGAGAGGGCCCAGAGATACCTCTCCGACAATCGGAGTGACAAAACCTAATCTCGAAATACGCCAACCCAACATGTACCTTTGGAGACACCTGTAGTACTCCTTTATAATCACCGAGTTACGTTGTGACGTTTGGTAGTACCCAAAGTGTTCCTCCGGTAAACGGGAGTTGCATAATCTCATAGTTATAGGAACATGTATAAGTCATGAAGAAAGCAATAGCAACATACTAAACGATCGGGTGCTAAGCTAATGGAATGGGTCATGTCAATCAGATCATTCTCTCAATGATGTGATCCCGTTAATCAAATAAAAACTCATTGTTCATGGTTAGGAAACATAGCCATCTTTGATTAACGAGCCAGTCAAGTAGAGGCATACTAGTGACACTTTGTTTGTCTATGTATTCACACATGTATTATGTTTCCGGTTAATACAATTCTAGCATGAATAATAAACATTTATCATGATTATAAGGAAATAAATAATAACTTTATTATTGCCTCTAGGGCATATTTCCTTCAGCTTCATCACGTAGGCCTCCTCAACTTATGCTCCGACATTGTTGATTGGAATGAAGAGCTTATTCTTTAGTTCTATGCTACACTGCATATCACAGGTGATCCTGAAGATATCTACTCCTGGGTCTTGGACTGGATGACCGATAATACTCATTATAAGGCACCGGCCTCTGAATTGCTTCACGCCCTTCCCATCAGTCCACCCAGTGAAGGAGCTCGCTGCCTGTACCAAGAACCTGAACTCACTGCTCATTACATGCAAGTGTTAATGAAGCCTCTAAAGCCCGGTCAAGCCCCAAGGACCAAATTCCTCGTAAAGGGCTTACTCTATGTGCCCAGAACAGTCTATCACATTCTGAAGAGGACAATGAGTCCCATCAAAGGCCACGACTCATCTGATGAGGAAATAGTTGGCATCATGAAGAATCTACTATTCAACATCATTCATAGCATTCCAACCAATAATTATGATTTCTTCATGAGGACTCTGGCAAATGTTGCACTCTCTCCATTTGAGTTGAAGCCTTATGCTCCTTGGATTATGTGATTCCTCACAACAAGGTCTTCACTCAACTACAAGGCTGATTTTCAGAATCACCTCAGCTACTTTCCCCCGATTGAAGTCCTCAAACAGACTTTTACTTCAAGTGATGAAAAGGGCAAGACACCTCTTGTCATTGATGAAGGCATTCGTCCATTGGATGGTTAGTTTCGCAAAGCTGCATCTTACTCCACCAATGATGACTCTGCCACTCTTGATTCTGCTACCAATGCACCCAAGTCTACTCCTCAAGCCACAGCTCCACGTGTGATGACTGACTGTGAGCTGCTTCTTAGTCTTCACCAGAAGGTGGATCGAAATCATAAATGGGTTAAGCGTCAGTTTGATTCTATTCTTCACAACATGACTGCTACACATAATGCAATGAAGAAAAATCATTACTACCTCCATGAAGTTTTCGGTCGCACCTGGGTTGTCTTATCTCATCTGTATGGTGAAGAAGATCTGAAGAAAATGGGTCTCAAGGAAGATTTTGACTGGCCTGCACCTCCTCCGAAGAAATTCAAGAAGGTCAAAGTTCCTACCTTGGTGGCCAGTTCATATTCTTCATCCCGCGACACCGATGAGTATGAAGACTTGGACAACACTGCGGCAGGCCCTACAACGACAAACGACCCCAACAATGCTGGCGCTCCTCCATCAACTTGATATTCTTTAGGTGCGTTAGTCCTCATTTTCAACCCTTTTGGTCATTCGATGACAAAGGGGAAGAAATTTGAGTTAGTCTTCAAGCGGGTCTACTTATATGGGTGTTTCTTTTCTAAGTTACAACTCTCATTCTTTTGAAGACTTTGCTGGATCGAGTTGTAATCTTAAACTCTATGGTGGCCTGATACTTTTGTTGTGCTTTCCTGCATGCTTATTCCTCATTAATGTTAATGCACGCATGCTGAATTACATCAGTCACCATATTTCATCATGCATTTCAAATTCTTCATATTATATGTCAATGCGTGTATGAATTACAAGATATAGGGGGAGATCTCCATGATTCTACTCTTTAAGTGTGCATTGCTTCAAAAGCAAATTCCTCACTATGCACATCATCAGGGGGAGTTCTTCTATATCTTGCAATCAAATTCCTCAATTCCAGTATTTACACTTCATATGTTTATCCCCGTTGAAACTTAACCTATTGTCATCAATCGCCAAAAAGGGGGAGATTGTAAGTGCATCTAGTGCCCCTTAGTGATTTTGGTGTATTGAAGACTTATAGGTTAAGGGACTAATGTGTTTATGAGTGTACACAGGTCTATAAGTCTATGAGGAGTTTGATATTTACAGAGAAAGTCGACCCCTAAAAATGAAGTCTCACAAAATTTCTTCACTAATGTGTTTATTCTTTAGTGAAGAAATTGGTGCAATCCTGAAGACTTGGTATTCATTCGAGGAGCATGAAGCATGAAGACTTTTGTTTTCGCAGTTTCATTTTCTCTTTCTTGAGTCATAGGAAACACCGTACTGTTAAAGGGGTTCGAGGAAATACTAAGGAAAAATTTCTATGTGATGCTCAACTCAAATCCTACCTACCAATCCTTTCAAGTGAAGCCATTGGAAATCTCATACAGTTCAGTCAAATTTCTTCAGTGACAGAGACGAAGTTCTTCTGGTCTCTAAGGAATTTGTTCTGATGAGGAGTTAGGAATTCACCAGTGCAGATTGCCTACACAGTGAGGAACATGATAGCCCTAAGGAATTTGTTAGTCAAATTTCCGACCGTTGCTGTGCTATGCGCCATCTGTCCCAAAATATCCTTCCACCTAACGGTCATATCATTGAAGGGCATTTATGTATTATCATGTCGGGATGCTCTCTAGGCTATAAATAGCCGCCCCCTACAACGACTAGTTGGTTGGCTGCTCCGAGAGAAGCTGACACTTGTCATTTGAGAGCATCCCATCTTCCGAGGACTTTGAGTGAAAATCATCATGTGAGGAAAACCCAAACCCAAACACCTACAAACCCAAAGTGATTGAGCATCACTGAAGAAATTGATGCTGCGTGTATCCGATGCTTGTTACCTTTGAAGACTGTGCATCTTCTAGACGGTTAGGCGTCATGGTCTAGAGCATCCAAGAGGAAATTGTGGATTGCCGAGTGACCAAATCTGTGAAGGTTGGGAAGTCACCTGAAGACTTACCACGAGTGATTGAGCGAGGTCTGTGTGACCTTAGCTCAAGGGGAATACAGTGAGGACTGACTGTTCTGGACTGCGTGTTCAGAACCGGGTGTCCGGGACTATGTGTCCTCAGGTTTAAATACCTAGCCGCCCTAACCAGACGTACAACTCTCACAGGAGTTGGAACTGGTCTACCAAATCATTGTCTTCACCAAGCTACCTGGTTCCATTTCCTCAACCCTTCCATTTCCTCATTTCTGTGTTTTGTGCTTGTTCTTATCTGTTTGAAGACTTTGACTGAAGACTTTCTCTATTTCCTCAGATCAATTTCTTCAGTCCGTTTGTCTTATCCTGTGTTTTCGCTTTGTGTACTCCGTGCTTGTTTTTCATTTCATCATGAAGACCATGCTCATTGTCGGTGTCAAAACCGGCGGATCTCGAGTAGGGGGTCCCGAACTGTGTGTCTAAGGCGGATGGTAACAGGAGGCAGGGGACACGATGTTTACCTAGGTTCGGGCCCTCTTGATGGAGGTAAAACCCTACATCCTGCTTGATTATTCTTCATGATATGAGTATTAAAAGAGTTGATCTACCATGAGATCAGAGAGGCTAAACCCTAGAAGCTAGCCTATGGTATGATTGTCTGTTGTCCTACGGACTAAAACCCTCCGGTTTATATAGACACCGGAGGGGGCTAGGGTTACACAAGGTCAGTTACAAAGGAGGAGATATACATATCCATATTGCGTAGCTTGCCTTCCACGCCAAGTAGAGTCCCATCCGGACACGGGACGAAGTCTTCAATCTTGTATCTTAATAGTCCAACAGTCCGGCCAAAGGATATAGTCTGGCTGTCCGGAGACCCCCTAATCCAGGACTCCCTCTGTAGCCCCTGAACCAGGCTTCAATGACGATGAGTCCGGCGCGCAGTGTTGTTTTCGGCATTGCAAGGCGGGTTCCTCCTCCGAATACACCATGGAAGAGTTTGAATACAAGGATAGTGTCCGACCATAGAGAGAATAATACTTCCACAAATCTAATCTGCTGACGCGTTTTGATAGTATGACATCACTTCATGGCCCGGTTATTATTCGAACCAGCCCCGCACATATCGCGAGGCGGTTTTCTTGATACGTCTTGTCGAAGCAGAGATCGTGTTCCCCTTATCACGGGATTCTCATCAATACGGACGTGGGTAACCCAACCGCGCCATCAATTGCGGCGCCTGGGGAATAAGCGGTTTTGCCAGGCAAGTGGGGAGACTCATCGCCTCCTCCGCCCTTATAAAGGGACAAAGATTTACTTTTTACACCCATGCCTTCTTCCTTCTCGCTTACCCATTCCCGCACACTCGAGCTCTAGCGCCCAAGCTCGTGTTCTTCTTCTCAAACCACTCGAAGCATGTCTGGAGCAGGAGGCAAGTGGATGGTTTCCTCCGTCATGAAGGAGAACATCGAAAAGTTACGGGAGGCCGGATACCTAGCTTCGAATATCACGAACCGGCTGCCGGATGCGGGGCATATCGTCCCAACGCCCGAACCCCATGAGAGGGTAGTTTTTCTTACCCATTTCGTCTGCGGACTGGGATTTCCTCTCCACCCGTTTGTCTGCGGGCTCATGTTCTACTACAGGATGGATTTTCATGATCTGGCCCCCAACTTCATCCTCAACATCTCGGCGTTTATCGTTGTGTGCGAGGCCTTCCTCCGCATCAGGCCCCACTTCGGCCTATGGCTGAAAACCTTCAATGTCAAACCGAAGGTGGTGGGTGGCCAGCAAGCAAAATGCGGAGGCGCCATGGTGGGCAAGATGCCTAATGTCACCTGGCTCAAGGGTACCTACGTGGATACCATAAAGCGGTGGCAATCGGGGTGGTTCTATATCACCGAGCCGCGCGACTCCAACTGGGTGGCGGCCCGCAAATTTCGATCCGGAATCCCCACGCGGCTCATTTCCTGGAAAAAGAAGGGCCTGTCCCGGGGTTCTTCGGTAGAGCTGACCAGACTCCAGACCTGCATCTAGAACTTGATGAACAAGAAAATTAAGCTCGTCAATGTGGTCCAGGTTATGCTCTTCTGCCGGATCCTTCCGTGCCAACGACGGGCATTTGTTTTGTGGGAGTTCGACTCGGCCCAGCACCAGATGCTACGAGAGCTCTACGACACAACGCACGAGGATGTCTGGAGGGTGCTGTTCAAGGGCGCCGAGATGCCTCCCTCCCTCACCGAGGACCGCGGACTCAGCGCAAAACGCCGCGCCCATCCGATAGGCCTTTATATCTCTCAGGGTATTTATGTGCCCTGGTTTGGTTACGCGCTAGATCTAAGCTTTCATGTCATTAACAGGACTGGATAAATATAGCGGAGCAGCTTGATTGCCCAGCCTCCCTGCCCAAGGATCCTGCAAACGCTCTTCTAGCGAAGATGCTGACTCCGGCACCTTACAAGGTGCCGGAAAAGACGACCAAGAAGAAGGCCGCGGGGACCCGAAAGGGTCTCCGGCGCAAGGTGGTTCTGTCGGACTCATCATCCGATGAGTCCGACGCGCACTCCTCCCACGGAAACGAGGAGGAGGAGAAAAGTTCTCCCCCCCAGCCAGGGGAGACAAGAAAAGGAAGGCCGACCCATCCGGGGAGGCCGAAGGGTCCAAGATGGGAGAGACCCTCCCTCCGGACTATGCCACGACGGCCGCCGACAGCGGCGACGAGTGGCTACCCAGGGACAAGCCCCTGGCGAAATCGTAAGTGTCCGGACACCATAGTACTTCATGGTATGTTTTATTGTACTGCCTTTGCTCATGCCAAACCTGATTATGCAGGCCTGAGCTCGTCTCGACGTACCCTCGTCGAGCGGCTCTTTGGGCTCGTCGGATAGGAACAACGGTTCTCCTCCGACGACTTCCACCCCTCGCCCTACGGACAACGCCGAGGTGGTGTCTCAAAAGGCACCGACCCAAGGGGAGGTGATCCTGGGGGCGCCTCACGGCAACCTCCCGGACCCTGAGTACCAAGGGAGCGAGGCTCCTACAGGCTCCAAGTTCGGGCCCCAGCCGGACATTGCGCCCGAACCTTCGATGGTTCCGGGCTCCGGTAGGCGGTCCCCCATTAAGGGGGGCCAACCATCTGTGCCGGTGTCCTCTGTCCAACCAGAGGCACCGGACAACTTGCTGGAAGCGCTTCACAGCGCTTCCATCAATGAAGAACACCGCACTATCATGAGTGCGGTGGTCAAGAAGGTTCAGTCCGCCAAAAACGGACTGACCGAAGCTTGCGCCAGCCTCCTAACAGGCTTTGAGGTAAGCATTCAAAATATAAAAATATTACCGCATAGATAGTAGCCCCTGATGCTTTGTTCGGCGTTCGCGAAGAAAAGCTGAATAGAGTATCACATGATAACTCAGGAGTCTAATTAGAGTATGTCTATGTGTATGTGCAGGCTTCCCTGCTGGCCGCTACCGCATGTACTGCGGAGGTCTCTGCGCTGAAGCAGGCCCTGAAGCGGTCCGAGGACGAGCTCGGTCTTACCAAGGGGCAGCTCGAAGAGAGCAAAGGTAAGATATACCCCAGTTTATATAGTTAAAAAGAAGTTCGGTGTAAAGTAATAGGATCATCATGAATTTGTCAGGGGCCACGACCTAGGTGGAGACCCTGAAGAAGGCGTTGTCCGCGGCCGAAGACAAAGCGGCCAAAGAACACATTGAACGGGAGAAACAAGAAGCCCGAGTGGGCAAGGTACAACAAGATCTCGAGGCTCTCGCAAAAAAGCATGAGTCCTTGGAGCTTGACTCCAAGACGAGAGAGTCCGAGCTCGCGCAGGCGCTTGAAAGCGTCCGGAGCGCCAAGGCCGAAGCCCACAAGGCCCTCCAGGAGATTGATGCGGCGAAGAAGATAGCAGCAGGTAAGGCATTCAATATGCAAAGCAAGCATGTGAAGGAGACTTTCATTTTTCTTACCCGAGTTCGGAGCTCTCCAGGAGCGTTTTGCAGATCTTCCCCGCAGTGTGCTGGATGCTGCGGAGTTTTACCGAGATGAGGAGGGGAGCTCAACGGAGAAGTTGTTCTGGTCTTAGTATACTGGGACCGAACACCCCGTGTCCTTGAGCGACCAGCTAAAGCAGTTGGTCGAACTTCACAAGGCGGCCAAACAGGCCATGAGGGGCCTTATAGTCCGGATGTGGCCTGGCGAGCCCCTCTCCGGCAGCTACTTCGGTCTGGTGAGGCGGCTGGTGGAAGCCTGCCCACGGCTTGAGGTCATCAAGCAGTCCGTCTGCATCGAAGGTGCACGCAGGGCTTTTGCCCGGGCGAAAGTGCACTGGGCGAAGCTGGACGCCGTGAAGCTTGTGAAGCAGGGGCCACCGGAGGGAAAGGAGCATCGCTGCCCCGAGAATTACTATGAGAGCGTCCTGAAGGGTTCCCGCTTAGTGGCAGATGAGTGTGCCAAGGATGTAATCTTTGAATGAACATGCCCATGTGATCCTGTAATATGAAACGAGTTCTTTTGCGCCATGCGACGCTTTCTTAATTTAAAATATTACCTTCTATGCGGTCATCTATAAAATCTGAGAGTTGGCCAGTCGTCGGCTTCTGCCCCCATGTAACTAGTACTGGGGTGTTCGGGTTAAATCTGAACACTCTTTACCCCAATTTTGGGTCCTTCAAGGGAGGTGCTCAGTGCAACAAACCAGGCAATCGGACTATAATGCTTTATCACTCTCACTTAGCCATAGAAGTCTATGATTTTAAATTTTTGGCGAAGCCCCCGGTATTTGGAGGGCTGAATTTGGGGCGCTATACACGCCTAAGCCGGACAAGGCCGACTCCTCGCCCGAAGCAGAAAAAGTCTTTAAGGACTTGAGACCTCTCGAACAGCGACCAGTCTCTCGCCTTATCATGACAGTCAGTTTTTAGCTTTCTCTACCGAGGTGTTCGTCCGGAAGAACCGGGACACAATCGCAGTAGTTCTCCCACCGCTGCCTTAGCCAATATAGCGAAACGTAAGGTACCAAAGCATGGGAGCCGGGCAACCCAACATTTGACCCAAGACATGATTCGGAGCTGATGCATATAATGCTATAAGTTCAGGGTGCCGCACTGTCGAAAGTGTTCGGACTTCTTGCGCCGTATTACGGGGTAAACGAGAGCCCCTAGCGTACTGACCGCACCCGAGCGTGCAGGTGCGGAATGTCGTAAATGGACACATAAGAGAAAGAGAAAAACTTAAATAATGCAATGACAGATTAATAATATGCATTGTTATTTGAATAATACGTCGAAGTGTACTGGTACAAGTAGTGCAATAAGCATAAAATAGGACAATTTGAAATGTCCTATCCCAAGGCAAGCTACGCATAAATAGTGAAAAGCGGGTATATCAAGTATTACTAGAGACCACCTGGCGGTTCCCGTGTTCATCCTAGCTTCTTGCCGCCTTGGTTGTTGCTTCCGGGATGTGTCTGGCAATCGGACTACCGGAAAGGGCTTCCAAAGAGTTAGGCCCTGAAAGAGAAAAGGAATGTCAACGGTATACAACCCCTGGTGTGGTTAAGCCATAATGTGGGGCATGTCCTGATTGTGCCCCCGCCTATGTCCATGGTATTTTCAATGCGTAGTTATGTACGCGCGGCACGAATTTCGTCGTTGCACTGGGACTGGGACGGGGGCCGGATTGCTAGGTGAGCGCTGATCGCGCCAGGCGATCCTGTTGCAGATTGTTCCGGACTCGCTTGAAGGTGTTCGGGGGCTGTAACGCCGAATGAGTGGTCTGCCTGAACAGGCTGCTTTGTGCCTCTGCTGCAAGGGCCGTAGTGTGCTCTTCTGTATGGAGCGAGCGTTCTATGTTTCCATTTACTGTTATGACCCCGCGGGGTCCTGGCATCTTGAGCTTGAGGTATGCGTAATGCGGCACTGCGTTGAATTTTGCAAATGATGTCTGTCCGAGCAGTGCATGATAGCCACTACGAAACGGGACGATGTCGAAGATTAACTCTTCGCTTCGGAAGTTATTCGGTGATCTGAAGACCACTTCCAGTGTGATTGAGCCCGTGCAATGAGCCTCTACACCTGGTATGACGCCTTTAAAGGTGGTTTTGCTGGGTTTGATCCTTGAGGGATCGATACCCATTTTTCGCAATGTATCCTGATAGAGCAGGTTCAGGCTGCTGTTGCCGTCCATAAGGACTCGAGTGAGGTGAAATCCGTCAATGATGGGGTCTAGGACCAGTGCGGCGGATCCGCGATGACGGATGCTAGTGGGGTGGTCCCTGCGATCGAAGGTGATCGGACAAGCAGACCATGTGTTGAACTTCGGGGCGACGGGCTCCATCGCATAGACGTCCCTTAGTGCACGCTTCCGCTCCCTCTTGGGAATGTGGGTTGCGTATATCATGTTCACTGTCTTCACTTGTGGGGGAAACCCCTTCTGTCCTCCTGGGTTTGGCGACCGGGGCTCCTCCTCGTCATCTCTATGCAGCCCCTTGTCCTTGTTTTCGGCATTTAACTTGCTGTCCTGCTTGAACACCTAGCATTCTCTATTGGTGTGATTGGCTGGCTTGTCAGGGGTGCCACGGATTTGACACGAGTAGCCCAGTATGCGATCCAGACTGGACGGAGCCGGAGTATTTCTTTTAAATGGCTTTTTCCGCTGACCGGATTTAGAGCCTCTAAATCCGGCATTGACTGTCGTATCTTCGATGTTATCACTGTTATTGCGGCGCTTTGGTCTATTACGACGCTGCCTACCGTTAACGTATTTGGTATCCGAGGTATCCGGATTCCTTGATGTGTTGTTGCTGCGAGCCAGCCAGCTGTCCTCGCCCGCGCAAAAGCGGGTCATGAGTGTTGTGAGGGCTGCCATAGATTTCGGCTTCTCCTGGCCGAGGTGGCGGGCGAGCCACTCGTCGCGGATGTTATGCTTGAATGCCGCTAGGGCTTCTGCATCCGGACAGTCTACAATTTGTTTTTTCTTAGTCAGGAACATTGTCCAGAATTGTCTGGCCGATTCCCCTGGCTGCTGGGTTATGTGGCTCAAGTCATCAGCATCCGGTGGCCGCACATAAGTGCACTGGAAGTTGTCAAGAAATGCATCTTCCAAATCCTCCCAACGGCCAACGGAATCTACTGGCAAGCTATTCAGCCAATGCCGAGCTGGTCCTTTGAGTTTTAGTGGGAGGTACTTGATGGCATGTAGATCGTCACCACAAGCCATGTGGATGTGAAGGAGGAAATCCTCAATCCATACAGCGGGATCTGTTGTGCCGTCGTATGATTCGATATTTACGGGTTTGAAACCCTCTGGGAATTCATGATTCATAACTTCATAAGTGAAGCATAGGGGGTCTGCGGTGCCTCTGTGCCGGGCTATATCCCGACGTAGTTCGTATGAGTCTTGTCTGCTGTATTCGGCCCGACCAGATTTACTCTTGGTGTATCCGACGCGACGGTCATCGTCCCGTGTGGGCGCACGTGCTCGTGTCCTGTATATTGACCTTGCGATTTTTGCCTTACTGTCCAAGATGTCTCGCAGGTCCTCTGTGTTGCCCCAGGCCTTAGTATTTTTGACTGAGTGGCGATGGGGTGCGGTCTGAACTTTAGGCTGAAACGCCTCTCTGGCTCGGCCGCGTAGTGGCCGGTCCGCCGCATCGTACACTGGTGAATGAGGTTTCAATGCTTCCTCCTCGAGGTGAGGTAGCAACCTACGTTTTGGGTAACTCTTGGACAGGCGCTCGAGTTCATGCTCCTTGGCCGCAAGGACTTCGGTCCATCTGTCTACTAGCAAGTCTTGATCAGCTTGAAGCTGTTGTTGTTTATTCTTTAGGCTACTTGCCGTGGCCATAAGCCGGCGCTTGAAGCGCTCTTGCTCGACGGGGTCCTCAGGCACGATAAACTCGTCGTCACCGAGGCTCGCCTCGTCTTCGGAGAGAGGCATGTAATTGTCCTCCTCCGGTTCTCCATCTGCTGCCTGCTCTAGGGGGCTAGCTTGTTCGTCTTCTAGCTCTGCACCGTGCTGGAGGGGATTGTTATTGTCTTCGGCACTATCCGGAGTGTTATTATCTCCTGTGCCGGTATCACTGTTCTTGCTGTGGCGGGACTTAGAGCGGCGCCGCTGACGTCGACGCTTGGGTTGCTTCTTGGAGGGGTCATCCTCCCCTTTCTCGTCGCCATTAGCTTCTTTGGGGGTGCCCACCATGTATATATCATATGATAGGTGGCGGTCCAGTGCCCCGACGGCAGTGGATCATGTTCGTCTCCGGCCTCGTCGTCCATACCATCGAAGTCTTCGGAGCCGAAGTTGAGCATGTCGGTTAAGTCGTCGATAGTGGCTACTAAGTGGGTGGTGGGTGGGCAGCGAATTTCTTCGTCGTCCGCATCCCATTCTAGTCGGACATAGTTCGGCCAAGGTTCTCCTGACAGGGAGAGACACCTTAATGAATTTAGCACATCCCCTAAGGGTGAGTGCTGAAAGATGTCCACGGAGGTGAACTCCATGATCGGCGCCCAGTCGGACTCGACGGGCACGGATATGAGCGGCTCGGAGTCCGTGGCCGGAGATGAATCCAGTGGTTTGGCGACACGGCTCTCGTAAGGGGTGAAGTCAGTATCCGGGTCTATCGCCACTGAGAGTGCGGCCTCCATGGCGGGGTCCATCCCTCCGCTCTCAGATGGCGCGACTTGCTCCAGATTGATGGACGGAGTAGCTGCGGATGCGATCTCCCGAACACTGTCCGACGGTAGAGTTACGTCATGCTCATCAAGACTGTACGACGCGTCCGACATGGGCCCGAATCCGTCGAAGATCAAGTCTCCGCGGATGTCGGCCGTGTAGTTCAAGTTTCCAAATCTGACCTGATGGCTAGGGGCGTAGCTCTCAATCTGCTCCAGATGGCCAAGCAAATTGGCCTGCGGTGCAAAGCCGCCGAATATGAAGATTTGTCCGGGGAGGAAAGCCTCACCCAGGACCACATCGCTAGCGATGATCGAAGGAGCCATCAAGCCTTATGGTGACGACACAGTGGAACTCTCAATGAAAGCACCAATGTCGGTGTCAAAACCAGCGGATCTCGGGTAGGGGGTCTTGAACTGTGCGTCTAATGCGGATGGTAAGAGGAGGCAGGGGACACGATGTTTACCCAGGTTCGGGCCCTCTTGATGGAGGTAAAACCCTACGTCCTGCTTGATTATTCTTAATGATATGAGTATTACAAGAGTTGATCTACCACGAGATCAGAGAGGCTAAACCCTAGAAGCTAGCCTATGGTATGATTGTTTGTTGTCCTACGGACTAAAACCCTCAGGTTTATATAGACACCGGAGGGGGCTAGGGTTACACAAGGTCAGTTACAAAGGACGAGATATACATATCGGTATTGCCTAGCTTGCCTTCCATGCCAAGTAGAGTCCCATCCGGACACGGGATGAAGTCTTCAATCTTGTATCTTAATAGTCCAACAGTCCGGCCAAAGGATATAGTCCGGCTGTCCAGAGACCCCCTAATCCAGGACTCCCTCACTCATGTTCTGTTATGTTTACTTCTGAGTACTTATTCCGCTGCAAGTAGTTCTTCACTCAGGAATTCCCTCACCCTGAAATTCCTTAGTGAAGAATTCATAAAAATTGCCTATTCACCCCCTCTAGGGGATATAACGCACTTTCAAAATATTATAAGAAATAATCCATTTTGAGTCGGTTTCCAAAGCTCCAGCTTAAATAAAAATATTGGACTCAATACATTCATCTGGTGTTCTGCCGGCTTGAGGATGTAGAAGGTCAGCGTGTTATAATTGCCAAAACTCCCGGCTTGTAAATATTAACAACACCGGGTCATAACTGTTGCTAACACCAAGCTTGAAAGTGTACCTTATACGCATATCACCTGTAGCCCCCAAGTCTTAAGAAGGGAGCGTAGTAACAGCTTAAGACTTGCTTGAATGTTAATGCTGCAACTTTGGAGAAATCTGGGTTGTTCATGTAAGTCGACAATCATAAACTGAACACTTTGTACTTCCCATGTGTAGCCCCCAAGTGCCTGGTTGTCATGCTTGTAGCAACCTGGGACTTGTAATTACCTTATGCTCATAAAAACTTCAACCAGTGTAGCCCCCAAGGGCCGGCTTAGTAAGATAATACTGAGCTGGGACTTTATATATACTTCATTGAAAATAATATCATATGATGTAACCCTCATCATGGGGCTCGAACCCACGTCACAAGGTTAAGAGCTTTGTACTTTACCAACTGAGTAGTGGACCTTTCAATATAATGGATTAAGACTTGTGTACCTTGAATTTTTGACAGGAGCAATTGGTAGTCCCCAAGGGCCGGCTCATTACGATGTGATGAGTCGGGTCTTCAATAAGGCAAGTAAAAAGAATGATCTTGCATTAGCCCCCAAGTGCCACGGTGCATGCTGGCAGTGACATGGGACTTGCATATTTAATGTAATCTCAACTTGAATAATGTAGCCCCCAAGTGATGGGTCGTAAGCCTGCAGCAACTCGGGACTATTCCCTCCATTGTAGAATAAATCATATCCATTGATAAAATAATAGCCATTGTGCTGAAGTTACTTTGAAAACCTCAATCATAATATTGGTTATTGATAACCGTAATAAAAATCCAGCCATGTTGGCTATTAAAGATTTGAATAATATAACCCGGTTTGAAAACCGATTCCTGCCATATAATCCAGTATATCCATGCACATATGATGCATGCTATGATGATGCAATGTATGGTGCAATATATGATGATGTATGTGTATGATAACATAATACTTCAATGAAACTAGCACGATAGCCACTGGAGTATCCTCGCTTTCTGTAAGCCGGCTCTCACATGACCCAATCAATATTTTAACCCGGATAAGTTCGGGGTCTTGTTTAAAGATTGACTTATCGAGAGTACACAAGGTCGGAGTAGCATCATGCAAACAGCCAGGTTTAACCAAGTTTCAATGAAGGCGGCTTAATACCCTGGGTTCATCCTCGCTATCTGTAAACCGTGCCCTCACATGACAATCCGATGTTTTAACCTTAACTAGTTTAGGGTCTTGTTTAAAAGACTGACTGTTAAGAGTTCGGCGGGTCAATCAGGATTACCTGATGGAGAAGCAGCTAGCATACAGGCAGGATAACCCGGAAGGGTTATGTCCTCTTTGGTGAATACACCTATGTTTGAACAAGATAACCCACTCAAGAGGGTAGTAACGCTATGTTCTCTTTGGTGAATACACCTATGTTTGAATATGAAGCCCCCAAGTGACATATTCGGTCAAGAGGGTAGTAACGCTATGTTCTCTTTCGTGAATACACCTATGTTTGAACAGGAAGCCCCCAAGCGACCAATAAGATAAGCCAAAAAGGCAGTATACCCATGTTTGCACTACAAATCATGGCAGCAAGTTCTCTTTGGCAACCTTTAATTTTTCCTGAGAACTTGAACCTGCGAGAGATGGATTCCTTTTGAACCAGAGTTTTAAACTGGATATCGAGAGCTTCAAAGCTTTGCGAGAAAACAGATTTCCCTTGAGCCAGATTTTAAACCAGAATTCTTTATTTTGAGCCGGAAAGTTTCTAACGGCCTTTAAATTTTCATCAATATAGCAATAGTCTCCGGGGCTGGGTTATTTTTCCCTCCAATGACCCGAAGTTCTTGATTCACTGATACTGGCCAATTTTGCCGAGTCATGTCATTGTAGCCCCCGAGTCTTAAGACGACTCGAGGAGTTATCTTGAGATTCTCCATATTTGACTGTGATATAAACCGGTATGAGTCATTCAACATCTCAGTGATATAATAATCCCTTTTGCAGTAGACAACTTATCCTGGATTGAAGAACTTGCAAGCCAGAGTAATTGCTCTTTTTTAAAGAAAGCAATATGTAATATAAAAATATACTGAATGGATTTCACCTGATACGTCAAGCCAATAGTCATCCGCCGCGGAGTTTGATCATCCCGACGATGAAGCTGAAATCAATCATGGGCGAGTCGGCCGCGGGAGCACACAGATGAGTCAACCGCGACATTATAAGTCGGTGCGGACGGACGATTCAATCGCAGGCGCGGTCCTAGCCACTTGGTGTAGATCGAGCTGCACGGGCGGCGGCTTGCACACACCCGATCAACAACAAGCGGGTGCGGATGCGAGCGCATGATGATGCTAACACACACTCCATAGGCATAGCATGTCACCACCTTTATAATGAATCATTGTCCTGCACAAAATATATTGCAGAACGAAGTGATTGTTTTTTGACAAAAAATATGCACTAATAAAATAAACTTAGATGGACATCACCTGATTCGTCCTAATGACAGCGGCTTATGACAGTAGCAGAGGGGCCCGACGGCTTGTAACAGAGGCGAAGCCGGTTCAAGGCTGCGGGGGCGACGTAAGCCAGCAACCCGCAGCGAAGGCGAATAGCAACTTTGACACAGTGGGTCGCCGCGGTGGCGGTTTAGTGAAGCGGTAGCGGCTTGGCGCTAGAAAAAGGGCGACTTAAGGTGGTACGGTCGCGACAACTGAGAGGTGCCGGTGGCTCATCGGTGGAAGCCAGCAACGGCACAGATGGCCCGGAAGCAGCGACTCAAGGCCACGACGGCGGCTCAAGGCATTGCCGTGGTAGTAGAGAGGCAACAACAAACCGATGGGTGGAGAGCCGTGAACCGGCGATGCCGGAGGTGCCTCGATACAGCAGCGGTGGGTCAACCAAACTTGACGCGTGTCCGCAACGGCAGGGCCGTAGAAGGTGACCCGGTGAAGCAATGTGGGTCTGCGGCGGCGACTCATGGAGGTAGAAACAGCCGGCGCGGCTGGCAACTTGCGAGGCGACGTTTTGTTTTGGACGCAATCGGCGACGACGGCTTGATGTCGTACCCGCGGAGGTAAGCAGCAGCTGTAAAGTTGTGCGTCGAAGGAAGCGGACCGTCGGTGAAGTGCGCCGGCAAGGGCAACTCAGGCTTGGCCGGTTCATCGAGGCCGTGGTGGTGCAAGCACTCAGAAGCGGAATAGGCAAAGGGTGCAAGGCCAGACTCGGCCAAGTGCAGCGGCAAGGTTGAGCACCCGGTCCGGCATCTTAGAGAGCAGGCGGCGGCTCATGGTAGCGGCAGTCCACGGCAGAGGTGACTCGACGGCGGAAAGGCCAAAACGGAAGTTTAGGCACACCGGCGAGGACGGCCAAGATGGGGCGCCGGAGCGAGGCGCCGAGAGCCGGCGGGGGTTCGGAGTCGGCGTAGGCCGCGACGGTAGGGGCAATAGAGGCGCAGAGGCCGCTTAGAGTGGTGGCGTGGCTGCTCTTGGTCCAGCATAGAGGCGGGAGGATGACGACTCTCAGCACGACCCAGGGCAGCTGCGGCTTAAAGGTGAGGCTGGCTTGGCGCGGCCGCGACCAAGGAGGTGACTTGCGGCGCGGCGGAATGAGGCCGTGTAGCTCAGCAATGAAGACGACGGTAACTTGCAGCGGCGTGCGAGCGAGGTGATGCTGGTAGCGCGGTACAGCGGAGTAAGGGCCGGCTCGAGATGTGGAGGCAACGACCACTTGACGTTAGAATGAGGCCGTGGCAAGATAAACCACAACTCAAAGATGGTGTATCAGATGTTGTGCGGAGATACGCCGGCGGGCCAACCACGGTTCCAGGTAGAGCCAGCGCGAGGCGAAAGCCAGGGCGGCTCACGGTCAAAATAGGCCATCAAAAGCGACTCGGAACGCGGCCCGGGGCACAGGAGACTCGACGGTGGCCAGCCAGCCGTGCTGCAGAGGAGGTGGTGAAGTCACGGGGGCAGGTGGCCGTGGAAGCGCGGGCGTTCGATGAAGGTGGCTCACGAGCAAAGGGGAACCGCAGTGGCGGGTCACCGAGGCTGTGGATGTGGAAGCGCGGCCGGTTTGGGGTCGTGGCGACGGAAGTGGCAACTCGGAGGCGGCGGCCCTCCGCGAAACGGCGGTCCATAGGTGGTGACGGTGGCCGGGGCAGCTCACCAATGGGCGGCTCGACAAGTAGCTCGACGACGGCGAGTGTGGCAGTACGCAGTAGCAGACACAAACAATGAATTTTGATGCCGGCTCCAGATGGATGTGGGCGGCTGCTGTGGAGGTGAGGTAGAGAAAGGCCAGCGGCGGCTCGGCCCGATCCCAGAGGAGGTAGACTGATGGGAGGGCAGGCCAGAGCAACGCCGAGTCAGATCAGGCTGGAGCGGAGGCCACTCAGATTCGGAGTCCGGTGGCTCAATGTTGGCGGTGGCTCACGTTGGTGAGCATAGCAGCGACAAAGGCATTCGCTCAGTGACTGAGATGGCAGGTCGGAGTTTGAGCAAGGCCGAGGCAGAGGCGGGTTGGAGATATGCCAGCAAGCGGGCGGCTCAGGATGCCCAGGTAGAAGTGAGGCCACCGGGGCAACTTGCAGCAGAGGATGGAGGCGAGCCTTATCAGCGGCTCAGAGGTAGAGCTGCAGACGGTCATATACGGCCGACTCAGCACGCGGCCGCAACTGCAGCAGCAGATACGAGGCGAGTCGCATGGCCCCGGTGACTCAAGGAAGCGGCGCTTTGAAGCGGCTTCAGCGCCGACGGCTTAGGTCGCAGTCGCAAACGAGGAGACCCACAGCGAGGCAGAGCAACGCGGGCCGTTCATGGCAGAAACAACGCTCGAGGAGGCCCCTGCAGAAGATGGAATCCGGTGGCTCAAGCGCGAGGCCAGGGCGGCTTGGCGCGAGTGACCCGAACGAGAGGCGATGCATGACGGTGACTCGGACGAGAGGCGAAGCACGTCCCGTAGTGGCCAAGGAGTCCAGTTCGTGGCCGTTCTGGCCAATCCCTGTTTGTTTCTCTGAGTCATGGTCATGGTGCCGACTTGGTTGTGAACTAGCAATAATCCAACAATCTTGATATTTTGACAAAAAAACCCGAGTAATGCTTCTGCGTCGCGATCTTGAAGTGACCCTGTAGCACAGCTGTCATTGGGCGGAGATCCGGTCCGTGTACTCGAATCATGGCAGCTTCTTTGATAAAAACCTAGTTCGTCTTGCCAACGTGCGAGAGCTCCAAAAATCATTGCGAACTTCTCGATCCCTGAGCAAAATCCCTCCAATAACTCAACACCACCGTACGCAGCCCCTACGGTGGGCGTCAACTATCGTGGAATTGTCATGGCAGATGTCCTAGTGTGAGGACTTAGTCGTGAGGCCAACGCATCTATGTGGTAGCTTGAGAGGGGTTGAGTGAGATAAGAGACGCGAGGTTTTTACCCAGGTTCGGCCCCTCACGGTAGAGGTAAAAGCCTACATCCTGCTTCATTGATATTGATGATGATGATGATCACGATTACAAGGGTGCTCTATCTCGAGAGCTATAGACTTGTCTGTCTAACTCTAACTTGTCTAACTCGTGAAAACTTGTCTCTCTTGGGGTGCCCTGCCCCTCCTTATATAAGTTGAAGGGGCGGGTTATATGACTAGTCATAGTAGGATTAGGATTACTCTATTACAAGTGGAGTCCTAGTCTTGCTTCCTTTGTAGGGGAATATTCCTTAGGCTTTCATCTTAACCTGGCCCACAAGAATATAAGTCGACCTTCCCTTGAGCTGCCTTCTGGGCCACCGGGTCTTGTCGTTCCTCTAACCCGCCTGCCAGGTTACCAATAAGTGACCAGGCCCAACCAGGTCATCTGTGAGTGGAGAGATCTGGGCGGGTCACTTCGTGAGTCGCCAAGTCAGGGCGGGTCATTAGTGAGTCGCCAAGTCCGGCCAGGTCATACTTCCAGCCAGGTCATACCGCGGGGTATATCCCCGACAGTTTAACTTCTCGAGCACATCCCACAAATACTTCATAGCTTCACACTGGTGATAGCAAAAAAAATTGCACATGAGAGAGATGGCCACCAATTTCATCTTTGACTTGAACATCCATCTGAATGAGTTTCTTCTCCTCGTCAGTGGGGGCTTAAGGTATTGCAATCGTGAACCCCTATTGCACCACATTCCACATATCATCTATTTCTCGGACACGGATCTTCATCTTTTCCTTCCAGAACGGATTGTCCGTCCCATCGAATATGGGAATCTTGAGATGCGACTTGTAGCTCACTAAAGACATACTTAAACTCCAAGGTTGTTACACCAAAATAAGCAGAGTCAAGGAGTACCTTGCTCTGATATCAATTGTAGGAACGAAGTATGTCTACCAGAGGGGGGTGAATGGGAGTTCTAAAATTTCTTTGAAAATCTCAAAACTCTCGGAACCCAGTAGCGGAGCGAATGAAAAACAAACTACAACAAGCTAAAACTAGATATTGAACGGAAACTAAAGCATGCATCGTGGCAAATTACATGAAGGAAAACAGATTGAATGTAAACATGGGTAGCAGTGGAAACCAGTGGTGCTCGATGGTGACAGGGTATTTGTTCGACCAGTTCGTCCTTCTGCACAAGGACTACGTCTAGCTAGCGGGGCTGTGAGTTAACACGGAAGATAAACTCTCTTCACCCTATTCTCCTCGACAATTCGTTCGTCAACCAATGCTGATCACTCGTGGTAGATACTTGAGGCAATCTGCGAACCTTTACAGACTTCTTCTTCGAGAACCACAATTACTCTTGGTCTCTAAAGAGATTGACACCTAACCGTCTAGAGAGTTTGGAGCTCTCAAGAGTAATAGGCGGAGCGTACTGGACTTAGATTCGAGTGATGTTGAACCACTATCTAATTCTTCGGCTCTAGGGGTTTTCTCTCAGTGGAGTTTTGATACGTCTCCAACGTATCTATAATTTTTGATTGTTCCATGTTGTTATATTATCATTCTTGGATGTTTTACAATCATTTTATAGACATTGTGCCCAGTGCCAATTGTTGTTTTTTGCATGTTTTTTTACTTCACAGAAAATCAATACCAAACGGAGTCCAAATGCAACGGAACTTTTTGGAGAATTTTTCTGGGCCATAAGACACACGATGGGCCAAAGAAGTACCAAAGGGGTGCCCTGAGGGGGGCACAACCCACCTGGGGGCGCCTGGAGGCGCAGGCGCGCCCTGGTGGGTTGTGCCCACCTCGGTGGCCTCCCGCACCACCTCTTTGCTCTATAAATACCGCAATATTCCGGAAACCCTGAGGGAGTCGACGAAAATCAATTCCAGCTGCTGCAAGTTCCAGAAACCACAGATCCAATCTAGACACCATCGCGGAGGGGTTCATCATCTTCATTGGTGCCTCTCCGATGATGCATGAGTAGTTCATTGTAGACCTACGAGTCCGTAGTTAATAGCTAGATGGCTTCCTTTCTCTCTCTTTTGATTCTCAATACAATGGTCTCTTGGAGATCTATTTGATCTAACTCTTTTTGCGGTGTGTTTGTTGGGATCCAATGAACTTTGAGTTTATGATCAGATCTATGTTTTTATCCATGAAAGTTATTTGAGTCTTTTGATATCTTATATGCATGATTACTTATAGCCTCATATTTCTTCCTTGAATCTTTGGTTTAATTAGGCCGACTAGATCGATTTTTCTTGCCATGGGAAGAGGTGCTTTGTGATGGATTCGATCTTATGGTGCTCGATCCCAGTGACAGAAGGGGAAACAACACATATGTATCATTGCTATTAAGGATAACAAGAAGGGGTCTATTCCTATATGAGTAGATCTTGTCTACATCATGTTATTGTTCTTATTGCATTACTCCGTTTCTCCATGAACTTAGTACACTAGATGCATACTGGATAGTGGTCGATGTGTGGAGTAATAGTAGTAGATGCATGCAGGAGTCAGTCTACTAATCTTGGACGTGATGCCTATATAATGATCATTGTCTGGATATCGTCATGATTATTTGCAATTATATCAATTGCCCAACAGTAATTTGTTTACCCACTGTATGATATTTGTCTCGAGCGAAGCCACTAGTGAAATCTACGGCCCTCGGATCTCTTCTTTATCATAATTGCCTTCGATATCTATTTTTATTTGCCTTTATTTTCAGATCTATTAATCCTAAAACCCAAGAATACCTTGCTGCACTTTTTATTTATTTATTTATTTTATCTCGCGTTCCCGCAAGATCTATTTATCCAATCTACTAAATTTTTTACCTATCTTTTACCCAGGAGGGATTGACAAATCCTCTTTTACGTCGGGTTGCAAGTATTTGTTCTTTGTGTGAAGGCGCCATTCACGTAGTGTTGCGTGGTTCTCCTACTGGTTTGATAACCTTGGCCTCATCACTGAGGGAAATACCTACCGTAGCTATGCTGCATCATTCCTTCCACTTTGGGGAAATACCGACGTAGTTCAAGCCGCATCAATTTTAAACTCAAATAGCTCAGAGAGGGGGTTGCTCAACAATCCTCACAGAATCAAATGGAGCAGCCACCGGACAAAGCCGGTGCGGGGTGGCTATTTATAGCCGCAGCCTTCCTTGATGGGAAATAACCATTTTGGACACGCAGTCTAGCCAATGGCTAACCGACACATTTTCAATGTGCAGATTTTAGAGCAATGGTTACATTACTTGAAGAACAAGTAATGCTAACTCCTTGGTCTGAGAAAAATCTCTCACAGTGAAGAAGATCATAGTCTCTTGCTGGCAAGTATTTGCTTAGAACACAAAGATATTTCTCTCGCAACGTTCATGGGATTTGTGTTTAGCATCAGAGAACCAAAGTTTAGAATGCTACACCCCTCTTAATAGCACGGTGGTCCTATGACTCAATAAAGAGAAGAAGAACAACGAAATAAATGCTACATATTCACTTCATCTTCAATCTCCTCCGACGTAGTCATTTTCCTTGAATAGACAACGAACCAATTGCTTCACTTTAGCAATATTTGAGGGGACACTCTTGTTAACATAATGTTTGGTGATAATCTTCGCTGCACTACAGGGAGATTATCTTCATCGTTTGCATCAAACTCCTCGTGACCTCAGGGGCCTGTTACTCTGTGTGCACTAGCAAACACATAAGTCCCATACTGTTTATGTCAACAAACTCCAAAACATAAGGGGCCTATCAGTGCACCAACAAGTACTGTGCATGCAAGTGTGCGTTGAACAAGTAAATGATCTAGAGTTTTAGGCTCTTGCAAACACATCGGGCAGCTTGGCTGGTGTGGCAGTCCCCTGGCCGCAAGACGAACAGATGTCCATCACCTATTCTTGACGACTAACCACACATAGAACTTCACTTGCGGCAATGCCCAAGAGTCCCAAACTTCATGCGCGCCAGTCATCTCAGTTAGACCAAAGAAGAAAGCATGGTAAGCAATACAGGCCGAATAACATCATGTTTCAACCGAAATCTATCGAAAGGCATCTGACTATTCGCTCATGTGTATTGTCTACCTATGAGTCCCGCCCCATAACTTGCAGAACTGGGCGATCATGGAAATTGTAAATGGACTCTTGATGTGTTCGATCCACCTATTTAGGGCAACCCCAACTGTCATGGGTGAACACGATCACCTATGGGGCCACAGGCCCCTTTGTGGTTCCGCAAAGGGGAGATCACGTTGCACAAAGAGCAGAGGCCATGAGGCAGCACGACGATGAGACTCAAGTGGTTTTTACCCAGGTTCGGGCCGCTGAGAAGCGTAATACCCTACTCCGGCTTTGGTGGATTGGATAGAGGAACACGACGACACGCGGCACCCAAGCCCGGAAGGTGGCCTTCGGGGAGAGCTGCTACGCGAGTACAAGTCTTAGAAGGTCTGAATCCTTCTCTAGGCTGCCTTGGACCTCCTTTTATTGTCCAAAGGGTAACCAAAGTGGCAAAAAAGACATTATCTTACGATTAGATAGCCAACAGTTCTCTCATACCTAACTCTGTCACTTAGGACAAAATGCCATAAATGCTACCTTAGGTGGCGTGTGGGGGTGCATCCCCGGCAAGCTTATATCTCCGCTTTGCCAACTCCTGCTTATCATATTGACACGCCCCTGGACAGGTGTCAAATGGGTGTGATCTGTCTTCCAGCAAGCTGCCACGTTCTTAGTGAATGCCACTTAGTCTCCTGGGGGGCTCGACACCGCATCGATAAGTGACTGGCGTCGTAGTGTGGTGGAGTGGTGGTAACTGGTTGCGCCTACCAGGGGCAGGGCTTGCCGGGCCTTCATGGAGGGGTGCGCGTTCGGTCTCCGGCCATTCCAGAGACGCGGCTAGAGCGGCTTGTTCTCACCTTTGTTTGGTGCATGGACCTTGTCGGCCTTGCCTGGCCAGCAAAGGACACTTCTCTTGGAATCTTTGTGTTGAATGTTGGCTTGGTCTTCTTGATACGCTCCTTGATCTCACGAAGAGCGGATTTTTTGGTTTGGCATTATGTTACACGTTGGTGCTGGATGGTAAGATCGTCAGCACGCCTTTGTATGAGTTCGGTTAACAAACGCTGATGTTTATTGCACCGATAGGAGCCCCGAGGCCTGGCCCATACATGCTGAGGGAGTCCTGGATTAGGGGGTCCTCGGACAACCGGACTATATCCCTTGGCCGGACTATTGAACTATGAAGATACAAGATTGAAGTCTTCGTCCCATGTCCAGGTAGGACTCTCCTTTGCGTGGAAGGCAAGCTTGGCGATTCAGATATGTAGATCTCCTCCCTTGTAACCGACTCTGTGTAACCCTAGCCCCTCTGGTGTCTATATAAACCGGAGGGTTTTAGTCCGTAGGACAACAACAATCATACCATAGGCTAGCTTCTAGGGTTTAGCCTCTCTGATGTCGTGGTAGATCAACTCTTTTAATACTCATATCATCAAGATCAATCAAGTAGGAAGTAGGGTATTACCTCCATCGAGAGGGCCCGAACCTGGGTAAACATTGTGTCCCCTGCCTCCTGTTACCATCCGCCTTAGACGCACAGTTCGGGACCCCCTACTCGAGATCCACCGGTTTTGACACCGACATTGGTGCTTTCATTGAGAGTTCCGCTGTGTCGTCACCATAAGGCTTGATGGCTCCTTCAATCATCAGCAACAATGCGATCCAGGGTGAGGTTTTTCTCCCCGGACAGATCTTCGTATCCGGCGGCTTCGCACTGCGGGCCAACTCGCTTGGCCATCTGGAGCAGATCAAGAGCTACGCCCCTGGCCATCAGGTCAGGTTTGGAAATTTGAACTATACCGCCGACATCCGCGGAGACTTGATCTTCGATGGATTCGAGCCCGCGTCAGGTGCGCCGCACAATCATGACGGGCATGACTTAGCTCTGCCACTGGACTGTGTTCGGGAGATCACACCTGTGGTGACTCCGGCCCTTGATCCGGAGCAGATCACACCGTCCGAGGATGGGTGGATGGACCCCGCCATGGAGGCCGCACACTCAGCGGCGATAGAGCCGAATACTGACTTCACCTCCTATGAGAACTGTGTTGTCGGACCTTTGGATTCGTCCCCGGCCATGGTCTCCGAACCACCTGCATCCGTACCTATCAAAAGTGATTGGGCACCGATCACGGAGTTTTCCTCCGCGGATATCTTTCAGCACTCGCCCTTGGGCGATCTGCTAAAGTCAATAAGGTCTCTCTCCTTGTCAGGAGGCCCTTGGCGGAACTGTGTTCGGCTTGAGTGGGAAGTGGACGATGAAGAAATTCGTTCCCCACCCACCACCCACTTAATAGCCACTGTCGATGACTTAACCGACATGCTTGATTTCGGCTCTGAAGACATCGACGGTATGAACGACGATGCGGGAGACGAACAGGAACCACCACCCGCAGGGCACTGGACTGCCACTTCATCACATGATATATACATGGTGGATACACCCTAAGAAAATGATGACGAGGAACAGGAGGAAGCAGCAAAGGACAATTCCCTCGAGAAGAAACCAAAGCGACGGCGTAAGTGCCGCTCCAAATCCCGCCCCGGCAAAAATAGCGATAACAGTGCAAGAAAGAGTAACACCCCGGTTGACCCCAAAGGAGACAACGACCACATGAACCTAGCGGTGGAGCAGGGTGAATCAGCGGACGGCAAACATAGTACGGAGCCGCTGTCCGGCCACGACGACCCCGAGGGTAAAACTCATCAACCTGTCTCCGGAGACATGAATAGGCCGGACGACGATGCACACATCATCCCTGAAATACACTTGGAACAAGAGAACCTTCATAAAAGGCTCATTGAAACCGTGCGGAGCCTGAAGAAGCAGAAGCAAAGGCTTAAGACCGTGCAAAATACACTCAACAGCAGATGGAATAAAGTGCTTGACATGGAAGGAAAATACGGCGGTAATCGCCACACAAAAAGCTATCCAAAGCGCAAGTTGTTGCCTGAATTTGACGACGAGGCCTTAGAGCCCACTCAGCCGGAAAATAAAACGGCCGATCAACCGGACCGGCCACCCCGTGGTTGCGACAGGGCGGCTAACGATGACGTACACAAGTCAGCACACGACCTGCGTGAGGACCTACACAAAAAAGCCGGTTTGACCGGGTCCATTTACGGACCTAGGAAGCGCGTTCTGGCACAGAATCGTCACCGCCCAAATGACTATATTGACAGAATAATAGTTCGGAGTCAAAACCGAACACTACAACCGTCAGACACACCCAAATACAGGGGTGCCACACACACCCTCTGCTTCACCGACGAGGTACTGGATCATGAATTCCCAGAAGGATTCAAACCCGTGAACATAGAGTCATACGACGGAACAACAGACCCTGGGGTCTGGATTGAGGACTTTATCCTTCACATCCACATGGCTCGTGGATATGATCTCCACGCCATCAAATACTTGCCCTTAAAGTTGAAAGGACCAGCTAGGCACTGGTTGAAAAGCCTCCCCGAAAACTCGATTGGAAGTTGGGAAGAGCTTAGGGACGCTTTCAGGGCTAATTTTCAAGGGACCTATGTCCGACCTCCGGATGCAGACGCTTTGAGTCATATAATTCAACAACCCGGAGAGTCAGCCCGAAAGCTTTGGAACAGATTCCTCACCAAGAAGAATCAAATTGTCGATTGCCCAGACGCCGAAGCCTTAGCGGCTTTCAAACATAGTGTCTACGACGAATGGCTTGCCAGACACCTCGCCAGGAAAAACCAAGGACAATGGTAGCCCTAACAAGCCTTATGACCCGCTTTTGCACGGGCGAGGATAGTTGGCTGGCCCGCAGCAGCACCAACGACCCAAGCACATCCGAAGTCAGGGATGGCAATGGAAAACCACGACGCAATAAAAGCAAGCGTCGGAGTAACGAAGACAGCCCAGACAACACGACGGTAAACGCCAGATTCAGGGGCTCTCGACCCGGTCAACGGAAAAAGCCATTCAAAGGCAGCAGAGATGGACCGTCCAGCCTAAACAAGATTCTGGACAGATTATGTCAGATTCACGGCACCTCTGATAAACCAGCAAATCACACCAACAGAGAATGTTGGGTCTTTAAGCAAGCCGGCAAGCTAAACACCGAACACAAGGGGAGGGAGACACCAAGTGAAGACGAGGATGAGCCTCACCAACAAAACACTGGGGGACAGAAAAAATTCCCACCAGAAGTCAAAACAGTGAAAATGATTCACGTAACGAAGAGGAGGAGCACACACGCACTCTGAGACGTATACACCGTAGAGCCCGTTACCCCCAAGTTCAACCCTTGGTCGGCCTGCCCAATCACTTTTGATCGCAGGGATCACCCGACTAGTATCCGGCATGGAGGATCGGCTGCCTTGGTACTAGCCCAATAATTGACGGATACCATCTCACCAGAGTCCTTATGGACGGAGGTAGTAGTCTTAATCTGATATATCAAGACACAGTCCGCAAAATGGGGATAGACCCAACAAGAATCAGCCAAAGCAATACTACCTTTAAAGGAGTAGTACCAGGCCCAGAGGCCTGCTGCACGGGCCCTATAGTACTAGAGGTTGTATTCGGTTCTCCCGACAACTTCCGAAGCAAAGAATTAACCTTCGACATCGCTCCATTCCGAAGCGGCTATCAAGCACTACTCGGAAGAACAGCCTTCGCTCGTTTTAATGCAATACCGCATTACGCTTATCTTAAGCTTAAGATGCCTGATCCACGTGGCATCATCATAGTTAGCGGAAACTTAGAGCTTCCTTACCTGCGGAGGAATGTACGGCGGCTTTCGCAGCCGAACACGGAACGACCCCTCCAACCAGAATAAATGATCGGTCGTCAAGACCGCGGACATGGCTAGACGAGTCTGGCGCACCCCTCGCTGTAACAGTTCAGATAAACTCGATATTGGGTCGATGGATATACCCCCGTAGGTGGCGCCAGGGACTTCCCGCATGTAAAAAGGACAATAGTTTGGTTTGACCTTACTTAGATTGAATTTCAATGGTCTATTAAGAATAACCAATTTTCCACACGTAAACTTTCACCTGGGGTTTTTCTCTCTTGCAGATGACAATCGTGCTACACCCTTCCAGGAAACGGCACAACGGAGACACGGGCGCAGACGTGCAGGAGGGCCCCGCTCAAAGGTTTTTTTAGATTAAGACCCTGTGTAAACCTTTCTCACTGTCTCTTGTTGCTTCACGCCCTCCGGATACTTAGCACAACCGAGAGGGATGCTGACGTTATTGGCATTTTCGCCACGTCAGACTGATGCACGTACCTGGAAATTGAGGGTTCATTATCAAGGGCTTTGCTCAGCCCGGTATATGTTGTAAAGTCCGAATACCTTAGGGAGTGTTTGGCATCGCGAGTTTGGCCTTATATGCATCAGCTCCGAATCATGTCTTTGCTCAAATGTTGGATTTTCCCGGCTCCCGTGTTTTGCTACCTTACGTTCTGCTCTATCGGCTAAGGTGCCATCGGGAGAACTACTGTGATTGTGCCCTGGTTCATCCGGATGAGCACCTTAGTAGAGAAAGTGGTAAACTGACTGTCATGATAAAGCGCGAGACTGGTCGGCCACTTGAGGACTCTGCGGAATCTTCGCGATTCCTCCGCATTAATGAAGGACCGGTTTCCCGGTCATGTATGTACGCACACCGTACTCGGATAAGTGCAGAAGTACAAGGGGCTATATAGTAGCTCCACTGTCAAACTCCTATGGCTAAGTGGAAGTGTTAAAGCAATATAGTCCAATTGCCTTGTTTGCCACGCTATCACCTCCTTCATGGACCAAGATGTTGGATCAAGTGTGAATACATGCTTTTCCGAACACCCCCGCATTAAGTGCGTGGGGGCTGAAGCCGACGACTGCAAACTTTCAGGTTATATACTTACATAAACGACCGCACACGAGGCATCATAATACCTTCAGGCAATAAATACAGCCTGTATAATTCAAATAATACTATTTTTACAATGGGGATACATGTCACTCGAACATGATACTCTTTGAGCACCGAGCCTCTATTAAACGAGCGCCTTCTAGGACTTCTTCTAAATAGTGCTCGGCTGAGACCTGGCCTACGGCCGGACCCTGGGTTGCAATAGCGGTGGCATCCATCTCTGCCCAGTATGTCTTAAAACGGGCAAGAGCCATCCGCGCACCCTCTATGCACGTCGACCTCTTTACGACATCGATATGCTGCACAACACCAAGGAATTGTTGCACTAAACCAAAATAACTATTCGGCTTTGGTCCTTCCAGCCAAAGATGATCCACAACAGACCTCATGGCAAGCCCGGACAACCTATGGAGCTCAGCCCACTTGGCCAATTGCTCATTTAACAGCAGCAGATGCGTCGGAGTGCTGAACTGTGACTAGAACAACTTCTCTACTTCGTGATCTTCTTGATCTTTGAAAAACACAGTCGCATCAGCAACACTCATTGCCAAGTCTGCATACGCGTCTACATCACTCCATAATCGATCCAGGGGGCATACTTCAGATCTTCGAACTTCGTCCGCAACAAAAAGGGCTTCCCAGCCATGACATCTCCGGCTTGACGGAGCTCCTCCTATGCTACTGTGATTTTAGAACGGGTTTCCTTGGCTGCCTCCATGACTCTCTTCAGGTCAGCCGCTCTCACTTGGATTTCCTTTTCAAGAAGCTCATATCGGCTGGAGGCATGTTTCAGCGCAACAGCCATCTTGGCTATTTCATCTTCGCTCTTGCGATGAGCAGCCTGTTCGGCTTTTAAGTCTTCGGCCACCTTTAGGGCGGCCGCATCACTTCTCCTGGCTTGTTCCTTGGCTCGGGCAAGTTCCGCCCGAAGGGTCTCCACGGCGGCAGCTCCATCTGCAGTCAAAACGTATTATAGATACTAGCATCATGCTCCTATTAATACTTGCTGACCACCCGAAAATACATACCCTGTGCCTCGTCAAGCCGCTTGTTCACAAGCGCAATGTCGACATCTGCTGCGCCCAGTTGCTGGCTTAGTCCGGCCAGCCACCGGACTGTCCGCTGCTTGCACATGAAAGCAGCATGATCATTACCTGGGACTATGATCCTCTGTTTGCCGCCTCGGGACGGCAACCAGAGTCTCAGGGGATACTATCTGTATAGAGCACACCTAGTGTGTGCGGTACCGTCAAATTTGTTTTGCGTACCTCAAAACCTTTTAGCAGGCTCGTAAAAGCTTCATGCAACCCACTTTTGGCGGATGAGATCCTCTCAATCACCGTGCCCATTAAAGTACGATGCTCCTCCGAGATAGCCGCTTGCTCCAAAAGACCCGTCAGTACGTCCGGTTGCGCATCGGACAATCCCGGACTCTTTCTGTTACTCCCCTTAGGAGCCAAATACTCCAGACTTTGGGTGGCCGAAGGGTTACCTTCTAGCCTTGGCGGATCAGGAGAAAACCTCCGTGATGACACCTCAGGGTCGTCCGCCCCAGGAGGCGGGGAGACAAGGGGAGGCATTTCGCTCTCCATCATCTCCGGAAGAAGATCCCCCAAAGATGTACTCTGTCGGGAAGAGCTACGATCCGGACTGCAAGACATACGTATTGGTTATTGTCCGTGGAGATAAAGCAAAATATATTGACCAAAAGTACCTTTGTTCACTTATAGCTCGATGGAGGGCTGATCCCCTTGCGGGCACTGTGCGGAAGGAATGCCCTCCGGGTAAGGACCCCCTGGTGAGGGTTTCTTCTCTCGTTTGGAAACCCTTGTTTCCAAGTCTTCGGGAGCGGTCATTTTCCTTCCTTGGGGAGAGGGGATTTCAGATTATTCTCCCCGATTATCCTCCTTCGTGGAGGTACTAATTCCCCCGGTTTGGATGAGTAATGCGTGAGGCTCGCTTTCGGCTTCTTCGTCTCCCCATTATCTTCCCCCGATGGCACTTGATAAGGCGCGTACTCCAGCATCCTGGCTAGTACATGATCCGGCGAGCCCTCGGGAAGGGGGGCCGAACACCTGATCATCTTTGCCTTTCTTACCCAGTCCTGGCCAAGAGCAATTCTTTCAGAATTATGTTATGGCAAATGAAAAGACAGTGTGTTCAGTCGTGGAAATACTTACCTGGGTATCTGGATGATTACAGTTGAGACCCGCATCCTGGTGGTGTCCGGACACTTTATTCGTGATCCGAAGAACAGTCCATACATCTCTTCGAGCGTCACACCGAAGAACTGCTGAATAGTTCGCGGTCCTTTCGGGTTGAACTCCCACACACGGAGAGATCGATGTTGGCATGGCAGGACCCGACGAACTAGCATAACTTGCATTACTTTGACGAGACCGACATCCCTCTTGAGGAGATCTCGGATGCGACTTTGCAATGTCGGCACGTCATTAACCGGCCCCCAGTCTAGCCCCTTGTTGACCCATGACGCCAGTTGTGGTGGGGGGCCCGAACGGAAGGCAGGGGCAGCCACCCACTTAGTACTTTGGAGAGCTGTGATGTAAAACCACTCCCGCTGCCATAAGTTGGATATCTTCGGGAAGGAACCCTTTAGCCATGGGGCATCAACGCCTTTGCTTATTGTGGCACCTCCGCATTTTGCGTGTCGCCCATCGATCATCTTCGACTTCACATTGAAGGTCTTGAGCCATAAGCCGAAGTGTGGGGTGATGCGGAGGAAGGCCTCACATACGACGATAAACGACGAGATGTGAAGAATGGAATCCGGAGCTAGATCGTGGAAGTCGAGCCCATAATAGAACATGAGCCCTCTGACAAAGGGATCAAGACTAAAGCCTAGCCCTCGGAGGAAGTGGGAAACAAATACGACACTCCCGTTGGCTTCAGGAGTGGGGATGACCTGCCCTCGGGCAGGCAGCCTGTGCGAGATTTCGGCGGTCAGACACCTGGCCTCCCTTAGCTTCTTGATGTCCTCCTCTGTGACAGATGAAGCCATCCACCGGCCCTGAAGGTTGGATCCGTACATGATTGAAGGTCCGAAGCGCTTCGCCTGAGCTTTGGGTGTTGGAACTCGGGGTGGGGGAAGGGAGGGATTGAGCGTGAGAAGAAGAGGACATGCTTTGGCCCCTTTATAAAGAGGGCGAATATCAAGCGTCCTCTGCGTGGCCGTTTGGAACTTGCCTAAAATCGAGGAGTTGTACTAACGAGCACGATTGGGTTACCCACACCCGTATTGATGAGAATCCCGTGATAAGGGGACACGATCTCTGCTTCGACAAGACGTGCCAATAAAACCGCCTCGCAACACGTGCAGTGGCGGGCAGGGAAAACGGTTCGAATAATGACCGGGGCCATGGCGTGATGTCACATTATGAAATGTTGTCAGCAGATTAGATTTGTGGAAATATTGTACTCTCTATGGTGGTATGTGGAATTTGTTTTGCAGAGCCAGACACTATCCTTGTGTTCAAAATCCTTTGTGGAGTATTCGAGGAGGAACCCGCCTTGCAATGCCGAAGACAATCTGCGCGCCGGACTCATCGTCATTGAAGCCTGGTTCAGGGGCTATTGAGGGAGTCCTGGATTAGGGGGTCCTCGGACAGCCGGACTATATCCCTTGGCTGGACTGTTGGACTATGAAGATACAAGATTGAAGACTTCGTCCCGTGTCCGGGTGGGACTCTCCTTTGCGTGGAAGGCAAGCTTGGCGATTCGGATATGTAGATCTCCTCCCTTGTAACCGACTCTGTGTAACTGTCGGTGTCAAAACCGGCGAAGCTCGGGTAGGGGGTCCCGAACTGTGCGTCTAGGCCGGATGGTAACAAGAGGCAAGGGACGTGAAGTTTTACCCAGGTTCGGGCCCTCTCGATGGAGGTAAAACCCTACGTCCTGCTTGATTAATATTGATGATATGGGTAGTACAAGAGTAGATCTACCACGAGATCGAGGAGGCTAAACCCTAGAAGCTAGCCTATGGTATGATTATTGTTGTCTATGTCGTCCTACGGACAAAAACCCTACGGTTTATATAGACACCGGATAGGGTTAGAGTTACATAGAGTCAGTTACAATGGTAGGAGATCTACATATCCATATCGCCAAGCTTGCCTTCCACGCCAAGGAAAGTCCCTCCCGGACACAGGACGAAGTCTTCAATCTTGTATCTTCATAGTCCAGGAGTCCGACTGAAGGTATAGTCCGGCTATCCGAACACCCCCTAAGCCAGGACTCCCTCAGTAGCCCCTGAACCAGGCTTCAATGACGAGGAGTCCGGCACACAGATTGTCTTCGGCATTGCAAGGCAGGTTCCTCCTCCAAGTACTTCGTAGAAGATTTTGAACACAAAGATAGTGTCCAGCTCTGCAAAATAAGTTTCCACATATTGCCATAGAGAATAATATTTACACCAATCTAATCTGCTGACGTATTCCATAGCGTGACACACCACGGCCAAGCCTTTACCCGAGTTTTTTCATTATCCCACCTCAACGCATTATCCGAGGCGGTTTCCTTGGCACGTCTTGTTAAAGCAGAGATCGTGTCCCCTTATCCCGGGATTCTCATCAATACGGGCGTGGGTAAACCAACCACTTCTAGAACTCCTAGATTATAGGCAAGTCCAAACGGACACGGAGAGGACGCTTGATATTCACCCTCTTTATAAAGGGGACAAGGGTTTTATTTTCCCCTCCCGTGCTCAATCGAATCCTTCCCCCACGTCAAGCTCAAACGCCCAAAGTTTAGGTCAAGTGCTCCGAACCTCCAGTCATGTCCGGATCTAGCCTTCAAGGCCGGTGGATGCCTTCCTCCGTCACGGAAGAAGACATCAAGAAGCTGAGGGAGGCCAGATATCTGACCGCCGAGATTTTGCATCGGCTGCCTCCCCGAGGGCAGGCCGTCCCCACCCCCGAACCCAACGAGAACGTCGTGTTCGTTTCCCACTTCCTCCGAGGTCTAGGCCTTACCCTGGATCCTTTCGTCAGGGGTTTGATGTTTTACTACGGGCTAGATTTTCATGATCTAGCTCCGGACTCCTTTCTTCATATCACGACATTTATTGTCGTGTGCGAGGCCTTCCTCCGGGTTACCCCTCACTTTGGCCTATGGCTCAAGACCTTTGAAGTGAAGCCGAAGATGGTCGAGGGGCAACATGCAGCGTGTGGAGGTGCCTCAATACGCAAGATGAAGGGAGCTCCGTGGCCCAAAGGTTCCATCCCAGAGGTGTCTGAATTGTGGCAACAGGAGTGGTTCTATATCACGGCTCCTAGAAGTGCCAAGTGGGCGGCCCCCCCTGCTTTCCGCTCGGGCCCTCCACCACAGCTGATGTCATGGATCAGCAGAGGTCTGAGCTGGGGTCCAGTCAAGGACGTGCCTATACTGCAAGGCCGCATTCGAGGTCTCTTCAATGGAGATTTCAGTTTGGTTGCGGTAACACAGGTTATGCTGGTTCGTCAAGTCTAGCCTTGCAAACGCCGGCCTCTTCGCCTGTGGGAGTTCAATCCCGAGGGACCGCGTGCCTATCAGAATTTTCTCGGCCTGACGCACGAGGAGATGTACAAGTCATTCTTCGGACCTCAGGTGGAGTGTCCGGAAATCACCGAGGACATGGGCCTGAGTAGTAACCGCACCGCCGAACAGGTAAGGCATCTTCCGGCCGAACATACTCTTTCTACTTTGTTACGAAGTAATGTCTGAGAGTTCGCTTTTTGACCAGGACTGGCTAACAAAGGCGAAGTTGACTCGGTGTTCGGCCCCCCTCCCTGAGGGTTTGGAAAATCCGGTATTGGAAAAGATGCTCCAGACCGCACCTTGCCCGGAGCCCTTGAAGGAAGATACTGTGGAGGATAATACGGGCGGACGCGGGCCCCCAACGCTGCCCATTCTAGCCGAGGGAGCGAGCGTCTCCATGAGGGAAGGCGACTAGAAGAGGAAAAGGACTGCGCCCGGGGATTCGGAAGCCGAAGCTTCCAAACGAGAGAAGAAGTCTCCCACAGAGGGTCCTACCTTGGGGGGTGCTGTTGCCGCACAAAGTCCACGGGGAGATCAATTCTCCCTCGAGTCGTAAGTGACCCGAAATACTTTTAATAGTACAGATACGCCATCTTTTTCTTCTGAGGAAATAACCACCGCATATATTTTTGCAGTTCGGGCCTTAGCCCCTCTCAAATGAGCTCATCTTCGGGGGATCTTCTTCCAGAGATGATGGAGAGCGAAATGCCTCCTCCAGATTCCTCCGCTCCAGAAGCGGGCAACCCTGAAGTGTCGTCACGGAGGGCCTCTCCGAGTCCGGTGAGGCCAGAAGATAATCCCCTTGACCCCCGAAGCAACCAGTGTCCGGCTCCCGAAGAGAGCAGAAAAAGAGTCCGGCACCGTCTAGTGTGCGATCGGATGTTCTGAGGGAGTTGGTGGGGTGAGCGGCCATCTCAGATGAACACCGTGTGATGATGAATACGGTGATGGAGAGAATATCGTCCGCCAAAAGCGGATTGCATGAAGCTTTTATGAGTCTACTGACAGGCTTTGAGGTACGTAAAAGAATGTATGATAATCCTGCACATGCTAGGTGTGCCCTATGTAGATAGTAGCCCCTGAGACTCTGGTTGTCGTCAGAAACGACGACGAACAGAGGATCATATTCCCAGGAAATAACCATACTGCCTCTATGTGTAGGTGATGGAAGCTCCGATGGCTAGCCGGACTAGCGAGTTTGCCCATTTAGAGCTGCAGTTGGATGCGGCAGACGCCGACATCGAGCTTGTTAACAAAAGGCTTGACGAGGCACAGGGTAAGTGTGAATATCTGGTAAATGCCACATAGGAAGTGCAGCATGATGCCAGTATCTTTAATATGTTGTGACTGCAGATGGAGCTGCCACTGTTGAAGCCTTGCGGGCAGAACTTGCCCGAGCCAAGGAACAAGCGAGGTTGGGTAATGCGGCTGCTATGAAGGCGGCCGAAGAGTTGCAAGCCGAGAAGGCCGCGCATGGCGAGACCCGAGATAAGATGGCCAAGATGGCTATAGAATTAAAAGCCGTCGCCGACCGTTGCCGGGTTCTTGAAAAGTCAAACCAAGCGAAGGCATCGGACCTTGAGAGGCTGCTGCGACGAAAAAGGATCTCCGCTCTGCTATGAGGGCAAAGAAGGAGGAGCTGCGGGAAGCCGGGGATATTGTAGCTGGGAAATCCTTTATGTTGCGGAGGAAATTCGGAGATCCACGGTATGCCCCTCTGGATCGGCTGTGGAGTTCGGAGGATGTGTATATGGATTTGGCGGCGAGCGCTGCCGATGCGGCCAAGTACTTCCAGGGTCAGACGGACCATGGAGTAGACCAGCTCTTTTGGAGACAATTCCATTCTCCCGAGCATCCACTTTCATTGACTGTCCAGTTAGTCGAATGGGCCGAACTAAATAGGTTGTCCGGACTCTTTATGAGGTCTGTTGTGGATCAGCTATGGCCGGGAAGGTCAAAACCGAACAGCTATTTCAGCTTGGTGCAGCAGGTCCTTGATGTGGTGCCGCGCATTAATGCGATGAGGAGGTCGGCGTGCATAGAGGGCGCACGGATGGCCTTTGCCCGTGTTAAGGCATATTGGGCGGAGATGGATGCTACTAATGTTGCAACGCGGGATTCGGCTATAGGTCGAAAGGCTGCCGAGCACTACTTTGAAGAAGTTCTTGAGGGTGCCCATTTGATAGAGACCCAGTGCTCAAATAATATTATGTTTGAGTGATATGTAATCTCATTGTAAGCGAAATGCTTTTATAAATTTTTATAAGGCTATTTTTATACTTTTTCCTGGAAGTAATATGATGCCTCCTGGGCGGCCGTTTATGTATACATGTGTATAACCTGAAAGATTGCAGCCGTCGGCTTCAACCCTCACGCATATAATGCGGAGGTGCTCACAAAAACAAGCATTCACACTTAACCCAACGTCTTGGTCCTATTAAGGAGGTGATGGCGGAGCGAGCAAGGCAACCGGACTATAATGCTTTAGCACTTTCACTTAGCCATAGGAGTTTGACACTGGGGCTACTAGATAGCCCCTGGTGGCTCTGCACTCTCCCGATCTCGGGGTGCGTACATGCCTGGCCAGGAAACGGCCCTTTGTTAAGGCGGAGGAATTCTAACATTCCCACAGGTCATCGAGTGGTTGACCAGTCTCACGCTATATCATGACAGTCAGTTTTCGGCTTTCTCTACTGAGGTGCTCGTCCAGATGAACCAGGGCACAATCGCAGTAGTTCTCCTGGTGCTACCTTAGCCGGCAAGGCGGAACGTAAGGCACCAAAACACAGGAGCCGGGCAAACCCAACATTTGACCAAAGACAATGATTCGGAGCTGATGCATATAGGACCAAACTCGCGACGCCGAATACTCCCTAAGGTATTCGGTCTTTGTGGTATAAACCGGGCCTAAATAGTGGCCTTTGTAAGAAGCCTCGTGTGTCCAGGTACGTGCATTGTTCTGGCGTGGCCACATGCCAAGAGGTCAGCATCCTTCTCAACGGTGGATATGTATCAACAAGAGACAGTAAAAAAGGTTTACGCAGGGTCTTAATCTAAAAAGAATCCTTGGAGCAGGTCCCTGCTGCACGTCTGCGCCTGTGTCTCCGTTGTGCCGTATCCTGGACGGGTGTAGCACGATGATCGTCTGTAAAAGAGAGGAAGTTAAGTGAAAAATTTGTCGTGCAAAAGGATAGTTTTTAAAGAAACCATGTATAATTCAAGATGATAAGAAATTGCCACTTGTCTGCACGTTTTGAGCCCCTTGTATTGACAAATAGGGGTGTGACCACTTATTTCGGTATAAATAGCGGTGCCGGACTTGATTAGTTGTATCTAAGGTCTTGACGACCTATTGGATGCTTTCGTTTGTCCGGGCGCCTTTAGTGTGCGGCGGCCAAGGCAGCCTCACTCTCTTCGGCGCGCGGAGATCGCTTGATATTTCTGTGCATTGTAATGATGCCACGTGGACTGGGCATCTTGAGTGTGAGGGAGGCGTAGTGTGGTATTGCATTAAAGCGAGCGAAAGCTTCGCGTCCGAGCAGTGCTTGATAGACACTTTGAAACGGAGCGATGTGGAAAGTTAAATGCTCGCGACGGAAGTTATCGGGGGAGCCGAGTGTAACTTGTAGTAGGAGGGAGCCCGTACAATGAGCCCCTGGGCCTTGCGTTGCTCCTTTAAAGGTAGCATTGCTATGGCGAATTTGTGTTGGGTCTAGCCCCATCCCACGGATTGTATCCTGATATATTAGGTTTAGGCTACTGCCGCCGTCCATCAAGACCCTTGTGAAGTGATATCCCCCAATTACTGGGTCTAATACCAGGGCAGCCCATCCTGCGTGTCGGATACTTGCTGAGTAATCGTGATGGTCGAAAGTGATCGGTTGAGATGACCAGTGGCAGGACTTCGTGGTGATAGGCACCTGGGTATACTTTCCTGGGAGTGCCGCATTGTTTTTCCCTTGATTACGTGTAACATGTTTACTGTTTTGACTTCTAGTGGAAATTGCTTTTGTTCCCCCGTGTCTTGCTTGGGGGGCTCATCCTCGTCTTCACTTGGTGTATCCCCCCCCCTTGTGTACGGCGGTTGAGCTTGCCGGACTGCTTGAAGACCCAACATTCTCTGTGGGTATGATTAGCAGGTTTACCAGGGGTACTATGAATCTGACATACTTGGTCCAGAATTTTATTGAGGCTGGACAGTTCATCCCTGGTGCCTTTAGGGGGCGGCTTTTGGCCTCGCCGAGAGCTTTTGAATCCGGCATTTACTGCCGTGCCCTTCGTGCTGTCTTCTTTATTCCGGCGTTTGTTATTGCTGTTGCACCGTGATTTCCCGTTTCCATCTCTAACTTCAGATGTACTGGGGTCACTGGTGCTGCATCTGGCTAACCAGCTGTCCTCCCCCGCGCAAAAGCGGGTCATGAGGTTTGTTAATGCGGCCATCGTTCTCGGCTTATTTTGGCCGAGGTGTCTGGCGAGCCATTCGTCACGGATGCTATGCTTGAAAGCTGCTAAGGCTTCGGTGTCCGGACAGTCGACAATCTGGTTCTTTTTAGTAAGGAACCTATTCCAAAGCTTTCGGGCTGACTCTTTGGGCTGTTGAGTTATATGACTCAAATCGTCCGCATCCGGAGGTCGGACATAAGTCCCTTGAAAATTTGCCCGAAAGGCGTCTTTGAGCTCTTCCCAACTTCCAATGGAGCTTTCGTTGAGGCCTTTGAGCCAGTGACGAGCTGGCCCTTTGAGCTTGAGGGGTAGGTACTTTATGGCGTGGAGATCATCTCCTCGAGCCATTTGGATATGAAGGATGTAGTCCTCAATCCAGACCCTAGGGTCTGTTGTTCCGTCGTATGCCTCTATGTTTACGAGCATGAATCCCTCGGGAAATTCGTGGTCCAGCACCTCATCGGTGAAACATAGGGGGTGTGCGGCACTCCTGTAGCTCGGTGTACCGCGTTGCTCGGATGTTTGTTGTGCTGCATTGTATGCTGGGGCGCGCTTGCGTGCTCCATAGATGGATCTTGTTGCACCGTCCTTTGGGTGCGAGCCCTCGCATTGGTTGCGTGTTGTATGGTGAGCTGCGTTGTATGCCGCTCTGTGTTGGTAGAGGGGTCGTCTATCCGACCAGGTGGCTGCTTTGATATTTGGTTGTGGGGGGTCTGAGGCCTCCTCATCGAATTCGGGTAGCAGCTTCCGCTTTGGGTAGCTCTTGTAGGGGCGATTGTCGCCGTACCTTGCTGCTGTGTTGAGTATTTTACTCCATCTGATTTGGAGTGTGTCTTGCGCGGCCTTGAGCCTTTGCTTCTGTTTTTTCAGACTCCTCGTGGTGGCAACAAGCCTTTTACGGGCAGTCTGCTGCTCCGGGTACCTGTCCGGCGTTATGTCGTCCGGATCATTATCCTTGATAGGATTTGTTTGTTCGGTTTGATTATCCTGATTGCCGTTGTCCGGCAGCGGTTCGCCTTGCTCCAGCGCTGGGTCTGTGTGATCTCTATTTCTGTCGAGGCGGGATTTGGGGCGGCGCTTGCGGCGCCGCTTTGACTGCTTTTCGAGGGAACAAGCCTTCGGTGCGTCCTTCCGCTCCTCGTCGTCATCTTTTGGTGCGTCCACCATGTATACGTCATATGACGAGGTGGCATTCCAGGGCCCAATAGGCGCTGGTTCTTCATCATCTCCTTCATCGGTGTCCATACCGTCGATGTCTTTAGAGTTGAGGTCAAGCATGTCGGTTAAATCATCGACAGTGGCTACAAAGTGGGTGGTGGGTGGGCTTTGAATTTCTTCATCGTCCGTACCCCAACCTTGCTGACCGTAGTTCGGCCAGGGCTCTCCTGATAAAGAGAGAGACTTTAGTGTCTTCAGAATATCGCCGGAAGGCGAGTGCTGAAAGATGTCTGTGACAGTAAACTCCATGATCGGCGCCCAATCAGATTTGATCGGCAGGGGGACGGAGGATTCGGAGTCCAAAGAGGAGTCCGGCTCCTTGGAGTCACGAGTCTTGCAGAGTGCGGGGTTGGTGTTCGGCTCAATCGCCGTTGGGATCGCAGCCCCTGAGGTGGCGTCCAACCGCCCATCCTCGATCAGCGCGTTGGCTCCGAATTAAGTGTCGAAGCTGATGCGGGTGCGGCCTTCAGGGCACTGTTCGGCGGCAGAGCTAGATCATGCTCGTCGGGACAGTGCGGCGCGCTCGGCAATGGCTCGAATCCGTCGAAGATCAAGTCCCCGCGGACGTCAGCCGTGTAGTTTAAACTTCCAAATCTGACCTGACGGCCAGGGGCGTAGCTTTCGATCTGCTCTAGACGGCCAAGTGAATCGGCCTGCAGTGCGAAGCCGCCGAAGACGAAGATCTGTCCGGGGAGGAAGGTCTCACCCTGGACTGCATCGCTATTGATGATCGTAGGAGCCATCGAGCCTGACGGCGACGACACAGAGGAACTCTCAATGAAAGCACCAATGTCGGTGTCAAAACCGGCGGATCTCGGGTAGGGGGTCCCGAACTGTGCGTCTAGGCCGGATGGTAATAGGAGGCAAGGGACACGAAGTTTTACCCAGGTTTGGGCCCTCTTGATGGAGGTAAAACCCTACATCCTGCTTGATTAATATTGATGATATGGGTAGTACAAGAGTAGATCTACAACGAGATCGAGGAGGCTAAACCCTAGAAGCTAGCCTATGGTATGATCATTGTTGTCTATGTCGTCCTACGGACTAAAACCCTCCGGTTTATATAGACACCGGATAGGGTTAGGGTTACATAGAGTCGGTTACAATGGTAGGAGATCTACATATCCGTATCGGCAAGCTTGCCTTCCACGCCAAGGAAAGTCCCTCCCGGACACGGGACGAAGTCTTCAATCTTGTATCTTCATAGTCCAGGAGTCCGGCTGAAGGTATAGTCCGGCTATCCGAACACCCCCTAATCCAGGACTCCCTCAGTAACCCTAGCCCCTCCGGTGTCTATATAAATCGGAGGGTTTTAGTCCGTAGGACAACAACAATCATACCATAGGGTAGCTTCTAGGGTTTAGCCTCTACGATCTCGTGGTAGATCAACTCTTGTAATACTCATATCATCAAGATCAATCAAGAGGAAGTAGGGTATTACCTCCATCGAGAGGGCCCGAACCTTGGTAAACATTGTGTCCCCCGCCTCCTATTACCATCCACCTTAGACACACAGTTCGGGACCCCCTACCCGAGATCCGCCTATTTTGACACCGACACGTGCTGTCGGTCATCATTGGGGTAGGCCCTAACAAATGCACAGGCGGGCGCTTCGACCATGCTGCGGCAGGATAAATATCTTCCCTGGTATCTTATTTGCTTCTTCATTAACCTAGAATTGAATAATTCCTGGTTTTCCCGTGAGTCGTGCGACGTCGGTCGTTGTGGGTCTTCCCACGTAGAGGGCCAGGGGAAGCCCATGTGCATGGGAAGTTAATTGAAGCACCCTGCACAACCCCGAGGAAGGGGGAGGTAACCGCTATTTTACTCTCCCCTCCACGCGTGTCGTTTCTGCCACGTACGCCGCATGCATTGCGCGGGGTAGTAACCGATGCATAGGGAGCGGGAATGAGTGACATGGAAGAAAGCGAGGGGCCATGGATTGGCGCACGAGGGCTATTTGGTGAACCTGGATGCCGTCAGTGACGTAGGCTAACCGGATGGGCGGAGCGGGGCGGTTACCTCCCGGGTGGTGAGGAGCCATCCCCTGGCCACATCCCGCTATAAAAAGATGTGTGGAGGTAACGGGAGGGGCTCACCCACGCATCCCCTCCTACTTCTTGTATCCCCCTACACCATGGCAAGGAAGAGGGCGCAGTTGAGCTCTGCTACCTCTTGAGCACTGCGTTGGTTTTCCCTTGAAGAGGAAAGGCTGATGCAGCAAAGTAGCGTAAGTATTTCCCTCAGTTTTTGAGAAACAAGGTATCAATCCAATAGGACACTACACGCATCATCGGAGGGGCCATGGAGTTGATGTAGAGGCCCTCCGTGATCAATTCCCCCTCTGGCGGAGCTTCAGAAAAGGCCCCAAGATGGGATCTCTTGGGTACAGAAGGTTACGGTGGTGGAAATAGGGTTTCGTGGTGCTCCTGGATGTTTTCGGGGTATATGAATATATATAGGAGGAAGAAGTAGGTCGATGGAGCCACGAGGGGCCGACGAGGGGGGAGGGCGCGCCTAGGGGGGTAAGCACGCCCCCTGCCTCGTGGCCTCCTTGTTGGTTGCTTGACGTCCACTCCAAGTCCCCTGGATCACGTTTGTTCCAAAAATAACTCCCCTGAAGGTTTTATTCCGTTTGGATTCCGTTTGATATTCCTTTTCTACGAAACAGTGAAATAGGCGAAACAACAGCAATTTGCACTAGGCCTTGGGTTAGTAGGTTAGTCCCAAAAATAATATAAAATTGTATAAATAAGCCCATTAACATCCAAAACAGATAATATAATAGCATGGAACATTAAAAATTATAGATATGTTGGAGACATATCAAGCATCCCCAAGCTTAATTCCTGCTCGTCCTCGAGTAGGTAAATGATAAAAACAGAATTTTTGATGTGGAATGCTACCTAGCATAATTATCAATGTAACTTTCTTTATTGTGGCATGAATGTTCAGATCCGAGAGATTCAAGACAAAAGTTTAATATTGACATAAAAATAATAATACTTCAAGCATACTAACTAAGCAATCATGTCTTCTCAAAATAACATGGCAAAAGAAAGTTCATCCCTACAAAATCATATAGTTTGGTCATGCTTCATTTTCGTTACACGAGAATGCTCTCATCTTGCACAACCCGATGACAAGCCAAGCAACTGTTTCATAATTTAGTAATTTCAAACTTTTTTCAACTTTCACGCAATACATGAGCGTGAGCCATGGATGTAGCACTATGGGTGAAATAGAATAATGGTAAGGAGTTATGTGGAGAAGACAAAAAGGAGAAAGTCTCACATCGACGAGGCTAATCAATGGGCTAGGGAGATGCCCATCAATTGATGTCAATGCAAGGAGTAGGGATTGCCATGCAACGGATGCATTAGAGCTATAAATGTATGAAAGCTCAACAAAAGAAACTAAGTGGGTGTGCATCCAACTTGCTTGCTCACGAAGACCTAGGGCATTTGAGGAAGCCCATTGTTGGAATATACAAGCCAAGTTCTATAATGAAAAATTCCCAATAGTATATGAAAGTGACAAAACAAGAGACTCTCTATCATAAAGATCATGGTGCTACTTTGAACCACAAGTGTGGAAAAAACATAGTAGCATTGCCCTTTTTATTTCCCCTTTTTCGCTTTTTGGGGCCTATTTTGGGCCTTTCTTTTTTTCTTTTTTTGGGACAATGCTCTATTAATGATGATCGTCACACTTCTACCTATTTACAACTCAATGATTACAACTTGATACTAGAACAAAATATGACTCTATATGAATGCCTCCGGCGGTATACTGGGAAGGGCAATGAATCAAGAGTGACATGTATGAAAAATTATGCATGGTGGCTTTGCCACAAATATGATGTCAACTACCTGATCATGCAAAGCAAAATGACAATGATGAAGCGTGTCATGAATGAAATAGTGGAAAGTTGAATGGCAATATATCTCGGAATGGCTATGGAAATGCCATAATAGGTAGGTATGGTGGCTATTTTGAGGAAGATATAAGGATGTTTATGTGTGATAGAGCGTATCATATCACGGGGTTTGGATGCACCAGTGAAGTTTGCACCAACTATCAAGGTGAGAAAGGGAAATGCACGGTACCGGATAGGCTAGCAATTATGGAAGGGTGAGAGTGCGTATAATCCATGGACTCAACATTAGTCATAAAGAACTCACATACTTATTGCAAAAATCTACAAGTCATCAAAAACCAAGCACTATGCGCATGCTCCTAGGGGAATAGATTGGTAGGAAAACACCATCGCTCGTCCCCGACCGCCACTCATAAGGAAGACAATCTAAGAACACCTCATGTTTCAAATTTGTTACACAACGGTTACCATACGTGCATGCTACGGGACTTGCAAACTTCAAAACAAGTATTTCTCAAATTTACAACTACTCAACTAGCACAACTCTAATATCACCACCTTTATATCTCAAAACAATTATCAAGTATCAAACTTCTCATAGTATTCAATGCACTTTCTATGATAGTTTTTATTATACCCATCTTGGATGCCTATCATATTAGGACTAGTTTCATAGCCAAAGCAAATTACCATGCTGTTCTAAAGGACTCTCAAAATAATATAAGTGAAGCATGAGAGATCAATAATTTCTATAAAATAGAACCACCACCGTGCTCTAAAAGATATAAGTGAAGCACTAGAGCAAAATTATCTAGCTCAAAAGATATAAATGAAGCACATAGAGTATTCTAATAAATTTCAATTCATGTGTGTCTCTGCCAAAAGGTGTGTACAGCAAGGATGATTGTGGTAAACTAGAAATCAAAGAATCAAATCATACAAGACGCTCCAAGCAGAACACATATCATGTGGTGAATAAAAATATAGCCTCAAGTAAAGTTACCGATAGAAGAAGACGAAAGAGGGGATGCCTTCCGGAGCATCCCCAAGCTTAGGCTTTTGGTTGTCCTTGAATTTTACCTTGGGGTGCCATGGGAATCCCCAAGCTTAGGCTCTTGCCACTCCTTGTTCCATAATCCATCAAATCTTTAACCAAAACTTGAAAACTTCACAACACAAAACTTAAACAAAAAATCTCATGAGCTCCGTTAGTAAAAGAAAACAAACCACCACTTAAGGTACTGTAGTGAACTCATTGTTTATTTATATTGGTGTTAAAACTACTGTATTCCAACTTCTCTAAGGTTCATAACCTCCGATACTAGCCATAGATGCATCAAAATAAGCAAACAACACATGAAAACAGAATCTGTCAAAAACAGAACAGTCTGTAGTAATTTGTAGGCTTTGAATACTTCTGTAACCCAAAAAAATCTAAAATACATTTCTGGACGTGAGGAATTTATATATTAATTATCTGCAAAAATAATAAACTTAATCGTTCTCTCCAGTAAAAAATGGCAGCAAATCTCGTGAGTGCTAAAGTTTCTGTTTTTTCCAGCAAGATCGCAAAGACTTTCCCCAAGTCTTCCCAAAGGTTCTACTTGGCACAAACACTAACTAAAAACACAAAACCACATCTAAACAGAGGCTATAGGAATTATTTATTACTAAACAGAACCAAAAGGCAAGGAACAAAAATAAAATTGGGTTGCCTCCCAACAAGCGCTATCGTTTAACGCCCCTAGCTAGGCATAAAAGCAAGAATAGATCTAGGTGTTATCATCTTTGGCATGCAATTCTTAAATGGAACACTTATAACCCTTGGGCATTTCCTTCTTTTTATTAATGATAAAACTACTAGGCAAGAAATTAGGAAATTCATTTGTAGCAAAAGGTTCCTTAATGATATTGAAGAAGTTGGGGTGAACACTTATTCATTTGAGATCCGCATTTTCCTTACTAGAAGATTCACCCTTATTTTTAGGAACATACATTAATTTAGCAATCTTGGTAGTAGGAGGATTTGGAGTATTTTTAACGGATGAAAAGGCAGACCCTAAATTAGTAATGATATCCTCAAGTTTACCAATTCTTGTAGAATTTTGATCTATTCTTTCGTTAATTGTAGGTTCTTTTCTTTAAAAAAATTCAGAGTATCCCCTACTTTAGATCCAAATTTAGTGATTTGGTTATGGATCTTTTTATCCAAATTTTCAATCAACTCCATAGAGGCAACTTTATTTTCAATAATTTCAAGCCTTTGCATCACATGTTCCAAAGTTAAAACAGTTCCATTAACCAAAAGAGGTGGTGGGCCAAACAAATCTATCATAGCATTATAAGAATCAAAAGTATGGCTACCCAAGAAATTCCCTCCGGTAATGGTATCAAGAATATATCTATTCCAAGGAGTGATGCCTACATAAAAATTGCTAAGAAGAACGGAAGTGGATTGCTTCCTAGTAGATCTATTCGGAGCATTGCAAATTCTATGCCAAGTATCTTTTAGATTTTCTCCCTCCCTTTGTTTAAAATTAAGAACTTCATGATCGGGAGTACTAACAATGATAAAAGGACTAGCCATGACGACACACGGCGACGCAAGAAGCAAGCGAAAAAAGAGACGAACTAGAAGAGAGAAGGGGAACGAAAAAAGAGGGCGAATAAAACGGCAATGGTGAAGTGGGGGAGAGGAAAACGAGAGGCAGATGGCAAATAATGTAATGCGAGGGATAAGAGTTTGTGATGGGTACTTGGTATGCCTTGACTTGTGCGTAGATCTCCCCGGCAATGGCGCCAGAAATCCGTCTTGCTACCTCTTGAGCACTGCATTGGTTTTCCCTTGAAGAGGAAAGGGTGATGCGGCAAAGTAGCGTAAGTATTTCCCTCAGTTTTTGAGAACCAAAGTATCAATCCAGTAGGAGACTACACGCAAGTCCCTCGTACCTACACAAACAAATAAGAACCTTGCAACCAACGCGATAAAGGGGTTGTCAATCCCTTCAGGGTCACTTACGAGAGTGAGATCTGATAGAGATAATAATAATAGGATAAATATTTTTGGGATTTTTATGATATAGATTGGAAAATAAAGATTGCAAAATAAAAAAATAGCTTGTTGACTTAAGATTAATATAAAGGAGAATAGACCCGGGGGCCATAGGTTTCACTAGTGGCTTCTCTCAAGATAGCATAAGTATTACGGTGGGTGAACAAATTACTGTCGAGCAATTGATAGAAAAATGCATAATTATGAGAATATCTAGGCATGATCATGTATATAGGCATCACGTCCGCGACAAGTAGACCGAAACGATTCTGCATCTACTACTATTACTCCACACGTCGACCGCTATCCAGCATGCATCTAGAGTATTAAGTTCATAAGAACAGAGTAATGCATTAGGCAAGATGACATGATCTAGAGGGATAAACTCAAGCAATATGATATAAACCCCATCTTTTTATCCTCAGTGGCAATAATACAATACGCGCCTTGCTGCCCCTGCTGTCACTGGGAAAGGACACCGCAAGATTGAACCCAAAGCTAAGCACTTCTCCCGTTGCAAGAAAGATCAATCTAGTAGGCCAAACCAAACTGATAATTCGAAGAGACTTGCAAAGATAACCAATCATACATAAAAGATTTCAGAGAAGAATCAAATATTGTTCATAGATAAACTTGATCATAAACCCACAATTCATCGGATCTCGACAAACACACCGCAAAAAGAGTTACATCAAATAGATCTCCAATAAGATCGAGGATAACATTGTATTTAGATCCAAAGAGAGAGAAGAAGCCATCTAGCTAATAACTATGGACCCGAAGGTCTGAAGTAAACTACTCACACATCATCGGAGGGGCCATGGACTTGATGTAGAGGCCCTCCGTGATCGATTCCCCCTTCGGTGGAGCTCCGGAAAAGGCCCCTAGATGGGATCTCTTGGGTACAGAAGGTTACGGCGGTGGAAATAGGGTTTCGTGGTGCTCCTGGATGTTTTCGGGGTATATGAATATATATATAGGAGGAAGAAGTAGGTCGGTGGAGCCACGAGGAGGGAGGGCGCGCCCAGGGGGTAGGCGCGCCCCCCTACCTCGTGGCCTCCTCGTTGGTTGCTTGACGTCCACTCCAAGTCCCCTAGATCACGCTTGTTCCTAAAATAACTCTCCCGAAGGTTTTATTCCGTTTGATATTCCTTTTCTGCGAAACACTGAAATAGGCAAAAAAAATAGCAATTTGCACTGGGCCTTGGGTTAGTAGGTTAGTCCCAAAAATAATATAAAAGTGTATAAATAAGCACACTAACATCCAAAACAGATAATATAATAGCATGGAACAATAAAAAATTATAGATACGTTGGAGACGTATCAAGCTTCGGCGGCGGCCACAAGGGCTTCTTCTTGGCACCGTATCCCTGCCTCTGCTAGGGACATAGGGGCAAAATCCAGTGCACAAGGCGGAGCTGCTGGACGCGGTCATGGTCGGCGAGGTGCTTGGGGCCGGGTAGTATGCGGTGGTGCCCCGGCCACTCCTTCCCTAGCCGCTTTGACTCCATGAGAGGGCCATGTTGGAGACACGGCGTTGGAGTTCCTTGTTAGGCCACGCGAAGTTCCTTGTTAGGCTACGCGAGCCCCCGTGCAGCCGTCTTCGACTCCCTGCCCCTTTTGCGAGGGTGATGGAGGTTGAATAGCCACCAGGGTTGAAGTTGCACATGAGAGGTTGCTGTAATGGCAACATGCGGGTGGACATTGAGTTTCCCGCACCTCATGTTATGCTTCTCCAGCGTGGCTGGAAAACCTTCGCACATGCCCATAGCTTGGCGGAGGGGCACATCCTTCATTTTAAGTTAATGGAGGCTGATCTGCTCTCCATCAAGGACTTGAAATGCTCGGGTGCTTGTTTAGGGTGTTGCGTGGAGAGGTCAACTGATGATGAAAGATCCTCCTCGAGCGATAGTGACACCGGTGGGTAGGACGACGACAGCCCCTATCATCAAGCACGAAGGCAATGACATGGACTCTAGCTGAATGTTGGACACACCGTCACCAACAGCCAGGTGCCGGTAGCACCATCATCTACACCTGGTCTTCTCCCCGACAGAGCGATTTGTCGGGGCATTGGGTGTGGATGTCCTCGCCTCCTCCAGCTGGACTCTAGTAGGCTTCCCCATGGACTACGACTTCATCCTCCATGTCGTCGTCCCTCCTACCGCGTTCCGCTGGTGCTGGGGTGGCCACTAGGGCATCACCTAGTCGCTCCTTATGTCCACCGGCTTCACCCTCCTTGCCAGGGCGTCGTCGTCCCGATCTTGTCAGGTTGCGTCCCGCGGGCCCTGATACGTCTCCAACGTATCTATAATTTTTGATTGTTCCATGCAGTTATATTATCATTCTTGGATGTTTTACAATCATTTTATAGCAACTTTATATCATTTTTTGGGACTAACCTATTGACATAGTGCCCAGTGCCAATTGCTGTTTTTTGCTTGCTTTTTACTTCGCAGAAAATCAATACCAAATGGAGTCCAAATGCAGTGGCACTTTTTGGAGAATTTTTCTGGGCCAGAAGACACGCGCTGGGCCAAAGAAGTACCAGAGGGGTGCCCCAAGGGAGGCACAACCCACCTAGGCGCGCCTGGGGGCCCAGGCGCGCCCTGGTGGGTTGTGCCCACCTTGGTGGCCTCCCACACCGCCTCTTTGCTCTATAAATACCCCAATATTCTAGAAACCCTAGGGGAGTCGACGAAAATCAATTCCAGCCGCCGCAAGTTCTAGAAACCACAGATCCAATCTAGACACCATCACGGAGGGGTTCATCATCCTCATTGGTGCCTCTTCAATGGTGCGTGAGTAGTTCATTATAGACCTACGGGTCCGTAGTTAGTAGCTAGATGGCTTCCTCTCTCTCTTTTGATTCTCAATAGAATGGTCTCTTGGAGATCTATTTGATGTAACTCTTTTTGCGGTGTGTTTGTTGAGATCCGATGAACTTTGAGTTTATGATCAGATCTATGTTTTTTTCCATGAAAGTTATTTGAGTATTTTGATCTCTCTTATGCATGATTACTTATAGCCTCATATTTCTTCTTTGAATCTTTTGTTTAGTTAGGCTGATTAGATCGATTTTTCTTGCCATGGGAAGAGGTGCTTTGTGATGGGTTCGATCTTACGGTGCTCGATCGCAGTGACAGAAGGGGAAACAACACGTATGTATCGTTGCTATTAAGGTTAACAAGATGGGGTCCATTCCTACATGAATAGATCTTGTCTACATCATGTCATCATTCTTATTGCATTACTCCGTTTCTCCATGAACTCAATACACTAGATGGATACTGGATATCGGTCGATGTGTGGAGTAATAGTAGTAGATGGGTAGGAGTCGGTCTACTAATCTTGGACGTGATGCCTATATAATGATCATTGCCTGGATATCATCATGATTATTTAAAGTTCTATCAATTTCCCAACAGTAATTTGTTTGCCCACCATATGCTATTTTTCTCAAAAGAAGCTACTAGTGAAATCTACGGCCCCCGGGTCTCTTCTTTATCACATTTGCCTTCAAGATCTATTTTTATTTGCTTTTATTTTCAGATCTATTAATCCAAAAACCCCAAGACACCTTGCTGCAATTTTTATTTATTTATTTTATCTCGCATTCCCGGGAGATCTATTTATCCAATCTACTACAATTTTATCTATCTTTTGACCCGAGAGGGATTGACAACCCCCCTTTTACGTCGGGTTGTAAGTATTTGTTCTTTATGTGCAGGTGCCGTTCACGTAGTGTTGCATGGTTCTCTGTAACACCTCGGATGTAATTTACCTTATATGTATCCCAACTCTTGCCGTTTCCGGCACTAAGTTATTTCATTTCGTCGTTGTCGGGTTTTTGTCTCTGTGTGTTGTTGTCTTTGTCATGCATCTCATATCATGTCATCATGTGCATTGCATTTGCATATGTGTTCGTCTCATGCATCCGAGCATTTTCCCCGTTGTCCGTTTTGCATTCCGGCGCTCCTATGTCCTCCGGTGGTCCTTTCTACCTCTTTTCGTGTGTGGGGGTTAAACATTTCCGGATTGGACCGAGACTTGTCATGCGGCCTTGGTTTATTACCGGTAGACCGCCTGTCAAGTTTCGTGCCATTTGGACTTCGTTTGATACTCCAACAGTTAACCGAGGGACCGAGAAGGCCTCGTGTGTGTTGCAGTCCAACACCCTTCCAATTTGGCCCAAAACCCACCAATAACCCCTCCATCGTCTAGAACGTTCGATCACGATCGCGTGGCCGAAAACCACACTCCATTTGGAGCTTCCTAGCTCCCTCTACGCCTATATATAGATCCCCTTTCGAAATCACGGGTCTTCTTCCCCCGAAACCCTAAAAATTCCTCACGCCGCCGACGGACATGTCCGCCGCCGCCCGGGTCTTCCTCCTCCTCCCGCGCGGCCGTGCGCCGCCTGAGCCGCCCTGCAACTCCGCCGCTCCGGCCACCGCAAACACCGACGCCGGCGACCTCCTCTCCGGCCGCTCGCCTTCGCCGGCGACCGCCGCCTGTCGCCGCCCGGCGACGCCCGCCGTCCCGCCGTCCTCCGCCGCCTCTGCCGCACCCCGGATCCGGCAAGTTCTTCGACGTCTCCGGCGAGTTCTTTGGCCTTCGGCGAACATCGGACTCCGTCGATGAACAGTGCAGCTACAGTAAACCGCCCGAATCCAGATCTGGGATTTCGAAGACGGTTGACTTTTCATCCCCGAACCCTAATTTTTTTGCAAACTTTGGCATGTCATAACTCTCTCATCATAGATCCGATTTGTGCGTGTAGCATATCAAAATGTTCGTCTCGACGAGTACATCATTTCATCTCATTGCATCATTTTCATTTGAGCTCATATTGATGCCCGAAATGTCGTTGGAAGAGGGCTATGGATGAATTTGTCAGATCTGTTTCAGCAAATGGCATTTTGTCATTTTTGCCATGATTAATGTGTGCATGCTATGATCCCGAGCTCTACACGTGTTTTTTTATATGCCATGTCCTCTTTACAGAGGTGATTGCCATATATTTTTGTGATATTCGTGGTGACTAGCACAAGCTTGCAAAGTAGCATAATCGGTAATGCTGATTTCAGGGACTTAGAATTTCTCCAAGTCCTTGTTCTGTTTTTGTTGTTATGCCATATGTTCATGTTGTTTCCTAGTGATCCGTGCCTCTTTTGAGGATGATCAATAAGGATGTTTTGTTAACATTGTGGTGCTATATCTATCCATGTCTTTTTTTGCAATTATGGATTACCCTAGCTTGAGTCAATCGAGCTCTACTTTGGCTATAAAGTGAATCCTGACAGATTGTTGACATGTTTAGCGATTTTGCCGAGGATGTTGCTATTGATCTGTGCATGCTATGTTATTGTTCTTGCCATGTCTAGCTCCTATGCCAGGCCTTCTTCATGGGTGTATGCTTAGTTTGTCATGAAATGCTCTATAGTGAGTGCATCGAGCTCGTAAACATGCCTACTCGTTAACTATTTTCCATGCTCCAGTTTTTCACTAAGTCTGAATCTGTTTATGTTTTTGCCATGTTCACATGCTTGCAATTGTATTTTCTGATCCCTTTTGGCTCAAGGTCACTAAGGGACTTTTCTTAAGTGCTTTGAGTAGCTTCATGCCATGCCTTGCCTTTCCATGTTAAGTTCCTGTAGCATGTAGTTTTCATGCTCTAAAGTTTGCTTCCTGATGATAAATTCCAGACTTGTGTTAATTTCACTAAGTCTGAAACCTGTTATCATTTGCACTTTTGCCATGCTTGTTTGAACCTGCTAATGGTTGAATTAGCCGTAGCTCAGTGTTCATCTTTTGTCAAGCATCATTAGTGGATCCCTGCCATGTATTTTGTTGTCATGTTTGAGTGTTGTAGCATATTTATCTAGATGCATTTAGTTGGTCACTTGCTGATTATCACAGACCGGTGCCATATTTGTTTTGCTTGCCATTTCCAAACCGTGTATCCGATTCCGGTGATCTTCATATCGATTTCAACCGAAATCACCTCACCTTTCCAGTGGCACTCTTGGATTTCCAATTTGAGGCCATGTTCAATCATTCCTTGTCAAATCTTGCATATGCATCACATACCGCATCCTGCATATCATACCATGTTTGCATCATGTTGCTTGAGCATTGCACGTGGTTGATTGTGCTCCTTTTGGCTTGTTGTTCTTGTTTGGGTAGAGCCGGGAGACGAGTTCGTGAACGAGGAGCTTGTTGAGTTCGCTTATGAGGATCAAGTCAACTCTGACAACTTTGCAGGCAAGATGATCATACCCTCGAAATCACTTCTATCTTTGCTTGCTAGATGCTCGCTCTTTTGCTATGCCTATGCTACGATACCTACCACTTGCTTATCATGCCTCCCATATTTCCATGTCAAACCTCTAACCCACCATGTCCTAGCAAACCATTGTTTGGCTATGTTACCGCTTTGCTCAGCCCCTCTTATAGCATTGCTAGTTGCAGGTGAAGATTGGAGATTGTTCCTTGTTGGAACATTGTTTATTGTTGGGATATCACAATATTATCTTGTTATTTTAATGCACCTATATACTTGGTAAAGGGTGGAAGGCTCGGCCTTATGCCTGGTGTTTTGTTCCACTCTTGCCGCCCTAGTTTCCGTCATATCGGTGTTATGTTCCCGGATTTTGCGTTCCTTACGCGGTTGGGTTATAACGGGAACCCCTTGACAGTTCGCCTTAAATAAAACTCCTCCAGCAATGCCCAACCTTGGTTTTACCATTTTCCACCTAGCCTCTTTTTCCCTTGGGTTTCCGGAGCCCAAGGGTCATCTTTATTTAAACCCCCCTCGGCCAGTGCTCCTCTGAGTGTTGGTCCGAACTAGGCAGCCTGCGGGGCCACCTCGGGGAAACTTGAGGGTTGGTTTTACTCGTAGCTTGACCTATCTGAGTGTGCCCTGAGAACGAGATATGTGCAGCTCCTATCAGGATTTGTCGGCACATTCGGGCGGTGTTGCTGGACTTGTTTTACCATTGTCGAGGATGTCTTGTAACCGGGATGCCGAGTCTGATCGGAATGTCTCGGAGAAGGAATATCCTTCGTTGACCGTGAGAGCTTGTGATCGACTAAGTTGGGACTCCCCTACAGGGATTTGAACTTTTGAAAGCCGTGCCCGCGGTTATGGGCAGATGGGAATTTGTTAATGTCCGGTTGTAGATAACCTGAAACTTAACTTAATTAAAATGAATCAACCGCGTGTGTAACCGTGATGGTCTCTTCTCGGCGGAATCCGGGAAGTGAACACAGTGTTGGAGTAATGCTTGACGTAGGTTGTTCTAGGATCACTTCTTGATCATAGTGGTCTGACCGTGCTTTTGCCTTCTCTTCTCACTCTCATTTGCGTATGTTAGCCACCATATATGCTAGTCGCTTGCTGCAGCTCCACATCATACCTTGCCTTACATATAAGCTTAAATAGTCTTGATCGCGAGGGTGCGAGATTGCAGAGTCCCCGTGACTCACAGTTTACTCCCAAAACCAGATGCAGGGACCGATGATACCGTTCCAGACGATGCGCTTGAGCTCAAGTGGGAGTTCGATGAAGACTCTCATCGTTACTATGTGTCTTTCCCAGATGATCAGTAGTGGTGCCTAGTTGGGGCAATCGGGGACTTTGTCGCATGTGGGGGTTGATCTTTATTTTGGTACCGTAGTCGGACCATGAGTGTATTGGATGATTGTAATGTTATTCATGTATTTGTGTGACGTGGCGAGTGTAAGCCAACTATGTATCCTTTCCCCTTTTATTTATTTACATGGGATGTTGTGAAGATTACCTTGCTTGCGACATTGCTTTCAATGCAGTTATGCCTCTAAGTTGTGCTTCAACACGTAGGAGATATAGCCACATCGAGGGCGTTACATTCTCCTACTGGTTTGATAACCTTGGTCTCATCACTGAGGGAAATACCTACCGTAGTTGTGCTGCATCATCCCTTCCTCTTTGGGGAAATACTGACATAGCTCAAGCCGCATCAAAAGGAATTTATGGTGCTGTTGCCGGGGAGACATCACCAATATCTACCAGGTTCCTAATCACAAATCTCATCTCCTTGCAATTTACATTATTTGCCATTTGCCTCTCGTTTTCATCTCCCCCACTTCACAAAATTTGCCATTTTATTCGCCCTCTTTTTCATTCGCCGTTTTATCGTCAGATTTGTTTTTCGTGTGCAATTTTGTTAGTCACCTTTTGTCATTATAGAACTAGAAATAAAGATGACAATACTTAGATTTTTGCATTATGCCTAGCTAGGGGCATAAAACGATAACGCTTGTTGGGAGGCAATCCAATGAATAAAATTTATTTTTGTCTTTTTCTTTCTGTTCTTGAGTGTTTGCACAATTATACTATTGTTATGATTGTGTTTTTTATGTTTTAATTATCGTTTGTGCCAAGCAAAGCCTTTGGGATGATTTTGGGTGATAGTTGATTTGATCTTGCTGAAAAACAGAAAGTTTTGCGTTTAGAAAAATAATTTTTGTTTTTAACAGGAGCACGATAAAATCCTGATTTTTGTACACAAGACGGGTGTACAAATTTCCCACGTTGTCCTAATGTTTCAGAATTTTTGGAGTAACAAAATTATTCAAAGTTTTCAGATTACTACAGATAGTTCTGTTTTTAGCAGATTCTATTTCTTTGCATTGTGTGCTTATTTTGATGAATCTATGGTTTGTATTGGAGGGTATAATCTATACAAAAGTTGGAATACATTAGATATAATGCAAAAATAAAATATGAATGGGTTTGCAACAGTACTTATAGTAGTGATTTGCTTTGTTAGACTAACGGATCTCACGAAGGTTTTGTTAAGTTTTGTGTGATTGAAGTTTTCAAGTTTTGGGTGAGATCATGATGGATGAAGGAATAAGGAGTAAGAAGAGCCTAAGCTTGGGGATGCCCCATGGCATCCAAACCATTATCTAAAAGATAAGCAATCAACTAAGCTTGGGGATGCCTGAGTGGCATCCTCTCTTTCTTCTAACGACCATCGGTATTTTACTTGGACCTATATTTTTATTCGTCACATATCATGAGTTTTGCTTGGAGCGTCTTGTATGATATGAGTCTTTGCTTGTTTTGCTTCTTATTTTTAGTCATCTATCCTTGATGTACACACCTATTTGAGAGAGCCAAAATTATGCTATAAATTTTTAGAATTGCTCTGTATGTGTCATTTAAATCTTTTTGAGCTATGGAATTGCTCTAGTGCTTCACTTATATCTTTTTTTAGCACGACGTGCTTTAATATTTTTGAAGAAATGCTCTGATGCTTCACTTAGATTTATTTGAGAGTTAGTAATTTTTTAAAGAAATTCTAGCATGCTTCACTTACATTATTTTAAGAGAAGATTTTTTATATGCTCATGTTCTTCACTTAGATTTGTTTGAGCTATCAAAACCAACATAAGAAATTAGTCCCAAAGTGATAGATATTCAAGAGGGATATAATAAGAACTTTCATGAAGAACAATGGAAAAAATAAACTTGATTCCTTGTAATATGTGAGTCATGTTGATGAGTAATTTTACTTTAGTATGAATATTTGTGTTAAGGTTTGTGATTCCCTATGCAAGCACGAAAGTCAATGGTTATGCAATAAAATTATATCCTACTTGTGGTGCTGTATTCAGTGTTAGTTATTCTTAATGCTCGCTTATGAGATTTTTCGTTTCTTGGTTGGATGCTTCTCAATCTTTTGCTATCCTTCATTTGCACTAAGTATGATCACTACTTGTGCATCTAAAATCCTTAAACCCAGTTTTGCCACATGAGTCCACTATACCTACCTATACATGGTATTCTTTTGCCGTTCTAAGCAAATTTGTATGTGCCATCTCTAGCTTTCAAAATAAATTTCTCTTTTGTGTGCTCGTAACGCTCATGAAACGGTAGGGGGTGGTTGATATGTTTCCATGCTAGATGTGTTATTCTCAAGATGAGTGTTTATTCACTTGTCATTGCACGAGAGTACAACAAAGGTAATGGGGATGCCCAGTCCCAAAATGAAAAATGAATTTACTTTATGTTATCAAATAATAAATTCCTTGGAAAGTGTTGGTATGGACGGCACATGTGGATCCAATTAGCCGTGCAATGTGAAAGTATGGTGGAAAAGGGAATAATCTTTATTTTCTATTTGGGACCTGCATATGATATATCTAGCATGGAAAGTATTAGGAACATCTCGATCATTTTCATGACAGGAAATGCGTGCCACCCAAGATTTTTTATCTCTATGTTTTCGCTTTGAGCTCTGGCACCTCTACAAATCCCTACTTCCCTCTGCGAAGGGCCTTTCTTTTACTTTATGCAATTATTTTATTTGAGTCTCGATCTTCTCTTATAAAGAACCAACTAAGGGGCACTATGATCGTACTTGAGCATTGGCTGTAGCTAATATGCGAGTGTGTTTCATGAATGTATCAATGATTAGGCACAATGGGCTAGGGATAGCTTGCTTTAGTGTTGATATTTTGAAAGACATGGTTGCTTGTTGATATGCTTGAGTATTGAAATCTTCATGTCAAAACTAGACTATTTCTTTGAATCATCTAAAAGTCCAAATGTCCATGCTACAAAGAAAATAATATGTGATGAACATGTTAGGCAGCATTCCACATCAAAAAATTTGTTTTTATCATTTACCTACTCGAGGACGAGCAGGAATTAAGCTTGGGGATGCTGATATGTCTCCAACGTATCTATAATTTTTTATTGTTCCATGTTGTTATATTATCATTCTTGGATGTTTTACAATCATTTTATAGCAACTTTATATCATTTTTTGGACTAACCTATTGACATAGGGCCTAGTGCTAGTTGCTGTTTTTTGCTTGTTTTTTTTACTTCGCAGAAAATCAATACCAAACGGAGTCCAAACACAGCGAAACTTTTTGGAGAATTTTTCTGGGCCAGAAGACACACGTTGGGCCAAAGAAGTACTTGAGGGGTGCCCCGAGGGGGCACAACCCACCTGGGCATTCCTGGGGGCCCAAGCGTGCCCTGGTGGGTTGTGCCCACCTCGGTGGCCTCCCACACTGCCTCTTTGCTCTATAAATACCCCAATATTCTAGAAACCCTAGGGGAGTCGACGAAAATCATTTCCAGCCGCCGCAAGTTCCAGAAACCATAGATCCAATCTAGACACCATCACAGAGGGTGTCATGGACTTGACACGGCAGATGTCCTGGCGCAAGGAGTTAGTCGTGGAGCCATCACAACTAGGTTAGCTTGAAGGGGTTAAACGGAACAAAAGACACAGAGAGTTTACCCAGGTTCAACCCCTCTCAACGAGGTAAAAGCCTACTCCGACTTTGTGTTGTATTGCTAGGGTTTTGATTACCAGGGAGCAAATACGCTTGACCTTGCTCTCGATTGTTTGTTACTTGAGTTAACCTGCTACCGGGTCACCCCTTTATATACACAGGTTGATGTCCGACGGCTTACAGAGTCCCGACCGGTTCATACACAACGTGTTCAGCTCGGTGACTAACTAAGCTTGCCTTACAATACAAGTTATACATATGGCGCTTCATCCTCTTGGGCCTCAAGTCGCCTCTGGGTCTTGGGTCGTCAATGGGCTTGCTATGATCCACCATCTTCATTGATAAGTCGCCAGTGCTATGGCCCGGCCCCTCCTGGGCGGTTCATACCCAGTAGTTATATCCCCAACTTTAGGCCCCAGGTTGATCTGAACTTTGTTCACATCAATCTTCAATACCTAACTTGTCAAATCTTGCATCGTCCTTTTAACAACTTTGCTGTAAACTGTCGTGAACGTCGGCTCATAGAATTTCCTTAACCCGCCATGATGTCATTTCGCATTAACGTCGCGCGAGGCCCAGAACATCTTTAACTGATCCTTATCTTAATGATCATCCGAAAATCGAGGCGTTCATATAGCCACATGAAAATTTCGGCCTCCTTGATTCCCGTGCATGCCCTGTATCCACCCCTTATAAATAGGGGCGGGGGTCCTTTTCATTCCCCCCCCCCTTGCCTCCTCGTCTTTGTCTTCCTCTCACGACTCCTCTGCAGCCTCGAGCTCCGCCGACGCCGTCCTCCATCCGCCGCACCACCTCAGGCCGCTGCATCAACCTGACGGGTCCAGAGAACGCCGATGCTCCACCGCAATCCATCTACAACCGTAAGTGTTCATCTCCTTCAATCTCAGATCTGCAATAGGGTTAGCCTTGTTCATCGGTGTTCTTCATCGTTTTTCGTCTTCTCCTTTAGTTTGAGTGGCCTTTGACCTGAACATGATATGAAACTTATGCGGTAGCAGTTTAGCATTTGTTTTTAACATCAGAATACTTCCTCTCCATAGAAAATACCATCGGAGCACACAGACTTTTCTGTTGCCGCCACCTTAGGTTTAGAATTTATTGTCTTTTCTAAACTGCTTGTAGATCCAAAATTATAGTTCCAGTCTGTGAAACCTGTTTGTCCATCACTTAGCAAGATTTTCACCAATAGATTTGAAGTACCATAACTACCATGGCGCCTTATATCATAAACCGTGATCCTCCATACAACATTAGGCACCGTTTAAGCCGCCATCATACGCTTTATCACTTGTATAACCCGGCCATGTTCTCCAGCTTAACCATGCTTGTTTATTCATCTCATAATTTGGTTCTGCACAATATACTTGACTATTAAACTCTGTCCGGTTTAATAGCAGAATCCTTAATTTGGTAGGTACCATTAGTCCCCTTTTAAGCCACCAATATGAATATCCGCGTACTTCAATGTTCATCTTCCAACTTAACCTGTCGGCCGTTTATAGCACTTTACCTTTGAATCCATGGTCCTTATTAACAGCATAGTTTTAAACCAGTAATATTTCTTTCTTTTAGGCTTTCAACCTCCAAATGGGCAAAACTATCACTGCCTGCAACTGGGTCATTTCCCGGGTCACCGAGGAAGACTTGAACGAATATGTTCAGACAGGCGTCCTGGCCAAAAAGGATGTCATCCATTGGAGGGTCCCAGGCACCGAAACTCCACCTGAGCCCAAGGATGGTGAAGTAGTTGTCTTCATTGATCATATGCTTCGGGGCCTCAACCCTCCCGGCTCAAAATTCTTTCGCGATGTGTTGCATTTCTTCAAGCTCCATCCACAAGATATCGGCCCAAACTCTGTTTCAAACATCTGCAGCTTCCAAGTATGCTGCAAGGTGTACCTTCAACAAGAGCCCACTGTAGAGCTATTCAGGGAGTTTTATTATTTAAACCAGCAGAACAAATCCACAGATGGGCCCAGCCTAGAGCTAGGCGGCATTTCCATACAACGACGGAAAGAAGCCACATTCCCAGCCGCCAACTTGCCTAGTCATCCCAAAGACTGGAACCAAACCTGGTTTTATTGCAAAGACACTTCTCCAGAAGGGGAAAAATCCACTGCCGGGTTATCATGCCAGCCGACTTTGCAACAGGCATCCTCTTCCAGATCGCATCAGTACAGCAGAGCGGAAGAAGTATATGCCAGTTTTTTCAAAGATCCGGGCCTTGATGGCCAACGGCTTGACTGGAATTGATCTGGTTCGATGTTGGGTGCTACCTCTTGAGCACTGCGTTGGTTTTCCCCAAAGAGGAAGGGATGATGCAGCAAAGTAGCGTAAGTATTTCCCTTAGTTTTTGAGAACCAAGGTATCAATCCAGTAGGAGGCTACACGCGAGTCCCTCGTACCTGCACAAAACAAATAAATCCTCGCAACCAACGTGAATAGGGGTTGTCAATCCCTACACGGCCACTTACGAGAGTGAGATCTAATAGATATGATCAGATAATATTTTTGGTATTTTTGTGATAAAGATGCAAAGTAAAATAAAGGAAAAGTAAAGAGCAAAGGAAATAACTAAGTAGTAGGAGATTAATATGATAAAGATAGACCCGGGGGCCATAGGTTTCACTAGTGGCTTCTCTCAAGAGCATAAGCATTCTACGGTGGGTGAACAAATTACTGTTGAGCAATTGACAGAATTGAGCATAGTTATGAGAATATCTAGGTATGATCATGTATATAGGCATCACGTCCGAGACAAGTAGACCGACTCCTGCCTGCATCTACTACTATTACTCCACTCATCGACCGCTATCCAGCATGCATCTCGAGTATTAAGTTAAAAACAGAGTAACACCTTAAGCAAGATGACATGATGTAGAGGGATAAATTCATGCAATATGATGAAAACCCCATCTTGTTATCCTCGATGGCAACAATACAATACGTGCCTTGCTGCCCCTGCTGTCACTGGGAAAGGACACCGCAAGATTGAACCCAAAGCTAAGCACTTCTCCCATTGCAAGAAAGATCAATCTAGTAGGCCAAACCAAACTGATAATTCAAAGGGACTTGCAAAGATAACCAATCATACATAAAAGAATTCATAGAAGATTCAAATATTGTTCATAGATAGACTTGATCATAAACCCACAATTCATCGGTCTCAACAAACACACCGCAAAAAGAAGATTACATCGAATAGTTCTCCACAAGAGAGAGGGAGAACATTGTATTGAAATCCAAAAAGAGAGAAGAAGCCATCTAGCTAATAACTATGGACCTGTAGGTCTGAGGTAAACTACTCACACTTCATCAGAGGGGCTATGGTGTTGATGTAGAAGCCCTCCGTGATCGATTCCCCCTCCGGCGGAGCTCCGGAACAGGCTCCAAGATGGGATCTCGTGGATACAGAAAGTTGCGGCGGTGGAATTAGGTTTTGGCTCCGTATCTGATCGTTTGGGGGTACGTAGGTATATATAGGAGGAAGGAGTACGCCGGTGGAGCAACAGGGGGCCCACGAGGGTGGAGGGCGCGCCTGGGGGGGCGTAGGCGCGCCCCCTACCTCGTGGCCTCCTCTTTTGTGTCTTGACATAGGGTCCAAGTTTCCTGGGTCTTGTTCGTTGAGAAAATCACGTTCCCGAAGGTTTCATTCCGTTTGGACTCCATTTGATATTCCTTTTCTTCGAAACCCTAAAACATGCAAAAAACAACAATTCTGGGCTGGGCCTCCGGTTAATAGGTTAGTCCCAAAAATAATATAAAAGTGGATAATAAAGCCCAATAATGTCCAAAACAGTAGATAATATAGCATGGAGCAATCAAAAATTATAGATACGTTGGAGACGTATCAAGCATCCCCAAGCATAATTCCTGCTCGTCCTCGAGTAGGTAAATGATAAAAACAGAATTTTTGATGCAGAGTGCTACTTGGCATAATTTTAATGTAATTCTTCTTAATTGTGGTATGAATATTCACATCCGAAAGATTCAAGACAAAAGTTCATATTGACATAAAAATAATAATACTTCAAGCATACTAACTAAGAAATTATGTCTTCTCAAAATAACATGGCCAAAGAAAGATATCCCTACAAAATCATATAGTCTCCCTATGCTCCATCTTCACCACATAAAATATTTAAATCATGCACAACCCCGATGACAAGCCAAGCAATTGTTTCATACTTTTGGTGTTCTCTAACTTTTTCAATCTTCACGCAATACATGAGCGTGAGCCATGGACATAGCACTTATAGGTGGAATAGAATGGTGGTTGTGGAGAAGACAAAAAGGGAGAAGATAGTCTCACATCAACTAGGCGTATCAACGGGCTATGGAGATGGCCATCAATAGATAGCAATGTGAGTGAGTAGGGATTGCCATGCAACGGATGCACTAGAGCTATAAGTATATGAAAGCTCAACTAAAGAAACTAAGTGGGTGTGCATCCAACTTGCTTGCTCATGAAGACCTAGGGCATTTTGAGGAAGCCCATCATTGGAATATACAAGCCAAGTTCTATAACGAAAAATTCCCACTAGTATACGAAAGTGATGAAATGAGAGACTCTCTACTATGAATATCATGGTGCTACTTTGAAGCACAAGTGTGGTAAAAGGATAGTAGCATTGCCCCTTCTCTCTTTTTCTCTCATTTTTTATTTGCGCTTTTTTATGGCCTCTATTCTTTCTCTTTTTTTATTTTTCGTCCGGAGTCTCATCCCGACTTGTGGGGGGAATCATAGTCTCCATCATCCTTTCCTCACTGGGACAATGCTCTAATAATGATGATCATCACACTTTTATTTTTTTACAACTCAACAATTACAACTCGATACTTAGAACAGAATATGACTCTATATGAATGCCTCCGGCGGTGTACCGGGATATGCAATGAATCAAGAGTGACATGTATGAAAGAATTATGAACGGTGGCTTTGCCACAAATACGATGTCGACTACATGATCATGCTAAGCAATATGACAATGATGGAGTGTGTCATAATAAACAGAACGGTGGAAAGTTGCATGGCAATATATCTCAGAATGGCTATGGAAATGCCACGATAGGTAGGCATGGTGGCTGTTTTGAGGAAGGTATATGGTGGGTGTATGATACCGGCGAAAGGTGCGCGGTATTAGAGAGGCTAGCAAAGGTGGAAGGGTGAGAAAAGTGCGTATAATCCATGGACTCAACATTAATCATAAAGAACTCATATACTTATTGCAAAAATCTACAAGTTATCAAAGCAAAGTATTACGCGCATGCTCCTAGGGGGATAGATTGGTAGGAAAAGACCATCACTCGTCCCCGACTGCCACTCATAAGGAAGACAATCAATAAATAAATCATGCTCCGACTTCATCACATAACGGTTCACCATACGTGCATGCTACGGGAATCACAAACTTTAACACAAGTATTATTCAAATTCACAACTACTCAACTAGCACAACTTTAATATCACCATCTTCATATCTCAAAACAATTATCAAGCATCAAACTTCTCATAGTATTCAACACACTCATGCGAAAGTTTTATTATTCATCTTGTATACCAAGCATAGTAGGATTTTAAAGAAAATTACCATGCTATTTAAGACTCACAAAATAATCTAAGTGAAGCATGAGAGATCAATAGTCTATATAAAACAAATCCACCACCGTGCTCTAAAAGATATAAGTGAAGTACTAGAGCAAAACTATATAACTCAAAAGATATAAGCGAAGCACATAGAGTATTCTAACAAATTCCAAATCATGTATGGCTCTCTCAAAAGGTGTGTACAGCAAGGATGATTGTGGTAAACTAAAAAGTAAAGACTCAAATCATACAAGACGCTCCAAGCAAAACACATATCATGTGGCGAATAAAAATATAGCTCCAAGTAAAGTTACCGATAGAAGTAGACGAGAGAGGGGATGCCTTCCGGGGCATCCCCAAGCTTTGGATTTTAGGTGTACTTAGATTATCTTGGGGGTTCCATGGTCATCCCCAAGCTTAGGCTCTTGCCACTCCTTGTTCCATAATCCATCAAATCTTTACCAAAAACTTGAAAACTTCATAACACAAAACTCAAAGTAGAAAATCTCGTGAGCTCCGTTAGCGAAAGAAAACAAAAGACCACTTCAAGGTACTGCAATGAACTAATTATTTATTTATATTGGTGTTATACCTACTTTATTCCAACTTCTCTATGGTTTATAAACTATTTTACTAGCCATAGATTCATCAAATAAGCAAACAACACACGAAAAACAGAATCTGTCAAAAACAGAACAGTCTGTAGTAATCTGTAGCTAGCGCAAGATCTGGAACCCCAAAAATTCTAAAATAAATGTATGGACGTGAGGAATTTATCTATTAATCATCTGCAAAAATAGTGAACTAAATATCACTTTCCAAATAAAAATGGAAGTAGTTCTCGTGAGCGCTTAAGTTTTTGTTTTTTACAGCAAGTGTAACAAGACTTTCCCCAAGTCTTCCCAACGGTTCTACTTGGCACAAACACTAATTAAACAAAAAAAACACAACCAAAATAGAGGCTAGATAAATTATTTATTACTAAACAGGAGCAAAAAGCAAGGAATAAAAATAAAATTGGGTTGCCTCCCAACAAGCGCTATCGTTTAACGCCCCTAGCTAGGCATAACAAGTAAGGATAGATCTAGGTATTGCCATCTTTGGTAAGCAATCCATAAGTGGCTCTCATAATAGATTCATAAGGTAATTTAATTTTCTTTCTAGGAAAGTGTTCCATGCATTTCCTTAATGGAAATTGGAATCTAATATTTCCTTCCTTCATATCAATAATTGCACCAATCGTTCTAAGGAAAGGTCTACCAAGAATAATAGGACATGAAGGATTGCAATCTATGTCAAGAACAATAAAATATACGGGCACATAATTCCTATTTGGAACAATAAGAACATCATTAGTTCTTCCCATAGGTTCCTTAATAGTGGAATCCGCAAGGTCCAAGTTTAAAGATCAATCATCAAAATCACGGAAACCTAACAAATCACACAAAGTCTTTGGAATCGTGGAAACACTAGCACCCAAATCACATAAAGCATAGCATTCATGATCTTTAATTTTAATTTTAATAGTTCGTTCTCACTCATCATAAAGATTTCTAGGGATAGAAACTTCCAATTCAAGTTTTTCTTCATAAGATTGCATCAAGGCATCAACGATATGTTTAGTAAATGCTTTATTTTGACTATAAGCATGAGGAGAATTTAGCACGGATTGCAACAAGGAAATAAAATAAATCAAAGAGCAATTTTCATAGTTAAATTCCTTGAAATCCATAATAGTGGGTTTAGCAACATCTAGGGTTTTAATTTCTTCAATCCCACTTTTATCAATTTTAGCATCAAGATCAAAAAAATTCCGAATTCTTGGAACGCCTTCTAGGTAAAGGTGGATCATATTCAGTCCCATCATTATCAAGATTCATATTGCAAAACAAAGATTTAATAGGGGACACATCAATAACTTTTAGATCTTCATCATTATTTTCATAGGAACTAGAAGAACACGCTCTTATAAAGGCATCTTTCTTAGCACGCATCCTAGCGGTTCTTTCTTTGCACTCATCAATGGAAATTCTCATGGCTTTGAGAGACTCATTGATATCATGCTTAGGTGGAATAGATCTAAGTTTCAAAGAATCAACATCAAGAGAAATTATATCAACGTTCCTAGCCAACTCATCAATCTTAAGCAATTTTTCTTCAATCAAAGCATTAAAATTCTTTTGCAAAGTAATAAATTCTTTAATATTAGATTCAAAATCAGAGGGCATCTTATTATAATTTCCATAAGAATTTTTGTAGGAATTACCATAATTATTAGAGGGATTACTAGGATAAGGCCTAGGATTAAAATTACCTCTATACGCGTTGTTACCAAAATTGTTCCTACCAACAAAATTCACATCCATAGATTCATTATTATTCTCAATCAAAGTAGACAAGGGCATATCATTAGGATCAGAAGAAACACTCTTATTAGCAAATAATTTCATAAGTTCATCCATCTTTCCACTCAAAACATTAATTTCTTCTATCGCATGCACCTTTTTATTAGTAGATCTTTTAGTATGCCATTGAGAATAATTAACCATAATATTATCTAGGAGTTTAGTAGCTTCTCCTAAAGTGATTTCCATAAAAGTGCCTCCCGCGGCCGAATCTAAAAAATTTCTAGAAGAAAAATTCAATCCGGCATAAAAAATTTGTATAATCATCCACAAATTTAAACCATGAGTAGGGCAATTACTGGTACGTTTAGTTGCATTGCTTGGCTGGGCTATAACTGAGCTAGCCCAGCTAGCCTAGCTCGGTTTGCTAGCCTTGCCCTGTGCTGCATGTTTGGATGTGTTCGATTTTGCTGCCAGTTACGTGTGAGTCTTGTGTTGCCTTTTTTCCGCGAGATGGTTTGCTGTCGAGAGCGAGCCGATTTGGCTCTCCCAGGTGGGCGAGCTTTTTCTGGCCTAGCGAGGCTAGCTAGCCCTTAAAAACCAGGTTTTTTTCTCACTACCAGACGGCGATCCTTGCCCGGCAAGGCTATAACTAGTTTTGCGGAGGAACCAAACGTACCCTACGTATCATTAATTTCATTCTCTCCCAAGCTTGTGAAACATGTTCATGATCAAGTTGCTTAAAATTAATAATATCATTTCTAAGAGAGATGATCTTAGCGGGAGGAATATACTTAGAGATAAAAGCATCTTTGCACTTATTCCATGAATCAATACTATTTTTAGGCAAAGACGAAAACCAAGCTTTAGCACGATCGCTAAGTGAAAAAGGAAATAACTTCAATTTAACAATATCATTATCCACATCTTTCTTCTTTTGCATATCACACAAATCAACGAAGCTATTTAGATGGGTAGCGGCATCTTCACTAGGAAGGCCAGAAAACGGATCTTTCATGACAAGATTCAGCAAAGCAGTATTAATTTCACAAGATTCAGCATCGGCAAGAGGAGCAATCGGATTGCTAATAAAATCATTGTTGTTGGTATTGGTGAAGTCACATAATTTAGTATTATCTTGAGCCATCGTGACAAGCAAGCAAACTAACACACAAGCAAACAAAAAACAAGCGGGTAAAAAGAGGCAAATAGAGAAAGAGATGGAACATAGAGAGAGAGGGTGAATAAAACGGCAAGGGTGAAGTGGGGGAGAGGAAAACGAGAGGCAAATGGCAAATAATGTAATGCGGGAGACAAGGGTATGTGATGGGTACTTGGTATGTTGACTTTTGCGTAGACCTCCCCGGCAACGGCGCCAGAAATGGCTCGTTGTCGGGAGTCAGATCTTGACTTGACTTGCGCGAACCTCCCCTGCAACGGCGCCAGAAATCCTTCTTGCTACCTATTGAGCACTGCGTTGGTTTTCCCCGAAGAGGAAGGGATGATGTAGCAAAGTAGCGTAAGTATTTCCCTCAGTTTTTGAGAACCAAGGTATCAATCCAGTAGGAGGCTACACGCGAGTCCCTCGTACCTGCACAAAACAAATAAATCCTCGCAACCAACGGGAATAGGGGTTGGCAATCCCTACACGGCCACTTACGAGAGTGAGATCTAATAGATATGATAAGATAATATTTTTGGTATTTTTGTGATAAAGATGCAAAGTAAAATAAAGGAAAAGTAAAAATCAAAGGAAATAACTAAGTAGTAGGAGATTAATATAATAAAGATAGACCCGGGGGCCATAGGTTTCACTAGTGGCTTCTCTCGAGAGCATAAGTATTCTACGGTGGGTGAACAAATTACTGTTGAGAAATTGACAGAATTGAGCATAGTTATGAGAATATCTAGGTATGATCATGTATATAGGCATCACATCGGAGACAAGTAGACCGACTCCGGCCTGCATCTACTACTATTACTCCACTCATCGACCGCTATCCAGCATGCATCTAGAGTATTAAGTTAGAAACAGAGTAACGCATTAAGCAAGATGACATGATGTAGAGGGATAAACTCATGCAATATGATGAAAACCCCATCTTGTTATCCTCGATGGCAACAATACAATATGTGCCTTGCTGCCCCTACTGTCACTAAGAAAGGACACCGCAAATTTGAACCCAAAGCTAAGCACTTCTCCCATTGCAAGAAAGATCAATCTAGTAGGCCAAACCAAACTGATAATTCGAAGAGACTTGCAAAGATAACCAATCATACATAAAAGAATTCAGAGAAGATTCAAATATTGTTCATAGATAGACTTGTTCATAAACCCACAATTCATCGGTCTCAACAAACACACCGCAAAAAGAAGATTACATCGAATAGTTCTCCACAAGAGAGGGGGAGAGCATTGTATTGAGATCCAAAAAGAGAGAAGAAGCCATCCAGCTAATAACTATGGACCCGTAGGTCTGTGGTAAACTACTCACACTTCATCGGAGGGGCTATGGTGTTGATGTAGAAGCCCTCCGTGATCGATGCCCCTCTGGCGGAGCTCCGGAACAGGCCCCAAGATGGGATATCGTGGATACAGAAAGTTGTGGCGGTGGAATTAGGTTTTTGGCTCCGTATCTGATCGTTTGGCGATACGTAGGTATATATAGGAGGAAGGAGTACGTCGGTGGAGCAACAGGGGGCCCACGAGGGTGGAGGGCGCGCCTGGGGGGTAGGCGCGCCCCCCTACCTCGTGGCCTCCTCTTCTGTGTCTTGACATAGGGTCCAAGTCTCCTGGGTCTTGTTCGTTGAGAAAATCACGTTCCCGAAGCTTTCATTCCGTTTGGACTCCGTTTGATATTCCTTTTCTTCGAAACCCTCAAACAGGCAAAAAACAAAAATTCTGGGCTGGGCCTCCGGTTAATAGGTTAGTCCCAAAAATAATATAAAAGTGGATAATAATGCCCAATAATGTCCAAAACAGTAGATAATATAGCATGGAGCAATCGAAAATTATAGATACGTTGGAGACGTATCACTGGGTTGCCTAGAGAGTCTTGCCTCTAAGACGCCCTCCCGACTTAGTGCATGAATACACCGGTGAGTTATCAGATCCTCAACGCCAGTGTCAGATTGAATTGACTGATGAAGACATCAATAATATGACCAAATCCCTGTTAAATGAGAGCTTGAAAGACTGTAGTAAAGTCGGATTGAATTCTTAACAAAAACAGCCAGATGTGAGTTATTCACCAACTTCACCATTAAATTATACCTTCACTCCGGTTGCTTTTTCATACCCATTTAACATTTTGCAGGCCGATTCACCTTTTTGGACTAAGAAGCTGCAAGATAAGCCGGCCAGGAAAACTCAGACAAAGAGCAAAGCTATCAAGAAGCCTGCTAAGAAAAAGACCAATCCCGCCAAGTTATTCAACTTGGATAATGATGATGATGATGATGACGAGTCGGAGGTAGAACTTAACTCCGTTGGCTCATTCTTTGTACATCTTATTGACAATGACCATTATCAGGATGATGCAGAGGCCAGCCGTGTAGATGATTGATGGCCCACAAGTATAGGGGATCTATCGTAGTCCTTTCGATAAGTAAGAGTGTCAAACCCAACGACGAGCAGAAGGAAATGACAAGTGGTTTTCAGTAAGGTATTCTCTGCAAGCACTGAAATTATCGGTAACAAATAGTTTGTGATAAGGCAATTCGTAACGGGTAACAAGTAATAAAAGTAAACAAGGTGCAGCAAGGTGGCCCAATCCTTTTTGTAGCAAAGGACAAGCCTAGACAAACTCTTATATAAAGGAAAGAGCTCCCGAGGACACATGGGAATTATCGTCAAGCTAGTTTTCATCATGCTCATGTGATTCGCGTTCGTTACTTGGATAATTTGATATGTGGGTGGACCGGTGCTTGGGTACTGCCCTTCCTTGGACAAGCATCCCACTTATGATTAACCCCTCTTGCAAGCATCCGCAACTACAAAGGAAGTATTAAGGTAAACCTAACCATAACATGAAACATATGGATCCAAATCAGCCCCTTACGAAGCAACGCATAAACTAGGGTTTAAGCTTCTGTCACTCAAGCAACCCATCATCTACTTATTAGTTCCCAATGCCTTCCCCTAGGCCCAAATAATGGTGAAGTGTCATGTAGTCGACGTTCACATGACACCACTAGAGGAGAGACAACATACATCTCATCAAAATATCGAACGAATACCAAATTCACATGACTACTTATATCAAGACATCTCCCATGTCCTCAGGAACAAACGTAACTACTCACAAATCATATTCATGTTCATAATCAGAGGGGTATTAATATGCATAAAGGATCTGAACATATGATCTTCCAGCAAATAAACCAACTAGCATCAACTACAAGGAGTAATCAACACTACTAGCAACCCACAGGTACCAATCTGAGGTTTTGAGACAAAGATTGGATACAAGAGATGAACTAGGGTTTGAGATGAGATGGTGCTGGTGAAGATGTTGATGGAGATTGACCCCTCCCGATGAGAGGATCGAGGGTGATGATTTCCCCCTCTCGGAGAGATGCTTCCCTGGCAGAATAGCTCCGCCGGAGCCCTAGATTGGTTCCGCCAAGATTCTGCCTTGTGGCGGCGGTGTTTCGTCCTGAAAGCTTGCTTATGATTTTTTCCAGGGCAAAAGACTTCATATAGCAAAAGATGGGCACCGGAGGCCTGCCAGGGGGCCCACGAGATAGGGGTGCGCCCAGGGGGTAGGGCGCGCCCCCACCCTCGTGGATGGTGGGTGGCCCCCCTTTTGTGCTTTCTTCACCCAATATTTTTTATATATTCCAAAACTTACTTTCGTGGGGTTTCGGGACTTTTGGAGTTGTGCATAATAGGTCTGTAATGTTTGCTCTTTTTCCAGCCCAGAATTCCAGCTGCCAGCATTCTCCCTCTTCATGTAAACCTTGTGAAATAAGAGATAATAGGCATAAGTATTGTGACATAATGTGTAATAACAGCCCATAATGCAATACATATTGTTATAAAAGCATGATGCAAAATGGACGTATCAACTCCCCCAAGCTTAGACCTCGCTTGTCCTCAAGCGGAAGCCGATATCGAAAAATATGTCCACATGTTTAGAGATAGAGGTGTCGATAAAATAAAATACGGACATGAGGGCATCAGGATCATTCTTATAACAGCAACACACAAATATATATATACATATATATATATATATATTCATATGATTTCTTATGCTAAAGTAACAATCTTATTCACAATGTAAAGTATGAATCAGAAACTTCATTGAAAACTAACAAACTATAATATCAGTCATTGAAGCAATTGCAATTTTTCATAACATCGGAAAGAGTCAATATAAGAGCTTTTTAGCAAGTCCACATACTCAACTATCATTTAGTCTTTCACAATTGCTAACACTCACGCAATACTTATGGGTATGAAGTTTTAATCAGACACAGAGAAAGATAGGGGTTTATAGTTTTGCCTCCCAACTTTTTACCTCAAGGGTAATGTCAACAATAATAGTTTATGAAAACCCACATCCAATTAGCTATATATATCAGGATCTTTCCAACACACAGTGCTTTCCAAAGGATAAAATGCAAAAAGGAAAGGTGAAGATCACCATGACTCTTGTATAAAGCATAATTCGAAAATAAAAGATAGGCCCTTCGCAGAGGGAAGCAGAGGTTGTCATGTGTTTTATGGTTGGATGCACGAAATCTTAATGCAAAAGAACGTCACTTTATATTGCCACTTGTGATATGGAAATTTATTATGCAGTCCATCGCTTTTATTTCTTCCACATCACAAGATCGTATAAAGCTTATTTTCTCCACACTAATAGATCATACATATTTAGAGAGCAATTTTTATTGCTTGCAAAAATGACAACTTACTTGAAGGATCTTACTCAATCCATAGGTAGATATGGTGGATTCTCATGGCAAAACTGGGTTTGAGGATATTTGGAAGCCCAAGTAGTATCTCTACTTGGTGCAAAGAATTTTGCTAGCATGAGGGGGAAATGCAAGCTCAACATGTTGGATGATCCATGACAATATAATTTATTTCGGATGTAAGAAAACATAACCCATTACGTTGTCTTCCTTGTCCAACTTCAAATTTTTAGCATGTCATATTTTAATGAGTACTCACAATCATAAAAGATGTCTAAGATAGTATATGTATATGTGAAAACCTCTCTTTCTTTATTACTTCCAATTAATTGCAACGATGACCAAAACTATGTTTGTCAACTCTCAACAACTTTTATTCATCATACTCTTTATATGTGAAGTCATTACTCTCCATAATAATAATATGATCTCTTTATTTCTTTTTATTCTTTCTCTTTTCTTTTATTTTTATAACCTCAAGATCATAGAAAGATAACCAAGCCCTTGAATCAAAACTAATCTTTATTATTTATTGCTCACGAACTCGATTACATAGAAGGATCATAAAGCAAAACTCAAAACTAAATCATACTAAAACTTTATTCTACTAGATCAAGATATTACCAAAAGGATCGGGCTAAGAAAAACGGTAAAGATAAAAGTGTGATGGTGATACGATACCGAGGCACTCCCCCAAGCTTGGCAGTTGCCAAGGGGAGTGCCCATACCCGATACTCAGTTCTCCTTTGGTGGTAGTGATGATGGAGTTGTTGATGATGTAGGCTTGTCTTCCATCTTCCGAGGCCTAGGCTCACCATCATAGAAGGATGATCGAGTCTCCGGGATCCTTGAATCTATAGCCAAACTCATCCTCTTGAATCTATATTCATACTCACAGTTTTGTTTTTGCAGGTCATAGATCTGGGCTTGGAGGTGCTCGATTTTCTCATGAAGCTTGAAGATGGTCTCCCCAATGTCCTTGGCATCCAGCTTGTGATTGTTGGTGAACTCCGCGATCATCATGTGGTTGGCGTCGAGTCCGCGTTCCACCATCCCCTAGCACTTGAAAACTTGTTTCTCCATTGCTTCAAGTCTTGTCTCCACGCTTCCGGTCCTCCTTGGTCCCTCAACATCACGGATGTGCAACACCGGCCCTCACACAACTCAATGGTTTGAGGGTGTTGTAGCACCTCCGCGAGGTAGGGATTAATGACCCTCTCGAAAAACCTGTCCTTGGGGGCACTTGAAGACATCATGGTGATCTAGATCTGTCAGAAAAACAGCTCGAAGCAAAAACATGAGATATTTGCGTGGTGCGGTGGTCAAAACCTTTGGGAGATTATATAATGAATTTTTACCGACCAAAAGAAGTATCGTGCAAGAAAACGGAGTCCGGAGGATACACGAGGTGCCCACAAGGCAGGGGGCGTGCCCAGGAGGGTAGGGCGCGCCCTCCACCCTTGTGGATGCCTCGTGTCCTTTCTGGACTGCTTCTTATTTTCCTATTTTCTTAAATATTCCAAAACAGAGAAAATTTCTATTAGAATTGTTTTGGAGTCGGTTTACTTACCGTACCACATACCTCTTCCTTTTCGGAGGCTGAAACGTTCTGGAAGGTGTGCCTTATATACTCCTCCGGGGTTATGGTTTCAATAACATTAGTTTCAACATTTATAGAATTACTTGAGATATAATGTTTGATTCTTTGACCGTTCACCACCCTCAGATTTGTTCCTTCAAAGTTGTTGATTTTTATGGCACCAGAACGATAGACCTCCTCAATAACGCAAGGACCTTCCCATTTAGAGAGGAGTTTTCCTGCAAACAATCTTAAACGAGAGTTGTATAACAATACATAGTCACCTACATTAAACTCACATTTTTGTATCCTTTTGTCATGCCATCTTTTAACGTTTTCTTTAAACAGTTTGGCATTCTCATAGGCCTGGGTTCTCCACTCATCAAGTGAGCTAATGTCAAATTGTCTCTTCTCACCGGCAGGTTTGAAATCATAATTGAGCTCTTTAATGGCCCAATATGCCTTATGTTCTAGTTCGAGAGGTAAGTGACATGCTTTTCCATAAACAATTTTATATGGAGACATACCCATAGGATTTTTATATGTAGTTCTATAGGCCCATAATGCATCATCAAGTTTCTTGGACCAATTTTTTCTAGATCTATTAACAGTCTTTTGCAAAATTAATTTAAGTTCTCTATTGCTCAGTTCTACTTGACCACTAGACTGTGGTTGATATGGGGATGCAATTCTATGATTAACATCATACTTAGCAAGAATTTTATGAAAGACACCATGAATAAAGTGTGAACCACCATCAGTCATTAAGTATCTAGGGACTCCAAACCTCGGAAAAATAACTTCTTTAAGCATCTTAATAGAGGTGTTATGATCAGCACTACTAGTTGGAATAGCTTCTACCCACTTAGTAATGTAATCAACATCAACTAAAATATGTGTATACCCATTAGAGGAGGGAAACAGTCCCATATAATCAAAGCCCCAAACATCAAATGGTTCAATAACAAGAGAATAATTCATAGGCATTTCTTGACGTCTACTAATATTTCCAATTCTTTGACATACATCACAAGACAAGGCAAACTAACAGGCATCCTTGAAGAGAGTAGGCCAATAAAAACCAGATTGCAATACCTTATGTGTAGTTCTATCTCCAGCATGGTGTCCTCCGTAAGCCTCGGAGTGACACTTGCGTAAGATCTATTCTTGTTCATGCTTAGGTACACAACGTCTAATAACACCATCTACTCCTTATTTATAAAGGTGCGGGTCATCCCAGAAGTAATGTCTTAAATCATAGAAAAACTTTTTCTTTTGCTGGTATGTGAAACTAGGAGGTATAAATTTAGCAACAATGTAATTAGCATAATCAGGATACCATGGAGCAGTACGAGAAGCATTTATGACAGCTAATTGTTCATCAGGAAAGCTATCATCTATAGGTAATGGGTCATCAAGAACATTCTCTAACCTAGATAAGTTGTCCGCTACGGGGTTCTCAGCTCCCTTTCTATCAATAATATGCAAATCAAATTCTTGTAGTAGGAGAACGCATCTAATAAGTCTAGGTTTAGCATCTTTATTTTCCATAAGTTTTTCAATAGCAGCATGCTCAGTGTGAACAGTTACTTTAGAATCAACAATATAAGGACTGAACTTATCACAAGCAAATACAACTGCTAAAAATTATTTTTCAGTAGTAGCATAATTTCTCTGGATGTTGTCTAGAGTTTTACTAGCATATTGGACAACATTTAATTTCTTATCAACTCTTTGTCCTAGAACAACACCTACAGCATAATCACTAGCATCACACATAATTTCAAAGGGTAAATTCCAATCAGGAGGCTGAACAATAGGTGCAGAAATCAAGGTTTTCTTAAGTATTTCAAATGCTTCTACACAATCATCATCAAAGACAAAAGGAACATCTTTTCTAAGAGATTAGTCAGAGGCCTAGAAATTTTTGAGAACTCTTTAATGAACCTCCTATAAAAACCGGCATGACCAAGGAAACTTCTTATACCTTTAATGTCCTTAGAATACGAAATCTTTTCAATAGCATCAACTTTAGCTTTATCAACTTCAATACCTCTTTCAGAAATTTTATGCCCCAAGACAATGCCTTCATTAACCATAAAGTGGCACTTATCCCAATTCAAGACAAGATTAGTTTCTTCACATCTCTGCAAAACACGATCAAGGTTGCTTAAGCAATCATCAAAAGAAGTTCCATAAGTGGAAAAATCATCCATGAAAACCTCAACAATCGTTTCACAAAAGTCAGAGAATATCACAGTCATACATCTTTGAAAGGTAGCAGGTGCATTACATAAACCAAAAGGCATACGTCTATAAGCATAGGTACCGAAAGGGCAAGTGAAAGTGGTCTTTTCCTGATCCTCTTTCGACACAGGTATTTGAGAGAAACCAGAATAACCATCTAGAAAGCAAAAATGTATATGTTTAGATAATCCTTCTAGCATTTGATCAATAAAAGGTAAAGGGTAATGATCCTTTTTAGTAGATTTATTTAATTTGCAAAAGTCAATTACCATTCTATAACATGTAACAATTCTTTGTGGGATCAATTCATCTTTATTATTAGGAACAACAGTAATACCTCCCTTCTTAGGGACACAATGCACATGACTTACCCACTGACTATCAGCAACGGGATAAATTATACCTGCCTCCAGAAGCTTTAGTATTTCTTTTCTTACCACTTCTTTCATCATAGGATTTAACCGTTGTTGGTGATCAACAATCGGTTTAGCGTCTTTCTCTAATTTTATTTTGTGGTGGCATAGAGTGGGACTAATGCTCTTAAGATCATCAAGAGCATATCCAATAGTAGCACGGTGCTTCTTCAGAGTTTTCAATAATTTATCTTCTTCTTGCTCTAAAAGGTTAGCACTAATAATAACAGGATATATATTCTTTTCTTCAAGATAAGCATATTTAAGAGTATCAAGCAATGGTTTAAGCTCAAACACGGGATCACCCTTGGGTGGAGGAGGATCCCCTAGAATTTTGACTAGCAAGTTGTGTTTCAAAATAGGTCCCTGTTTAAAGAATACTTCATCTATTTCCCTTCTTTCATTCATAAACATATCGTTTTCATGGTCTAGCAAATATTGTTCTAAAGGATCATTAGGAGGCATGGCAATAGAAGCAAGACCAATAATTTCATCTTTACTAGGCAATTCTTTATCATGGGGTTATCTACAAAATTTAGCAAAATTAAAATCATGAGATATATCCCCTAAACCAACAGAAACAACATCCTTTTTATAGTCTATCTAAGCATTAACAGTATTCAAGAAGGGTCTACAAAATATAATTGGACAAAAGTCATCTTGTGGGGAACCAAGAACAAGGAAATCAGTAGGATATTTAACTTTCCCACACAAGACTTCAACATCTCTAACAATCCCAATCGGTGAAATAGTATCTCTATTGGCAAGCTTAATTGTAACATCAATACCTTCTATCTCAGCAGGTGCAATATCATGCATAATTTCTTCATATAAAGAATGAGGTATTGCACTCGCACTAGCACCCATATCACATAAGCCATGATAGCAATGATCTCCTATTTTAACAGAAACAACAGGCATGCCAACAACAGGTGTATGTTTATTTTTAGTATGGGGTCTAGCAATTCTATCAGCTTCATCACAGAAGTAAATAACATGACCATCAATATTATCAACCAAGAGATCTTTAACTATAGCAATACTAGGTTCAACTTTAATTTGCTCAGGGGGTGTATGGGTTCTAATATTACTTTTGTTAACCACAGTTGAAGCTTTAGCATGATCCTTTATTCTAGCAGGAAAAGGTGGTTTCTCAATATAAGCGGTAGGAACAATAGGATCAACATTATAAGTGATAGTCTTTTCTTCAACTTTAACAGGTTCAACTACTTTTACTTCAATGGGAGGATGATATTTAAGCCACTTCTCCTTAGGGAGATCAACACGAGTAGCAAATGATTCACAGAAAGAAGCTAGTATCTCAGAGTCAAGTCCATATTTAGTGCTAAATTCACGAAAAGCATCGGTATCCATAAAAGATTTAACAAAATCAAACTTATGTGTTATACCTGACTCCCTACCTTTGTCGAGTTCCCAATCTTCAGAGTTGCGTTTAATTCTTTTCAATAAATCCCATCTGAATTCAATAGTCTTCATCATAAAAGAACCAATACAAGAAGTACCGAGCATGGAGCGATTATTGAAAGAAAGCCGAGCATAATTTTTTTGAATAATAATTTCTCTTGAGAGCTCATGATTGGGGCATGAATATAACATTGACTTAAGACTCCCCCAAGCTTGAGCTATGCTTTCTCCTTTGAGAGGCCAAAAATTATATATATATATATATATATATAATTATGATCACAATGAACCAGATGCATATGATAAAACTTCTGATGAAATTCCAATTTCAATCGGTTGTAGTTCCATGATCCAATATCATCACATAGCCTAAATCATGTCAATGCCTTTCCCTTCAAAGATAAAGGAAATACCTTCTTCTTGATAACATCCTCGGGCATACCTGCAAGATTAAATAATCCACAAACTTCATCCACATAGATTAGGTGCAAATCGGGATGCAATGTTCCATCTCCTCTAAAAGGATTAGTTAGTAGTTTATCTATCATACCCAAAGGAATTTCAAAGTAAACATTTTTAGTAGGTTCAGTAGGTTGAGGAGCAACACTTTGCTCTACTGGTCAGGGTGAAGATACCCCAAACAGGCCCCTCAAAGGATTACTTTCCATAGTAACAAGTGACACTAAATTTCAGCACACTATATAAAATTTTCCTTACCAAATTCCACTTACCAAAGGCTCTTCACTCCCCAAAAATGGCGCTAGAAAAGAGTCTTGATGACCCACAAGTATAGGGGATCTATCATAGTCCTTTTGAAGTATGAGTGTCGAACCCAACGAGGAGCAGAACGAAATGAGAAGCGGTTTTTAGTAAAGTATTCTCTGCAAGCACTGAAATTATCGGTAACAGATAGTTTTGTGATAAGGTAATTCTTAACGGCTAACAAGTAATAAAAGTAAACAAGGTGCAAAAAGGTGGCCCTATCCTTTTTGTAGCAAAGTACAAGCCTATACAAACTCTTATATAAAGGAAAGCGCTCCCGATGACACATGGGAATTATCGTCAAGCTAGTTTTCATCATGCTCATGTGATTCGTGTTCGTTACTTTGATAATTTGATATGTGGGTGGACCGGTGCTTGGGTATTGCCCTTCCTTGTACAAGCATCCCACTTATGATTAATCCCTCTTGCAAGCATCCGCAACTACAAAAGAAGTATTAAGGTAAACCTAACCATAGCATGAAACATATGGATTTCAAATCAGCCCCTTATGAAGCAACGCATAAACTAGGGTTTAAGCTTCTGTCACTCTAGCACCCCATCATCTACTTATTAGTTCCCAATGCCTTAACCTAGGCCCAAATAATGGTGAAGTGTCATGTAGTCGACGTTCACATGACACCACTAGAGGAGAGACAACATACATCTCATCAAAATATCGAACGAATACCAAATTCACATGACAACTTATAGCAAGACTTCTCCCATGTCCTCAGAAACAAACGTAGCTACTCACAAATCATATTCATGTTCATAATTAGAGGGGTATTAATATGCATAAAGGATCTGAACATATGATCTTCCACCAAATAAACCAACTAGCATCAACTACAAGGAGTAATCAACACTACTAGCAACCCACATGTACCAATCTGAGGTTTTGAGACAAAGATTGGATACAAGAGATGAACTAGGGTTTGAGATGAGATGGTGCTGGTGAAGTTGTTGATGGAGATTGACCCCCTCCCGATGAGAGGATCGATGGTGATGATTTCCCCCTCCCGGAGGGATGCTTCCCCGGCAGAACAGCTCCGTCGGAGCCCTAGATTGGTTCCGCCAAGGTTCCGCCTCGTGGCGGCGGTGTTTCGTCCTGAAAGCTTGCTTATGATTTTTTTCCAGGGCGAAAGACTTCATATAGAAAAAGATGGGCACCGAAGGCCTGCCAGGGGGCCCACGAGACTGCTTGAGGTCATGGTACATCTTCGTACTTCCAGGATGAATGGATAGAAGAGAATTGTGTGCTTCGTTCATAATGACTTTCCTTAAATCACCTTTAGGAACCACAATCCGGTCCTCGAAGAAAAGAGTTTCTTTGTCATCCATGCGATAGCACTTGTATTTGGGTTGGCTCTTGGCAATACCATGTTTCACTCTCTTCACCATGGTGTCCAGGAGTTGTGCCTCACGAATTTGATCCTCCAAAGTAGGAGAGACTAGAATGTTGGCAAGAAAGCCTTGAGGAACAACTTGGAGGTTCAGTTTGCGGAAAGCTTCACAAAGGTCCGGTTGGAAGGGCTTGAGAATTAAGCTGTTGCAATAAGCCTTCCCGCTCAAATCATTTGCAATGACATTGGCCTTGCCTGGAGTATATTCAATACTCGGATTGTAATCTTGAATCATTTCGACCCATCGAGTCTGCTTGAGGTTGAGGTTGGGTTGAGTGAATATGTACTTGAGGCTCTTGTGATCTGTGAAAATGTCCACTTTCCTTCCCAACAAGAGATGTCTCCACGTTATTAATGCATGGACAACTGCCGCCAACTCAAGATCATGAGTGGGGTAGTTCCTTTCGTTGGGCTTCAACTGACGAGAGGTATAAGCCACAACTTCTTATCTTGCATTAACACAACACTGAGACCTTTCAAGGAAGCATCACAGAAAACTTTGAATGGATTGGATTCGTCGGGAGGAGTTAAGACAAGAGCTGTGACTAGCTCCTCTTTGAGGGTGTTGAAAGCGACGTCACATTCAGGTGTCCAAACATACTTGACATGCTTCTGAAGGAGGTTGGAAAGAGGCTTTGCAATCTTAGAGAAATTCTCAACGAATCTTCGACAATAGCTTGCAAGTCCAAGAAAACTACGGAGCTGCTTGACATTCCAAGGAGGTTCCCAGTTCACAATTGCAGACACCTTCTCCAGATTAACAGCAATGCCTTTTGCGGAGATGATATGATCAAGGTAAAGAACCTCATCAAGCCAAAACTCACACTTCAAAAACTTCGCATAGAATTGATGCTCTCTGAGCTTGTCGAGCACCAATCTCAAATGCTTGGCATGATCCTCCTTATTCTTGGAGAAGACCAAGATATCATCGAGATACACCAGGACGAAATCATTTGTGTAAGGGTTGAAGATGAAGTTCATCATGCAAGAGAACATTGGAGGAGCATTGACAAGGCTGAAAGACATGACAGTATATTCATAAGAACCATAGTTTGTTCTGAATGTTGTCTTGGGGATATCTTCTTCACGAATGCGAATCTGATGATAACCCATAAGGAGGTCAAGCTTGGAGAATACTTTAGCACATTTAAGTTGCTCGAATAGATCATTGATTTTGGGAAGTGGATACTTGTTCTTAATTGTCTTCTTGTTCAATGGACGGTAGTCAACACAAAGTCGGTCAGTTCCATCCTTCTTCTGGAAAAAAAGAACACCACAACCCCATGGAGATGAACTCGGTTTGATCAGACCCAGACGCTCTTGTTCATCGAGCTGTTTCTTCAATTCCTTCAACTCCTCTGGTCCAAGCTTGTAAGGACGCTTGCAAAATGGTTTCATGCCAGGCTCAAGATCGATAACGAATTCAACTGGTCGGTGAGGAGGCATTCCCGGAAGCTCTTCTGGAAAGACGTCTTGGTATTCACAAACGACTGGAATCTGAGAGATGGCATTCAACTTGCCCTTCTCATTGAGAGAAAATAGTCAAGTGGTTTCATCACGAGCGGCATAGATGATCACATCCTCAGAAGAGTGTGTCAATTGAATTTCCCTGGCAGCACAATCAAGCTGAGCCTTGTGCTTAGAAAGCCAGTCCATCCCAAGAATGAGATCAATATCCGAGTCACCAAGAACAATTAGAGAAGACATAAATTTATAGTTTCCCATCGTGATAGAAACATCACGAACCATGGAGCTTGCGTTCATGAATTTACCCGGAGAAACAACTGACAACGGTCTAGGCAAATCTTGGAGAACCAACTCATTCTTAGATGCAGAAGGTCTTGAGATGAAACTATGTGATGCACCAGTATCAAATAAAACTTTTACAGGAAAGTCATTAACAGGAAGATTACCCATGATCACTTCTGAAGAATCCTCTGCCTGAGCTGCGTTCATCATGTTCACCTTTGCAAACTTGGTATTATGCTTGACCACTGCATTGCTTGAAGATCTCACAGGAGGAGGAGGCGGAAGGCGCCTTTGCTTGAAGCACTTGTTTGCATAGTGCCCTTTCTGCTGACACTTGTTGCAAGTCACCTCTGAGAGCGAACGATGATAAGGAGCACTTGACCTTGGTGCTTGAGACTGAGATTTGTTCTGATAGCCTGGGTTGGGTGGGTGGGATGATCCATTGCCACCTTTGCTCTTCTGCTGGTAGGGCTGATGAAACGGAGGAGGCGGAAGCCAGAACTTCTGTTGCTTAGCTGCCACTTGTGATGAAGAAGAAGACTGAACTATGTCACTGGCTCTCTTCTTAGAAGCCTCACACTTGAGCTGAGCAGCTTCTTGCTTGAGTGCCATGTTATAGAATTGATCGAACTTAGTCGGCTCAAGAAGCACGAGAGCTAACTGCAGATCTTCTCCGAGGCCACCTCTGAATTGATAGATCATACTCTTTTCATTAGGAACATCTTGTTTAGCGAAGCGAGCAAGTTTCTGAAACTGGATATTGTATTGGTACACGGACATGTTGCCTTGCTTGAGATTGCGGAACTCCTCATGCTTGCTCTCAGCAACACTTGTTGGAATATGCTGAGCTTTGAAGTCTCGGCGGAAATCATCCCAGGTAATCACACGACCTCCTTTGGAATCTCTGTATTGTTGAAACCACTCAGCAGCTTGGTCCCTGAGTTGAAACAAAGCAAACTTGACAAAGTCCTCAGGCCTGACATTGCTACATTCAAAATGCTTGCAGATGTCCATGAGCCAATCATCGGCGTCTGTGGCCTCGACACAGTTGCTGAAAGACTTCGGCTAGTTTGCGAGGAACTGGTTGAGGGTAGCAAACTGAGGCTGATTGTTGAAATTCCCTTGGCCTTGATTTCCTCGGTTGCCTTGACCTTGGTTGCGCTCTTGCAAGAGTTGGAAAAGCATCTGAGTGTTGGCGTTGGTGGCTGCCATGACAGCTTGCCATGCCTCCGGAGGTGGAGGTGGTGGTGGAGGGTTCGCCTGATTCCCATCATTGCGGTCCAGATTCAGACGTGTTGGAGGAGCCATCCGGAAGAGGGTGACATCCATTAGAATCTTGATAGACAGATAGACAAGCTGAATCAATGGATAGAAATTGCAACATATACTCTTCACAATAAACATTCGAACAAGGGTGAACGAATGAATTCCAAAGTAAATCATCACACTTCCATTAAGGTGAGAAGCCACTTAGATAAAGGTAGATGAATAAATCAACAAGGTACGAATATGAAAAAATAAGTAGTAAGGATTACCCAATCACAAACCAAATATCTGCGGGAAGAAATACTAGAGCTAGTTGAATTCCCACCTATAAAACTCCGGAAACTTTCTAGTTATGCAATCAAGTGCTGGGGATACAGGGGAAGCATAATATCTCACCCAAACTAACAATCCCTACATCCAGCTGTATCCATCCTTCAACACATAACCAAGATATCTTGGAAATCATGTACCTCAACCTTCGAAAAGCATCCGTTATACGAGTTATGGCAATAGTCCCGAACTCCCGCCCCAGTACTGGGTGGCGTCGAGGATATCTCACCAACAACTGCATAAAAGAGATTTTCGATGTCGGCGAACTCAGGTATTCTAGAACTGGAACGATAAAATTGTGACGACAATACCTCGGAGCTCAACTCCCCGGGACACTGCCACAACCCCTAAATGTCAGGAGGCACCAAGAACAATTTTCTCGTCACAATACTATCGGAACGATTCCAAGATACCCGCGTGATCCTAAATTTTTTTTCATGAAATTTGAGGAGAGGAAAGTCAAAACTTCTACGCCAGGAGGCCTCACCAGAGCGACGAAGGGACTGAGGAGTAAAAAGAATCCTACTCTCTAATATATATAATCCTAAGACTCAAAACATTTTGTTCTAGACTCAACAACGTCAGCGATTCAATCAAGCAGGGGGCTCCTAAGTCGGGGATGGCTCTTATTACCAACTTGAAACACCCACCATGCGGCTATATCTCCCACGTGTCGAGGCACGACTTAGAGGCATAACCGCATGGTGGTTTAGTCGCAAGTGGGGTAATCTTCACACAATCCCATGTAGTGAATAAGAAAGGGATAAAGAGTTGGCTTACAACCGCCACTTCACACAATACATAATTAATTCATACATCATCCAAATACACTCAAAGACCGACTACGACCAAATCCAAAAGAAAAGGAAGATAAACCCCAAATGCTAGATCCCCGATCGTCCCAACTGGGCTCCACTACTGATCATCTGGAAACGAAACATAGTAATGACCCAGATCCTCGTCGTACTCCCACTTGATTTCGGTAGCATCACCTACACTGGTCATCGGCACCTGCAACTGTTTGGAAGTATCCGTGAGTCTCGAGGACTCAGCAATCTCACACCCGCGAGATCAAGACTATTTAAGCTTATGGGTAGGGTAAGGTAATGAGGTGGAGCTGTAGAAAGCACTAAGCATTTATGGTGGCTAACATACGCAAATAAGAGCAAGAAGAGAAGCAACGCAATGGTCGAGAAGCTAGAAGTGATCAAGAAGTGATCCTAAAACTACTTATGTTCAAGCATAACACAAGATTGTGTTCACTTCCGGGACTCCGCCGAAAAGAGACCATCATGGCTAAACACGCGGTTGATGCATTTTAATTAAGTCAAGTGTCAAGTTATCTACAACCGGATATTAACAAATTCCAATATTCCACATAACCGCGGGCACGGCTCTCGAAAGTTTAAACCCTGCAAGGGTGTCCCAACTTAGCCCATCACAAGCTCTCACGGTCAACGAAGGATATTCCTTCTCCCGGAAAGACCCGATCAGTCTCGGAATCCTGGTTACAAGACATTTCGACAATGGCAAAACAAGACCAGCAAGACCACCCGACTGTGCCGACAAATCCCGATAGGAGCTGCACATATCTCGTTCTCAGGGCTCGCCGGATTGTCCAAACTTTTGGTAGGACAGCCCAGAGTTGCCCCTGGTGGCCACCGGCAGTTGACAGGTTGGACCAACACTCAGAGGAGTACTAACCCGGGGGTTTAAAATAAATATGACCCTCGAGCCTGCGGAACCCAGGGGAAAAAGGCTTAGGTGGCAAATGGTAAAACCAAGGTTGGGCCTTGCTGGAGGAGTTTTATTCAAGGCGAACTGTCAAGGGGGTCCCATAACCCCAACCGCGTAAGGAATGCAAAATCAAGGAACATAACGCCGGTATGACGAAAACTAGGGCGGCAAGAGTGGAACAAAACACCAGGCAAAAGGCCGAGCCTTCCACCCTTTACCAAGTATATAGATGCATTAATTAAAATAAGATATATTATGATATCCCAACATATCCATGTTCCAACATGGAACAAACTTCAACTTCACCTGCAACTAGCAACGCTATAAGAGGTGCTGAGCGAAAGTGGTAACATTGCCAAACAACGGTTTGCTAGGAAGGTGGGTTAGAGGATGGACATGGCAATATGAGAGGCATGATAAACAAGTGGTAGGTAGAGCGACATAGCAATAGAGCGAACAACTAGCAAGCAAAGATAGAAGTGATTTCGAGGGTATGGTCATCTTGCGTGCAATGTTCTCAGAGTTGTTGAAAGCTTGATCCTCGTTAGCATACTCAACAGGTTCATCATTCACGTACTCGTCTCCCGGCTCTACCCAAAGCAAGAACACAAGCAATGGAACAACAATCAATCACGGTGCAATGCACAAGCAACATGATGCAATACATGGCATGATATGCAAGATATGATATGCAATGCATATGCGTGCTCCGGAAGGAAAAGAATGATCAAGGCATCAACTTGGCAAACCAAGTATGCCGCTAGAAAGATGAGGTTATTTCGGTCGAAATCGATATAAGGATCACCGGAAACAGATGCACGGTTTGCAAATGGCAAGCAAAACAAGAATGGTGCCAAAACTGTGATTAACAGCATGATGGCACTTAGAATGCAACAATAAACTAAGCTACTACACTCCAACATAGCAACAAAGCATATGGCAGTGATGTACAAGAGATGCTTGACAAAACATGAACACTGAGCTATGGCTAAATCACTCAAGAACAGATTCAAACAAGCATGGCAAAAGTGCAAAAGATATCAACTTCACAGACTTCGTGAAAATACTAACATGTCAAAAACAACATCAGGAAGCAATGTTTAGAGCAAGCAAACAACATGGTACAAGAACATATCATGACAAACAAAGGCATGTCATGCTTCTAGTAAATGCATAGAACAAAAGTCCCTTACTGAATATGAGCCAAAAAGGTACAAAAGATATGATGGCACCCATGTAAACATAGCAAGTTTTATTAACAGTTTTAGACTTAGAAGAAAAGCAGAGCATGGCATAAACAGATTCATGACTAGAAGAATAACAGAGCATGGCATAAACAGATTCATGATAGCAACTTTGCAAGCTCATGCCAATCACCTCAAAGCATTACATGACAACACAAGCATACCAACAGTAAGAAGACATGTTCATGAAGCTAAACGTGGCAAGAGCAAGTTCATAGGATGCATGGATCACTAGCAAAACACATGGCCAAATTGATTATCATGTTAACAATCTGCCAGGAACAATATATAGCAAAAGTAGAGCAAGAAAAAGACATGCTAGAGCACTCCATAATTGCAACCAGAGGCAGGAATGGATAGAGCATAACCACATGTTCAAAATAAGCATGGATCTCATGGTAGCATCAAGTTTACATGGCATCAAAATAACAGTAGGAAAAGGACTTAGGAAAATCCTAAGTGCCTGAAAACAACAACATTATGAAGCCTACTTTGCATGCTTGTGCTAGTCACCACATAGCTCACAAAAATACAAGACTTGCACCTCTGGAAAGATGGCATGATGGAGCTCAAAACATATACAGACCTCATGCTCATAGGATGCACACATCAAATGCGACAAAAATGACAAATCACCATGTTCTGCTAAGCACCAGCAGTTAACATTTTATAGCACTCTTGCAACAACAAAAATGATATCATAATGGACAGTAACATGCATGCAAATGCTACTAACATGAAGAGCTGAATGAGACGAACATTTTTACATATCATATGCATGATTCGGAGCCACGAGCGCGAAGTTATGGCGGGTCAAAGTAGACATAAAAATATCAGGGGGAAAAGACATAGTGGAAAACAACCTTCCGAAACGGATCTAGGGTTCACACGGTTCCCGAGGCGGCGGTGGATCTCGCCGGATCCTCACCGGAGAAGTGGCCGGAGTAGCTCGGCGAGGAGGTGGGAGGTCACTGGCGATGAGGGGGTGGCCGGATCCGGTTGGCGAGGTCCTTCCCGACCGGGATCTCGCCTGATCCGGGAGTGGGCGACGAGGAGGCGGTAGCGCAAGGCGACGCCGGCGATGGGGGCGGCGGCGAGCGACGCGGTGAGCAGCGGAAGGCGGCGGCGCGATGAGGAGGTGGAGCACGGTGGAACGGCGGCCGGATGGGCGCGGGAGGCGGCGGGGATGGCCGGGCGCAGGCCCGGGGCGGCGGCAGATGGGCCCGCGGGGGCCGGCCTTGGGCCCGGCGGGCTTAGGCGGCGGGGCGGCGGTGGCGCGCCACGTGGCAGCCTCCGAGTGGCACAGGCGCGGCGGTGAGTTTGTCCGGCTCGGGCCAGACGTGTCCGGTGGCAGCGGGGGATGATTTTTTAGGGGTTGACCCGGATTTGGACGGGGAGAAGTAGATCTTGATCCAGAAGATTTAGCCAATGGTTGTCCCAGTGTGAAAGAAGACGGGTCTCCCTTCAACGCTGGTGATTTTGCACAAATAGCAAGGGAAATGCGTCCGTTAGCAAGCAAGCTGGCCAAAGAAACAAATCTCTCTCAATACCAGGTGGCTTATGATGCTGATAACAAGAAGGTGAAGGCAGCGGTTCATCAAGAGGTAGATCTCATCCAACCAACTCATAAGCACACCTTCTCTCCTGACATTGATCCATCAAATCTTATCAATGATGAGGCTGTGTTTAGAGCTTTGACCGGTATCAACTGGGCTACGCCTGACTTCCAGCCAATGGATAATCAAGGAGATGAAGAAGAAGAAGCGCAGGATGACCCGAAAGGCTTTAACCCGTCAAGACTAGAAATCTGAATTCATGATCTGGTTTACCATCCATAGCATTTGGATGCTATGTCTCAAAAACACTTATCCTTTTAGGTCGCTAGGTACCTTGTAATAGGCTAGTTAAAACAATGATCTTCCGTGCCATCGTGCATGTTTTATTTGCATAACACTGCCAATCCATTATTTGAAGATCTTACACTTATGCTCATAATACCATCAATTATGCAGACCATACTTAGCATGTTTTCCTGCACGTAAGCAGATAACAGGTGCCCTAGCGGTTTACCCCAGGGCGGGTCACAATACCCAATATAAAAACCTCTGATGACTAATTAGTCCATAACCAGTGCCGGTTTATCAAAAACCTCATATAATCATAACAAAATAAATATCATACCTGTGATATTTGTTCATATTGCCGGCTTATCATGCGTCATGCAGTAAGGGTAACAACCCAAAGATTGAGAGCACAACGCCCTGTTCAATTTATTCATACCGCCGACTTTCAACGCCATATGTAGCAAGGGGTAACATCCCAAAGCTTAGAGCAAGTACTCCAATCACATAATCATCATACACTGGCGACTTAAAGTCCAAAGCCAGGACAATTTAACAAAACGCCAGATAGATTCATGTATGAACTTTAAGGAAATATGGCCGTAATCAGTTTTTCAACCATGTATCAACATGGCACAAAAGGTGAACCTAAAAAAATGTTCAAAAAAAAACATAAACCAAAAAACAAGGCATTCATAGGCTGCCAAGCCTCAATCTCAAGTGCTATTCAAGGGCTGCACAGCCGCTGAGTTAAACCTTAATTCAAATGCGTAAGCCGGACCTCACATGACCAATCACCGTTTTAACTTTGACAAATTCAGGGTCTGTATAAGGTTGATTGTCAAGAGTACGGTGAGTCATACCAGGATTACCTGGTCGGAGTAACCCGGATTTTTGGTGAATACACCTGGCGTCCAGGCCTTATTACAAGGGACAACAAAGCTCTTGTTCATTTAACAAAGAGCACCCAAGTAATATTTTATTCCATGCGTATAAGACAGAATAGTAGGGTAGTCATAGCTATGCTAAATGAGCAGGAAGCCCCCAAGTATTTTGTAATTATGGCGTACAAGCCAGATCAAGAGGGTAGTCATAGCTATGCTTAATAAGCAGGAAGCCCCCAAGTATTTTGTAGTCATGGCGTACAAGCCGGATCAAGAGGGTAGTCATAGCTATGCTTAATAAGCAGGAAGCCCCCAGGTGATCGTATGAAGGGATAATAAAGACCCATATTCTCAGAAACACTGCAGGAATCATACAGTTCGCCGTCAGGCTGAAATAGAGACGACAAAGACTTTGCCGTCACCTGACTGACGGCAAAGTGTGACGGCAAAGGCAAAGTCGGCAAAGAGTACTTTGTCATCAGCTTTTTATCGGGCAGACGGCAAAGTCTTTGCTGTCACCAATCTCTAACAGACGGCAAAGAAGTAGGTTTGCCGTCGGTCAATACACAATATTTGCCGTCATCCAACCAAATTTACAGACGGCAATTTTTTTATAATTTAAAAAAAGTCGCAGGACACGCCAACATCAAAACATTTTCCATAACATTCTTTGTACATCGATTTGCACAACAAATCATACATACAGATCCACCCTTGAATATCCCAAAATCCTAGTTTGTTCAATCATACATACAGATTTACACTTGCTTGCTTTCTCAAGAACATCGTACAAAGTTGGTACTATCTATTCACATTGTTTGAACTACCAAGATTGGTGTCAGAGTTCTTCCGAGAAGATGAGATCAGAGGAGGAAGATTAACGCCAAGAATTACATAGAGTCTAGAAGAAACGCCCTTGAATCAGCCTTGCTCCCTGTGAGTGTAACGCCCTCGATGCGGCTATAGCTCCCACGTGTCGAGGCACGACTTAGAGACATAACCGCATTGAAAGCAATGTCGCAAGTCAGGCAATCATTACAACATCCCATGTAATATATAATAAAAAGGGGGAGATACATAGTTGGCTTACACTCGCCACGTCACATCAAAGTACATAAATAACATCCATCATACAAACACTCATGGCCCGACTACGGCGCCAAAATAGAAGAAAACCCAACATGCGACAAGGCCCTGAATCGAACCCCAACTAGGCACCACTACTGATCATCGGGAAAGGAAACATAATAACGCTGAGAGTCCTCGTCGAACTCCCACTTGAGCTCGTACTCGTCACCTGGAGCGGAATCACCTGGACCTGCATCTGGAGTTATAGTATCTGTGAGCCACAGGGACTCAGCAATCTCGCACCCTCGCGATTAAGACTATTTAAGCTTATAGGAAGGGGTGAGGCAAAAATAAGTGGAGCTGCAGCAAGCGACTAGCATATATGGTGGCTAACTTATACGCAAAAGAGAGCGAGAAGAGGAGGCAAAGCGCGAGCGAGAATCTAGAAGAACAACCTGCGCAAGCATTACTCCAACACCGTGTCCACTTCCTGGACCCCGCCGAGAAGAGGCCATCATGGCAACACACTCAGTTGATTCATTTTAATTAATTAAGGTTCAAGTTATCTACAACCGGACATTAACAAATTCCCATCTGCCCATAACCGCAGGCACGGCTTTCGAAAGTTCAATCCCTGCAGGGGGGTCCCAACTTAGCCCATGACAAGCTCTCACGGTCAACGAAGGAATAGACCTCCACCCGAGACACACCGATTAGACTCGGCAACCCGGTACAACAAGACAATTCGACAGGTTAAAACAAGACCAGCAACACCGCCCGAATGTGCCGACAAATCCCGATAGGAGCTGCACATATCTCTTTCTCAGGGCACACTCAGATGAGACATCCTACGAGTAAAACCAACCCTCAAGTTGCCCCGAGGTGGCCCCGCAGTCTACTCGGTCGGACCAACACTCAGAGGAGCACTGGCCCGGGGGGGTTAAAATAAGATGACCCTTGAGTCTGCAGAACCCAAGGGAAAGAAAAAGGCTAGGTGGCGAATGGTAAAACCAATGTTGGGCATTGCTGGACAAGCTTTAATCAAGGCGAAATATCAAGGGGTTCCCATTATAACCCAACCGCATAAGGAACGCAAAATCCGGGAACATAACACCGATATGACGGAAACTAGGGCGGCAAGAGTGGAACAAAACACTAGGCGAGAGGCCGAGCCTTCCACCCTTCACCAAGTGTATAGATGCATTAAGATAACATAGCAATATAGTGATATCCCAACAAGTAAATAAATGTCCCAACAAGGAACGGCTCCAATCTTCACCTGCAACTAGCAACGCTATAAGAGGGGCTGAGCAAAGCGGTAACATAGCCAAACAATGGTTTGCTAGGACAAGGTGGGTTAGAGGTTTTACATGGCAATTGGGAGGCTGACAAGCAAAAGGTAGGCATCGTAGCATTGGCATAGCAAGAGCGAGCAAACTAGCATAGCAAAGATAGTAGTGATTTCGAGGGTATGATCATCTTGCCTGCACAGTTGTCAGAGTTGACTGGATCCTCACAAGCAAACTCAACGGGCTCCTCGGTAGCGAACTCGTCACCCGGCTCTACCCAACAAGACAAACAAGCAACAAGGATACAATCAACCACGCGCAAGACCAAGCAATAAGATGAAATGATGATATGCTATGCGGGATGCGATGCGGGATGCAAAATGCAAGATATGACAGGAAATGCATGAACCTGGCCTCAACTTGGAATTCCAAGGGTGCCACTGGAAAGATGAAATGAAATCGCTTGAAAACGATATAAAGATCATCGAAATCGGAGTTACGGTTTGGAAATGGCAAGCGTTTTAAGATATGACACCGGTCTGCAATTTACAGCAAGTAGGCATCCAAATGCAATGAGATGAACATGCTACAGCCACCAAACATGACAAAAAAATACATGGCAGGGATGCACACAAGATTCTTAACAAAATACTAGCACTGAGCCACGGCCAATTCATCCATTATGGGGTTCAAACAAGCATGGCAAAAATGCAAATGCAAAACAGATTCCAGACTTAGTGAAATTAACACTTGTCTGAAATTTCAGATCACGAAGCCTTCTTCGGAGCAGCAAAACAACATGATACATGACCTGATTAAGACAAGTAAGAACATGGCATGGAGCTACTCAACAAGCTTAACAAAATACCCAAAGTGACCTGGGGCCAAAAGGGTTCACAAAATATACTAACGGGCACACGAACATAGCAAAAACATAATCAGTTTTCAGACTTTGTGAAAACTGAGACATGCTGAAATATAACTCACGAAGGCATGTAAACGAGCTCGATGCACTCACTACGGTGCAAGTCATGGCAAGGCAAGCATACATCCATAAAGAAGGCACAAAATACAAGCTAGACATGACAAGAACAATGGCATAGCATGCACGGATCAACTACAATAGCATCGGCAAAATCGCAAACGAGTTGACGATCTGCCCAGATTCACCATGAAGCAAACGTAGAGCTCGATTGACTCAAGCTAAGGTACTCCAAAATTGCAAACAAAGACATGTATGGATAGAGCATAACATGATTAACAAAACTCCTTTACTGATCATCCGCAAAATAGGCACGGATCACTAGGAAACAAGCTGAACATATGGCATCATGAACTAAATAATCCCAGACTTGGTGAAAACAACTAAGTCCCTGAAAACAGATTTACCGGGTGCCTCACTTTGCAAGCCTGTACAAGTCACCACACACATCCTAAAAATGCATGGGTTGCACCTATGGAAAGAAGACAAAATGCTTAACAAAACATATGAAGGACCCACAGGCATATCATGCACACAATAATCATGGCAAAAATGACAAAAGTCTAAGATGAACTAGCAGATCTGACAATTAACTCAGGAAACCTCCTTCTAACAGCATTTGGGCATCAAGATGAGCTCAAATGAAAATGATGCAATGGAATGAAATGATGTACTCGTCGAGGCGAACATTTTGATATACTATATGCATGAATCGGAGCTACGGAAGCAAAGTTACGGGGCCTCGAACAGGAGCATATGAGCTAAAAATTCTGAGACTTAGTAAAAAAAACTACCCCGGATCAGATCTAGGGTTTCGGGGCACTGTTCACCGGCGTGACTCCCGAGGCTCGCCGGAGTTCCCTGTTCGCTGGAGGAGGAGGTCGTCGCCGGGGACCTGCCGGAGCTCGGGGAGGAGGAGGCCGGGCGGCGTCGCGGGAGAGGAGGCGGCGTCCGCGGTCGACGAGGCGGCGGCGTCGGGCCGGAGCAGCGGCGAAGGTCGGCGAGTGCGGGGCGGCGTCCACCGGCCGGAGCGAAGCAGGCGGCAATGGCGCGCGGCGGCGCCGGCGATCTGGCGCGGGGACGAAGGAGGGAGCGCGCGGGGCTCCTTTGGCCCGAGGGGTCGGCGGAGAGGGCCGGCCTCGGGCCTCGCGGGCCGGCGGCGGCGGGGAAGTGGGCACGGGCGGCGGCCACTAGGCAGAGGACACGTGGTGGCGGACGGGGAGGCCGGACATGTCCGTCGGCGGGGCAGATGTCCGGCGCGCGCGAGGACGAATGAATCTAGGGTTTCGGGGGAGGAGAAGATCCGGATTTCGAGGGAGGCTATATATAGGCATAAGTGGAGCTAGGAGAGTCCAAATGAGGTGCGGTTTTTGGCCACGCGATCGTGATCGAACGCTCTAGGACATGGAGCAGAGTTTGGTGGGTTTTGGGCCAAATTGAAGGGGTGTTGGGCTGCAACACACACGAGGCCTTTTCGGTCCCTCGGTTAACCGTTGGAGTATCAAACGAAGTCCAAATGGTACGAAACTTGACAGGCGGTCTACCGGTAGTAAACCAAGGCCGCATGGCAAGTCTCGGTCCAATCCGGAAATGTTTAATCCCTACACACGAAAGAAAGCTATAAATGACCACCGGAGGAGAACAAAGCGCCGGAATGCAAAACGGACAACGGGGAAAAAGCTCGAATGCATGAGATGAACACGTATGCAAATGCAATGCACATGATGACATGATATGAGATGCATGACAATGAAAATAACACACAGAGACAAAGACCCGAACCCGAGAAATAAATATAACTTAACACCGGAAACGGCAAGAGTTGGAGTACAAATAGGGAAAATTACATCCGGGGTGTTACAGTGAGAGCCGGTGGGGCGAGCGGTGGCGGCGGCCGCTGGCGGCGAGCACGCGGCTCCTCGACGGGGTTCGCACGGGGCTTGCAGCAGCGGACGGATCCGGCAGCCGTCATTGGAGTTGACCGGCAACAACCTATGCAAAGAACAGAGAGACAGAGGGAGGTCGAGGTGAGGCGCAGGAGGAAGAAAAGAAGAACGGGAAGGTAGAAGAGAGGGGCAGGGACGCGCGCTAGGTGGTGGCAGGCGAGGTGGTGGCTCAGGCGACGACGAGCTCTGGATCTGGAGCTCCTCGCCAGATCGAGGAGCACGGGCGGGAGGGCGAGGCCGGCGGAGAGGTGCGGCGGGAGGCCGAGGCCGGCAGCGGCCTGGCTGATTCGGTGGAGGTGGAGGGAGTGGGAGGCAGAGGAAGTGGGCGTGGTGGGGTGGGCAAGAGAACAGTCCAGGAGTGGGGTAGGACGTGGGGGTGAGGTGGGGATCGACCGAACGGCCGGTGGGGTGGGGGTGGGTGAGATGTGCGTCTAAGATCCTGCCACCTCATCGATCCGAGAGATTGATCCGCGAGGTGTGTTTCTTGTTTTGTCATCATATGTTTTTTTTAAAGACGGCAAAGTATCTTTGCCGTCATTAGTTCTTTTTACAGATGGCAAACTATGTCTTTGCCGTCATCAGTTTTTTTACAGACGGCAAACTATGTCTTTGCCGTCATCAGTTTTTTTACAGACGGCAAAGTATGCTCTTTGTTGTCTGTATTTTTTTCGCAGACGGCAAAGTTTGTTTTGCCGTTAGTAAATTTTTAGCAGACGGCAAAGTGAGCTGTTTGCCGTTTGTATTTCTTTGCCGTCTGCAATTGACGGCAAAGTTGGTCTTTGCCGTCAGGCCCGACCAAAAACTGACGGCAAAGACAGCCACAGACGGCAAATTAGCTGATTCCTGTAGTGAAATGAAATGACAGAGGCCCTGAATTATCAGGGATGGCGGCTTTATTATATTCATCATAATATATACATTGACAAAGTATGTACATCACAAGAGCCGGTGGCTCGGGTGTAATAAGGCCGAAGATGAGCAATATTCCACAGCCGGTGGATCTCCTCCTCCGACATGCATGAGTCCTTGTGGTCTCAAACATCGATAAGATAGTATGACCCATTGTTTAGATTTTTGCCGACCACGAAGGGCCCTTCCCAAGGTGGGGATAGCTTGTGCATGTCAGTTTGATCATGGATGAGCTGGAGCACCAAATCTCCTTCTTGAAAGGTCCTGGTTTTAACCCGACGGCTATGATAACGATGCATATCTTGCTGGTAAATCACTGAACGAGCCGCCGCACGGTCGCGCTCCTCATCCAACAGGTCAAGAGCATCCTGACGTGCCTTTTCATTATCAGCTTCAACATAAGCCGCCACACGAGGTGAATCATGACGGATGTCACTAGGGAGAACCGCCTCTACTCTGTAAACCAGAAAGGAAGGCGTGTAACCCCGTAGATCTATTGGGGCCGTACTGATACTCCATAACACTGAGGGTAATTCCTCCACCCAACAACCCGACGTCCTCTGCAAAGGGACCATAAGCCAGGGCTTGACGCCTCTGAAAATTTCTTGATTGGCTCTTTCAGCTTGGCCATTGGACTGGGGGTGAGCCACTGATGATATATCAAGACAAACATGCTCTCGTTGACAAAATTCTTTCATAGCACCCTTGGAAAAATTAGTGCCATTATCAGTTATAATGTTGTGAGGAAAGCCAAACCGGGAAATCACCTTTTTGATGAACTGAACCGTTGTTGCTGCATCACCCTTACTGACCGGCTCTACCTCAACCCACTTTGTGAATTTGTCAACCGCCACCAAAAGGTGAGTCTTTTTGTCTTTGGACCTTTTGAAAGGTCCAACCATATCTCGCCCCCAGACCGCAAACGGTCAAGTAATTGGAACCATTCTCAATTCTTGAGCCAGCACATGAGCTCCTCGTGAAAATTTTTGACAACCATCACATTTACTGACCAAATCCTCTGCATCATCATGAGCCGCCAGCCAATAAAACCCATGACGGAAAGCCTTGGGTATGAGGGACTTAGAGCCGGCATGATGTCCACAATCTCCTTCATGAATCTCTCATAGAATCTCATGGCCTTCCTCAGGAGAAACACCACGTTGAAACACCCCTATGACACTTCAGCGATGCAGCTCTCCATTGACAATAGTCATTGACTTAGACCATCGGGTTATCTGCCTGGCCAAAGTTTCATCTTCAGGTAACTCGCCCCGGGTCATATAAGCCAAATATGGAATTGTCCAATCAGGAATAACATGAAGAGCCACCACCAATTGCGCCTCTGGGTCAGGAATAGCAAGATCCTCCTCCGTAGGCAGTTTGACTGAAGGGTTATGTAGAATATCAAGGAAAACATTAGGTGGCACCGGCTTACGCTCGGACCCTAGCCGGCTCAAAGCATCGGCCGCCTCATTTTTCCCGCGATCAACATGTTCCACTTGATAGCCTTTAAAATGACCAGCAATAGCATCAACCTCTCGGCGGTAAGCCGCCATGAGCGGGTCTTTAGAATCCCAAGTGCCTAAAACTTACTGAGCCACCAAATCTGAGTCACCAAAACACCTCACCCGGCGTAGATTCATCTCCTTAGCCATCTGAAGACCATGGAGCAAGGCTTCATACTCAGCTGCATTGTTAGTACAAGGGAACATCAACCTCAAAACATAACAAAATTTATCACCTCGTGGGGAAGTCAAAACAACTCCAGCCCCCGAGCCTTCCAACTGCCTGGATCAAAGTGAATAGTCCAATATGTGCTATCCGGCTTCTCTTCAGGCATCTGTAGCTCTGTCCAAGCATTGATGAAATCCACAAGTGCTTGAGAATTGATGGCTATGTGAGGCGTATATTTCAAACCATGGGGTCCAAGCTCAATGGCCCACTTGGCTACCTGTCCTGTGGCTTCTTTGTTTTGAATAATATCCCCTAAGGGAGTAGAACTAACCACAGCGATGGGATGACCAAGGAAATATTGCTTGAGCTTTCGACTAGCCATGAACACCCCATATACAAGCTTCTGCTAATGCGAATACCTCTGCTTGGATTCAATGAGCACCTCACTGATATAATAAACCGGTCGCTGAACCGGATGTTCCTTGCCTGCTTCCCTCTGTTCCACCACAGTCGCCACACTGACGGCTCGGCTATTGGCAACCACATATAACAACAAGGGCTCCTTATCAATAGGAGCAGCAAAGATCGGCGGCTCAGCTAACTGTTTCTTCGGGGCTTCAAACGCCTAATCATCTGGTACAGAGGGATAGCCTTTTCTCCCAACCGGCTTATGAACCGGCTTAAGGCCACAATACGACCCGCCAAACGCTGAACATCATTAATGCACACTGGTTTAGCCAAAGAAGTAATAGCCTTGATTTTCTCCAGCTTAGCTTCAATGCCTCGTTCAGAAACCAAAAAACCCAAGAGCTTGCCTGCTGGCACACCAAAAACACACTTGGTCGGGTTAAGCATCATTTGGTAAACCCGGAGATTGTCAAAGGTCTCTTTCAAATCATCTATCAAGGTTTCCTTATTCCTAGATTTCACAACAATATCATCCACATAAGCATGAACATTGCGTCCAATCTGACCATGAAGGCAATTTTGAACACACCACTGGTAATTAGCCAGGTCACTCTTGAGCCCAAAGGGCATAGACACATAGCACAAGGCTCCAAAAGGAGTGATGAAGGTTGTCTTCTCCTGGTCCTTAACTGCCATCTTGATCTCATGATACCCAGAATAAGCATCCAAAAAACTCAAACGCTCACAACCCGTCGTAGCATCAATAATCTGATCTATACGAGAGAGAGCAAAAGGATCAGCCGGACATGCCTTATTAAGGTATGTGTAATCCATCCACATTCGCTAAGTACCATTTTCTTAAGTACCAGCACCAGGTTAGCCAACCATTCAGGATGAAAAACTTCAACAATGAACCCAGCTGCCAAGAGCCAGGCCACTTCCTCACCAATGGTTTTACGTCTCTCCTCATTAAAGCGACAAAGGAATTGCTTGACCGGTTTAAACTTTGGATCAATATTGAGAGTGTGCTCAGCGAGTTCCCTCGGTACACCTGGCATATCTGAAGGCTTCCATGCAAAGATGTCCCGGTTCTCACAGATGAACTCGATGAGCACGCTTTCCTATTTTGGATCTAGATTAGCACTGATACTAAACTGTTTAGATGAATCGCTAGGAACAAAATCAACCAGGTTAGTGTCATCTGCCGACTTACATTTCAATAGAGGGTCATGCTCCATGGTTGGCTTCTTCATAGGTGTCATATCCGCCAGATCAACATTATCTTTGTAAAACTTCAGCTCTTCTTTTGCACAAACAGACTCAGCATAGACATCATTGCCCTCTTCACATTCCAAAGCTATCTTCTGGTTCCCATGTACTATGATGGTACCCTTATAACCTGGCATCTTAAGCTGCAGATAAACATAACAAGGCCTCGCCATGAACTTAGCGTAAGTCGGCCACCCAAACAAAGCGTGATAAGGGCTCTTGACCTTAACCACCTCAAAGGTCAATGTTTCAACTTTGGAATCATGATCATCACCGAAAGCCACTTCCAAAGCTATCTTGCCCACCGGATATGCCGACTTACCGGGCACCACACCATGGAAAACAGTGTTAGACGGCTTAAGATCCTTGTCGGTCAACCTCATACAATGAAAAGTTTTGTAGTAAAGGATATTGATGCTGCTGCCTCCATCCATGAGCACCTTAGTGAACTTCTAACCTCCAACCTGAGGCGCAACCACTAAAGCCAAGTGACCTGGATTGGCAACCCGGGTGGGTGATCCTCACGTATCTAGAGAATATGATGTTCAGACCATCACAAGTAACGGGGAATCGTCGGCTCAACTGCATTCACTGCCCTTTTATGAATCTTCTGGTCTCGTTTACATAAACTCGTGGTGAACACATGATATTGTCCACTATTCAACTGTTTCGGATTACTCTGATAACCAGATTGCTGCTGCTGATTCCCTTGACCAGACTACTGATTAAAAGCACCTTGATTGCCTTGGCCTTGGAAACCAGAGTTTGAACCACCACCACCAAAGCCAGGCCCGTGAGAGCCAGATCCAGAACCGCCATTTGTGCCATGATTGTTCTGGAAAAAATTGGAATTCCTATATCCCCTCATGATGAAGCAATCCTTCCACAGGTGACTGGCCGGCTTTTCTTCTGTACCATGATTTGGGCAAGGCTGGTTCATCATAGCCTCAAGGTTGAACTTTGGCCCTCCACGCCGGGGCGGCTTTCCCTTGCGATGCTGATTATTATTCTGCGTATTGGTATTAGCCACAAAATCTAAATTGCCATCAGCTTTGCGCTTACCATTGCCACCTTGACCCGCCGTATTATGCTGCTGCCCCTTTGCATTGCCACTCTTGTTTTCCTTACCCGTCTTCTCCTCATCAGTGTCAGGATCTTTGGTACTATCAGAATCGGCATATTTGACGAGAGCCGCCATAAGCCCCCCCCCCCATGTCATTGCAATGGCGTTTAAGCCGTCCCAGTTTCTGCTTAAGGGGGAGGAAACGACAATTCTTTTCCAACATCAGGACTGCTGAACCGGCATTGATACTATCCGATGAGTGTGTAACAACTGAGATCTGGTGCACCCAATTGGTTGTTGACTCGCCCTTCCCTTGGACACAAGAATCCAAATCCAGGATCGACATAGGCTGCTTGCACGTGTCTTTAAAATTTTGGTTGAAACGAGCTTTCAACTCCACCCATGATCTAATGGAGTTAGTGGGCATCCCTTTGAACCAAGTACGAGCCGGCCCATCCAACATCATGGTGAAATACTTAGCACATGCAGCATCATTAACGTCTAGCATCTCCATGGCCATATCATAGCTCTCAATCCATGCCTCAGGAGGCTGACCCGCCGTATAGTTAGGCACCTTAGGAGGGCCCTTGAAATCCCTAGGCAAACGCTCTTTGCGCAGGGCCGACACTAGACATGGCACACCCCATGATCTAGATGTCACTCCTGCCTCCACAGATGCTGACGGATAAACCGAAGATTGCTGTTGAGCCGCTAGCTGAGCCGCCAGCTCCGCCTCCCGATGCGCCCTGCCCTGATCCACCAAAGTCTGAGCATCGACACCACCGCGCGCCGGGTCATGCCTACGAGGTTGGTTATGGTGTTGTTCACTGCTTGAAACTGTTGGCGAGTCAATATGGCTGCTATAACGCCAGCTTGGCCGAGGGGTCGAGTGAATCTGCTCACGGCTATACGAATAAGCCGCATGTTGAGCCACAACCATCTGAAGAAGTTCTCTGGCCCTTCGCGTCTCTATCGCAGCTGGAGATTCGCCTTCAACTGGAAGAGCCGCCAATCATGACGCCGCAACAATCATGTTGTCTAAAGGGTTAGAATAATGACCCGGTGGTGTCGGAACATGCTGAGGTGGAGTCACATCCAAACGAGGCGGATTCATAGTATGCGGCTGGATCGATGCTCCAGTATAGGCACCTCAACCGCCCGGTTCACCACGGGTGAGTCACTGGTCCCTTCCCCTGGCGTGTTAAAAAGTTTTCTCGCATCGTACTCCAGAGGTAAGCGACTCTGGTATCTCCTTCTCATGATGGCATTTGAAGCATTTTGATCTAAGGTAAGCCGGAACGACTCCTCCTGAATCTGTCATGCCTGAGCATCCAAAGAGCTCGCTCCGTTGCCATCCTAGCGTTCTTAGCTGCCAGCTCTTCCTTGGCTTGAGCTATCTCATCTCGTAACTTCGCAACATCCACCTTATGCTGTTCTTGAGTGTACGGGGTCACCTCCACCCCCATGAAAGTCATCAAAGCCTCCAACAACTCTGTCATTGTTCTATTAAGGGTAACAAGGTGGGGTCTATTCCTACATGAATAGATCTTGTCTACATCATGTCATTGTTCTTATTGCATTACTCCGTTTCTCCATGAACTTAATACAGTAGATGCATGCTGGATAGCGGTCGATGTGTGGAGTAATAGTAGTAGATGCACGCAGGAGTCGCTCTACTAATCTTGGATGTGATGTCTATATAATGATCATTGCCTGGATATCGTCATGATTATTTGAAGTTCTATCAATTACCCAACAGTAATTTGTTTACCCACCGTATACTATTTTTCTCGAGAGAAGCCACTAGTGAAATCTATGGCCCCCAGGTCTCTTCTTTATCATATTTGCCTTCAAGATATATTTTTATTTACTTTTATTTTCAGATCTTTTAATTCAAAAACCCAAAAATACCTTGCTTCAATTTTTATTTATTTATTTTATCTCACGTTCCCGTGAGATCTATTTATCCAATCTACTACAAATTTATCTATCTTTTTACCCGGGAGGGATTGACAACCCCTCTTTTACGTCAGGTTGCAAGTATTTGTTCTTTGTGTATAGGTGTCGTTCACGTAGTGTTACGTGGTTCTCCTACTGGTTCGATAACCATGGTCTCATCACTGAGGGAAATACGTACCATAGCTGTGCTGCATCATCCCTTCCTCTTTGGGAAAATACCGATGTAGTTCAAGCCGCATCAGGCCCTGACGAGGTCAGGCTGGGCTTCTGCCCACGCGCTCGTTTTTCCTTCTTCACCTCCCACTGGAACTCCTAGGAGGAGAGGGACAAGAAATTAATTACGGGGCACTTATATTTTTTTCAATTTAAAAGATGTAGGCATCTGCCAAACTTTTGCTTAAATTATGTAATCTTCCATCCATTATGTAATGAAAATGACTGAAAGAACGCTATTCCTCTTGCTTCAAGTACTCACTTTTTCTCCCTTTGATGGTACTTTCTCAACATGTCTACCCTTGCGGCATGGAGTAATTTGCAGGGTTAGCACCAACGAGAAGCGCTCATGGGGCGAGCCCCTGGCAGCAGGCTGATGGCATCCCCCGGCAAGGCCCCTTGTTGGTTTCGACGCGGCCTCCCAGAGCTGTGGAGTGACAAGAACTGGGGGTGGCTCGTCCCGACAAGGGTTTCCAGCGCGCGAAAGGTTCCATTGCACACAACCAAAGGGGTAGAGTGGTTTTACTTGAAGAAGAAGATAGCACTAAGCTTAGAGCACGTAGTTTTGACTTATCTTTTAAGTTGTACTATTTTCTTGGAGTACGATAGGCAGCCATTGTCCTTGCCCTCTTGCTCGTCTCTTCTTATCTTCCCGATGACCGAGCACCTTAGAACAAAAGGTTTATATTTTACCGGGGTAAGAGAGAAGGAAAGAATTAAGTAACAAGGACCCACGGGTCCACCGAGTACTTCAACAAATCTCTAAAAACATAAAGGCAATGACACTGCAACATAAACATGCATAAGAACATGCAAACTGATGGTATGATGCAATGCCTAGCTTTATTGGTGCATGCACAAGATCTGCGCATGGCTTTGTGCAAAGGGTTACATGAACATCAGCAAGGCTTGTACAAAGGTGGTTGCTGAGGATTGAGCCCGGCAGCCGCGCCATATAGGTAGAACTTACGAAGATGCTCAATATTCCATGAGTTTTACATTTTGATGCCATCTTCGGTCTTCAGACAAACTATGCCAGGTCTGGTGACTTGTGCTGCCCGATAAGGGCCTTCCCACTTCGGCGTCAACTTGTTTGTACCCTTGGCGGACTGAACATGCCTAAGGATAAGGTTACCTTCCTCAAGGCTCCGGGCATGAATCCTGCGGCTATGATAGCGGCGTAGGACTTGCTGGTAGCATGCAGCATGCACAGCGGCCCAGAGACGATCTTCCTCGAGGAGCACGACTTCGTCATGCCATAACTTCTCTTGCTCTACTTCATCGTAGGTAAGTACTCAAGGTGACCCGTATATGAGTTCCGTGGGGAGCACTGCTTCCACCCTATACACTAGGGAGAAGGGACTCTGGCTGGTGGCTCGATTTGGTGTCGTCCGGAGGGACCAAAGATCTACCAGCAGTTCATCAATCCAACGCTTGCCACATTTTTGCAACTTATCAAAAGTTGTCGTCTTGATCCCGCACAACACTTAGGCATTCATCCTCTCAGCTTGCCCATTACTTCATTGATGAGCAACAAAGGCAAAAGAGACCTTGCTTCCGAGGCTCTGGATGTACTGCAGAAAGGTGCCACTACACCACGACACTCAAAGCAGCGTCAAACAATCTGTCGGTATAGGTCACCTAAGGCGACACATTTAGTGTCGGCAAAGTCCTTTGGCGACAGAAAGGAGTTGTCGCCTATAGTCCTGCCAGGAAAAGTCTTTAGCGACAGATAAATCTATGCCGACGAACAGTTTGACTGGGTTGGTGAGGGCTATAGTGACAGACATTTCTATACCAACAGACTATTATATGCCGACAGATCGTTTGACAGTGCACTATACCAACAGATAGTGCAACGGCCGTTGCTACCTCGACAGTTTGTCTGTAAGTATGCTATGCCAACAGTCTTTGTGACCTCCAATAGTTTTGCCGACACATTTGCTGCCAGGGTTATACATTTCAGCACAAATGCAAATGCAAGATATATTAACATGAAAACAAATTCAAAATATTCAATTCATGTTCACTTTGCAGTAGATATACCAACAATTACACTCTTCTATTCATCACAAGATGCCATTCACCAATGCATTTATTCAACATATTTAGAGGATCCATTAGTTTTCCTTGCTACAACCATTGAAAAATACTCAAATCAACATACAAGTTGTGGCATGTTACAAAATATGGGCCTAGTTCAAAAGAGACTTCAAGTGTTCGATCACTCTACACTACACTATGGAAGAGCCCAAGTCTTCGATCACCAAACCGACATCAAATTCCATTTAAAGAAAATAGAAGATGTACCAAAGCCATAATATCTTCGACTTGATACTTCCCGCCATTTGACCCTGCAAAAGCACCATATGTTTGAGCAATATTATCATAGTACATTTGTTCAAACTTCTGAGTTACTCTTGAGTCCAAAGAACCAAAAAAAGATGTACAACAAACTGGCTTGGTAGTGTTGTTATATGCATTGGTCAAAGCCCAAAAAACATACTAATCATTTAAATAAAGTGAAGGAACCCAGTTACATGCACAGTTACATGCAGAGTTATCAGGAAGCAGCCGTGAGCATATAGACCAACTTTGTAGAAAATAAAGCATCATACTAGCATTCAACTTCTTACAAACTCATGCGTACAAGTTCTTACAAACACATGCGTACAGATCAATGAGAGTATGCATGTTACATGAAATTAAAATAGCAGAGCAAAGCATTAGATTTCAGACATTAACAATGAAAACGTCGTACAATATACAACACATGCTTGGCGGAGGAGCTCACCTAGAGCTTAGGCCATCTGCCCATCATCTTTGCAGAGGAGATGCATCTTGACACCGCTCTCAATAAAATGTATGGTGATAAGCAAAGGGAAGGTCTAAGGAGTGAGGACAAGCAGAGAGCACATGCAAGAGATCCTGCCGCAAATTCCTGCACAAAAGGCAACCCTCTACTCAGTATTTGTAGATGCAGGTTCTGATCAAAGTTAAAACACAAACCATCTGAGACCATCAGTTTTAGCTTACTCGAATTACAAAAAATGACACATGAATAATACCTCACACATATATATGTAGTTATGTATTAGTCAGATCCACCGATTGACCAAAAATGGGAGCATGTTGTTTCACTTAAATAAATACATAGACACATTTGTTTTGTGTGCTCGGTAGGCAAAAGGATAGTCCTTTGAAGGTACAATGCCAACGATCTGTTCTGAAATGAACGACAGCTGAGATAATGTTCCTGAAATTGATGATATGATATGAGATCATCTTGAGTAATAGGCAGCCACACCATAACCGAAATTATCAGCAAGCAACAGCCGCATTTATGTTTTGAAGCAAGCAGACAAAATCTGTGAATAAATATGACAGTTTAGACATAAATTTGTTCAAACTAGATAGATCTAATGAGTTTCTTCCTCAATAAAAGATGCAACTAATGTTGTCTTTGTGTTCCATACACTTAATTGTTTTCTTAGAAGTACAAGGAAAGGAAATCCAGAAATTAGATCAAACAAGAGTGTACATTTCACCACTCACTGACATTGTTAAGTTTCACTTTCAGGAACAAATTACAGACTGTAGATTTGTTTCTTTTATCACCACAGTTTTTCACATGTGATGGGTATTGAAATAGTAGAAGACCTTGGATAGGGAAAAAAATGTGTGCTAATAGCAACAAATATATCTACAGTAGCTGCATCTGGATTTCAATTGCAATTTCGTTTAAAATACTTCATAGAACATGTGTGGACTGTCAATTCATCAAGGCTTGGACTTTCAATCTGTTCGGAAATCATTGAATACCTAAACTAGCAATTTGTGTCAATTTCTATGCTTTTATTTGTACTTCTAAAATTTACCATTCACGGTTGTGGAAGTAGTATTGTGAGCTTACTGGAACTATTACTCAAGTCTCAGTGCCTTTGGTCTCAGTTTTTACCTATGCTCTCTGCCTCTCTGTTTCGTCAATCTTCCGTCAAGTGTACTTGGCCATTTGTCCTTTTTCTTTCTTGTGCAGCTCCTCTCCTATTTCAGTGAGCAAAACAATGCTATTAATGAGCCCTAACAAGTTCCTAGAGGAAGACCAGATTGACTTTATTGACATGCTAATGAATTGGTAGTCAGCCTTTCTTGCTCAAGTGCTACAATTTTCAGTCCCAACCAAGTATTTTATGTGCATAGAACTAGCGAGCAATGTATAATTAACATGCCACTGACCAAGGATTTTAGATTTTTAGCAAAAATCAAGAGTGAGCAGCGGACCGAAAATATTCAATTCAACTGCACATGGCTATAACAAGAGGGCTATATTCAACTTACTAACTGAACTTCGGTACAAATAGGTATCTCCAAATAACCAATACGATCCCAGCCACTAGTCCAAGGATTTGAAATGATAATTAAGAACTGAACATATAGGACCACCTCGCGTCGTCAATAGCAGCCAATTGTTATGGTCAGAGGAGTAGCCTACTCCACGCATCTTCAGGGGTATTGTTCTGCACAGCGGATGGAGCAACAACAAGTTTACCAACTGAACAAAACTAGTATGGAAGCAATAACAAGCTCCTGTGCAAACATCCATGAGAAAATCACCTGCTGCCGTGAGGAGAGAATTCAAAAATGTCATGTGCAAAAAGGGTTCATTATTGAGACGTTCAAGCTGAGTCAAAATTGACAGTAGAAAACCAGCTCATGTATACACATTAAAAGGCAACTTACAAGAAGACCTTCCAAAAAAGCACGCGCATGTTAATCTTTCCTATGTTTATAGGTTCTTCTACTTTTCTTATTGAGTAATGGGTGTGCATCAAAGCGACTGGGCCTTCATAGGCTTGACGAATAGATAATATAGATTTGGGTTCAGAATAGGTGGGCAGGATTTTGAATCGCAGGAAAATCTAACACGTGAAGCACACTTGCCGGACTTCGGATTAAAACGTAACTAATCTATTCAGCCATTCAAAAAGAAGCTCATGAAGTGTTTTTAACCCCCCTCAAAAAATTTAATCAACTGTTGCAGACAAAAAACAAGGAGGTATTATCACAGTATATCATTGACCTATATTTTTTATACACATTTACTGCAGACTATCTTTACAGTTTTTCAAACTAACAACTAATAAACTGTCTTTCCCTCACAAAAAAGAACAAATACACAATCTTTATGAACATTCCTTCCATCCATTTAAATGTGTATATATATTGACTCAAAAAAAATTCACATGTGTCGCCATGGTTCTTCACATGAACTTCCTTTTCTTTGAGAAATTGTAGCAGTGTCGGGTTTTTTGACATGATGCAGTGACCTAGAAGTGAACACACACACTAATAAAGTCATCGCTGCAATGCAAATATATGCTCTACTAACTAATGGGCATGCTTCAAGTTATTTTTCACAATCCCTGCAAATATTGTCTCTGCGGCGATACAGTATGGTGGAAAAGCACATGTGTGTGAAGCCACTCAAAAAGAAAATTAAAAAACCTGACAAAGACACTCAAACACTATCATGTATATCCTTTACTTTTTTATGTCCATGTACTGATGTACCCCATACTATCTGCAGCCTAATAATTTTGTGTGTTGTGTTGATACTCCTTTCTTTAGGGGGGTCAATACAGTAGCAATTCCCATCCAATGGCGACTGCTATTCATTGAGAAAACAGAACAACGCCACACCACTGGTGCCATGACCTAGACCTGGAACCACCTGACTATAATCACGCAAGGCATACCATCTATAAACCATCCACAATAAAATATGGACTCCATATATCAACATACGAGAAGATAGGTAAGGAAAAAAACTGCATCTTACTTGTTGAGATCTGGAGGCGGGGCCGGGACAGGGGTCGCCGGTGGAGGAAGAAGAACGGCGGGCTGCTCCTCAACAGAAGTCGGTGCGGCGGATCCTCCGGCGTATGGTGCTGCTGTTCCCGGCGCGCGGCAGATCCTTGGTGGCGGACGGCGCTGTTCCTCGGCGGCAGACGGTGCTCCTCCATCGCAGACGGCGCTGCTGCTACTGCGGACTAAGGGAAGGGAGACCGGGGTCCGAGATGTGGTGGCGCGAGGGGACCGGCGGGTGGTTTGGGGCGGAGGCGCCCAGGTTGGGAGCGGCGGCGCGGTCGGGTTAGGGTTAGGGTGTGTGGGTGGCGAGATAGAGAGAGAGAGGTGAGATTGGGGATCGAACAGGTCGGGGTCGAGGGTCTGGTGTTTTTTCTTTTTGTTTTTTCTGGTCTGGTGCGAATCGGGTGTTTGGGATGGCGCGCACATGGCTCTCTTTCCGCGCCATATTTTTCGGACATGGGCTGAAGAGAAACGCGGACACTTTTTGTGTCTATATGAATCAGCGACACACAAATAGACGGCACTGTCTCCATCTGCCGACATAAATTTTGATGGTGTTTTTATGAGTTTTGGCGACAGATAATGTATCACAAACTTATAATAATACTAATATATTGTGTGTCGGTATAGTTTGGGACAAAAAAGTGTCGGTGATTCTCACTTATACCAACAGATACATGTCGTCTTTGTAGTGTCGTGGTGTAGTGTGCAGCTCATGAACTCGGTGCCGTTGTCAGTAATCACTCGGTTGGGTACTCCAAACCGGCACACCAATCCTTTCAAGAAGTTGACAGCTGATTGTGCGGTCACCTTCCTCACTGGCTCCACCTCAGGCCACTTTTTAAACTTGTAAATTGCTACATACAAGAATTCAAATCCTCCGACAACTCGGGGAAAGGGGCCCAAGATATCGAGCCCCCAGACTGAGAATGGCCAGGACAGAGGGGTCGTCTAGAGAGATTGAGCTGGCTGATGAATGTTTTTGGAATGGAACTGGCAAGCTTCACACTTGGTTGGTAGCTCACATGCTGGAGGGCTGTGCGCCAATAGAAACCTTGCCAGAAGGCTTTTCCAACCAGGGCTCTCAATCCAATGTGAGAGCCGCACAGACCCATGTGTATCTCTGCCAACAGCTTCAGTCTGTCCTCCTAGAAAATGCACTTTAATTTCACACTGTTTGGCCTTTTCCTGTACAGTGTGTCATCAACAAACTAATACATGTTGGACCGTCGGGCTCCTCTTTCAGCTTCTTCTTGCTCTCCGGGAAGCTCTCCTGTTTGAAGGAAATGGACTATGTGTTGTGCCCAAGTTGGAGGCTGTGGCTCGATAACAAGGACTAAAGGAACTTCCTCATTGGTGGGAGCGCTCTCCTCGACCGCAAGAACTTGGGGTTCTGTAGGAGGGTGCTGCTTCGGCTCCATCTCTGGAGGGGTCAGTTCCCGCAGCTGCTTCCTCATCAACTTCTAGCTATGCCACCAGCGTTGCACTAACCACCTGATTCGTTGCATCTAAGTATAGCAACAACAACTCTTGTGGTTTTGGCGCGGCTATGGTGGGAGCAAAGGAAAGGTAAGTTTTCAGGTCTTGCAATGTTGTTTCTGCTTTCGGGGTCCACTTCATCAGGCCAGCCTTTTTCAAGATTTTGAAGAAAGGCAAGGCACGCTCGGCAGACTTGGAGATGAACCTACTCAGTGCAGCAATGCATCTAGTCAAACGCCTTATGTCCTTGACAGTCTTGGGTGCTTGTACTTGCTCGATTGCTTTGATCTTGTCGGGATTGGCTTCTATTCCCTGATGAAACACAAAGAAACCGAAGAGCTTGCCTTATGGGACACCAAACACACATTTCTCGGGGTTTAGCTTCAAATTGATCTTGCACAAGTTTGCGAAGGTCTCTTCCAAGTCTTGAATGAGTGTTGATCTGTCCCTAGTTTTGACCACTATATCATCCATATCATCTTCCACGTTCCTGTGCAGCTGGGGTTCGAAGCCAGTCTGTACTGCTCTCGCAAAAGTGGATCCGACGCTGTTTAACCCGAAAGGCATACGCACAAAGCAGTACGTGCCACATGGAGTTATGAACAGGGTTTTCTCTTCATCTTCCTTGGTCGTAAATATCTGATGGTACCTGGAGTATGCATCTAAGAAGGAAAGCAAATCACACCTGGAAGTAGAATCAACAATTTGATCAATGCATGGCTGGGGGAACGGGTCTTTTTGGACATGCTTTGTTCAAGTTAGTGAAATCAATGCAGAGCCTCCATTTCCCGTTTGCCTTGCGCACTACCACCGGATTTGCTAACCAAATTGGATGCATCACCCCTCTGACCAAACTAGCTACTTCAAGTTTCTTGATCTCCATGTTAATGGACTACTGCCGTTCCAAGGCTTGCTTTCTGACCTTCTGCTTGCCGGGCCTAGCATGAGGGCAGACAACAAGGTGGCTCTCGATTACCTTCCTGGGAATACCGGGGTTGTCAGACGGTTGCCAGGAAAACACATCGGCATTCGCCCGCAGGAAGGCAAAGAGTGCGTCTTCCCATTTTTCATCAAGGGTGGCACTGATGGTGAATGTACCGCCAACGCCATCCTGCCTTGTTGGGACATTTTTCATAGCAGGTGAAGCAACCTTGCGTCTTTTGCTAGTGGAACTCTCCGCCAAGTCGTCAACAGGCACGGCGCACTTCAGAGAGGCGCGCTTCCCAGAGTCCTTGTCGACATCCCCGCTAGCCTTCTTCCCCTTCTTTGTTTCCTTGGCGGGAGCTGGGGCTCCTGTGTCCTCAGATTCTACCGCTTCCCAATACATCTTGTTCACACATATAATAGTATCTTTCTTATCCGATGGAATGGAAGTGATACCCATCGGCCCTGGCATCTTCAGGGTGTTGTAGGCATAATGGGATGCTTCCATGAATTTTGCGAGGGCCGGGCAACCAAGAATTCCGGTCAGGGTGATCCTGTTCGTCAAAGATGATAGGTGTGCTGGACCATTTAAGTGGCCTTTGGGAGTCTGCAGCTGGCTCCACGACATTGACCTCACACGCCCATTGCTTGATTCGGTGATGAGAGGAGTGCAAGGACGCACCCCCATCAATACACATGGCTTCAGTTGCCTTTTGAAACTCTTGCTCGCTAGTTTCTTCTTCATCTTCTTCATCACTCCCATCATCTCCTTTCTTTTCACGGCCTCTAGCAGGTTTCTCTTTCTACTGCCGGGTCTTGCCACGGTGGCCTCCTATACCACCATGGCCTTTCCCGCTAGCACCCTCTTGGCCTCTCTCCTTGTCATGCTTCTCATATTTAGGTTTTTCTTTCTCACCAAGCTGCTCGACCCGGCGGCACTCTTGGAGAACATGACCTTTGGTGCGGTACATTTTGTAGTATGGCCCATCCGATTTCCCGGCTCTCTCCACTGCCACAGCCTCCCAGCAATCAGCGCACATGGTAGCTTCCTTGCCGGGGGCCTCGGTTTTGGCGTTCTTGCCGACATTAAGAGTACCAGAGTTCTCAACGGCCAACACGGCCTTCTCTTTGTGCTTCCTATTGCGCCTCAGGCTTCTCCTCCTCGGGTTGGCGGCTTCATCATCATCATCTGAATGAATCTCTATGCTAGCCTCCTCTTCGGGGATTCGCCTTCCTTCTTCAGCCCGAGCACACTTATCTGCCAAGGTGTACAACTCGTTGACGGTCTTGGGCAGCCGGGCAATCATTTTGGCTCGCATCCTCCTGTTGCGCATGTTGGAATGGAACACGATAATCACGGCTACCGGGTGTATCTCAGGAATGTTACGGTGTACTTGACGGAACCTCTATATATATACTTACGCAGATCCTCCCCTTCCTTCTGCGAAAGGACTTGCAAGTCACTGGGATGTCTAGGCTCTTGGTGGCGACCTGTGAAGGTGCCAACAAACTCATTGCACAAGTCAGCCCATGAGGAGATAGAGTTTTCTGGCAGGTGCATCTGCCATGATCTCACATTTGGCTTGAGCGCCAAATGGAAATAGTTGGCGAGCACCTTCTCATCTCTGCCCCCGGTGGCTTGGACAACAATTGTGTATATGCCCAAAAACTCTGTCGGGTTTAATTTTTCATCGTATTTTTCTGGCAGTTCAGGTTTGAAGGCTCGAGCAGATGGCCAGCGGACCTGCCACAGCTCATGAGTGAAGGCAGGGCACCCAACCTCGTAAGGCAAGTACCTGCGGACATTGGCCACGGGTTCGTCAATGTATGGGCCATTGTGTCTGTTGGATTGATGGTATGCCTCCTGGCGTCGCTCCATGGTGACGCGCACATCTTCCTTCTACCGATCTTCCAGAACCCGCCGCTGATCCCGACAGGTTTGCGGGCTAGACGAAGCCATCCACGTCTCGTCGGGCTTGTCGGCACGTCCAGCTTGCTGAGGCTACCCTTGTGCCTACTGCCGTGGAGGGGATTGCACTGTTGGTGTAGCTCCCTCAACGCGGCTATCAGCCCGGGCTGCCGTTGTCGTTCGCGGGTGTCGCAATGGCTCTGCATGTTGTGATTTACCAGTTTCAGCAAAGCCAATCAAGCTTTGGATGGTGGCTCCCCACTCATCCATCTTGTCAGTCGCCAGTGGAAAATTCAACATGAGTTGGGCCTGCGCCATGGCTTCCGCGGCTGTGCTTGGCATGGCTAACGAGGCAGACCGCGATGTCGCTTGACTTCTGGTAGAACCACCAGGAGCATCGTCGCGTTCTTGCCGCCATGAGCCGGTCGCCAAGGTAGTGTGGCGATGAGTAGGCGTTCTTGGGGGTCGATGGCCCTATTCAGCGCTCTATCTTGCTCCCCTTGCCCTGGGTAAGGTGTGTGTGCCCTGCATCCGCGCCCGTGGTGGGCGCAACTGGAGGATTGTAGCTTGCGCCGGAGAGGGTGTCGTTGTTGCGACTGCATCCACTAGTGCGGCTGGGAGGTAGAGACTGGGTGTTCCCCCACCCACGGCTTCTGGGCGAAGCTCTTCAGGACACTGTTGATCCTGCCTAGCCCCAGCGTTTCCCGCTCCGGCTTCGGCTATGGGGGACACAACGACGGCGCCGCCTGCGCCGGTCGCGTCACCCGCGGTACCCACCTCATCCAACACCACCGCGACGCCTATGATGTCCGCGGATGCATGCGAGGGGGCCTTCGAAGTGGAGGGGTGTGTGGTCGCATCGGGTTTCTTCTTGGGCGCCATGGACGGAGAAGAGGAGGACGAAGAAAATGGTGAAGATCGACACACTGTTCACAACTTCGAGTTCACGCAAGCCCCCCCCCCCCCAACCTGGCGCGCCAAGGGTGTCATGGATAAACACGACCACCTATGGGGCCACGGGACCCTTTGTGGTTCGGCTGAGAGGAGATCACATTGCACAAAGAGCGGAGGCCATGAGACAACATGATGACGAGACTCAGGTGGTTTTTACCCAGGTTCGGGCCGCTGAGAAGCATAATAACCCACTCCTGCTTTGCTGGATTGGATAGAGGAACACGACGACATGCAACACCCAAGCTCGGCAAGGTGGCCGTCAGGGAGAGCTGCTACGCGAGTACAAGTGTTGGAAGGCCTGAATCCTTCTCTAGGTTGCCTTGGACCTCCTTTTATAGGCCAAGGGGTAACGAAAGTGGCAAAACAAACATTATCTTGCGATTAGATAGCCAACAGTGCTATCATACCTAACTTTGGCACTTAGGACAAAAGGCCATAAATGCTACCTTAGGTGGCGTGCGGGGGTGCATCCCCGGCAAGCTTATATTGCAGCTTACCCAACTTTTGCTTATCATCTCGACACGCCCCCCGTACGGGTGTCAAAACGGTGTGATCTATCTTCCAGCAAGCTACCACATGCTTAGTGAATGCCACTTAGTCGCCTGGGGGGCCGGACACCGCATCGATAAGTGACTGGCATCGTAGTGTGGTGGAGCAGTGGTAACTGGCCTGCGCCTGCCAGTGGCAGGGCTTGCCGGGCCTTCATGGAGGGGTGCGCGCTTCGGTCTCTGGCCGTCCTGGAGACGTGCCTGGCGCGATTTGTTCTCGCCTTTGTTTGGTGCATCAACCTTGCCGGCCTTGCCTAGCCAGCAAAGGACACTTCTCTTGTAATCTTTGCCTTGAATGTTGGCTTGGTCTTCTTGATGCGCTCCTTGATCTCATAAAGAGTGGCTTTTCTGGTTTATCCTTATGTTACACATTGGTGCTGGATGGTAAGATCGTCAGCATGCCTGTGTATGAGCCTGGTTAACAAATGCTTATGTTTGCTGCACTGACACCAACCTAAACCGCACAACCCATGTGAGTGACCGGAGGAACCGTCACCACAATGCTAGGGGTAATCTCTGTAGTAGAGACGCCTTTGATGCACTTGTCGGTCTAGGAAACCGCATCCTTGCCATTGCCAATCGCGTAGATCATCAGTGTCATGAACATAGATGCCGCCTCTGTTTTCATGTGAACCTGCAACCTGTGCCATGGCCACTCTGAATTTGTCCTTGTGAGCAAAGACCAATGCGCCCGAAGCACAGTGTTCAGGTAACATAGATTGTGAATACCTAGTCCACCAAGCACTTTAGTCCCCTCTCCTGTTTTCCCTCTACCAAATCAAATGGCCTCCCAGTGATGGCTAGGTCTAACTCCCACATGCACCACGACATTCGCCCGAGCTTCCACGCTCCTGATTGCACATTGCCGCCGTCATAATCCCGCTCGCACACCGCCGCCACTATCATTCCGCATGCATGATGCCCTCGCTACCATCCCGCTCACACACTATCGCCACCATCATCCTGCACATATGTTGCCCTCGCTATCATACTGCTTGCACAACGCCACCATTCTCCCATTGGAAAACAATGTATCCTCGCCATCTCACCTCGCCGCCTCACCAAGCATGATACCCTCATGTACTTTTGCTGCAAACTTCGAGCTGTATGTGCATCACAAACCCAACAATGTGCACTGAAGACTTTGAAACAACTTACATTGGGTTTCTTACTGGTTATTAGCTCATATATGGTTTTCTTGAGGAATTTATGAAGATATACCCGATTCATGATATGGCAACCAGTGTTGATTACTTCAGCCCAATATTTGAGAAGTGCTTTATCTTCATCAAGCATTGTGCGAGCCATCTCAATGGGAGTCATGTTCTTGCGTTCCACTACATCATTTCCTTGTGGGTGTAAGCAGCAGAGAACTCATGTGTAATACCAATTTCATCGAGATATTCTTTAACACTGGAATTCTTGAAATCAGTGCCATTTTCATTGCTCATGTGCTTGATCTTGGTTCTAAAGTTGTTCATGGCCCTTTGAGCGACGCGTTTGAAGATGCATTGGGTTTCTGACTTAAAGCCCAAGAAATGCACCCAAGTGTAATGTGAGAAATCATCAACGATTACAAGTCCATAGGCGTTACCACCAAATCTTGCATAATGTTGTTGTCCGAAGAGGTCCATGTGAAGCAATTCAATAGGAAAAGTAGTAGTAATGATAGTCTGCATAGGGTTCTTGGCCTTGGTGTTTCTTCTAGCTCCACAAGCACCCTTGATACGTCCCCAACGTATCTATAAATTTTGATTGTTCCATGCTATTATATTATCATTCTTGGATGTTTTACAATCATTTATAGTCATTTTGTATCATTTTTGGTACTAACCTACTGACATAGTGCCAGTGCTAGTTGCTATTTTTTGCATGTTTTTTACATCGCAGGAAATCAATACTAAACGGAGTCCAAACGTAGCGAAACTTTTTGTGGATTTTTTTTGGGACCAGAAGACACCCAATGGGCCGGAGAAGCACCTAGGGTGCTCCGAGTGGAGCACAACCCACTAGGGCATGCTTGGAGGCACAGGCGCGCCCTGGTGGGTTGTGCCCACTTCGCTTGCCTCCCGAACCGCCTCTTTACTCTATAAATACCCCAATATTCCAGAAACCCTAAGGAGTCGACGAAAATCAATTCCAGCCGCTGCGAGTTCCAGAAACCACCAGATCCAATCTGGACACCATCACCGAGGGGTTCATCATGCCCATTGGCGCCTCTCCGATGATGCGTGAGTAGTTCTTTGTAGACCTTCGGGTCCGTAGTTAGTAGCTAGATGGCTTCCTCTCTCTCGTTTGATTCTCAATACAATGGTCTCTTGGAGATCCATATGATGTAACTCTTTTTGAGGTGTGTTTGTTGGGATCCAGTGAACTTTGAGTTTATGATCACATCTATCTTTTTATCCATGAAAGTTATTTGAGTCTTCTTTGATCTCTTATATGCATGATTGCTTATAGCCTCGTATTTCTTCTCTGACATTTGGGTTTTGTTTGGCCAACTTGATCTATTTATCTTGCAATGGGAAGAGGTGCTTTGTGATGAGTTCAATCTTAGGGTTCTTGATCCCAATGACATAAGGGGAACCGACATGTATGTATCGTTGCTATTAAGGATAACAAGATGGGGTCTATTTCTACATAAATAGATATTGTCTACATCATGTCATCGTTCTTATTGCATTACTCTGTTTCTCGATGAACTTAATACACTAGATGCATGTTGGATAGCGGTCGATGTGTGGAGTAATAGTAGTAGATGTAGGCAGGACCATCAGCACGTGGCATTAGCTTTGATTTGCGCAAATTAGGAAATCTATCCTTACGCAAATGTAACCAAACAAGATCTCCAAGTGCAAACACAACATGTTTTCTACCCTTATCCCCCGCAAGTTTATATTTAGCATTCATACGCTCAATGTTTCCTTAGTTAACTCATGCATTTTTAAAATCAATTCAACACGTTCTTTAGCATCAAAATTAACCTTCTCTGAAGATGGAAGAGGCAACAAATTAATAGGTGCACGAGGTAGGAAACCATACACAATTTCAAAAGGGCACATCTTAGTAGTAGAATGCAATGAACGATTATAAGCAAATTCAATATGAGGCAAGCATTCTTCCCACATTTTCTTATTATTCTTCAAAACAACCCTAAGCATAGTAGACAATGTTCTATTGACTACTTCAGTTTGTCCATCAGTTTGGGGGTGACAAGTAGTACTAAAAAGTAGTTTAGTCCCCAACTTAGCCCATAAACATCTCCAAAAGTGGCTAAGAAATGTAGTATCACGATCTAAAACAATAGTATTTGGCACACCATGCAAGCGGATAATTTCACGAAAGAACAAATCAGCAACATTAACAACATCATCGCTTTTATGACATGGTATAAAGTGTGCCATTTTAGAAAATCTATCCACGACAACAAATATGCTATCCCTCCCCTTCTTTGTTCGAGGTAAACCTAAAACAAAGTCCATAGATATATCCTCCCAAGGAACACTAGGTATAGGCAAAGGCATATATAAACCATGAGGATTGAGTCGTGACTTAGCTTTTTGACATGTAGTGCAACGAGCAACAAAACGCTCAACATCCCGTCTCATATTTGGCCAAAAGAAATGTGTAGCAAGTATATCCTCCGCCTTCTTGATGCCAAAGTGTCCCATTAATCCTCCTCCATGCGCCTCCTGCAACAACAAAAGACGAATGAAAATAGCTGGAATGCATAGCTTGTTAGCACAAAACACAAATCCATCGTTAAGAACGAACTTGTTCCAAGTTCTCCCTTCCTTACAATTATGCAATACATCTTTAAATTCAGCATCATGCACATATTGATCTTTGATGGTCTCCAAACCAAATATTTTAAAGTCAAGTTGTGAAAGCATAGTATAACGACGAGACAATGCATCAGCAATAACATTTTCTTTACCCTTCTTATGTTTAATGACATAAGGGAAAGTCTCAATGAATTCAACCCATTTAGCATGTCTACGGTTCAGTTTTGCTTGACTTTTAATGTGTTTCAAAGGTTCTTGATCAGAATGTATAACAAATTCCTTGGTCCATAAATAATGCTGCATGTTTCTAAGGTCCGAACAAGAGCATATAATTATTTATCATAAGTAGAATAGTTCAGACTAGGCCCACTCAATTTTTTCAGAAAAGTATGCAACAGGTTTGCCATCTTGTAATAACACACCTCCTAATCCAATTCCACTAGCATCACATTCAAGCTCAAAAGTCTTATTAAAATCAAGAAGTTGGAGTTAAGGAGCATGTGTCAACTTATCTTTCAATACCGTGAAGGCTTCTTCCTGTGTGGTATCCCAAACAAAAGGCACATCCTTCTTTGTAAGCTCGTTGAGAGGTGCAGCAATGGTGCTGAAATCTCTCACAAAACGCCTATAAAAACCAGCGAGGCCAAGGAAACTCCTCACTTGTGTGACCGTTTTGGGCTGCGGCTGAAAGCACAAGTGCTTCCTGGGTGGTTTTGGTAATTAATGTCAACATATCTATTGTTGGACTAACACTTTTACCTAGTATGTTTCAGATAAGTTCAACAATGGAGTGGCATGGGCTAGAGGATGTGGAACCCCTTCAATATGCTAAGGACAAAGGATTGGCTCAAGCTTCAAGATCAAGACTCTACATTTTCTATTTTAGTGATCCAAGATCACATTGAGTCTATAGGAAAAGCCAATACTATCAAGAGGGGATGAGGTGTTGCTTAATGGCTTGCTTGCTCAAAGTGCTTAGTGATATGCTCCAAACCCTCAACTACCTTCCCACATCCACATATGACCTAAACCAAAAGTCAAACTCGGACTCACCGATTCTATCTATCCGGCGCCACCGAGTTTCAGATGTCATAGCCACTGCCACAAACCCTAGCAAATCGGTTTCACCGATAGGGATCTCGGTCTCACCGAGATGGGATTGTAATCTCTTTGTGTATGTCCATTACCAAAATTGGTCTCACCAAGTTTGAGCAATCGGTACTACCGAGATTACAATGCAAACTCTCTGGTTAGCTTATTACCAAAATCGGTCCCACCGAGTTTGTGTAATCGGTCTCACCGAGTTTGCCTGACCAACTCTCTGGTTAGCTTATTACCAAAATCGGTCCCACCAAGTTTGTGTAACCGGTCTCACCGAGTTTGCCTGACCAACTCTCTGGTTAGCTTATTACCAAAATCGGTCCCACCGAGTCTGTGTAATCGGTCACACCGAGATTACGTTATGGCCTAACCCTAACCATATCGGTCCTACCGAGTTGCATCTCAGTCCCACCGAAAATCCTAACGGTCACTAGGTTTGCTGAATCGGTCCGACCGAGTTTAACCATTCGGTCCCACCGAGTTTGGAAAATTGTGTGTAACGGTTAGATTCTGTGTGGAGGCTATATATACCCCTCCACCCACTCTTCATCCGTGGAGAGAGCCATCAGAACATACCTACACTTCCAATACACATTTTCTGAGAGAGAACCACCTACACTTGTGTTGAGGTCAAGATATTCCATTCCAACCATATGAATCTTGATCTCTAGCCTTCACCAAGTTGCTTTCCACTCAAATCTTCTTTCCACCAAATCCAAATCCTGTGAGAGAGAGTTGAGTGTTGGGGAGACTATCATTTGAAGCACAAGAGCAAGGAGTTCATCATCAACACACCATTTGTTACTTCTTGGAGAGTGGTGTCTCCTAGATTGGCTAGGTGTCACTTGGGAGCCTCCGACAAGATTGTGGAGTTGAACCAAGGAGTTTGTAAGGGCAAGGAGATCGCCTACTTTGTGAAGATCTACCGCTAGTGAGGCAAGTCCTTCGTGGGTGACGGCCGTGATGGAATAGACAAGGTTGCTTCTTCATGGACCCTTCGTGGGTGGAGCCCTCCATGGACTCGCGCAACCGTTACCCTCCGTGGGTTGAAGTATCCATCAACGTGGATGTACGATAGCACCACCTATCGGAACCACGACAAAAACATCCGTGTCTCCAATTGCGTTTGAATACTCCAAACCCTTCTCTTTACATTCTTACAAGTTGCATGCTTTACTTTCCGCTGCTCATATACTCATTGCATGCTTGCTTGATATTAATTGTGTTTGTTCAACTTGTGCTTAAACTCCACTTAAACTTAAGAATATTAAAAACTGCAACTTTTGGCACTTAGTGTCTAATCACCCCCCTCTAGACACCTCTTCTCGATCCTTTCAATTGGTATTAGAGCATTGGTCTCCATTGCCTTGGTTTAAACACCATTGGAGGAAGATGGATGTGTCTACTTTGGGGAGTCTTAGACATAGAGTGCCTATTCTTGATGGAGAGTATTTTCATGAGTGGAAAAATGAAATGCTTGAGATTTTCAATGAATATCATTTGAACAAGTACATTACTAGCCCTTGTGCACCTCATGTTGATCCTTTGCACCCTACCCTAGATGAAGATATTGACATGATTTGCAATCTTAGAACTGTTAATCTTATCACTAGAGGCTTGCCTAGAAACTTGATTGGATGTTTGCCGACTCTTAAGTGTGCCTACACCATATGGAAATTTCTTGAGGAACTCTTTCCTAATTACTCCTTGAAAGATCTAGATGAAATCCTCCATAAGTCTATTGCTTTGATTAAGATGAGTTCCAATGATCCCAAATTTGGTGACTGCTTATTTGAGCTTACTAATCTTACGAGTGACAAACTAGATGTTGGAATCATTAGCAATATCATTTCCAGAGCTATTAGAATTCATAAAGATAACTATAGAAATGATCATCTATCTAATGAATTGCCCTCTCTAGGAATTGATCAATCACAAGATGATGTTGAACATGAATACTCGGATGAGGATGATGATGATAATGATGATGATGATAATGACTATGATCTCGATGATGCGATGAGACACTTTGGTCTTATGGCAAATCTTCGCGGCTACATGGCTAGAGGAAAAGAATGGGTCCTTGATAGTGGATGTACTGATCATATGACCGGAGATAAAGACATGTTCCGTGAGCTTGCTTAAAATGACGGCCCTCGAAAGTATGTCACTTTTGGTGATAATTCAAAGGGTAAGGTGGTTGGCCTTGGTAAGGTGGCCATCTCACATGATAGCTCCATACAAAATGTCATGCTCGTTGAATCTCTTGGCTACAACTTACTTTCAGTATCTAGACTTGCTGATTTTGATTTCAATGTCCTATTTACTGAAGTAGATTGCCAAGTGTTTCGTAGAGACAATCATAAAATGGTCTTTACCGGTATACGTAGAGGAGATCTTTACATTTTTTATTTCACTAAAAAGGCTCAACCTAAAACTTTCTTAATTGCTAAATCTTCTAAAGGCTGGTTGTGGCATAGAAGGCTAGGCCATGTGGGCATGCGAAACCTTGACAAACTCATTAAAGGAAATCATATCCTTGGCGTTAACGATGTCATATTTGACAAGGATAGACTTTGTAGTGCTTGTCAAGCAGGGAAACAAGTTGGAGGAAGTCACCGCGCGAAGAACATCATGACCACAAGAAGACCACTCAAGCTACTTCACATGGATCTCTTTGGTCCCAATGCCTACAAGAGTCTCGGTGGTAACTCATTTGGTCTAGTCATAGTTGATGATTTTTCAAGATTTACGTGGGTGCTCTTTCTTGATGACAAATCGTAGGTCCAAAAGATCTTCAAAAACTTTGCTAGGAAGGCCCAAAATCAGTTTGACGTGAAGATCAAGAAGGTTCAGAGCGACAATGGAACGGAGTTCAAGAACGCAAATGTGGACACCTTTCTTGATGAATAAGGGATTTCACACGACTTCTTGGCTACGTACACACCTCAACAAAATGGAGTTGTTGAAAGGAAGAACCGGACTCTTATCGAGATGGCAAGAATGATGCTTGATGAGTACAAAACGCCAAAGCACTTTTGGGCGGAAGCGGTTGAGACAGCTTGTCATGCAACAAATCGCTTGTATCTTCACAAGCTACTCGGCAAGACGGCATACGAGCTCCTCACCGGTAACAAACCCCAAGTTGGATATTTTCGAGTATTCGGCTCAAAGTGCTACATTCTTGATAAGCATCGTCGTTCTAAATTTGCTCCTAAATCTCATGAAGGTTTCCTACTTGGTTATGGCTCAAACTCTCACACTTACCGTGTCTACAACAATTTCACTCGAAAGGTTGAAGAGACGGTAGATGTGAAGTTTGATGAATCTAACGGCTCGCAAGTAGAGCAATTGCCAATTGATGTAGGAGACAAAGATCCTTCGGAAGCAATTCAAGACTTGTCCATTGGCAAGATTCTTCCAACGGAAGTGAAGGAGAGTACCTCGTCCGTCCAAGTGGAAGCTTCTACCTCACGACAAGGTGAACCAAGAGTTGATACGGAAGCATCCACAAGTGGGACACGCCAAGATGAAGAAAACGAGGAAGCGCACCAAGATGAACATCAACAACCTCCTTCTCCACCACGACAACAGAACGACAACGTCAACAATGAAGAAGGCCAAGAAGAAGCACAAGATGAAGAGGATGTTTCACCCCTACCCAAGCAAAAGCTTTCACGAGTTCGAGCAAGAATTGCTAAGGATCATCCCGTCGAGCAAATCTACAATGATATCCAAACCGGGAGAATCACTCGCTCTAAAACTCGTTTAGCTAACTTTTGTGAACATTACTCATTCATCTCTAGCATTGAACCTATGAAGGTTGAAGAAGCATTGGAGGATCCGGATTGGATAAACGCTATGCATGAAGAGCTACACAACTTTGAGAGAAATCAAGTGTGGACATTGGTCGAGAAGCCCGACAACAACCACAACATCATTGGTACCAAATGGGTGTTTCGCAACAAGCAAGATGAAGATGGACAAGTGGTTCACAACAAAGCACGTCTCGTCGCCCAAGGCTACACACAAGTTGAAGGTATGGACTATGGTGAGACATATGCTCCCGTTCCTAGACTTGAGTCCATTCGCATCTTACTTGCTTATGCTAATCACCATGATATCACCTTATACCAAATGGACATTAAAAGTGCTTTTCTAAATGGCAAAATTGAGGAAGAAGTTTATGTTAAGCAACCTCCCGGCTTCGTCAATCCTAAGAAACCTAATCATGTTTACAAACTTCACAAAGCCCTTTATGGTCTTAAACAAGCTCCTAGAGCATGGTATAAATGCTTGACCAAGTTCCTTATTGAAAAAGGCTTTGAAATTGGTAAAATTGATTCTACTCTTTTTACTAAAAGGGTTAATGGAGAACTATTTGTGTGCCAAATTTATGTTGATGATATCATATTTGGTTCAACTAACCCTCATTTTAGTGAGAAGTTTAGAAAGCTAATGTCGGAGAAGTTTGAGATGTCTATGATGAGTGAACTCAAATTCTTTCTCGGTTTGCAAATCAAGAAAACTAAGGAAGGTACCTTTGTCTCTCAAACGAAGTACACCAAGGACTTATTCAAGAAGTTCAATATGCAAGAATGCAAAGGTATGACTACACCCATGCCTACTAGTGGACATCTTAATTTGACCAAAGATGGTGAACCGGTTCATCAAAAGGTTTATCGCTCTATGATTGGTTCATTGTTATATCTATGTGCCTCTCGTCCCGATATTATGCTAAGTGTGTGCATGTGTGCACGATATCAAGCTGCTCCTAAAGAGTGTCATCCTAAGGCTGTGAAAAGGATAGTGAGATACCTAATCCATACACCAAATCTTGGCATTTGGTATCCTAAGAGGTCCTTTTTGATCTTGTTGGCTACTCCTATTCGGACTATGCCGGAGATAAGGTTGATAGAAAATCCACTTCGGGTACTTGTCAATTCCTTGGTAGATCTCTTGTGTCTTGGTCTTCCAAGAAACAAAACTCGGTATCCTTATCCACCGCCGAAGCGGAATACATTGCCGCTGGTTCATGTTGTGCTCAATTACTTTGGATGACCCAAACTCTTAAAGATTATGGGATATATGTGAAACATGTTCCATTTCTATGTGATAATGAAAGTGCTATTAAGATTGCTCACAATCCCGTGCAACATTCTCGAACTAAGCATATTGAAGTTCGTCATCATTTCATTCGAGATCATGTTGCAAAAGGGGACATTAACCTTAAGCATGTTCGCACCGATAAGAAATTGGCGGATATATTCACTAAACCACTTGATGAGAAAGTGTTTTGCAGGTTGAGAGGTGAATTGAACATCATTGATGCTTCAAACTTGGAGTAGGAACTCCATTTGATACATGCGGGGCATGAGCCTATGACTAATCCTCGATATTTCTCTTATGATGCTATTCATATGTCTTGGATATATTTGTACCTTTCATGGTATCTAACCCGTGTAGGTACTTGGATGAATCTAAATCTATGAGATTGCCACACACTCACATCTTGAGCAATTTCTACATCACCAAGTCTCTACACAATGGTGGTTGAAGACAAGGAAGCACGAAACCATTCAAACATATCCTTTGGCAAATTCTATGTTGAGTCTCATGATTGTCATTTTGGAAACACAAGTGCTCTTCCTTGCAAAGCTAACCCATGTAGGTAGATGAACTCAAACTCCAAGTGGTGCTCCCAAATCTTGATGAACTACATCAACCTTGAGCAACCCACACAAGTTCAACTACATGATCAAGATCAACACCACCACCTTAGAGAAGCTTTACTCCGAGTCACGAGTCAAAGCAACTCGACAAGATGTGAATACATCAAGATGCTTAAACGAAAAATGGTAACCCCATTTTTAGCTTAAACGATGAGTATGACCTATGATCAAGTGCTCTCACTTGACTCCTAAGTCAATATACTCTAACATAGGTGACTTTGTCACCGACCATTTCTAGATGAAGTTCTCTAGTGTTTCTCCGTGCTTTTGCATTTGCATATTTGTTTTCCCTTTCAAAAAAAACTTCATCTAGAACTTTTAGTTTCTTTTATTTCCTTTTTGTTCTGCATTTTCTGCATCCAATTCATTGCAAATCTTTCAGTAAATTCCTTGCATATCCTTGTGTGATCTTACTTGTCTAGTGAGCTGAGGTGACAAGTGGTTTCACTCTGATGAACTCGGTCACACCGGTTTGTTCTCTTCGGCCCAACCGAAATCTTTCGGTGCAACTGAAGCACACAACTCGGAGTCACCGATTCCATCACAGGAAAACCAACTTGCCACTTATTCCTGATTTATGTTTGCTCCAGCTCCACTCAATGATTCTTGTCCTCTACCAGCATCATATTAGACATGCTTCTTTGCTCTGTGACTCGAGGACCAACCCATTTGTATCACATGTCCAGAAGAGCCCTTCTTGGAAATTGATGTCAAAGGGGGAGAGAGAGATCACATCAAAGCTTAATCCTTCCTATAGGGGGAGAAAGAGAGAATACTCAGGGGGAGAGAGTTTCTCAACTAGGAGAAAGTAATATTATCAAAGACCCCAGATGCTTGGTGTTCAAGAGGAGAGATGTCACATGTCTTTAAGAGGGGAAAGACATGTTTGGTTGCTTGCTTTAGCTCAAGCTCTGTTGTTTTCTTTTTTGTTGCTCTGATTTTTCTGTTCCTTATCTTCTCCCAATATCCCATGCAGATTTAGGGGGGCAAGACATCTAAGGGAAGGAAATCTCTGATTTTATTGCATATCTTTACCTTTGGGGACATGTCTATATCCAATGTGCTACTTAGTACTCACTCTACATGTCATCCCAGTCTTGGTTCTCTTGTGGTTTCTCTTGCTTGCTCTGGTCAGTAGGTGTATCTGTGTTATTTAACCTTGTTTGCGTAGGTTCATCCCATCCTAAGCCAACTCAAGACCACAAGGTAAGTATATGCATCACAGTCATGTGAATGAGAAGTTCTTGCCGATGTACATACTGTTTGCAAGAAGGACTCATGAGCATGAAAGTACATTTCTCACATTCACGTCATTTGGTCTGATGCATATAGCCAAGATACATGTAACACATTGCTTACTCTGTCATGCTTACGCATTCACATGCTCCTATATTCAATATTCACATGATTGCATACATGTAGGGGGAGCCTATGCATGTTACATGTCTTTCCAAAGCTTTACTTGCTATTCTCTATATCTTTATCTAAAGCTTTGATTTATGTTGTCATTAATTACCAAAAAGGGGGAGATTGAAAGCACAAGTGCTCCCTGGGTGGTATTGGTAATTAATGTCAACCTATCTCTTGTTGGACTAACACTTTTACCTAGTATGTTTCAGATAAGTTCAACAATGGAGTGGCATGGACTAGAGGATGTGGAACCCCTTCAAGATGATAAGGACAAAGGATTGGCTCAAGCTTCAAGATCAAGACTCTACATTTTCTATTTTAGTGATCCAAGATCACATTGAGTCTATAGGAAAAGCCAATACTATCAAGAGGGGATGAGGTGTTGCTTAATGGCTTGCTTGCTCAAAGTGCTTAGTGATATGCTCCAAACCCTCAACTACCTTCCCACATCCACATATGACCTAAACCAAAAGTCAAACTTGGCCCCACCGATTCTATCTATCCGGCGCCACCGAGTTTCAGATGTCATAGCCACTGCCACAAACCCTAGCAAATCGGTTTCACCGATAGGGATCTCGGTTTCACCGAGATGGGATTGTAATCTCTCTGTGTATGTCCATTACCAAAATCGATCTCACCGAGTTTGAGCAATCGGTACTACCGAGATTACAATGCAAACTCTCTGGTTAGCTTATTACCAAAATTGGTCCCACCGAGTTTGTGTAATCGGTCTCACCGAGTTTGCCTGACCAACTCTCTGGTTAGCTTATTACCAAAATCGGTCCCACCGAGTTTGTGTAATCGGTCACACCGAGATTACGTTATGCCCTAACCCTAACCATATCGGTCCTACCGAGTTGCATCTCAGTCCCACCGAAAATCCTAATGGTCACTAGGTTTGCTGAATCGGTCCGACCGAGTTTAACCATTCGGTCCCACCGAGTTTGGCAAATTGTGTGTAACGGTTAGATTCTGTGTGGAGGCTATATATACCCCTCCACCCACTCTTCATTCGTGGAGAGAGCCATCAGAACATACCTACACTTCCAATACACATTTTCTGAGAGAGAACCACCTACACTTGTGTTGAGGTCAAGATATTCCATTCCAACCATATGAATCTTGATCCCTAGCCTTCCCCAAGTTGCTTTCCACTCAAATCTTCTTTCCACCAAATCCAAATCCTGTGAGAGAGAGTTGAGTGTTGGGGAGACTATCATTTCAAGCACAAGAGCAAGGAGTTCATCATCACACACCATTTGTTACTTCTTGGAGAGTCGTGTCTCCTAGATTGGCTAGGTGTCACTTGGGAGCCTCCGACAAGATTGTGGAGTTGAACCAAGGAGTTTGTAAGGGCAAGGAGATCGCCTACTTCGTGAAGATCTACCGCTAGTGAGGCAAGTCCTTCGTGGGCGACGGTCGTGATGGAATAGACAAGGTTGCTTCTTCGTGGACCCTTCGTGGGTGGAGCCCTCCGTGGACTTGCGCAACCGTTACCCTTCGTGGGTTGAAGTCTCCATCAACGTGGATGTACAATAGCACCACCTATCGGAACCACGACAAAAACATCCGTGTCTCCAATTGCGTTTGAATACTCCAAACCCTTCTCTTTACATTCTTGCAAGTTGCATGCTTTACTTTCCGTTGCTCATATACTCATTGCATGCTTGCTTGATATGTATTGTGTTTGTTAAACTTGTGCTTAAACTCCACTTAAACTTAAGAATATTAAAAACTGTAACTTTTGGCACTTAGTGTCTAATCACCCCCCTCTAGACACCTCTTCTCGATCCTTTCAGCGGCCAACTCTCAATAGCTTCAATCTTGGCTTTATAAACTTCAATTCCCTGTGGAGTAACAACATTGCCAAGAAAAGATACTCGGTCGGTGCAAAAGGTGCACTTTCCAAGGTTACCAAACAAATGTGCATCACGTAGAGCAATAAAAACAGCACGTAAATGTTCCAAATGTTCCTCCAAAGATTTACTATAAATCAGTATATCATCAGAATAGACTACCACGAATTGTCCAATGAAAGCACGTAAAACTTTGTTCATTAGTCTCATGAAAGTACTAGGTGCGTTAGTTAACCCAAAAGGCATGACTAACCACTCATATAAACCAAACTTAGTTTTAAATGTTGTTTTCCATTCATCTCCCAATTTCATACGAATTTGATAGTATCCACTACTTAAATCAACTTTGGAGAAAATTGTAGAGCCACTCAATTCATCATGCATATCATCTAGCCTAGGAATAGGATAACGATAATGAATAGTAATATTATTAATGCCTCTACAATCAACACACATATGCGACGTACCGTCCTTTTTAGGCACTAGTATAATAGGAACAACACAAGGACTAAGAGATTCACGTATGTAACCGTTGTCGAGCAGCTCCTGTACTTGACGCATAATCTCCTTCGTCTCCTCTGGATTGGTACGATATGGTGCACGGTTGGGTAGCGATGCACCGGGAATTAAGTCAATTTGATGCTCAATCCCTCGAATAGGTGGTAATCCCGGTGGCACGTCTTGTGGGAAGACGTCAGCGAACTCTTGCAAAATGTTAGTGACAGCAAGGGGCAAAGAGGAAGGCACGTCCTCAAATGAAAATAATGCCTCTTTGCACACAAAAGCATAGCAAACAGATTTGTTGAAACCTAGCTCATCAATATCAGATTTTGTGGCAAGTAAACATGCTCTTTTCAATTAAATTCAGAAGCAACACTAGATGGTTTATTGTTAGGTTTTATTTGTTGCTCAAATTCTTTTGCCACAATCTGATTTTCACTCTTATTTTTCTCCTGTTTTGCTTTATTAGCTCTATTAATATCATCTTTCAAAATGGATTCAGGAGTCATAGGAAGCAAAGTAATATGGCTATCCTTATGAACAAGAGTATATTGATTATTTCTACCATGGTGTATAATTTTTTCTATCAAATTGCCATGGTCTACCAAGTAACAAGGAACATGCTTGCATGGGTACCACATCACAATCAACATAATCAGCATATGTAGAGATACTAAAATGCACACGAATAGTACGTGTTACCTTAACCTTGCCACTGTTGTTGAACCATTGGATGTAGTAAGGATGTGGATGTGGTCTTGTGGTGAGAGATAGATTCTCCACCATCTCCATGCTAGCCAAGTTGTTGCAGCTCCCTCCATCTATGATTACGCGAACAGAACATTCCTTCACAACTTCCTTTGTATGGAACAAATTATGCCTCTGATTTTGCTCAGCTTGTGTGACCTGCACACTCAAAACACGTTTAGCAACTAAACATTCATACCTGTCAGCATCTTCAGGAGCCATGTATTGCGTCTCATGATCAGAATCATCTCCACCGTGTTCTTAATAAGAGCCAAAGTCTCCTCATCATAGTCACTAGCAGACTCATACCCACCATCCTCAGTAGAAATCATCACACGCTGAGATTTGCATTCTCTCGCAAAATGTCCTCTTCCCTTACAACGATGACAAATAATATCACTTGTGTGCCCTGTTGATGCCATGGAAGAAGAAGAGCTCTGCGCAGGCTCGAAGGTGTGCTCTTGGCAGATGGTGGTTGTGTCTGCTTTCTTGTATCAGGATGGAGGTGGCACCTGATGGTGGTGCTGGTGTAGTGGAAGTAGAGGATGCACGTGGTGTCCATGATGAAGATCGACCTGCAGAAAAGTTATTTCGCGCCAATGTCTGTCGATCCTGCACTTCACGTTCAGCTTTACAAGCAAGATGGAATAAATGAGTGATATTATTATATCCTTATACTCTAGAATGGTCTGAATCTCTCTATTTAATCCACCCATAAAACGTGCAAGCATAGATTCATTCTCCTCAACAATACCACATCTAATCATGCCAGTTTGTAATTCCCGATAATATTCTTCTACAAAATTTTTACCTTGTCTTAAACGCTGCAATTTTTGAATTAATTCATGCTGATAATATGGTGGTACCCAACGAGTACACATATCAGTTTTCAAAGCAGCCCAAGTAGCTGGAATATGATATAATCTACAATGTTCAGACCACCAAACACATGCAAAGCTAGTGAAAGCACAAATAGTAGCAGGAACACGTCTCTCCTCAGGATATTGTAAACATGTAAATCGTTGTTTAGTTTCTAACTCCTAAGTAAGATATATATCAGGAACATATCTACCCTCAAATGGTGGAATATTCAATTTCAGTTTAGGGAGATGGTCATGATCTCGTACCTGAGGGAGAGCCCTTCCATTGCCATTATTTGTATGTGGACGACCTGGTGGTTGCGGTGTTGGTGGTTGCACATAGTTCTGATTTTGATCAACCTCATCCTCGTAATCTCCCGTATAATCCTCCTCCTCCACATCAACAGCAGGAGCCATAGAAGTATCAACAACAACACCAACAGTTTGTCTAGGCACAAGAGGGACGCGACTCACTCGACGGAGGGTTGTTTCGTGACGTGGAGGTAGTCGTCGTCGTCGTCGTTGTTGTTGTTGTTGTTGTTGTTGTTGTTGTTGTTGTTGTAGAGGTGCGTTAGGTGCAGCCGGTGGTGGTGGTGGAGGACGCGCGAGCAGTTCATTAAACTTGTTATCGAGATTTGTTTCGAACGTCTTCTCCATGCCATCAATCTTCTACATGGCCTCTTCAAATCTGTTTAGCACATCTTGCACCTGTCCACTCATCATTTGCTGAAATTTATCATGCAACTCCTTATTCGTCATGTTCTCTCAGTCAGTCTCGTCGGCTTGTAATCCTGCCATGGTTAGCAGCAATAGAAACACACAAGAATATGATCCTACAAACTACAAACAAGAGGTGGCGGTGGGTGTCACAAATCCGTCAAGCAAATCTCAAATTCTTACCAGTTCTTCTCCAGCAGCACCTAGGCTAGACCGTGCTAGAGACGCGAGCCTAGAACACTAACAAAATCACAGCGCTGCACGTAAACAAGGGAGGAGCACACTCTGAATTTTTTTTTCTATTTTTTGCACTTTTCCCTCTTTTTTTTTGCTCCGCAACAAAATTTTTTCGAAAAATTCTACAAATGGTCTAAAAACTGCCTAGCCAGAATTTTCTAGACTTAGTTTTTTTGAGTTTGGAACTATTTTTCTTCTCCAGGTAGCACGATAGTTCGGGAGTCCTACTCTGTCACGACTCGGAGTATGGCGTGATCTGGAAATCCAAAACAGAGTAACAAAATACTAGACTCGGACTAGGACTGGTGGCGGAGATGAATCTGGTGGAACTCGGACTAGTGGCGGAGATGAATCTGGTGGAACTCTAGTGGTGGATATATGTTGCAGGTGGACTCGAATTGGCGTGATGGCGGCGGATATGTGGTGGCGTATATGGACTCAAATTGTTGGTGAATATGTGGTGGTGGTATATGGCAGCGACGATGAAGTTGGTGTGGTGGTGGTATATGGCAGAAGCGATGATGATGATGCGGTGGTGATATATGGCAGCGGTGACGTGACAACCTGTGAACGGAACTCGAAACTCTAAAGGACTGGACGCTAAGACCAGCAACTTGACACGACGATGCAACCGCAAATTCAACAAAGCAAATACAAAAAAGATTATGCAAAGCCTCAGATTGGTTCGGATAGGATTAACTAACCCTAATTTTTTTGGCTTTTTCGTGGACTATAGGTATGAAGAATAGACTCGATCTAAACTACGAAAAACTGTAAAATCTCACCGAGCAACCTGGAAATCTGATACCACTTGATACAGGCAAAGGTGTCCCATCTTTGAATGAGATGGTGGCTATCGTTTTGGAGGAAGTCGACTTTGACGATCCGACTACGAACGTGCGAGGACGTCACGCCTTAGCAATCGCTAAACCAACTCCATGAGGTTATTGACCACGCCGGAGCATGATCAACCTGACCACGAAGGTCTGTTTCCTGCAGGCAAACGAAGAACAGGCAAGAAACTAAGATTGCAATCTGGATATTGCGAATATAAGAGGAAAGCTTTATTGATCAAGGTGGGGTTCTGTGACGCCTTTGTCTAGTCGTTGAACACAAATGAAGTACGCGAAGTTGCAGCTATGGCGAATTTTAATCTAAAAAACCCAAAGTCTAAACGACGCCCTAAGGGCTTTATATATGGAGGAAGAGCGGGGAATTTCGTGGCCCTTGGAGGAGGTGTCCGAAACCAACCCTAACTCTTGTTTCCCCACACGTACGGACTCTAAAAACAGCCTATACTTAAGTATTTCAAAAATACATGGGCCTGGCCCAATAATAAGGTGACGCAGCACCTAGAATAGCCTCTGGATGAAATTTATGAAGTGGCATCTTGTATATTTCGTCCAAGGCTTCATGCACTCCTTATGGTGGCTTCAAAGTCCTGAAATCATCACTTGTAACTCCGTTCTCAATCCCCTTGCGCATGCCATCATCTCCATGCTTGGTCTTGCTCCAGTGTTCATCCCTCTTATCCATGCCAGGCCCTTCATTTGTAAGAAAAACAAATGTATCCAATTTAGGCAGCATCATATTCTCACGAACATTAGAATCATTACCAAGAAACGAAAGTACCTGATAATTTAATTGGCGTGTGCGAGCTCTAGTAATTGGTCCAGTATGTATAGCAGCAGGGGTTGTGGGTGTAACAATGGTATTGATGTCCTCATCATCTTATATGCATGATTGCTTATAGCCTCGTATTTCTTCTCTGACATTTGGGTTTTGTTTGGCCAACTTGATCTATTTATCTTGCAATGGGAAGAGGTGCTTTGTGATGAGTTCAATCTTACGGTTCTTGATCCCAGTGATAGAAGGGGAACCGACATGTATGTATCGTTGCTATTAAGGATAACAAGATGGGGTCTATTTCTACATAAATAGATCTTGTCTACATCATGGCATCATTCTTCTTGCATTACTCTGTTTCTCGATGAACTTAATACACTAGATGCATGCTGGATGGCGGTCGATGTGTGGAGTAATAGTAGTAGATGCAAGCAGGAGTCGGTCTACTAATGTTGGACATGCTGCCTATATAATGATCATTGCCTGGATAACATCATGATTATTTGAAGTTCCATCAATTGCCCAACAGTAATTCGTTTACCCACCGTTTGCTATTTTTCTCGAGAGAAGCCACTAGTGAAACCTACGGCCCGAGGTCTCTTCTTTATTATATTTGTCTTGGTGATCTATTTTCCTTTGCTTTTATTTTCGGATCTATTAAACCAAAAATACAAAAATACCTTGTTGCACTTTATTTTATTTGGCGTTCGATCTATCAAACTTTCTCACGTCCATTTGCCAATTTCTAGCATCCTTACCCGAAAGGGATTGACAACCCCTTTAACATGTGGGGTTGCGAGTATTTGTTATTTGTGTGCAGGTGTTGTTTACGTAGTGTTGCGTGGTTCTCCTACTAGTTCGATAACCTTGGTCTCATCACTGAGGGAAATACCTACCGTTGCTGTGCTGCATCATCCCTTCCTCTTTGGGGAAATACCAACATAGTTCTAGTAGACATCAATAGGAATTTCTGGCACCGTTGAAGGGGAGACATCATCAACATCTACCAGGTTCCTAATCACAAATCTCATCTCCTTGCAATTTACATCATTTTCCATTTTCCTCTCGTTTTCCTCTCCCCCACTTCACAAAAATTTGTCGTTTTATTCGCCCTCTTTTTCGTTCGCGGTTTTCTTACCGGATCTATCCGTGTTGTTGCTTTCTAGTCATAATGGCTAGCGTGTCTACTCCTCCGTTGTCCCCAAATTTTGAACTTTTATATTTCAAACAACGACAAGGAGAAAAATTGAAAGATGCTTGGTATAGGCTAATGGAATCCTATGGTGTTTCAACCTAAAGGGAGACGCTAAGATTTTGCTTCATAATTTTTACATAGGATTGGCTTTGCATCATAGACAACTCTTAGATTTTGCCGCTAAAGGGAATTTTATCGAGCTTGATGCTAATGTTGCCTATGAAATTTTTGAAGGAATTCTGGGGGTTCCACCTCAAAAGAAGGGGTTTTCTTTCACCCTAGAGGGAGTCAAATGTTGGACAAACTTGGTGATTTGCACAAACATATGGTTGAATTGCAAAAATATAATGAACCCCCCAAACATCTTAATGGTAGTATCAATCGCATGAATACCTTGATTACTCTCTGTAATAAGCGGTTGGATAGTTTAGATCTAAAGATGATTCTTTTCCTGAGAATTTAGGGAAGTGCAAAGAGCCTCCCGGGTTTGAGAAAGCCCTTAAAAAGTTGCCAAAACTATGGATGACAAAACTTAGATCCTTGCTCTATGCCTAGCTAGGGGTGTAAAACGATAGCGCTTGTTGGGAGGCAACCCAATGAATAAAATTTATTTTTGCTTTTTTGCTTTTTTTATTGAGTGTTTGCACAATTATGCTACTGTTATGATTGTGTTTTAGTTAGTGTTTGTGCCAAGCAAAGCCTTTAGGATCTTGTTGTGTGATAGTTGATTTGGTCTTTCTGAAAAACAGAAACTTTTGCGCTCACAGACATAATTCTCATTTTTAACAGGAGTCTGATAAAATACCAATTCTTTTCGCAAAAGATTAATATCCAAATTTCTCACGTGGTCCTAATTTTTCATAATTTTTGGAGTTACAGAAATGTTCGAAATATCCAGATTGCTACAGACTGTTCTATTTTTGACAGATTCTGTTTTCTTTGCATTGTGTGCTTGTTTTGATGATTCTATGGTTTTCTTTGAAGAGTTTTTGCCATAGAAAAGTTGGAATACAGTAGATATAATGCAATAATAAAATATGAATGGGCTGCAACAGTACTTATAGTACTGATTTATTTTGTTATACTAACAGATCTCACGAAGGTTTTGTTGAGTTTTGTGTGATTGAAGTTTTCAAGTTTTGGGTGATGTTACGATGGATGACGGAATAAGGAGTAAGAAAAGCCTAAGATTGGGGATGCCCATGGAATCCCAAGCTATTATCCAAAGAGAAGCAAGCAACTAAGCTTGTGGATGGCCGAGTGGCATCCCCTCTTTCTTCAAACGACCATCAGTATTTTACTCGAAGCTATATTTTTATTCGTCACATACTATGAATTTTGCTTGGAGCGTCTTGTATGATATGAGTCTTTGCTTGTTTTGCTTTTTGTTTTAAGTCTTGAATCCTTGTTGGACACACCTATTTGAGAGAGCCTAAATTACGCCATGACTTGTTAGAATTGCTCTCTATGCTTCACTTAAATCCTTATGTGCTATGGAATTGCTCTAGTGCTTCACTTATATATTTTTGAGCACGATGTGCTTTAATATTTTTTAAGAAATTCTCTCTAGCTTCACTTAAATTAATTTGAGAGAAAGAAATATTATGCTCATGATCTTCACTTATATTTGTTTGAGCTTATCAAAAGCAACACATGAAAATGAGTTCCAAAGTGATAGATATCCAAGGAGGATATAATAAAAACTTCCATGAAGATCATTGGATAAAATAAACTTGATTCTTGGTAATAGTTTTGAGATATGATATGTGAGTCATGTTGATGAGTAATTATGCTTTAGTAAGAATATTAGTGTTAAGGTTTGTGATTCCCTATGCAAGCACGAAAGTCAATAGTTATGCAATGAAATTACATCCTACTTGTGGTGCATTATTCGGTGTTAATTATGCTTAATGCTCGCTTATGAGATTATTCGTTTCTTGGTTGGTCGCTTCTCAATCTTTTGCTAGCCTTCATTTTGCACTAAGTATGATCACTACTTATGCATCCAAAATCCTTTAAACCAGTTTTTCCACATGAGTCCACCATACCTATCTATATGCGGTATTCTTTTGTCGTTCTAAGCAAATTTATATGTCTAATTTTCAAAATAAACATCTCTTTTGTGTGCTCGTACCGTTCATGAATCGGAAGGGGGTGGCTAATACATTTCCATGCTAGATATGTTATTCTCACGATGAGTGTTTATTCACTTGTCATTGCACGAGAGTAAGGCAAAGGTATTAGGGATGCCCAGTCCCAAAATGAAAAATTAATTTACTTTATGTTGTTAAATAATAAATTCCTTGGAACGTGTTGGTATGGAAGGCACCCGTGGATACGGCTAGCCATGGAAAGTGAATGTATGGTTGAAAAAGGAATAAACTTTAATTTCTATTAGGGAACTGCGTATGATATATCTAGCATGTAAAGTATTGGGAACTACTTGATCGTTCTCGTTGACAGGAAAAGCATGCCTCCCAAAATGTTTTTATCTCTATGTTTTTCGCTTTGAGCTCTGGCACCTCTACAAATCCCTACTTCCCTCCGCGAAGGGCTTTTCTTTTACTTTATGCAATTTTTATTTTTAATTTGAGTCTCCATCTTCTCTTATAAAGCACCAACTAGGGGGCACTATGATCGTACTTGAGCATTGGGTGTAGCTAATGTGCGAGTGTGTTTCATGAATGGATCAATGATTAAGCATAATGGGCTAGGGATAACTTATTTTAGCATTGATATTTTGAAAGACATGGTTGCTTGTTGATATTCTTAAGTATTTAAGTCTCATGTCAAAACTAGACTATTGCTTTGAACCATATAAAAGTCCAAATGTACATGCTATAAAGAAAAGAATATGAGATGACACGTTAGGCAGTATTCCACATCTAAAATTCTGTTTTTATCATTTACCTACTCGAGGACGAGTAGGGATTAAGCTTGGGGATGCTGACACATCTCCAACGTATCTATAATTTTTTATTGTTCCATGCTGTTATATTATCATTCTTGGATGTTTTACAATCATTTTATAGTCATTTTGTATCATTTTTTGGTACTAACCTATTGACATAGTGCCAAGTGCCAGTTGCTGTTTTTTGCATGTTTTTTACATCGCAGGAAATCAATACCAAACGGAGTCCAAATGCAGGGAAACTTTTTGTGGTATTTTTTTGGACCAGAAGACACCCAATGGGCCGGAGAAGCACCTGGGGGGTGCTCCAAGGGGAGCACAACCCACCAGGGCGAGCCTGGAGGCCCAGGCGCGCCCTGGTGGGTTGTGCCCACCTCGGTTGCCTCCAAAACCGCCTCTTTACTATATAAATACCCCAATATTCTAGAAACCCTAGGGGAGTGGATGAAAAATCAATTCTAGCCGCCGTAGAGTCTAGAGACACCAAATCCAATCTAGACCCCATCACGGAGGGGTTCATCATACCCATTGGTGCCTCTCCGATGATGCGTGAGTAGTTCTTTGTAGACCTTCAGGTCCGTAGTTAGTAGCTAGATGGCTTCCTCTCTCTTGTTTGATTCTCAATACAATGGTCTCTTGGATATCCATACGATGTAACTATTTTTGCAGTGCCTTTGTTGGGATCCGATGAATTTTGAGTTTATGAGCAGATCTATCTTTTTATCCATGAAAGTTATTTGAGCCTTCTTTGATATATTATATGCATGATTGCTTATAGCCTCGTATTTGTTCTCCGATATTTGGGTTTTGTTTGGCCAACTTGATCTATTTATCCTGCAATGAGAAGATGTGCTTTCTGATGGGTTCGATCTTATGGTGCTTGATCCCAGTGACAGAAGGGGAACCGACATGTATGTATTGTTGGTATTAAGGACAACAAGATGGGGTCTATTTCTACATAAATATATCTTGTCTACATCATGTCATCATTCTTATTGCATTACTCTATTTCTCTATGAACTTAATACACTAGATGCATGCTGGATAGCGGTCGATGTGTGGAGTAATAGTAGTAGATGCAGGCAGGAGTCGGTCTGCTAATCTTGGACATGATGCCTATATAATGATCATTGCCTGGATATTGTCATGATTATTTGAAGTTCTATCGGTTGCCCAACAGTAATCCGTTTACCCACCGTTTTCTATTTTTCTCGAGAGAAGCCACTAGTGAAACCTACGCCCCCCGGGTCTCTTCTTTATTATATTTGCCTTTGCGATCAATTTTCCTTTGCTTTTATTTTCAGATCTATTAAACCAAAAATACAAAAATACCTTGCTGCACTTCATTTTATTTGGCGTTCGATCTATCAAACTTTCTCACGTTCATTTGCCAATTTCTGGCGCCGTTACCTGAAAGGGATGGATAGCCCCTTTAACACGTCGGGTTGCGAGTATTCATTATTTGTATGCAGGCGTTGTTTATGTAGTGTTGCATGGTTCTCCTACTGGTTTGATAACCTTGGTCTCATCACTGAGGTAAATACCTACCATTGCTGTGCTGCATCATCCCTTCCTCTCTGGGGAAATACCGACGTAGTTCTAGTAGACATCAACCACAAAGATGGTCCTCGTTGAATTTGAAACCCTCGACGCCTAAATGTGCTTGTGCGTGCAAATTCCTTATACTAGCATGTCAAGTCATTAGTGCCATAGCCAACATTCAGTTGCTCTAGCAAGTAAACATGTGCCAACACGAGGACCTACAGAGGAATGACCAATATACAAGTCATCTCTTCATAAACCTTTAAATACTTTGGAGTGCTTAGATCCCATGAGGACCACACAACATTTTTTGCCGAAGATGACAATCTTATCCAAATCGCATAGCATTGAAACATACATTAGGTAGTTTCCAATGGATTAAACAAGCATGACTTTACCTATGTGTTGATCCTTTAAGATAGTAACCCTACCTTCCAATACATTAATTTTGCCTTCATCATCCAATGTTATATGGCTCTTTAAAGGACTTACAGAGGATTCCATGAGCAAATTTCTGTCTCCGGCATATGGTTTGTATGCCCACTGTCCATTATCCATTTAGTAGCACCAGAGGGTTCTTCCTGCAGAAGGATTGGTTCTTCTTACCAAAATATTTTGCCCATGCATGCAAAGTCATCATTACTTTTTCATGAGAGTTAGGCTTGAAATTAGGAATAACGGTTTCAATGGATTCAATATCATGAATAAGAGTAATATTCAGTCCATTTGGAAGAAATAGCTTGTTTCCAAAAAGTACCCTTTGTGTCGAGCATTATGATTTGAGATCAATTTATTTCGATCGGAGACATGTTCATACAAAAGAAATTAGTTCCTCTTAACCACCCATAGTTTAATGGGTGACTTAGAAGTATTTGAAGAGTGAGGAACATATGAAGACTTAGCATATGGGGCATTAGAATTTTGCTTCATAGAAGAATTAGGATCATCAAAATGAATAAGCAGAGAAATTCTTGAAAGTTTAATGGTTCAAAGAATCATGCTCATATTCATGAGACCTAGCATTGGAGCCCTATGAAGTACTAACAATATGAACATTAGTAGGCCCGCGACCATATGATGACTTTGTTCCATACAAAGAATTTCTCCTAGGGTAATTCATGTTCTTTTGTGGAGTCATCACGACACTCGCATGAAGATTTACCACAAGATCTTTAAGTACCCATGTTTTCTTCATAGGAGGACTGTTCCTGCAGTCAGATCCAATATACCTAGCAAATACTTCACGATATTGGTTATTAAAGAGTTTATAGTTAGAGTCAAATGACACATGCATGGTATATGATCTATCAGAATTATAACCAAATATGAGTGAAGGATCAAGGGAGTTACTTTGGCAAGCACCCATGTAGTTTTGGGATATTGCTTGGGTGTCCAATAAGAACCACCTACATTAAGGTTTCGGTTAAAACCAACACCTTCCTTTCTAGGACTTTTGTTCAAGATTTGCTTCTTGAGCACATCACAAATGGTTTGGTGCCCTTTGAGGCTTTCAGACATTCAAATTTCCAGCAAATTCTTCAATATGGCATTCTCATCAGCAATACTTGTGGCTTCCTCAGATGAGGGATTAGTAACCGCAGATGCAGTTGAAGAAATAGCATTTGTAGAAGCATTGGAACTTTCAGGTGAAGCAATAGCATTAATATCTACGGAGGTAAAAATAAGTTGCCAATTTAATATGATTTTTTAGCAACAAGAAACACACGAAGCTATGGGAGACCTCGAGAGGAGCTGCCAACGGTCCACACGGGCACCCCTGCGGCCTAGGGGTGCCACCTGGCCGTGTTGGCCCCCTGCATCGCCTTGACCTAATTCCACTGCCATACATTCTATAAATACAAAAACTATTCATCATGCCTCTAGAAGAATTTTATCACCGCCGCAAGTCCCAGTTCCACGAAGATCCCATTTGGAGGCCTTTTCTGGATCTTTGTCAAAGGGGGGAGCCATTGCCGAAGTCTTCTTCACTGGTACAGCGACGTCCTATACAAATGGTTTTTACCCCCTTTCCACGACATAGTTTTAAACCGTCACCTTGCATGTGTGTGCGATACGGGGGTCCATCCCACACGACCCAAATAAATCATCTACAATAGGGAGCAAGAATGCATATGTTTGGCAGAACTAAGCGTATGCGATGCCCTCATCTATCCCAAATGTGATCGTCACCCAACCGTTTGGGATATATAAAATGTCCCAAATGCTCCATCCTTGATACTCGTGTGGGATGGCATTACTATCGCACATACTATTCTGTGGTGCAACCTTTGCGAGGCGCACCACGTCATAAATAGTTAATGATTGTAAACCATGTATGATAAGTGATCTACCACAAACATTTAGTTCTACAATACCGTCTATGATACGATGTAAGAGTGCATACAATGTCAATGTAAAACTATATGTGAGGCCTGAATCTATCCCACACGTTGCTTTGTCGAGAAGCATTTGCGATATATAAAATGTCCCAAATGACCCATCCGTAGTACCCGTGTCGGATGAAGGCCTATCACACACGTTCTTCTATGAACAACGTTTACGATGCGCATGCCATCATAAACTGTTCATGATTGTAAAGCGTGTGTGATAAGGAGACTATCACAAACATTTAATAAGAAGGAATTGTGTGCGATGTTGGTGTTAATCTCACACGTTTTTTCTTGGCTGATCGTGTGTGCAGTAGATATTCATCGCACACATCGTGATCCGAGAAACGCGTCTGATCTCGATGTTGATCAAAGATATTTTGCTTTCGCAAACCGTGTGTAGTGCAATGGCCTATATAGTATAATGTATCCCTAATTTAATACCCACATTTAAAATTCACAGCGTTTGAATTTGAAAGTAGGCAGCCAATTATTTCATATCGAATCATGTTTACAAGTATAGGTTCAAGAACGAATGCATAATTTGATTCACATGTACATATATTGAAGAACTATAGAAGTCCCAAATAAAGAATGATGAACCACAATTGTATTAAAGACGGTAAAGAGAGAGGTGGAAGATATTTTGGTTGCTGAAGAAGGTGAAGTGGATAGCCCATATTGTGCCCTCCTCCATGCCTAATCCACACACAACTCTAGGCCAACCCCTTGTGATGGCCGGCCACCACCCTTCACTGTCTTCATTACGGCTTCTCGGTACTCATTGTAGTCTCAATGAAATAATTTAACCTTCATTGCATAGCCACCAATCATGTACTTTGTGAGGTAATCTTGAGTAAACTGCTTTGGGAACAACTGCAAATGAAAAAGATTCACATATTGTTGTCTAACAACTCATTATGGGCGGTACAAGGAGAAGGCTACAGAGTTCGTAATTACCATCCTACAGCTCACTGTTGTGTTGGATAGAGTGTAAACAAATAGAATATTTGCCATCGTTCGTATCTTTTTTCCTAACAATCATAATCAGTTTCCTCACTTAGTTCATGGATATCTCATTGCCCCATATGAAAAAGGGTCCAAGTGTGGATCTGCACCAAGGGCATATGTTCCTACAGGCAACAAGTCAATATTAGAAGCTAAAATGCAATTGCTGAATGGTGTCATATAATACTCCCTCTGTTCCACAATGTGTTGGATATATATATTTTGAGAAGTCAAAATTTACTAACTTTGACCAAGTTTGTAGAGAAAAACATATACATGTAGAATACCAAATAAATTTCATTAGCTACATCACAATATGTAGTTTCATATTTTATACATTTTGCTGTTGTAGATATAAATAGTTTTCTTTATAAATTTGGACAAAGTTTGACTTTTCGCAACAAGTCGATATTAGAAGCTAAAATGCAATTGCTGAATGGTGTCATATAATACTCCCTCTATTCCACAATGTGTTGGATATATATATTTTGAGAAGTCAAAATTTACTAACTTTGACCAAGTTTGTAGAGAAAAACATATACATGTAGAATACCAAATACATTTCATTAGCTACATCACAATATGTAGTTTCATATTGTATACATTTTGGTGTTGTAGATATAAATAGTTTTATTTATAAATTTGGACAAAGTTTGACTTTTCAAAACATCTATATGCACTACATTATGGGGCGGAGGGAGAGGGATTAAACTAACCTCGGTGGAAAACGTCAGCCACTCCCATTGTTGTCCTGTGTATGTAGATGGAAATGCAGGATAAGTACAACAGGCTTAACATCAACCAAATATAAACAACATCATCTTCAAATGAGAGCTTTAATGTGTTGGTTTAAGCATGCTATTAAAGTAGATAAAAATGGAAGGGCATGTTAACTATGACAATCTTAAGAGCGACCAAATATTATAATTCAAATGGATATTGTTGAAAATGAATAGGACGTAGCTCATGCTTAAACACCACACCGGATAAGTCTAAACTTAAGTAAAGAGCACGTGTCAACTACACCAGGCATAATAGGAACCAAATATCACTACAAAAAAGCACTTCCGTGATGATACGTGTTAGTCACAGTAGGTCACATTTTTTGTCATGCATGTACCTCCATGATGATTTTATGACAGAATCAAGATATACATGTGCTATCATAGAAGTGTTCCATGACAATACTCAAATTATCATCATGGAAGTGTCCACTTCCATGATGATACAATACAAACTTTGCTCTATTTTGCGGCGCTTCACTTGTGTCATGTATAACCCATTTTTGTCACTGAAAATACACTGGCGCCGTTTTTGGGTCTTCGCGCCCACCGTCACTGAAGCGTCATCATGTAAAATAAAATTTTGACAGGACCACTTTTTTCGTCAAGCAAGTTGGCGTATTAGGTGTGGGACCAAAAAACTTCACCAGTGGTCGTGTTCGGTGACGTCCCAAAATGTCAACTATGATGGCCCAATTTGTCGCGTAAAATCTTTTTGGCAAGGATAATCCCGCCACCGGTGATCGGTACGGGGGGGTTGACCGGTCACAGGTTCAGATATGTGGGGCCAACAATTGCTGAGGTGGCTTCTTCCATGTGGGTCCGACATGGGTTTTATCGCTGACGGTCCCGTTAGTAATAAATCGGCATGAGTTTTGACCGGTAACGTTGCTGACGTATGGGCCCAGAAGATGCTGACGTGGTTGCTTACATGTGGGACCATGCATCGTTTTTCGGTGACGATGTGTCGTCTGACCGGTCAACGGTTCTGACATGTGTGCCCATTGTTGTTCTGACGTGGGTGCTGGCGGGCGAGTCCATACGTGGGTGATGTGTTTTCTTACATGTGAGACCATACGCCAGTGACTGCGTCCATAAATGTCATAGTTTGTACGCGTGGTCAATTTGTTTTATATTGCAAAAATTGGCGGGCATATTTGACAATTTTGATATGAATTTGTGAAAAAATTGAATTTCAATGGAAATTGAGATACCGTTGCTTTTATTAAAATGCACACTTCATAATTGTTAAATAGACTCTCTCAGACATTACAATAACCAGCCATGGTAAAAACCATAGTATAAAATTAGACACATGACTAAGTATCATGGCATCCTGGCACCGCAACCCAGATGATGTACCTAACTAGGGCATCAAGTTCATCAAGTCTCTTTTCGATAGACGTAGTTTTCTCTTTGTTCGCATTCCTGATGACTGCAAGTTTTTCCTGCTGCTCTTGGAGGCCATTGTTGATAGATGCAATATGGTTGTACTAGTCAAACACCCCAATTTCAGGTCCTCAATGTCATCCTGTTGCTTTGGCAGGGCATTCTTGGTATTTTCAAGTACTTTTTGCTGCTCTAGAATGGTATGTTGACAGATTCAAGTTGACGGTGCGCATTTGGCAGGAGACCCTTTCACAACTTCACGTTCTTGTTGCTGCTCTGCCAGGGCCTTCTTGATAGCTTGAAGTTCTAGCTACTGGCATGCCAGGGCCTTCTAAATAGCATCTAATTCGCCATGCTGGTTTGTCACACAGTGCTCGAGTGCTACTAGTTCTTCCTATTGCACTACTAGTGGAATGATGACTAGTTCATATTGTTGTTTCTCAGGAAAATGACCTGCAGTAAGGCCATAATTTGAGCATCCTAACTTTCCCTAAAGAAAAATACATGAAGATCACTTATTGGAGAATTCCAAAAGTTATAGATGCGTCTGCCACAATATATAGTTACATGGGTGAACAAAGATCAAAAGTAAGGAAGTGTTTACACAAAAGAGTTGGCCTACTCACCAGGTGAACCCGCTTTCTCTTTGATTTGCTTGAGCTGGGTAACACATATGCATTCAGAGACATGAGTTGTTTGAACTCTTAAAGCAACACATGTATATCCTTACTCACCGAGACCAGTTGACGACGATAATATTGCTGCCATAATGTACTTAAAGACATTAGATTGCAGTGCACAATTTACATCCCGTGACACATGACATAGAAAGTAGGCATATTCTAACCATAGATGAAGAATTTCCTATAACACTGAGTTGTACATCTTTACTACTAACCGGATGTGTGTCTTTTTATTCACAATCACTGTGACATTCATTCAATTCTTCATGGTGTGTAAATCTAAGGGAAGGACCATGTGCTCGTAGATCTGATAAAGATGGGTAATCTATCATACGGGGGCAATACCAAGCTAGTGACTCGAGAAGCTTCTCGTGTCGATACAAGTTCTTCTTCTTCTTCTTCTGATCCATATGCTTGTCCCGCTCCGTTGTTGACATGTCAACACCTGCTCCGTAACGATGATCAGTAGTTGATAGTAAGTGCAAAACAAGGTGGTGATAATTTTAGATATTGCCAAAATGAGTAAACACGTGCTTAATTACTCTTAATTGAAGGTAATGAAGTACCAATAAGAACCCTAGCTCAATTCACCAGCAGTCTTAACTCGACTAAGAACCCTCAGTTTCATATCTTGTAAACACATCAACAATGGGACGTGACTGTTGAATAAATAAGTGGTGGTATTTGGTGAGTTTCGGCATGTACATGTTCTACGATCCTGGAAATGAACTAGCAATTCACATATTGTCAACATGCACTACTGCACGATGCTGCTAACGTGACACTAGAACCAGAGACCCTTTGACGAAACTATGTGCGATACCTTAATCGCAAACGGTGATGTAAAAAACTATCAAAAAGGATGCAAAACGTTTGCGATGGTGGATACATCAAACACAGTTCAGATTTTAGATGCGTGTGTGATGCAGGACATATGGTTGATCCATACAAACTATTTGCGATGAGACAGAACAACAGAAACAGGCAGCCAGATCAACATGTGTGTGATATAAGGCATACAGTTCACCTCGATAAACTATTTGTGATGAGGCAGAACAACAGAAACGGGCAGCCAGATGAAGGTGTGTGCGATGTATGTCATACAGTTCGCTTGGATGAAATGTTTGTGATTAGGCCACACAAAAGAAACGGTCAGCCAGATGAAGGTGTGTGCGATATACGGCATACATTTCACTTGGATGAGCTATTTGTGTTGAGCCAAGAGAACATAAACGGTTCAACTTAACAAGATGTGTGTGATATGTGACAAACAGGTCTGTAATCGGAAATGTGTGGGAAGACCGATAACAACACAGATGATTCCTATTAACAAGCCGTGTGTGTTGTGAGCAAACGATTGCTAGTATACAATTGTGAGTGATTGATGAAATCATCACCGATGGGTTCCATTGTTTAGTCCATGTGCGATGTGATTTGCTTTGTCCACACAACATCTACGCTTTGTTTATAGAGCATCAACATATATACTTAAACAAACAACATTGCATAACCAAATTAAGCATACAATTACACAAGTGATTACACACATAACATTTCCACACACCAAAGTAAGCAATTACATGCACACTAAACTAGGAGAAATGAGGATCTTATCATCTACTTCTTGTTGTGGTGACACTTGCCATTGCTCTGCTTCCGGCTGGATCCCTGGTCGTTTTGGGGAAGCAAGAACTTCCTCATGTTAACAATCCACCTGTACATCTCGTAGCTCGTGTATGCCTCCTTGCACTAGAAAAAAAACCACTTCTGTGATGATACGTGTTTGTCACAGTATGTCATGTTTTCTATCATGCATATACAACCATGGCAATTTTATGATAGAATCAAGATAGTCATACTTGTGCTGTCATAGAAGTGTTCCATGACAATACTGAAATTATCATCACGGAAGTGTCCACTTCCATGACGTAAATGGTGCGTCATGGAAGTGCTTTCATCAAGGGTAACCGACACATGGTATCCATCGCAACAGGTCGCCGTTAAGCTATCAGGTCCGATTTTCAATCTGATAACCCGTTAACAGCCAGGACCAATGGCGATTTTCCATGTGTAAAATTCTCATTGGCCGTAGCGACCACATGTTAGCTCAGTGTTGGGATAGATGTCAACCGCGCAATGGACAGGTGATACGTCGAACACATGGCAAGGCCCAACAGCGGTCTATTTATGTTTAAAAGGCCAGCCCAGCCAAAATTACCGGGCTGGCCCATTAAAGGCCTGCTTGCAGGCGGCCCATTCGCAGTTAAGGCCCGTAGGAATAGTGTCAAATCAGCCCGTCAATGGCCCGTTTTAGATTTCTCATCATTGCGGCCCATGGTGTGTTCTACCCCATTAACAGCCTGCAAAGTACTTGGGCCGAATTATGGCCCAGTTTGTTCCCGGCCTGTTAAAGGTCCTGCTACATTCGGACCCATTTATTTCCCGGTGAACCTTTCGGCCCATAAAAGGCCGGGATGAAATTGGGCCATATTCGGCTAGGTCTGACATTCGACCTGTCAGCGGCCCATTGTAGATTTGGCCCACTTCCAGCCTATTGTACTTTTTGGCCTGTTAACGCCGGACGAAGCCCATGGGCCATATGTGGCAAAACCTCACATGAGGCCTACTAAAGGCCCATATAATCACTCATACAAATCAAGCCTGACTGCACTTCTGGCCTGTTAAAGGCCCGTCTAGTAGATCGGCGCATTTGTGACCTGTCTAACTTTCGGCACGTGAACGATCCGAATTGTAAATGGGCCACCAGGAGCTAAAATACATTTCGGCCTGCTAATGACAAGTGCCTTATTTGGCACATTTCAGGCCCAATCATCTTTCGGCCTCTTAAAAGTCATGGGTATAATCTGGCCCAATTACGGCCCAATCTGTCTTTCGGCCTACAAAAGGCCCTTCTTATTTATGGGCCATATTAGGCCTGCGAGATATTTGCACATGTTAAGGGCCTGTTAATGTACCGCTGTTGGCACAGGCCTATCAAAAATAAGAAAGCTTATACTGATTTAGGCCCACATATTTTAAGTTGGCTACATGTCGATTACGACCCATAATCATTTTTAGCCAAATTGGAATTGTGGGCCTGAGCAATGTTGGCCCGTCGGGCTCCTACGTTGCTTTCGGCCGTCTCGGGTGGGAAAGCGAATCTGGGGTCACATCTCGGAGGCATCTGATGGGTTTAGAGGGGAGAGATTAGAATAGAATGTGGTCTAATGAGAAAGCACTACCCATATGCACATGAGACAAACACAATCATTTCACTCACTCAATCTGCATAACTCTTTTGGCTGGACTGAGCTATCTTCAGTATATCTCGAATCAGTTTAACCTTCTACTCAGACTCTTTGATCAAGTCTGGTCCAAACAACTGTCAGTCTCCAAGTTCATCCCACATCAACGGTGTTCTGCACCTTCGTCCATACAGGGCTTCGAACGGTGCCATCTTCAGACTGGCTTGGTAACTATTGCTGTATGAGAACTCTGCTTAAGACAGATTGTTATCCCAACTAGATCGATAATCTAGCGCACAGGCCCTCAACATGTCCTCCAGAATCTGGTTGACTCTCTCGGTCTGTCCATCTATCTACGGGTGAAATGCTGCACTAAACTCTAGTCTCGTTCCCATAGTCTGGTGCAGATGATGCCAAAACTTTGAGGTAAATTGTGTTCCTCTATCTGATACTGTGACGCCCCCGATTCAATCATACACTAATCATACACGCAAACGTGTACGGTCAAGATCAGGGACACGGGAAGATATCACAACACAACTCTACAAAGAAAATAAGTCATACAAGCATCATATTACAAGCTAGGGGCCTCGAGGGCTCGAATACAAGAGCTCGATCATAGACGAGTCAGCGGAAGCAATAATATCTGAGTACAGACATAAGTTAAACAAGTATTCCTTAAGAAGGCTAGCACAAACTGGGATACAGATCGAAAGAGGCGCAGGCCTCCTGCTTGGTATCCTCCTAAACTACTCCTGGTCGTCGTTAGCGGGCTGCACGTAGTAGTAGGCACCTCCCGAGTAGTAGTAGTCGTCATCGACAGTGGCGTCTGGCTCCTGGGCTCCAACATCTGGTCGCAGCAATTGGGTATAGAAAGAGGGAAAAGGGGGAGCAAGCCAACCGTGAGTACTCATCCAAAGAACTCGCAAGCAAGGAGCTACACTACATATGTATGCATTGGTATCAAATGGATTAATGGTATCATATGTGGACTAAACTGCAGAATGCCGGAATAAGAGGGGGATAACTAGTCATGTCAAAGACTATGCTTCTGGTAACCTCCATCTTGCAGCAGGAGAAGAGAGTAGATGGTAAGTTCACCAAGTAGCATCGTGTAGCATAATCCTAACCGGCGATCCTCTCCTCGTCGCCCTGTTAGAGAGCGACCACCGGGTTGTATCTGGCACTTGGAAGGGTGTGTTCTATTAAGTATCCGGTTCTAGTTGTCATAAGGTCAAGGTACAACTCCAAGTCGTCCTGTTACCAAAGATCATGGCTATTCGAATAGATTAACTTCCCTGCAGGGGTGCACCACATTTCCCAACACGCTTGATCCCATTTGGCCGGACACACTTTCCTGGGTCATGCCCGGCCTCGGAAGATCAACACGCCGCAGCCCTACCTAGGCACAACAGAGAGGTCAGCACGCCGGTCTAAATCCTATGGCGCAGGGGTCTGGGCCCATCGCCCATTACACACCTGCACGTTGCGAGGGCGGCCGGAGAGCAGACCTATCAACCTCCATTACAAAGGAAGTTGCATTACATGGTCCAACCTGGCGCGCACCGCTCAGTCGCTGACGTCACGAAGGCTTCGGCTGATACCACGACGTCGAGTTCCCATAACTATCCCTGCGTAGATGGTTAGTGCGTATAGGCCAGTGGCCAGACTCAGATCAAATACCAAGATCTCGTTAAACGTGTTATCTTGAAATAACCGCGAACGTCGACCAGGGCCAGGCCCACCTCTCTCCTAGGTGGTCTCAACCTGCCATGTCGCTTCACCACAAAGATCCACACAGAGGGCCATTGGGACAAAGGTCCTTTCAGCCCCCAATCCGTGAATCACTCGCGGGTGCTCCACGAGCCGACCGACTTTATTCACCACATGTATCATGTATAAAGTAAATAGTATATACCCGGGATCACCTCCCGAGTGATCACGGCCCGATAGTATAGCATGGCAGACGGACAAGAATGTAGGGCCACTGATGATAAACTAGCATCCTATACTAAGCATTAGGATTGCAGGTAAAGGTAACAATAGTAGTAGCAAGGACAGGCTATGCATCAGGATAGGATTTAACGGAAAGCAGTAACATGCTACACTACTCTAATGCAAGCAGTATAGAGGACAGTAGGCGATATCAGGTGATCAAGGGGGGGGGCTTGCCTGGTTGCTCTGGCAAGAGAGAGGGGTCGTCAACACCGTAGTTGTATTGGGTAGCAGCGGCGTCGGTCTCGGTGTCTAGCGAGAGAAAAGGGGGGAAGAAACAATAAACATTAAGCAAACATATGCATAGCGATGCATGACATGACAAATAGCGGTGCTAGGGGTGCCCTAACGTGGTATGAGGTGGTAACGATGAAGGGGGGAAACATCCGGGTAAATATCCCTGGTGTTTCGCGTTTTCATACAGATGAATCAGAGGGGGAAAGTTGCGTGTTCACTATGCTAGGGATGCGTGGCAGACGAACGAGTTGCGTACTTGGGTTTGTCTCGTTGTTCTGAGCAACTTTCATGTACAAAGTTTTTTCATCCGAGCTACGGTTTATTTTATATTAATTTTAAAAGATTTAAATCATTTTTAGGATTTATTTAATTATTTAAATTCAACATTATCCAAAATAGTGTTTGCTGACGTCAGCATGACATCAGCAGTTGACCTGGTCAACCTGACAGGTGGGTCCCACCTATCAGTGACACATTTAGTTATCCAGTTTAATTAACCTAATCAGGATTAATTAGGGGGTGGGCCCCACTGTCATTGAGTAGTTAATTAACTAACAGTAGTTAGTTTAATTAGTTATTTGGTTAGTCTTAATCATGATTATTTAGTTTAATTAACTTTTTAGTTTAATTAATCCAGATTAATTAAGTTAATTAATTAATTATTATTATTTTATTTATTATTCATTTTTGTAAACCTTTTTTTAACGTTCAGGGGCTGGGGCCCCACTGTCATTGGCCCGAGGGGGCTAACGAGCGCACGGGCGAAACGGCAGCGGGCGCCAGCCCGACGACGGGTGACGGGCGCGAGCCCGCAGGGGCGCTCGCCCAGGATAGCCGTGGGGCGGGGCTGGCGGGGAGCTGGCGCCAGGGGCGGAGGCGGAGCGGTTGGGGGCGACGGCGGTGGAGAACACCACCAGGCGAGCATCGATAGGCGGCGGGGGAAGCGCGGTGGCGCGGGGGCAACGAAATGGCACGGGTGCGCGCTCTAGCAGCAGGGGCGGCGACGCGAGGAGCAGGGGGGTTTTTGGCGACGCGCGGTCAGAGGTGCTAACGGCGACGAGCGTGCAGCAAGGCGCGGCTCGGCGAAATTCCGAGGCCAGCGGGGCGACGCAGAAGTGGGGAAGGGCTGCGGGCGACGGCGCGGGGAGCCGGGCGGCATGTTCGCGAGTGTGTCGGCACGATGGTGAGAAGCGGCCTGCGGGCAGCCGAGGCGCCCGGGATGATGATGGGGCGCAACACGGGGCGGACGGGAAAGTAGCGGGACGGCGCGGGGACGGGTGCAGAGGCGGGTCCGTGGCGGTGCGCGGTGGGCGAGGGAGACGGGGTGCGGCCGTCGACATGGTGAGCGCGGGGCGGGGCTGCGGGTGAGGACGGTGGGGCGGGAGCCGCGGTGGGCGCGGTCACCGTGCGGCGAGCGTGAACACGCGCGCGGGGGTGTGCAGGGGAGGGCGTGGAGCGGCTATGGTGGGGCTTCGCCCGAGGGAGAGGGGAGGAGGTGAGGCTCACATCAAGGAGCAGGGACGGGGCAGCGGGAGTCGTGGAGGAGGACGGGGACGTCGACGGCGTGGAGGAGGCAGGCCGACGGGGAAGAGGCACGGGCGAGGTCCAGGTGGCGGGGTCGTCGGCTCGAGGCAGGGCGCGCTGGCCCGGGGCAGTGGTCTCCTCCCGATCCAATCGGGAGAGAGGGGGGAAGATATTTTACGGGGGGGGGGGGAGTGGGGTGTCGGTGGCGGAGTGGGTCTCACCAGGTGGGGGGATAAGGAGAGGGAGTGGGCCGGCCTGTAGGTTGGGCCGGGTGGGCCGGTCGGGCGGCCTGGTGGGTTGGCCCAATTGGGCCACGACCCAGGGGTTTTCTTTTCCTTTTTTATTTCTTTTTGTTCTATTTTTGTTTATTATCATTCTACTGTTTTCTGTTTTATTTTAGTTCCTCTTTCACTTTAGTTTTATAAACTATAAAAGTAGTCCCTAATTTAGTGTTAGTAAATAGCTACTGCCACATAAGTTTGGGCAACAAAATAAAATAGTTTAATATTTTATTTATTGTAAAAGGCATTCAATTAATTGTTTTTGCTACTGTTTAAAACATTTTAGAGTATTTTACACTTTTATAAAAGTGTGGTTTCTCCACCATACTTACTTACGCATTATTTGGCTCACTTCGAACATTTTAGTTTTAATATCTGAAAACTTTTATTGTTTGCTTGATTTTGAATTTGAATTCGAACCGTTTTCGAACTAACGCGAGATTAGCAACAGTAATTCAAGGTGACGTGGCATCATTAGCAGAGGTTTACTGTAGGTTAAATACACGGGTGTCACAATTCTCCTCCACTACAAGAAATCTCGTCCCGAGATTTAAGAGGGGATTAAGGGGGAAGAATAGGTTACGAAATCCTAATGATTCTCCTTGATCGTTATTGCTCTTCTCAAAGATGTCGATCCATAACATTGATGTCTTCATCCCTATGCTTCAGTCATCATGATGAAGCCGGCATCCTTTTCTTATGGAACTCCAACGTACTTACGAATAGGTAAGGGGCAGCTCGGCTGCGACAGAATGCTTATGAGGGAAAACAATCCGGGGTTAACCCATGAATGAGCATAAGATTATCTCTCAAGTTGAACATATAAAATACATCAAGAGTAAGGTACGAAGGTACAATAAGAGGTTCCCAGCAGATAGATAGTTGCTCGAAGTTTGAACTAGAGTGAGAAAGGGGTTCAGAGCGGCGAGAGTAAGTATTGCGTCTGATACTAGAATAGATTATTAGGCATGTGGCCCGTGAATTACATACGAAGTCAAGCTCGAGGAATAACTTTGACAGCAGGGTGTACATGAGAGTCAGGTTTCGATCATGTGGAGCTGTGGGTTATGGGCCCACCATGTGGTTTAAAATAGAAAGGGGGTCGATATCTTGCACGATCACGATAGCAAGGCATGTCAGAGGGTAGTCTGTCAGTTATGTCGGCAACAACGTCGGTACCAAGGGCGAGGGACAAAGAGAACCATCTTCCTGCTCGTTGAACGAGGCGGACCAATAGGCAAAGTTCCCGTCCATTGGTGGTTACCAGAATGTCATCAACAATAGTAACAGGCTCTTACTGACAGAGTTGTACACCGAGATGTTTGCACAAGCAGGGAATTATTACTGCTTATATCATATAGATCATAGAAAGGTTTTAAACAAACCAATGGAAAGAAGAAGAAAATATGTCTATCAGATCTAATCAGAACAATGGAAAGAAAAATGTGTTTAAATACATATTTCAGGGGTATATCCTTCCCAAGGATAAGCAGATCATGATATCCATGACAGGATATAACGTAGAAAACCAATTAGGTTAGGCCAGAGGAAGTTCATGACATTACCCAACAACGGTGTTTGAATAATTGATAAAGGAAATTTAGTATGGCGCTTCAAATGTTATTATCGATGATCAGAGTTCCACAGACATGCTTCGAGATAGCATTGACATGCTCTTCAATCAAAGGTCAGACTCAGGATACACGAAGGGATTCATCATTTAAACAAAGGAGAGGATGAGGAGGTGGGTGATGGACTCAGCGATAATTCAACGAGGTATCCAAAAATATGGATTTCAACAGTTATGTGAACAAGGAGATAACATTTGTCGGATCAAATGATATAATGATGTATGCTCAAGGAAAAACATACACAATTAAACATTAGTTGAAAAGGGTGCCCAAGTATGGCCTTAGGTAACATGATCAAATGTTAGAATGGTGATTCAGTGATCAATAGTCTAAGGATGAACGTTCAACAATTAACTTCAAAGCAATAGGGTCGCTAGAAGGGCAGAATCCAAACAACACCGCTCACCTGTTGGTATCCCGGTTAGAACCAACACGGGGACCAAGAAAGAAAGGTGATGGTGAGAAGTATCACTATACCAATAATTCTAAAGAGGTGGAGCAATTCTCACGACCTTCTTGACATATAAGATAGTAATACTCCAAGGTAAGGAAGAATAATTTCTGGATAGCCAGGATCTCAAAGTATAACACAAAACACGAATAAGTTTGTGTTGGAGGGAAGTCAATAAAGTGGTCGATGATAACACAGATCATCGAGGGCAAGGATGGTATTTCTCATAATGAACTCAATTGACATCCTGGAAGAGCTCAGAATGCCGATGATGATCACGACACAATTGTTGAGAGATTTCATGAAGATGTAATCGGTCGGCGATGACATCAAGCCAAATGAATGATGAAGTGAAAGGTTATTGAACCCAAGGGTATGACCCAAACTCGAAACCAAGCTCGTTGTTTAAGGCAAAGTGGTATGATGAGGAAGATCGACGTAAGCTGCTTAGCTCATCGTCGAAAGTTGTGCTCCGGGAATAAGGACCAGGTAGCACAGTTAAAATCATCACAGTAATAATATAGCCAAATAGGGTAGGAAGGATGTGATCAGGTACAAACTCGTAAGCAAAGAAGATTTATAATAGTTGTTGAACCGTAGTGTGGACTCGGTTCAGTTATCGGTTTTTGAGTGTTTAATAACTCAGAGCCCGTGAAAAATTGTAATCAGTGAGAATGTAGTACTTGATGAGGACCTCATAAGAGGTTATGTAGTACTTGATATTATCGAGGTAGCATGGTGTAATACTCGACGGAAGATCAAAGTAAAGGTTGGACTGGTGTATTGATCCACAGAAGACAAGTGCTTAAACTTGCCCCGTGAAATGGGGTCAAAGAAGAACATATGGTTGAAATCACGATTGCAAAAGGCTGGATCCTAGATATAAGAACTTATACCAAGGGAAAAAATAATTTAAGAGAAGCTTTAATGATAAGATCTACATCGTGTCCATGGGCATGAACACAAAGTTCAAGGTCGACTCCCACTTCTTCAATGCATAACCTTTCATTCACTGCTCTATATAAAAATGATTTCGGTGTCAAAACCTACCTGGTGAATTACCAGAGGAGTATGACCCGTGAAAACTTTCGGGTTCACACAGATTAAGATAGGCATAGGTTCAACCCATCAGGGCATCTTAGGAACATATACTACAAATTTCAAGAGTAAATATCACCAGCTCGAAAGCAGAGCATGGTTGGCCAAATCAAAGAATAGGATTTACTAATGGCATTATGTATCAGGGAAGAATTCACAAGGCGATTAAATATGAAGGACATTGTCGAATAATAATCCAATAAAGGATCTGACGGTCCATAGCGGAGCCGATGTGAGCATCGGAAAACAACCAGTTGAAGCAAGGATGCAAGGGCATCAGACTATAGAACATCTGAATGATTCGATGCTTAGATATCAAAGGAATTATGATTTCCAAATCGAAGGATCAGAAGCAGACGCTCTGAACAAGGGTGGATAAGTTCAATAGACCTAAGGGTACAATTGAAGGCAAATAGATTGGTCGAGAACAAGCTCGTGTTCAAAATGACGCCTGAGCCGTAAGGATAATTTAAAAGGATCAACTGACGATTGCGTGCATTCGCACTCATGTTGAATCCATAGGATCAAAAATGACGGTGTCTAAGGATACTAACGAATATTGCCAGACATATGGAAAGCATCCATCATGCAAGCAGACAAGTATTGTAGAGCAATAGGCTACTTAGGAATTTTGAAGGATCGAATAGTATTTCAAAGACAATTGTGAAACACATGAACAACTGGGGATGAGCGGATACTCGATAAGGGCGAGAAATTATCCGTATGGTTTTTAATGTAGAAAGGAACTGCAAGGCAGTAAACTCAAAGGATTTTCGGAACAACGGAGAATATTTCGAGGCATCTTGTAACAACAAGAGAGATGAGGAATGATCATGTGAATGACAAGGTAATCATCCACGAGGATATATCGGTGGTAGGAATTACCAAGGGCGATGAGCAGAAAGGGCTCGGGATAACATCGATGGGTATCCTCAAAATCTTCTGACGAAGCAGGTGATCTTCCGGCATGAGGGCTCTTTGGGAGAAATTAATTACGAGAGCCTAGAGTCAGTGTTAGTAAAATCATTTAACCCGAGTAGAAGAGCGATCAGAGTCCCAGAGTATAGGTCGAGGAATAAAAGATCATACTACCACCCAATGGCAACGTGGGCCTGTAAGCCACACAGCCATGTTAGTAAAAGTTTTTCAATGACTAGACTCAACTTCGGCCAAGGAGTGTGGAAGGGGGATTCCTACAGGCAGTCAGCTCTAATACCAACTTGTGACGCCCCCCAATCAATCGTACACTAATCATACACGCAAACGTGTACGATCAAGATCAGGGACTCACGGGAAGATATCACAACACAACCCTACAAATAAAATAAGTCATACAAGCATCATATTACAAGCCAGGGGTGTGACGCCCCCGATTTGACCGTACACTAATCATGCACGCAAATGTGTACGATCAAGATCAAGGACTCACGGGAAGATATCACAACACAACTCTACAAATAAAATAAGTCATACAAGCATCATATTACAAGCCAGGGGCCTCGAAGGCTCGAATACAAGAGCTCGATCATAGAAAAGTCAGCGGAAGCAACAATATCTGAGTACAGACATAAGTTAAACAAGTCTGCCTTAAGAAGGCTAGCACAAACTGGGATACAGATCGAAAGAGACGCAGGCCTCCTGCCTGGGATCCTCCTAACTACTCCTGGTCGTCGTCAGCGGGCATCACGTAGTAGTAGGCACCTCCGGTGTAGTAGGAGTCGTCGTCGAAGGTGGTGTCTGGCTCCTGGGATCCAACATCTGGTTGCGACAACCAGGTAGAAGGGATAGGGGAAAAAGAGGGAGAAAGCAACCATGAGTACTCATCCAAAGTACTCGCAAGCAAGAAGCTACACTACATATGCATGGGTATCAAATGGAATAAGGGTATCATATGTGGACTGAACTGCAGAATGCCAGAATAAGAGGGGGGTAACTAATCCTGTCGAAGACTACGCTTCTGGCAGCCTCCGTCTTGCAGCATGTAGAAGAGAGTAGACTGAAGTCCTCCAAGTAGCATCGCATAGCATAATCCTAACCGATGATCCTCCCCTCGTCGCCCTGTGAGAGAGCGACCACCGGTTGTATCTGGCACTTGGAAGGGTGTGTTTTATTAAGTATCCGGTTCTAGTTGTCATAAGGTCAAGGTACAACTCCAAGTCGTCCTGTTACCGAAGATCACGGCTATTCGAATAGATTAACTTCCCTGCAGGGGTGCACCACATAACCCAACACACTCGATCCCATTTGGCCGGACACACTTTCCTGGGTCATGCCCGGCCTCGGAAGATCAACACGTCGCAGCCCCACCTAGACCAACAGAGAGGTCAGCACGCCGGTCTAAACCTAAGCGCCCAGGGGTCTGGGCCCATCACCCTTAGCACACCTGCACGTTGCGTGGGCGGCCGGTAGCAGACCTAGCCTAGTAGGCGTTCCAGTCCAATCCAGCGCGCGCCGCTCCGTTGCTGACGTCACGAAGGCTTCGGCTGATACCACGACGTCGAGTGCCCATAACTGTCCCCGCGTAGATGGTTAGTGCGTATAGGCCAGTAGCCAGACTCAGATCAAATACCAAGATCTCGTTAAACGTGTTAAGTATCCGCGAACGCCGACCAGGGCCAGGCCCACCTCTCTCCTAGGTGGTCTCAACCCGCCCTGTCGCTCCGCCTCAAAGTAACAGTCGGGGGCCGTCGGGAACCCAGGCCCACCTCTACCGGGATGGAGCCACCTGCCCCTTCAGCCCCCATCTCCGAACAGTATCCCAGGTAAGGTAACTGTGTAAAGTATATTGTATATGCCCGTGGTCACCTCCCGAAGTGATCACGGCCCAGTAGTATAGCATGGCAGACGGACAAGAGTGTAGGGCCACTGATGGAACACTAGCATCCTATACTAAGCAGTAGGATAGCAGGTAATGGTAACAATAGTAGTAGCAAGGATAGGCTATGCATCAGGATAGGAATAACGGAAAGCAGTAACATGCTACACTACTCTAATGCAAGCAGTATAGAGAAGAGTAGGTGATATCTGGTGATCAAAGGGGGGGCTTGCCTGGTTGCTCTAGCAAGAGAGAGTGGTCGTCAACACCGTAGTCATACTGGGTAGCAGCGGCGTCGGTCTCGGTGTCTAGCGAGAGAAGAGGGGGAAGAAACAATAAATATAATGCAAACAAATGCATGACGATGCATGACATGACAAAGCGTGATGCTAGGTGTGCCCTAACGTGGTACGAGGTGGTACCGATGAAGGAGGAAAACATCCGGGAAAGTATCCCCGGTGTTTCGCGTTTTCGGGTAGAGGAGCCGGAGGGGGAAAGTTGCTTGTTTGCTATACTAGGGATGCATGGCGGACGAACGGGCTGCGTATCCGGGTTCGGCTCGTCGTTCTGAGCAACTTTCATGTACAAAGTATTTTCATCCGGGTTACGGTTTATTTTATATTAATTTTAAAAGGTTTAAATCATTTTTTTAGGATTTATTTAATTACTTAATTCTAACATTATCCAGAACAGTACATGCTGATGTCATCATGACATCAGCATGATGTCAGCAGTCAACAAAGGTGTTGACTGGGTCGCTGGCGTGTGGGTCCCACATGTCATAGGTATAATAACCAAATTAACCTATTAATCAGTTTAATTAGTTAACTAGGTACCTAATGTTTAATTAGTTTAATTAAACAGGATTAATTAAGTTAATTAATTTAGTTAATTAATTAATTAACATTTTTATTTACTTATTACTAATTTATTTATTTTTAATTAATTATATATATTTTTATAAATCGTTTTCGTTCTGGGTCTAGGCCCACCTGTCATTGGCACATGGGGGGTGGGGCCTAGCTGTCATAGGCCCAGCGGCCTTAACGGGCGCTGGGTAGACGGGTTTCAGGCGCTGGGGCTGACGCCCATCCTGTTTGGGCGCGGTTGGGGAGTGGCGGCCACGATGGGGCGGACGGGGCTCCGGCGAGCCACCGAAGAGGCGGCGACTGGCGCTGGGGTGAAGGGCAACGGCCCTGTGGGCACCGATGGTCGCGGCCGCAGCCGGAGCAGGGCGGCGCGGGTAGCGGAGAGGGCCGTCGCGGCAGATGGCACACGGCAGCGGAGCAGCAGTAGCTGCAGGCAGTGGTGGCGAGGCGAGTTGCAGGGCGAGGGCGAGGCCAAGGCGGACAAGGCGCAGGAGGAGGAGAGGCGACAGCGCGTCGCACGGGGAAGGAGCAGCAGGGGCGGGGAGCGCCGTGGGACGACACGCAGCGGGCGCCGGTCAGGGACGCAGAGCGCGGTGGCTGCGCGGTGGCACGGGCGGAGCCGCGCCGGAGCAGCAACGAGCAGGGGGGAGGCGCACGAGGCTCGCGACAAGGAGGCCAGCGGAGTACGCGGGACAGCGCGTGCGGGGTAAGGCAGCAAGGGCGCAACGGGCGGGGCGCGAGGCGCGGCCCCGAGCGGCGTGCACGGCGATGCAGTGCGGGGTGGGGCATAGGAGAAGGAGGGAGGGCCTCACGTCGGGTGTAGGGTCTAGGCAGCGGGGCTCGTGGGGGAGGACGGGGACGTCGTTGGCATCGAGGAGGCAGGCCGGTGGGGGGGGGGGGGAAGCGCCGGCGAGGCCCAGGCTGGGAGGGGGCGACGGCGTTCGGCGGCGACATCGGGCGTCGAGGGCGCGGTCACCCCGATCCCGATCTGGATCGGGGGAGCGAGGGGGCAGAGAGAGTGGGGGCGAGTGGGGGAGTGGGGCGTCGTGCGCTAGGGTTTGGGGGCGTGGGGGGGCTAAGTGGTGCGGGGGTGGGTCGATTGGGGCCAGTTGGGCTGGCCAGCAGCTGGGTTGGCCTTTTGTTTCCCTTTTTTGTATTTATTTGTTTTCTATTTTATTTTCTATATATTTTTGTTTTATAAAATATACAAGTAGTACCTAAATTAGTGTTACAAAATACCCCAATGCCACAAAAAGTTTGGTGACAAAATAAAATAGTTTAGTAATTTATTAATTGAAAAAGGAATTTAATTAATTGTTTTTGCTACTGTTTAAACCCTTATAGTTCATTTAAGCATTTTTTTAAAAGCTTGGTTTCTCCACCATAATTGCTTACGATTTATTTGAAACAACCCGAACATTTTAGTTTTGATTTTTGTTACTTTTGTTGCTTGCTTTTCTTTTGAATTTGAATCGATTTCGAACTAACGCGAGATTAGCAACCGTAATCGAGGTGACATGGCATTATTAGCAGAGGTTACTGGAGCTTGATTATCCGGGCGTCACAAGGGGCCTCGAGGGCTCGAATACAAGAGCTCAGTCATAGACGAGTCAGCGGAAGAAATAATATCTGAGTACAGACATAAGTTAAACAAGTATGCCTTAAGAAGGCTAGCACAAACTGGGATACAGATCGAAAGAGGCACAGGCCTCCTGCCTGGGATCTTCCTAAACTACTCCTGGTCATCATCAGCGGGCTGCACGTAGTAGTAGGAACCTCCCGAGTAGTAGTAGTCGTCATCGACAGTGACGTCTGGCTCCTGGGCTCCAACGTCTGGTCGCAGCAATCGGGTATAGAAAGGGGGGAAAGGGGGAGCAAGGCAACCGTGAGTACTCATCCAAAGTACTCGCAAGCAAGGAGCTACACTACATATGTATGCATTGGTATCAAATGGATTAATGGTATCATATGTGGACTGAACTGCAGAATGCCGGAATAAGAGGGGGATAACTAGTCCTGTCGAAGACTATGCTTCTGGTAACCTCCATCTTGCAGCAGGAGAAGAGAGTAGATGGTAAGTTCACCAAGTAGCATCGTGTAGCATAATCCTAACCGGCGATCCTCTCCTCGTCGCCCTGTTAGAGAGCGACCACCGGGTTGTATCTGGCACTTGGAAGAGTGTGTTTTATTAAGTATCCGGTTCTAGTTGTCATAAGGTCAAGGTACAACTCCAAGTCGTCCTGTTACTGAAGATCACGGCTATTCGAATAGATTAACTTCCCTGCAGGGGTGCACCACATTTCCCAACACGCTTGATCCCATTTGGCCGGACACACTTTCCTGGGTCATGCCCGGCCTCGGAAGATCAACACGTTGCATCCCTACCTAGGCACAACAGAGAGGTCAGCACGCCGGTCTAAATCCTATGGAGCAGGGGTCTCTGCCCATCGCCCATTGCACACCTGCACGTTGCGAGGGCGGCCGGAGAGAAGACCTAGCAACCTCCATTACAAAGGATGTTACGTTACGCGGTCCAACCCGGCGCGCGACGCTCAGTCGCTGACCTCACGAACGCTTCGGCTGATACCACGACGTCGAGTGCCCATAACTGCCCCCGCGTAGATGGTTAGTGCATATAGGCCAGTGGCCAGACTCAGATCAAATACCAAGATCTCGTTAAACGTGTTATCTTGAAATAACCGCGAACGCCGACCAGGGCCAGGCCCACCTCTCTCCTAGGTGGTCTTAACCTGCCCTGTCGCTTCGCCACAAAGATCCACACGGAGGGCCGTTGGTGCAAAGGTCCTTTCAGCCCCCAATCCGTGAATCACTCGCGGGTGCTCCACGAGCCGACCCGACTTTAGTCACCACATGTATCATGTATAAAGTAAATAGTATATACCTGTGATCACCTCCCGAGTGATCACGGCCCGATAGTATAGCATGGCAGACGGACAAGAATGTAGGGCCACTGATGATAAACTAGCATCCTATACTAAGCATTAGGATTGCAGGTAAAGGTAACAATAGTAGTAGCAAGGACAGGCTATGCATCAGGATAGGATTTAACGGAAAGCAGTAACATGCTACACTACTCTAATGCAAGCAGTATAGAGGAGAGTAGGCGATATCAGGTGATCAAGGGGGGGGGGCTTGCCTGGGTGGTCTGGCAAGAGAGAGGGGTCGTCAACATCGTAGTTGTACTGGGTAGCAGCGGCGTCGGTCTCGGTGTCTAGCGAGAGAAGAAGGGGGAAGAAACAATAAATATTAAGCAAACAGATGCATAGCGATGCATGACATGACAAGTAGCGGTGCTAGGGGTGCCCTAACACGGCATGAGGTGGTACCGGTGAAGGGGGAAAACATCTGGGAAAATATCCCCGATGTTTCGCGTTTTTGGACAAATGAATCGGAATGGGAAAGTTGCATGTTCGCTATGCTAGGGATGCGTGGCGGACGAACGGGCTGCGTATCCGGGTTCGTCTCGTCGTTCTGAGCAACTTTCATGTACAAAGTTTTTTCATCCGGGCTACGGTTTATTTTATATTAATTTTAAAAGATTTAAATCATTTTTAGGATTTATTTAATTATTTAAATTCAACATTATCCAGAATAGTGTTTGCTGAGCATGACATCAGCAGTTGACCTGGTCAACCTGACAGGTGGGTCCCACCTGTCAGTGACACATTTAATTATCCAGTTTAATTAACCTAATCAGGATTAATTAGGGGGTGGGCCCCACTGTCATTGACTAGGTAATTAACTAACAGTAGTTAGTTTAATTAGTTATTTGGTTAATCTTAATCATGATTATTTAGTTTAATTAACAGTTTAGTTTAATTAAGTTAATTAATTAATTATTTTATTTATTATTCATTTTTTAAAAACCTTTTTTTAACGTTTAGGGGCTGTGGCCCCATAGTCATTGGCCCTAGGGGGCTAACGGGCGCACGGGCGAAATGGCTGCGGGCGCCAGCCCGGCGACGGGCAACGGGCGCCAGCCCGCGGGGGCGCTCGCCCAGGATAGCCGCGGGGCGGGGCTGGCGGGGAGCCAGCGCCAGGAGCGGAGGCGGAGCGGTTTGGGGCGACGGTGGCGGAGAACACCGGCAGGCGAGCATCGATAGGCGGCGGGGGAGGCGCGGTGGCGAGGGGGCAACGGAACGGCACGGGTGCGCGCTCTAGCAGTAGGGGCGGCGACGCGAGGAGCAGGAGGGTTTCGACGACGCGCGGTCAGAGGCGTCGGCGGCGACGAGCGTGCAGCGAGGCGTGGCTCGGCGAAATTGCGACGCCAGCAGGGCGACGCAGCAGTGGGGAAGGGCTGCAGGTGACGGCGCAGGGAGCCGGGCGGCGTGGTCGCGAGTGCGTCGGCACGATGGTGAGAGGCGGCCTGCGGGCAACCGAGGCGCCCGGGACGATGATGGGGCGCAACACGGGGCGGACGGGGAAGTAGCGGGACGGCACGACGACGGGTGCAGAGGCGGGTCCGTGGCGGTACGCGGTGGGCGGGGGAGACGGGGCGCGGGGGCGCGACAGTCGACATGGTGAGCGTGGGGCCGGGGCTGCGGGTGAGGATGACGGGGCGGGAGCCGCGGTGGGCGCGGTCACCGCGCGGCAAGCGCGAACGCGCGCGTGGGGACGTGCAGGGGAGGGCGTGGAGCGGCTATGGCGAGGCTTCGCCTGAGGGAGAGGGGAGGAGGCGAGGCTCACACCGAGGAGTAGGGACGGGGCAGCGAGAGTCGTGGAGGAGGATGGGGACGTCGTCAGCGTGGAGGAGGCAGGCTGGCGGGGAAGAGGCGCCGGCGAAGTCCAGGCGGCGGGGTCGTCGGGCTCGAGGCAGCACGCGCTGGCCCGGGGCGGCGGTTTCCTCCCGATCCAATCGGGAGATAGGGGGGGAGATATTTTGCGGGGGGAGGAGTGGGGTGTCGGTGGCGGAGTGGGTCTCACCGGGTGGGGGTATAAGGAGAGGGAGTGGGTCGGCCTGTAGGTTGGGCCGGGTGGGCCGGTCAGGGGGGTTTCTTTTCCTTTTTTATTTCTTTTTGTTCTATATTTGTTTATTATCCTTTTACTGTTTTCTGTTTTATTTTAGTTCCTCTTTCACTTTAGTTTTATAAACTATAAAAGTAGTCCCCAATTTAGTGTTAGTAAATAGCTACTGCGACATAAGTTTGGGCAACAAAATAAAATAGTTTAATATTTTATTTATTGTAAAAGGCATTCAACTAATTGTTTTTGCTACTGTTTAAAACATTTTAGAGTATTTCACACTTTTATAAAAGTGTGGTTTCTCCACCATACTTACTTATGCATTATTTGGCTCACTCCGAACATTTTAGTTTTAATATTTGAATTTTTTTATTGTTTGCTTGATTTTGAATTTGAACCGTTTTCGGACTAACGCGAGATTAGTAACAGTAATTCGAGGTGACGTGGCATCATTAGCAGAGGTTTACTGTAGCTGAAATACACGGGCGTCACAGATATGATGGTCCTCAGAACTCCATGCAGACATACGATCCTGGTCAGATATATCTTGGCCAACTTTGCACTGGTATAAGTTGTTTTCACTGGGATAAAGTGTGCCACTTTGGTCAAGCAGTCAACTACTACACATATAGAATCATAACCTGATTTGGTCCTTGGTAATCCGGTGATAAAATCCATGCCAAGTTTATCCCACTTCCATTCGGGTATCGGCATAGGCTATAGCAATCCTGCTGGCTTTTGATGCTCTGCCTTCACTCTCTGACATACATCACATACGGCTACATACTCAGCGATATCCTTCTTCATCCCTATCCACCAGAAACGTTCCTTCAAATCCAAATACATCTTGGTGTTTCCAGGGTGTATCGAGTATGGTGAGTTATGAGCCTCCTGAAGTATTAACTTCCTGATCTCTGAGTTATTGGGCACATAAACTCGGTCCTCAAACCATAAGGTGTCGTGCTCATCCTCACGAAAACCTTTGGCCTTTCCTTTGCTCATTCTCTCTTTTATCTCGGCAATCTCTTTGTCATCCTTCCGAGCTTATGGAATCTTTCCTAACAATGTAGACTGGACCTCCATTGTTGCAACAAAACCTCTAGGAACAATCTCCAATCGAAGTTCCCTGATATCCTCTGCTTAATCCTTTAGAAATCCCGTACTCTCTAGGATATTAGCATAACTCTTCTGGCTCAAAGCGTCTGCTACGACATTGGCCTTGCCTGGATGATAGTGAAGCTTCATGTCATAATCTTTTATAAGCTCCAACCATCTCCTCTGCCTAAGGTTCAGTTCCTTCTGTGTGAAGATGTACTTCAAACTCTTATGATCCGTGTACACATCACAATGGTTTCCAATAAGGTAATGTCTCCAAGTCTTCAACGCATGCACTACGGCTGCTAGCTCCAAATCATGCATGGCATAATTCAACTTGTGTGGTTTTAGTTGTTGTGAGGCATACGAAATAACTCTTTCGTACTGCATAAGTACACTTCCAAGTCCTAGGCGAGAGGCGTCGCAATACACTTGGAAATCCTTACGTATATCTGGCAGTGTCAGCACTGGGGCTGTAGTCAAACATTTCTTCAGCTCCTGGACACTTGCCTTGAAATCTTCCGTCCCTTTAAACTTGTTATCCTTCTTCAATAATTCTGTCATTGGCTTCGCGATCTTGGAAAAATTCTCAATGAATCTCCGATAGTATCATGCGAGTCCAAGAAAACTGCGGATCTCGCTCACTGAAGTGGGTGCCAACCATTCAGTCACTGACTGAACCTTGGTGGGGTCTACTGCTATACCTTCTCCTGATATAACATGTCCAAGGAATCCGACTTCCTTCAACCAAAACTCGCATTTGCTGAACTTGGCATACAACTGATGTTCCTTGAGTTTCTCGAGAACTAAACGCAAATGCTCCTTGTGCTCCTCTTCATTCTTCGAATATACCATTATATCATCAATGAACACCACAACAAACTTATCCAAATATTCCATGAACACCTTGTTCATCATGCTCATGAAATAGGCAGGGGCGTTAGTCAGTCCAAATGACATGACCGTATATTCGTATAACCCGTACCGTGTGGTGAATGTTGTCTTTGGTATATCCTTCTCTCGTATCTTCGACTGATGGTATCCCGATCGTAGATCGATCTTCGAAAACACCTCAGCTCCTTGTAGCTGATCAAACAGATCATTGATCATCGGCAATGGGTACTTGTTCTTAATCGTCACTTCGTTCAAGGCCCGATAATCAACAACCATTCTTAGGGACTTATCCTTCTTCTCAACCAAAAGCACTGGGGCTCCCCATGGTGATGAACTCCGTTGAATGTAACCTTTCTCCAATAACTCCTTGATCTGTTTCTTAATCTCCTCCAGATCATTCGCGGGCATCCGATAGGGTCTCTTGGATATTGGCCCTGTGTCTGGCAATAGCTCTATCAAAAACTCCATATCTCGATCCGGTGGCATGCCTGGTAGCTCCTCTAGGAAAACATCCGGGTAATCCTTTACTATAGGCACTTCCTCCTGAACAACTCCCGTGAGGGTATTTACTTAGCTACTTCTTGGCGCATGCCTAGATACATACTTGATCCTTTTTCCCTCAGGGGTGGTGAGACAAATTGACTTACTAACACAGTCAATGCTTCCTCCATACTTTGACATCCAGTCCATTCCTAATATCACATCCAATCCTTGTGACTCCAAGATAATTAGGTCGGACGGAAAAACATGGTTGCCAATGGTTAGGGGTATCTGGTCGCACCATTGGCTAGCCATATACTCTGCTCTAGGTGAACTTACTAACAGAGGGGTCCTAAGGGTTTGGGTCGGTAGTTTAAACTTATCCACAAATTCCCTTGATATGTATGAATGCGATGCATCAGTATCAAAAAGAACAAGAGCGGTAAATGACTTAACCAAAAACTTACCTATAACCGCGTCTAGCTGCTCTTCAACCTCCTCCACGTTAATGTGGTTCACTTGTCCTTTGTTGAATGGATTAGGCTTCTTCCCAGTGCTCCCATTTCCGTTTCCTTTTTTCCCTTCAGGGCACTCCGTGGCATAGTGTCCAGTCCTCCCGCACTTGAAACAAGTAACGTGGCTTAGGTCTCTCGTGGTGGGTGTGGTTGGATTGGGGCGGTTCTGATTGTTGCTTGCTCCATTCCCATTCCCATTCCTTGGGCCAGTATGATTATGGTTACTTCCTCCATTACGGGTGTGGCCTCCATGGTTATGAACAAGTCCTCCCAAATTCGCGGTTAGGCGAGGCTTCTGCTGAGCTCCTGAGGTATACCTCCCTTGTCCATACTTCCTCGTACGGTTCTCAATCTGCTGCTGCTTCCCTTCAATCATAAGAGCCTTATCTACCAACTCCTGGTAGTTGTTGAATGTTGCCACCATCAACTGCATGCTCATTTCATCATTTAGCCCTTCCATAAACTTCTCCTGCTTTGCGGCATCTATGGCCACATCATCAGGGGCATAGCTAGATAACTTGCTAAACTCATCCGCGTACTGAGTCACAGTACGGTTCCCCTGGCGTAAGTTGCGAAACTCACACTTATTCATACTCATAGCTCCAGTTGAGACATGGGATGTACGGAAGGCTTGCTGAAACTGGTCCCATGTCACCGTGGCTATAGGGTAGGTGACAGTGTAATTCTCCCACCATGAGGCTGCTGGTCCATCCAACTGGTGTGTGGCAAAACGCACCTTCTCAGCATCGGTACATCCTGCAGTGGTTAACTCCCTTCCAATCCTGTGGAGCCAATCATCTGCTACTATAGGCTCGGTGCTACTAGAAAACACCGGCGGTTGCAACCTCAGAAAATGGGCTAAGTTGTCAACTGGTGGTGGTGGTGGTGGATTGTTGTTGTTGTTGTTGCCTTGGTTCTGGACTAACAACTGCATCAGGGTATTCTGCTACTGGATCAACTGAGTGAGCTCGGGTGGGAAAGCGAATCCGGGGTCACATCTCGGAGGCATCTGATGGGTTTAGAGGGGAGAGATTAGAATAGAATGAGGTCTAATGAGAAAGCACTACCCATATGCACATGAGACAAACATAATCATTTCACTCAATCAATCAAGCAAGGGCATACAATCGGTCTAGAACTATCGCGAGAGTGCTCGGACTACACTATTTACATGTTGAAATACTACTACTAATGTGGTGGTCTACTAAAAATATTCCTCGGTTGAAGACTCCATGATATCTGCTCCAGCTTCGTCTTCAAAGTCATCATCGCTAAGGTCGGAGTCGGTGTCGTCGATGATGATGTAGTCCTCCTGACGAATCTCCTTGGGTTCTTCGTCTTCTTCTACTGGCGTGGGGTCTCCCATGAATACTCTGATTTTCTTAATGAGGTCGTCATTCTTCTCCAATAGTGTCGCAATTTCCTCCTCGTATCCATCGCATGTAGACTTAAGTTCTTCTTCCAGTTCGAGGATCCTTGTCTTCGCCTTCTTCAGATCTATCATGCCTGCGCACATTTGATTCTCCTGGCGTCGAATGTGCTGGTTTAGTTCCTGGATGAAAGCTGCAATTGATCTATCTTTCCTGGTGCTGATCATCTCCCATTGCTCATCTCGGCGCCCACAGATCTGGTAGATAGTATCCTTAAGCTCCTTTTGGTAAACTTCTCCAATGCGTCCCATGGTGATGTGAGCTGCCATACTCTTTCCTAGACTCCAGGTTGGTGCATCAAAGGAAAACTCTATGGGTTTAGTGACTGGCATGAAGGTCCTTCCTGGAACTTGAACTTGAATCATCCATCGCTCCTCTTCTGGTAAAGTGGCATTGTAAGTCCCGGTGAAGCTTGGTATTCCTATGTTCATGTACCTAGTGACTTCCTTCAAGTGTCGTCCAAAAGGTGTGTCTTCATCCGGTTGTGCAAACTTGTTCCTTGCATCCGCCATCCTAAAGAGTGGAAAATGGAGAGGAGTCAGAAATGAGAAGAGAGTAGTGATCTATGGCTTTAGCTTAATGGTCGTGTCCTACACTCAGCGTGTGCTCTGATACCATCTTGTAGAGACCCGACCTCAAACGGTCAAGTCTCTGTGCTTCAGTGTCATCCCTGGATCGGTAATGCTGACACACACAATACGCGAGGATTTATCACAGAGTAGCAATCACACACTTATTACATCGAATGTCTCCAAAGAGAACTTATTAAAATAAATATGGCTTAAGGCCATCTAATACGATAACAGCGGAAGGCTTGGAACATAAAGTGAGTCCATCAACTCCAACGGCATAGCTGAGCTGCACGGCAACGACCTAACGAACCTTACTCCTCGTCTGAAAAGTCTGCAACATAATACGTTGCAGCCCGAAAACGGGTCAGCACATGGAATATGCTGGCAAAGTAACATAGTAGAGCAAGAACAGAATAATGCTATCACTACATGCATATTTGGCTGGTGGAAAGCTTTATGGTTATAGTTTTTGCGAAAAGCCAATTTTTCCCTACAACAAAGGAATAGATTTTAATTTAACTATCATGGTAGTTGAAATCATTGAGAAGGTTCCTCCAACTCAATCCCAATTAAAGTAATTATCAATCCAACAATATTAAGTTAAAAAAAGTGATGAGATACTTAAGATACTCCAAGTACTAGATACTCAAGATGTCCATAACCGGGGACACGGCTAACCATGATTTGTTTGTACACTCTGTAGAGGTTTGCGCACTTTCCCCCACAAGACTCGATCGCCTCCCTTGGATTTCTCGCACTACATGGTGTTTGAGAAACTGATGACCGAGACACAGTCTTTCAGGAACACTAACTCTCTACTCCAGGCTGACCATACCAAACCTACAACCCACTACCTGCTGATCCACCTCTTCAAGAGCTTCACGTAACTTACTCAACTATGCTAGTGCCCATAATAGCTTGTGGCTGCACACGGAAGTTTCTAGCATGAACCATCTCAGTTCCCTTTCAGCCTGGGTGGCGGTCCATAGGAAAATCACACGGAACCCCGGAATTTCCAAAAAATATAGGCAACACTGGGTTCTCCAGGTGCCTCAATCCACCAGATGTGTATTCAAGTTGCCACCTTAAGTTAAACCATTAATTAAAAATCTCACATATGTCATGAATTTCACTCACCCAAACCACGTGTACGAGCATAGCATAGCAATATAAGCAACACGTAGAAGTAACTCCCAAGGGTTTGAGTATAACAGGGCAATAGGTTCTACCTCATCATCTACTTCCCAACCCATGTGTTAATGACATCCTAATCATGCAATGTTTGAGGATTGAACAAATGCATAAAAACTGGGTGATAAAGGGATATGATCAAAGTGTTACTTGCCTTGCTAATGATCCGCGAAACCTACAGATTCGTAGTAGCATGATTCGCACTCCGGGTGTTCTATCGCAAACAAACAATGGCATACATAAGCAATCAAGCGAAGAAGCACGGGTAAATCTCAAATAAGAAGATCTACCAAAAAGTTCAACTTAAGAACTCCGGTTTGCAAAAAGAATCAAATCGAACGGAGCAACAAAACTCAAGCGGCGAAAGAAACAAGATTCGTTTACTAATCTGGACTAAGGCCAAATTTTATAGTAGCAAAATCTTGTTTAAGTTGATTAAACAGAAAGAGGGTCTAGAGATGAAGATCTAGGTGCTTGAATTGATTGATTCCGATAAACGAGCGAAAAGATAAACTGAAAAAGAAATCAGATCAGAAATCGCGCTCAGAAATCGCGATCAGAAATAATCGCGGAAAAATCCGATAAAAGAAAGCTGACGAACAGGCTAACGAACGAGCGTTCGTTGTCTGTAACTAATGAGCGAAAACCGTTCATTAAAATGAACGTACGGACGAACGTCCACTAAAGAAAAGAACCAGGAAAAACCAGCGAACCGATCTAAAAAACGAACTAGGTTTTAAAAAAACGAAACGGTTTTCTCTTAAAAAAACAGGCGGGCGGCGGGGTGGGTGGTGGTGGCAGGGGGGCTTGGGTATTTAAAGAGGGGAGGGGGAGGTGGCTTGGGGAGGGGGCAAGGTGGCGGGGAGGCGGAGTCCGGCTCGGACTCCGTCCGAGTCGGCGGCGGCGGCGACGCTGTCCTGGCACGGGACGAGGCGGCGGGGAAGATGGGCCAACCCGGCTGGGTTTCGGCCCAGTCGGCGCCCGAAGACTTTTTTTTAAAACAATTCCGCCGAACAGAAAAAAAACCTAGAAAATAAAATAAAAAAAATCAAAAAATGCCAAAACAAATTTTCACCGTCTAAATAAAATATTTAGAACGAGATGAACATTTTCTTGGCCCTAAAATGCAATTTTGAAAACGTGCAATTTTTCTAATGCAAACAAAATTGCAATAAAATCCAAATAAAACAAATATTTGATTTCAACATTTTTCCTCCAATATTTCAATTATTTTGGAGAAGTCATATTACCTCCTCTCATATACTTTAATATGAAATATTTTCGGTGAGAAAAATAATTAAAACCAAAAATCCTCGTTTCAATATTTGATAAAAATCAAATTTGAAAACCGGGGAAATCCCCAACTCTCTCCGAGGGTCCTTGAGTTGCTTAGGATTTCGAGGATCGCGAGACGAAATGCAATAAATATGATATGCAAGAATGATCTATGTATAACATTCCAAATTGAAATTTTGGGATGTTACAATCAGATGTATAGAAGCACACATCATTTGACCCGAGTGCTAATGTGTCAAGCTGTATAATTTGATGGAGCAGCATGACCTTCCCCTTTTCCCGCCATTTCTCTTGAACAACGAAGCAAATGTCTCATAGTCTGGTTTCAAAACCATTCATATCTTGATGACATTTGTCAACCACTTTTCTTATTTCAGGAATGACATCCATTAGGGATTGGACTTGTGTCTGGAGCACATATATATCATTCTGTCTACCCAGAAGATTTTGTTCATTAGGCGATTTGGACGAGGTTACCTTGACAACCAACCCAGAATTACGCAGGAAGGTGCTTTTTGTACTGTTAGCGAAAAGATAGTGACACACTGCGGAAAGAGGTGACATTGTGCTTGTGGCAGCGTCGTCACCTTCAGGTGGTTGTGGTTGTTCAATCATTTGTTCCATAACTTGCTGAAAGTTTGAATTTGTAGATTAGTGTACCAGATAAGTCACTAATGAGACAAAAACAAACAAAATAGGTTTCACATTTCTACATAACTTATTTTGGTGAGCTACTGTAATACATTAACATGTGTTGTAGTGCTAACTACATAATAAAATCACTTTTGGAACCTATGTCCACGTAGCATGCTGATATGTCTCCAACGTATCTATAATTTTTGATTGCTCCATGCTATATTATCTTCTGTTTTGGACATCATTGGGCTTTACTATTCACTTTTATATTATTTTTGGGACTAACCTATTAACCGGAGGCCCAGCCCAGAATTGCTGTTTTTGCCTATCTCAGAGTTTCGCAGAAAAAAGAATATCAAACGGAGTCCAAACAGAATGAAACCTTCGGGAACGTGATTTTTGGAAGGAACATGATCCAGGAGACTTGGACCCCACGTCAAGCAACCAACAGGGAAGCCACGAGGTAGGGGGGTGCGCCTACCCCCCCAGGCGCGCCCTCCACCCTCGTGGGCCCCCTGTCTCTCCACCGACCTACTCCTTCCTCCTATATATACCTACGTACCCCCAAATGATCAGATACGGAGCCAAAACCCTAATTCCACCGTCGTAACTTTCTGTATCCACAAGATCCCATCTTGGGGCCTATTCCGGAGCTCCGCCGGAGGGGGCATCGATCACGGAGGGCTTCTACATCAACACCATAGCCTCTTCGATGATGTGTGAGTAGTTTACCTCAGACCTTCGGGTCCATAGTTATTAGCTAGATGGCTTCTTCTCTCTTTTTGGATCTCAATACAAAGTTCTCCCCCTCTCTTATGGAGATCTATTCGATGTAATCTTCTTCTGCGGTGTGTTTGTTGAGACCGATGAATTGTGGGTTTATGATCAAGTTTATCTATGAGCAATATTTGAATCTTCTTTGAATTCTTTTATGTATGATTGGTTATCTTTGCAAGTCTCTTCGAATTATCAGTTTGGTTTGGCCTACTAGATTGATCTTTCTTGCAATGGGAGAAATGCTTAGCTTTGGGTTCAATCTTGCGGTGTCCTTCCCCAGTGACAGTAGGGGCAGCAAGGCACGTATTGTATTGTTGCCATCGAGGATAACAAGATGGGGTTTTTATCATATTGCATGAATTTATCCCTCTACATCATGTCATCTTGCTTAAAGCGTTACTCTGTTCTTATGAACTTAATACTCTAGATGCATGCTGGATAGCGGTCGATGTGTGGAGTAATAGTAGTAGATGCAGGCAGGGGTCGGTCTACTTGTCTCGGATGTGATGCCTATATACATGATCATACCTAGATATTCTCATAACTATGCTCAATTCTGTCAATTGCTCAACAGTAATTTGTTTACCCACCGTGAATACTTATGCTCTTGAGAGAAGCCACTAGTGAAACCTATGGCCCCCGGGTCTATCTTCCATCATATTAATCTTCCAACTCTTAGTTATTTTCATTGCCTTTTATTTTACTTTGAATCTGTATCATAAAAATACCAAAAATATTATTTTATCATATCTATCAGATCTGACTCTCGTAAGTGACCGTGTAGGGATTGACAACCCCTTATCGCGTTGGTTGCGAGGATTTATTTGTTTTGTGTAGGTGCGAGGGACTCGCGCGTAGCCTCCTACTGGATTGATACCTTGGTTCTCAAAAACTGAGGGAAATACTTATGCTACTTTGCTGCATCACCCTTTCCTCTTCAAGAGAAAACCAACGCAGTGCTCAAGAGTTAGCAAGAAGGATTTCTGGCGCCGTTGCCGGGGAGGTCTACGCAAAAGTCAACATACCAAGTACCCATCACAACCCGTATCTCCCGCATTACATTATTTGCCATTTGCCTCTCATTTTCCTCTCCCCCACTTCACCCTTTCCATTTTATTCGCCCGCTCTTTTCCTTTCGCCCTTTTTCCGTTTGCTTTAATGTCTTACTTGGCTCGTTTGCTTGTTTGGTTGGAATAGTTATTTATTTATTGCTAAATAGAGAACCTAAGATCTATGGATCCTCATCCGCTTGCTAATATTTTTAAGAGATCCAATTATGATGAACCAATTGCTAGTGAGTTTTGTACATTAGATTATCTTTATGAGGTTTTGCTTGAAATTCGTGAATCTGAAAAGTGTGATGAATTACTTTATGAAGTGATTCATGATAGATCTTTGAATAAAAAGCATGATTGCAATGATTTTATTATAAATTCTATTTATGTAAATTGTGCTAATAATATGCAAAACCCTAAGCTTGGGGATTCTAGTTTTTCTATGTCCTCTACTTGTTGCAATGATCATGATTGGGGTGATTCTTCTTATGATATTGAAAATTTATTTAAGCCCCATGATGAATATGAGATTGATAATAGTGTTTGCAATATTATTCAAAGTGGGTTTGGAAAGGTCATGACTTTAGTTAATGTTAATCCCACTATTGTGGAAGAGTGTCAACTTTGCAGACATGTGGATCGTGTTGAAAATACTTTATGTGATAGCTATTTTGTTGAATTTTCTTATGATCCTACATGTAATTATTACGAGAGAGGAAAATATGGTGGTAGAAATTTTCATGTTACTAAATTACCTCTCGTTATGTTGAGATTGCTATTGTTTCTTTCTGCTTCCTTGCATATGCTAGTTTTTGCTTGCCTTGATAATTTGTTTGCCTATACGATGCCTATGCATAGGAAGTATGTTAGACTTAGATGTGTTTGTCACATGTTTTATGATGCTCTCTTTGTGCTTCAATTCTTGTCTTTCATGTGAGCATCATTGAAATATTATGCCTAGCCATAAGGCATTAAAGAAAAGCGCTTGTTGGGAGACAACCCAACATTTTTACTTGCTGTTATTCAATAAATAATTTATCTAGCCTCTGTTTTGGTTGTGTTTTTTGTGTTTAATTAGTGTTTGTGCCAAGTAGAACCGTTGGGAAGACTTGGGGAAAGTCTTTTTAATCTTGCTGTAAAAAGCAGAAACTTTAGCGCTCACAAGAACTGCTGCCATTTTTATTTGGAAAGTGCTATTTAGTTAATTCTTTATGAAGATGATTAATAGATAAATTCCTCACGTCCAGAAATTTATTTTAGAATTTTTGGGGTTCCCGATCTTGCGCTAGCTACAAATTACAGACTGTTCTGTTTTTGACAGATTCTGTTTTTCGTGTGTTGTTTGCTTATTTTGATGAATCTATGGCTAGTAAAATAGTTTATAAACCATAGAGAAGTTGGAATACAGTAGGTTTAACATCAATATAAATAAAGAATGCGTTCATTACAGTACCTTGAAGTGGTGTTTTGTTTTCTTTCGCTAACGGAGCTCACGAGATTTTCTACTTTAAGTTTTGTGTTGTGATGTTTTCATGTTTTGTGTAAAGATTTGATGGATTATGGAACAAGGAGTGGCAAGAGACTAAGCTTGGGGATGCCCATGGCACCCCCAAGATAATCTAAGGACACCTAAAAGCCAAAGCTTGGGGATGCCCCGGAAGGCATCCCCTCTTTCATCTACTTCTATCGGTAACTTTACTTGGAGTTATATTTTTATTTACCACATGATATGTGTTTTGCTTGGAGTGTCTTGTATGATTTGAGTCTTTGATTTTTAGTTTACCACAATCATCTTTGTTGTACACACCTTTTGAGAGAGACACACATGATTCAGAAATTATTAGAATACTCTGTGTGCTTCACTTATATCTTTTGAGTTATATAGTTTTGCTCTAGTACTTCACTTATTTCTTTTAGAGCACGGTGGTGGATTTGTTTTATAGAAACTATTGATCTCTCATGATTCACTTAGATTATTTTGAGAGTCTTAAATAGCATGGTAATTTTCTTAAATAATCCTAATATGCTAGGTATACAAGATTAGTAAAAACTTCCTTATGAGTGTGTTGAATACTAAGAGAAGTTTGATGCTTGATGATTGTTTTGAGATATAAAGATGGTGATATTAGAGTCATGCTAGTTGAGTAGTTGTGAATTTGAGAGATACTTGAGTTAAAGTTTGTGATTCCCGTAGCATGCATGTATGGTGAACCGTTATGTGACGAAGTCGAAGCATAATTTATTTATTGATTGTCTTCCTTATGAGTGGCGGTTGGGGACGAGCGATGGTCTTTTCCTACCAATCTATCCCCCTAGGAGCATGCGCATAATACTTTGCTTTGATAACTTGTAGATTTTTGCAATAAGTATATGACTTCTTTATGACTAATGTTGAGTCCATGGATTATACACACTTTTCTTCCTTCCACCATTGCTAGCCTCTAAAATACCGCGCACTTTTTGCCGGTATCATACACCCACCATATACCTTCCTCAAAACAGCCACCATACCTACCTATCATGGCATTTCCACAGCCATTCCGAGATATATTGCCATGCAACTTACCACCGTTCCGATTATTATGACACGCTCCATCATTATCATATTGCTTTGCATGATCATGTAGTTGACATCGTATTTGTGGCAAAGCTACTGTTCATAATTCTTTCATACATGTCACTCTTGATTTCATTGCATATCCCGGTACACCGCCGGAAGCATTCACATAGAGTCATATTTTGTTCTAAGTATAGTTGTAATTGTTGAGTTGTAAGTAAATAAAAGTGTGATGATCATCATTATTAGAATATTGTCCCAAGTGAGGAAAGGATGATGGAGACTATGATTCCCCCACAAGTCGGGATGAGAATCCGGACTAAAAAAAGAGGCCATAAAAAGTGAGAAAAGTCCCAAATAAAAATAAATAAGTAAAAGAATAAATAAAAAAATGAGAGAAAAAGAGAGAAGGGACAATGCTACTATCCTTTTACCACACTTGTGCTTCAAAGTAGCACCATGATCTTCATGATAGAGAGTCTCCTATGATATCACTTTCATATACAAGTGGGAACTTTTCATTATAGAACTTGGCTTGCATATTCCAATGATGGGCTTCCTCAAAATGCCCTAGGTCTTCATGAGCAAGCGAGTTGGATGCACACCCACTTAGTTTCTTTTGTTGAGCTTTCATATACTTATAGCTCTACTGCATCCGTTGCATGGCAATCCCTACTCACTCACATTGATATCTATTGATGGGCATCTCCATAGCCCGTTGATACGCCTAGTTGATGTGAGACTATCTTCTCCCTTTTTTCTTCTCCACAACCACCATTCTATTCCACATATAGTGCTATGTCCATGGCTCACGCTCATGTATTGCGTGAAGATTGAAAAAGTTTGAGAATGTCAAAAGTATGAAACAATTGCTTGGCTTGTCATCGGGGTTGTGCATGATTTAAATACTTTGTGTGGTGAATATAGAGCATAGCCAGACTATATGATTTTGTAGGGATAACTTTCTTTGGCCATGTTATTTTGAGAAGACATAATTGCTTAGTTAGTATGCTTGAAGTATTATTATTATTTATGTCAATATTAAACTTTTGTCTTGAATCTTTCGGATCTCAATATTCATGCCACAATTAAGAAGAATTACATTGAAATTATGCCTAGTAGCATTCCACATCAAAAAATTTGTTTTTATCATTTACCTACTCGAGGACGAGCAGGAATTAAGCTTGGGGATGCTTGATACGTCTCCAACGTATCTATAATTTTTGATTGCTCCATGCTATATTATCTTCTGTTTTGGACATTATTGGGCTTTATTATTCACTTTTATATTATTTTTGGGACTAACCTATCAACCGGAGGCCCAGCCCAGAATTGCTGTTTTTGCCTATCTTAGAGTTTCGCAGAAAAAGAATATCAAACGGAGTCCAAACAAAATGAAACCTTCGGGAATGTGATTTTTGGAATGAACATGATCCAGGAGACTTGGACCCCACGTTAAGCAACCAACAGGGAAGCCACGAGGTAGGGGGTGCGCCTACCCCCCAGGCACGCCCTCCACCCTCGTAGGCCCCCTGTTGCTCCACCGACGTACTCCTTCCTCCTATATATACCTACGTACCCCCAAACGATCAGATACGGAACCAAAACCCTAATTCCACCGCCGTAACTTTCTGTATCCACGAGATCCCATCTTGGGGCCTGTTCCGGAGCTCCACTGGAGGGGGCATCGATCACGGAGGGCTTCTACATCAACACCATAGCCTCTTCGATGATGTGTGAGTAGTTTACCTCAGACCTTCGGGTCCATAGTTATTAGCTAGATGGCTTCTTCTCTCTTTTTGGATCTCAATACAAAGTTCTCCCCCTCTCTTGTGGAGATCTATTCGATGTAATCTTCTTTTGCGGTGTGTTTGTTGAGACCGATGAATTGTGGGTTTATGATCAAGTTTACCTATGAACAATATTTGAATCTTCTCTGAATTCTTTTATGTATGATTGGTTATCTTTGCAAGTCTCTTCGAATTATCAGTTTGGTTTAGCCTACTAGATTGATCTTTCTTGCAGTGGGAGAAGTGCTTAGCTTTGGGTTCAATCTTGTGGTGTCCTTTCCCAGTGATTGTAGGGGCAGCAAGGCACGTATTGTATTGTTGCCATCGAGGATAACAAGATGGTTTTTTTATCATATTGCATGAATTTATCCCTCTACATCATGTCATCTTGCTTAAAGAGTTACTCTGTTCTTATGAACTTAATTCTCTAGATGCATGCTAGATAGCGGTCGATGTGTGGAGTAATAGTAGTAGATGCAGGCAGGAGTCGGTCTACTTGTCTCGGACATGATGCCTATATACATGATCATACGTAGATATTCTCATAACTATGCTCAGTTCTATCATTTGCTCAACAGTAATTTGTTTACCCACCGTGAATACTTATGCTCTTGAGAGAAGCCACTAGTGAAACCTATGGCCCCCGGGTCTATCTTCCATCATATTAATCTTCCAACACTTAGTTTTTTTCATTGCCTTTTATTTTACTTTGCATCTTTATCATAAAAATACCAAAAATATCATCTTATCATATCTATCAGATCTCACACTCGTAAGTGACCATGTAGGGATTGACAACCCCTTATCGCGTTGGTTGCGAGGATTTATTTGTTTTGTCTAGGTGCGAGGGACTCGCGCATAGCCTCCTACTAGATTGATACCTTGGTTCTCAAAAACTGGGGGAAATACTTACGCTACTTTGTTGCATCACCCTTTCCTCTTCAAGGGAAAACCAATGTAGTGCTCAAGAGCTAGCACATGCCTACTATATTGTCTACTTCCTCACATTCATTGACATCTAAGGATAAAGGAGACATGGTTTAAAGTAGGGTGAACATACTATGACATCATTCATATCACGGGCAAACAGATATCAAACAAACGGGCTATTGTATCATTGTGTGGGCACATGAACATCACAACTAGATTACTGATCAAGACCAAACGAATATTCTTCCTCTCTTTTAAACCGTGTAAGGTGAAATGATACGTTAAGACAAATGTGTATAGAAGTGAACAGAGTAACTGACATTGACTACAAACCAAGCACTTAAATGAACATGTCACAGTAACAAGCAGTTCAAAGGCATGAGGAGCAAGGACTTACATCAGTGGCTTGAAATGGTGTGCTCATGTCCTTCATCTTGCTAGTTTGACAATCCTTGAATATTTGCACTACATTCAGTTCAGGTTCTTTTCAGTCCACACGGGATTTTCTCTGTATTTCGAACAAGTCAATATAGATACGATAATATGATACAACAAAAATAAGGAAATAGCAGCTATTTACAAGAGCCTTGCAGTGGGCAATATAGCTATGAGATCCTGTTGTCTGTTGGAATTTCACTTTAGAATGGTTGGTCTTATTCTTCAAACAGTTAGCTTAGAAGAAGATAGACTTGTAAGGCACATACGTAAATACGAGTTCAATATGTGATATGATCACATACATATTCCCTACCTGATACTTTGGATCAGACCAGTGTTTAACAAGGGCTGTCCAGTCTTCATCCGTAATATATTCCACTAGAGATTTTTGGGCAATTTCATTGCTAGCCTTGCCTTCAAAGTGAGTTTTTCTAAGGTGATACCGATTCTGTCGCAGAGCTGACTGAAAACATGAGTGCATGCTTGTTTAGTTGCATCATCTTTTGGATCCAACTTGAACCTCATCTGTTGAAAAAAGAATGGGAGTCTCACTAGGAGGAAGCTAGAAAGTATGGCATAGAGCAAGACAGTATTACAATTTGTGATGAATAACATTACGTATGGATAAATGGTTAAGGAAGGTGTGAAACCGGGTATCGTTGTCGATGCAACAAACCCTGGCGTATGTTGCCTAGACTGCACACAGGCACAGAGGCAAGATTGCGACGACAAGACAAGACCAATCCAGAGAGAGGTAGCTCTTTGAGAAACCAAGGGGCGGATCAATAAGACCAAGACAAGCTGAAGATACAAGATATCGCTAAGGAATAAACTCCCTTGCCGAGCAGGCGAGCCCGGTTAGGTCAAGGTCACCGCGAAGACAAGTCCCAAGATTCCCCCAGCAAGTGTTGCCAGGGCGGCTGACGTCCTGTGCCCCGCAAAGACTCCACCGCTCCACAACATTGCAACGCAAGTCCTCCATCAATGCGGTGTCGAGCCCTCAGGTGACTAAATGTCAGTTGCTCGATGCATGGTAACCATTTGGAAGGGAGATTATCTCCACATGACACCCGTCCAGATGCGTGTCAGGTGGACAGGCTTGAGATGACCAAAACGGCGCGACAAGGCTTGCCGGGCTACATTCGTGATGTGACACTAAGCGACGCGTTTAATGCGCCTTGTCCTAACTGCCAGAGTTAGGTATGAAAGCACTATTGGCTATCTAATCAGTGCATATAGACCGATTTGCCACTGTGGTAACCCCTTGGCCTATAAAAGGAGGGCCATGGCAACCTAAAATAGGATTCAGACTCTAGTGTACTCATATGCGTGTAGCTGCACCTCTCCCAAGGCGACCTTGTCGGGCTCATGCGTGTGCGCTTTTCACCGCCCACTTATCAATCCATCAAAGAAAGAGTACGGTTTTATGCCTCGCGGAGGCCCGAACCTAGGTAAAAACCACCCGTGTCACCATGGCTGTGCTGCTCGACGGCCTCCGCTGTTTGTGCAACGTGCCTCTCGCTGTCACCGAACCACAAAGGGGCCGATGGCCCCATAGGTGATCATGCTCAGCGGTGACAATCGTCTTTCACATTCCTGTAGTGGATCCACGCTGGGAGGATATGTGCATGACACCTAACGGCAACAGTTGCCTCTGATACTAACTTGGCTGACTTTGTAGCATCATGGGGCCTTTTTAAACCACCTCAAAATGGATCTCCATTCTTCCTCCTTTAGATTTTGTTAATCTGTCAAGCATTTATCCCTGATGTTAGTTTTCTCTTGCGATGTGGTGCTAGTTCAACAATGAATATGGAAAGTGTTAGTGCACATTAAACTATGAGAGTACATATAAAGGAGCACGCAACTACAACTTGACTGGGCCACATACCGTCTTGGTGTTGATGCTCATGAGGTTCATATGATCTTGCCAAGTCCTGTAGTGTAAGCAGTGCTTCGGAAGTAGTGTTAGGTGTGTAGGCAGCTTGGGAACATGCCACTTGTAGAGCAAACGAACGAGTAACTCGTTGAGATGTCCGTACAGTTGAAGGAGGTGCTGCGGCTGGTGGAGCAGGGGATACTATGTTTGTACATTTAGCCGGTGGACTTGGACCTTCTACTGCACTATAAGTACCAACAAAATCTTGAGGGAAGATCCTTTTCCGTTGCACCCGGTGAGTAACACCATTCCCTACTATATTATTTTCCTTGCTCTTTTTTGACTTTGCCATGTCAAGACATAGCTACAACACAAAAGAATAAAATTCGCTCTTCAGAAATCATTAATGTATGATATATATATATATGAGCAATACTTTGATGTAAGACAACCGTATGAGGAGGATGGAATATGTAAGAAAAACAGGAAAACATGACATATTCACACCAAGGATGTGTAAACTAAGCAGAAGGATTTTCAAGAAATTAGAAGCAATGCAAGCTAGACACCATATGAAAGATGCAACCAATATCACTCTGCCAAGACAAAAGTGTCTTGTAATAAGTGGCATTTCGAAAAATCAGAAGCAGTACAACCTAGAAATCAATGCAACATGCAACCAATATCACACTGCCAAGTTAAAAGCATGCAATCACAAGTGATTGATGCAACATACACAACAACAGTACTTTGATGTAAGGACATGGTACGATAGATAGATGCAGTGTATTCTAGAAGCAGAAAGGCATGTCATATGCACATGTATAACATATAAACTCAGCAGGTGCAATTTAATCAAATTAGAAGAAATACAAGCTAGACACCATATGCTACATGAAACCAATTATCAGATTGTCAACTTAGAGCAAGCACCTGAGGTGGTGGAGTAGGGGTGGTGACCTCATCATATAGACCTGGGACTTCAACTACAGTAGCAGTAGCAGGGGCAAATCTAGAGAGCCTCTGTTTGCGTCGGTCTGGAGGACCACCAACATACCCTAACTTACTCTTTTCCTTCCTCTTTTTTGATATTACCTTCTGAAGTCAAAACCACGAGAAAGGAATAAAATTAGCTCTGCACAACTCGTTGATGCATGATACAGGCGAACACTACTTTGATGCAAGGCAAGCGCATGATAGCAGGATCGAATATATACGAAAAGAAGGATATCAGTGCATGTTCACACCTATGATAGGAGGATGGAATATGTATGAAAAACATAAACAGAAGGCATTGATACGTCCACTTTGCATCATGTTTACCTACTATTATTTATAATGTTTTTATGTATAATAATGCTTTTTGGAGTAATTCTAATGCCTTTTCTCTCATAATTTGGAAGGTTGACACAAAGAGGGAGAATTCTGACAGCTGGAAATCTGGACCTGGAAAAGCTACGTCGGGCCACCTATTCTACACAACTCCAAATGGGCTAAAACTTCACGAATTTTTTTATGGAATAAGTAAGAAATACTAGAGAAAATAACCACCAAAGGGGGGCCACCTGGTGAGCACAAGACACCAGGGTGCGCCTGCCTGTAACACCCCGAGACCGTTGCGCCAGGTGTCTTCGGGTGTTTCGTTGTTGTTGCCTTGTCTTTTGCTTGCGTGTTGCATCTTGCCATGTCATCATGTGCATTGCATCATCATGTTTTCAAAACTTGCATCCGTCTCGGTCTCCTCGTTCCTTCCGTTGTCCGTTCTGAGCCCAGACACACTTGCACGCGCCCGCGGCACATCCGAAATATTATTTTACAAGTGGCCGGAAAATATTCTCGGAATGGGGTGAAAGTTGGCATGCGGTGTTGTTTTGTTGTTAGTAGGTCGCCTGCCAAGTTTCATCGCATTCGGAGTCCGTTTGACGCCCCAACGGATAACTATAGCCGCATTATAGCTGGTCTAACGTCGAACGTTTTCGGTCTCCGAAAACTGTTGCCGGGCTTTCCCTCTCTTTCCTCTCTAGTCCGTCTACACAGTCCGCTACCTACCGCCCGGCCCAACCTAACCTCTCTCGGTTATGCCCGCGACCCTCCCCTCGCGCGCGTCCGGAAGTTGTCCCGGACCCGACCCGGACAGTCATCACCGTTGGGTCCGGATCATCCCCAAACATCTACAAAACGTCTCCGTTTTGTTAATTGGACTTCCTAACATATTTTTTTCTCGACCGCCCGATTACGATCGGAGGGACGAGGTAGCCCCTACCCAAAAATCCACATGCTATATATGTATCAGTCCAACCCTAAAATCAAGGAGAGATGTCCCATCCCACCGCCACTCCACCCAAATCCTCTTGGGATCCCCTCAGTCGATCCTGCAGCCTCCTCCCACCTCTCTTTGGATCCAGATCCAGCCAACCACCACAACCTCTTCCCACCCGATCTGGACCACCGGATCTCAGATCCGATGGCCCAAAAAGCCTCTGCAGCCCCAGCTTCTCCCAGCTCCCGCACGAGCCGAGAGCCTCCTCCCGCTCGACCGCGTTGGCGAGCGCCACCGCCGGAGATGCCCCGTCCGCCGCCCGAACCTGCCAGGACGAGCTCCAGCAGGGCCGCCCTCTCCTACCCTGTCTCTCTTTTCTTCTTCCCTTCTCCCTCTCGTCTCATCTTCCTGCCTTTTCTCCACAGGAACCGGAGCGCCGCCTGACTCCCTCGATCTGCAACGGGAGACTCCTCAAGCCGCCACCATCTTCTTCCAGGAGCCCGCGGCCTTCGCTGCTTCACCTCCCCACGCCTCGCCGGCAGCAGGCTCCACTACGCCAAGTCCGCCGCCATTCTCGAGTTCCCTGCTGCCATGGACGCCAAGCCGACCTTCTCCGAGCCCTGCTTCCCCTGTAAGCGGCCCCTGTTTGTCTCCTAGCCGTGCGCCGCCGCTTTTTCTTCCTGAAGACCCGTCCGTCTCGCCCGGCCTCCATTCGCCTCCACACTGTCCCCGTCCCCAAGTCCGGCCATGGTCGTCGCCCCTGCATCCTCTGCTTCAAATAGGAGAACGAGCGCTGCTCGTGTTGACCTCCTCCCCATGACGACCTCGCCTGCTTGTGCATGCATGTGTGCGTGGGCTCCTAGTGCCGCCAAGGCCCAACGGCGCCTTCCCTTCGCCAGATCCAGCCCCGCTGGCCTGCTGCTACCTCTCCAGATCTGGGTTTTGGCCCATGGTGAGAAACCCCAGCCCATCTACCCGATTGCCCCTGCGCACTATTGGGCCATTAAGTTTCAGCCAGTGTAGTTTTTTTCCAGATCTGCGTTTTTTCCTATATATCCCGAGACAGCAGTTTTGCAGTTTAGCCCCTAAACTTCATGCATTTAATAACTTCACAACCGTGCATCGGATCTAAATAATTTATACATGAAACTTGCTTAGAATTTTGTCTAGTTTCATAATATGTATCTTCCATCCATGTTTAAAATATTTAAAATGATGATTGGTTAAATTTGCTCCTATGCCATGTAAAAATGATTTAATTCATAACTATTCAACCGTAGCTCCAAATTTAATAAACTTTATATGTAAATGGGGTAGAAAATTGCCTAGTTTAACATGGTGTACTCACTTTGCATGTTTAATAACCCTAAAATTTTGTTTAGGGCAGAACAGTACCAAACCTTAAAATATGCACATGAGGAGTTTCCGCACTTGTTGTTTGTTATTTCCGGCCTCATTTAAACTTGCCTAAATGTTTAGTTTACTTATGCTCCACCTCTTGCCATGTTTAAACAACATTTAATATTATTGAGTACCTAACGAGAGAGAACTAAATAAGTCATGTGGTGTTTTCTTCAATATGCAACTCCATGGCTTATTGAGCTCCACTTAATTTGTAGTGTTGTTTGTTGCACTTTGCCATGCCATGTCATTAAACCGAACATGCATCAATACTTGATTGTGCATCATGCCATGTTTATGTTGTTTACTATGTTGTTTGCTTTCTTTCCGGTGTACTTCTTCTCGGTAATCCGGTAACGTCGTGTTGTGAGGATTCGTTCGACTACGTTCGTTTGTCTTCTTCTTGGACTCGTTCTTCTTCCTTGCGGGATTTCAGGCAAGATGACCATACCCTCGAAATCACTTCTATCTTTGCTTGCTAGTTGCTCGCTCTTTTGCTATGCCTATGCTACGATACCTACCATTTGCTTATCATGCCTCCCATATTGTTAAGCCAAATCTCTAACCCACCTTGTCCTAGCAAACCGTTGTTTGGCTATGTTACCACTTTGCTCAGCCCCTCTTATAGCGTTGTTAGTTGCAGGTGAAGATTGGAGCTTGTTCCATGTTGGAACATGGATATTTTGTTGGAATATCACAATATCTCTTCTTTAATTAATGCATCTATATACTTGGTAAAGGGTGGAAGTCTCGGCCTTATGCCTGGTGTTTTGTTCCACTCTTGTCGCCCTAGTTTCCGTCATATTGGTGTTATGTTCCCGGATTTTGCGTTCCTTATGCGGTTGGGTTATAATGGGAACCCCTTGACAGTTCGTCTTGAATAAAACTCCTCCAGCAAGGCCCAACATTGGTTTTACCATTTGCACCTAGCCTTTTTCTTTCCCTTGAGTCGGCTGGCTCAAGGGTCATCTTTATTTTAACCCCCCCGGGCCAGTGCTTCTCTAAGTGTTGGTCCAACTGAGCAATGTCCGAGGCTACCAGGGGCAACTCTGGGCTGGCTTACCCGACGTCTTGCTCATCCGGTGTGCCCTGAGAACGAAATATGTGCAGCTCCTATCGGGATTTGTCGGCACATCTGGGTGGCTTTGCTGGTCTTGTTTTACCATTGTCGAAATGTCTTGTAACCGGGATTCCGAGTCTGATCGGGTCTTCCCGCTAGAAGGGGAGGCGTGACGCAACCAAGCTCAAGGAGGAGCTCGATGAAGATCTTGTCCTTTGTGTTGTTTCGTGCTAGTTGATCAGTAGCGGAGCCCACTCGGGACGATCGGGGATCTGTGTAGCATTTGGGGTAGTCTTTTTTTATTTTGGTTCCGTAGTCGAACCTTGATTGTATTTGGATGATGTAATTTTTTATTCATGTAATTGTGTGAAGTGGCGATTGTAAGCCAACTATGTATCGCTTTCCCTTATGTATTACATGGGTTGTGTGAAGATTACCTCACTTGCAACATTGCTTTCAATGCGGTTATGCCTCTAAGTCGTGCTTCGACACGTGGGAGATATAGCCGCATCGAGGGCGTTACAAGTTGGTATCAGAGCCTTCCCCGATCTTAGGAGCCCCCACTGCTTGATCGAATTAGCAGCCGTTGTTGAGTATAGAAAAAAAATGTTTGAGTCATTTAGGAATTATATATCGGAGAGTTTAGGAATTCTTTTTACTCCCCAGTCCCCTCATCGTTCTGGCAAGGCATCCTGACGTAGAGTTTTGACTCTTCTCTTCTCAAATTTCACGAATTGTTTTTTAGGATCACGCGGGTATCTTGGAATCGTTCCGATGGTTTTGTGATGAGAACATTGTTCTTGGTGCCTTCTGTCATTTAGGGGTTGTGGCAGTGTCCCGGGAGTTGAGCTCCGAGGTGTTGTCGTCACAATTTTATCGTTGCAGTTCTGGAATACCTGAGATAGTTTCGCCGACATCAGAAATCTCTTTTATGCAGTTGTTGGTGAGATAACCTCGATGCCACCCAGTATTGGGGTGGGAGTTCGGGAGTATTGCCATAACTCGTATAACGGATGCTTTTCGAAGGTTGAGGTAGACAATTTCCGAAGGTTTCCTGGTTATGTGTTGAAGGATGGATACAGCTGGATGTAGGATTTGCTAGTTTTGGGTGAGATATTATGCTTCCCCTGTATCCCCAACACCTGATTGCATAACCGAAAAATTTCGGGAGTTTATAAGTGGGATTTCAAGTAGCTCTTAGTATATCTTTCTGACAGATGTATGATATGAAATTGGGGTTCGACGTCTAGTGGTCTGCCTATTTACGGTTGGTTTTACAGTGGTCTCGTTGTGTCTTAAAGAGTCCTTGGCTATGCCGACTCGGGGACGCTTCGTATGTCATGTGCACTGCCTTGTACATGATGGTGCTGTACGATCGAGCCTGTGTAGGCCCCCCAACGAAAATTTCGGACGAAATCTCTATCATATGTTTGTTCTGGCTTATTTTGCAAGCCAATCCTTGTTTTGTTTTCAGTTGTGGTATTCGAGTTGCTTTGAAGTCAAATGTTGATTCCATACTTTTTCCAAATGGTGTTCTTATATTCCTATGTAAATACCAATACTTCATGATAATCAAGATTGTCTTGCCAATCCTTTTCAACCGGTGTGCTCCTCTTCAAATGGATCCAATCTTGTCAACTTCCACAAGATCAATTATCAGTTCTTCTCAACGGTGTTTGCGTCATCCGTTCTAGTTTCCTTTATTTTCCCACCCACCCACCCTTTTTCTTCAAGGACTCAGATTTCTTAATCAAGTATCCATTTTATACATGTGAAGTCTCTTCTTTCTTTTCTTTCAATATTCTTATCCGGTCATTCTAATGAAGATTCTAACGGAGCTTCTAGTTCATCATTCTTCGTTCTTTTTCTTCTCCGGTGGTTTCAATTCAAGCTTTTGTTGTTGATCATATCCTTTCCTCGTTTCAGAAGTTTTATCATACCAGTGCACCTCTTTGTCATTCACCTCTCGCTATTCAATTGTTCTGGAGTGCTGAAGATATCTCAAAGATTTGTGTTTCAACTCTGCATTCGTTCAAGCTCTTTCAAGGTTGTAATCTCATTCAAGTCATTTAACTCAACCGGTGCATTCTCTCTTTTAAATCATTCAACGGTGTTTCTTTTGAGTGGGCCCTAACCCATAGGTTTTTTTCCCAGGATCTTACCTGACTCTTCTAATTTTTCCGGAGTTATCCTCAAATTCTTTTCGAAGTTTGACGTAAGAATGAATTATCATCAGTCAAATGCCTTTCTCCAAGATCGATTAAATTCTTTTCATCATTGGCTCAACCTTCCCATTATTCATTCCAAAGTGCCTCAACAATTCATGGTGGTGTTTCAGTCGTGATTCTCGGATTTTGAAGACCGAAGAGGAATTTTTCTCTCAATCTTGCTCTTTTGTCTTCAAGATTCGTGATTCTAGCTTTATGCCATTCTCTCATAATTATTTTCGGTTGTGAGAATTCTTTTCACCCTTCCAGAGCAGTTCAAGAGCCTTTTCAGTTTGATTCTCCGAAGGCCATCATTTCGGGATTATTCATTCTAGCTTTTAGCTCTCATCCTCCTAATTTTACCGGTGCATCGATCAAATATCCTCTAATCAGTGCATGATCTCTTCGTTCTCTCATATATAAATTCTCTCAAGCATCTTCATTCATTTGCTAATTCTTCCCGGTGTTTTCTTTATCTTCTCTTCGTTCATTTTCAATTCTTACGGTGGTTCGTTCAAGAGTTCTCGACATTCATTATCATATCAATTTATTCGTTGTTTTCAATCCTACCGGTGGTTCATTCAAGACCTTTCCAAGTTGACTCTATATCTATCTTAATTCTTTCTACGAGAATAAGTAGTATGCCAAAGCCATTGATTGTCATCAATTTAATTGGTGAAGGATGAGCATAACATAATTCTTATTATTGATTCACCCAAGTGATTAATTCCCTATTCCGGAGGCTCGTCAAATTCCTGATTTCAATTGTTTCATCTTCTCTTTTTCCTGGAGTTCCAACTTCTTTTTTTCAATTACATCTCCACGGAGATCCATCTAATCATTGCAAGTCTTCACCTTGTGTTTTCAACTTGTTTTTCCTTTCACTTGATCATTATTTTACTGCCGGAGTTCTTCATGAAGGTTCAACATGATGGTTCATCAAGGTTTTTATCACTTCTCGAAGCGTTCATCAAGATTCTTTTCAGAGGAGCTCAAGTATTCGTCTTCGTGCAATCCGGAGTGCAATTCTTTCTACCGTGTCATTGGAGGTGGTATTATGTCATTATTGATAATTTGAGTGCATGCTCCATGATTCACAAGTTATCAAGAATGAGGTATTTTAAATCCATCAATCTCGTCATTGGAGTTATCTTGGGTTATGTTTCACCTAAAGCCTTCCCTAAGGATTTTGCTATTTATGGTGCTCATAAATGACCCAAGTTCTTCTTTATCCTTCTGATGAACAAGTTCCTTGTCTTCTTGTTCTTATCAATCCAATATTGTTTTCGTTAGTGGCAGAATTTCACCTCAAGTTCTTGAGATGTTCTCCATAAGCCCACTACAAGCTTATCCTCTTCGTTGTTGTTTTCCCAACAACCCCGTGCAATCCTTTCTTGCAACGGTGCTTTACAAGTTCAATTGTGGTAGGAGTTGTTATTTTCTTCTCCGCTCTTTTGTTCCGACGATCTACCTTTGATTCTTTCTTCCGGAGGCATTGTGATGTTGCTCTCTTCAACCCATCTTCTTGTTTTGTCAGGATCATGTTCTTTTCGCGCTTATCTATTTAAGCAGAGTGTCATGCCCTCTTTTCAAGTTCTTCCCATCCTGTCAAGTTTTGGCTCCCTTCTCAACCGGAGTGCCGTCTGAAATTGTTCTTACCCTGTGTGCCATTCTTTCAATAATTCTGGATGTAGTGTGTTGTTGATTTCATCAAGAATCCTTTCATCTTGTCAAGTTCTTGTTAATCCCTTCCATTTTCAGTCCGAGTGCTGTCCAATTATATCAGTCTTATTCCTTCTCTATCGGTTTTTAACCAGAGTGTTATCGTAATTGATCCTTATCGTTCCTTGTACATCTCGTTTCTACCGGAGTGCTTGGATGTACTTCTTGTCCATTGCAACCCTTTTCTCATGTCTTTCAACCTTCAGGGTTCTCGTGATGTTCCTTGCTCCTCGTTTCTAACGGAGGTTTTCAACTTTATTCATCTTCGTTGTATTCTTTCTTTCAAATTTGCTCAACCTCGCAAGGTTCTTTGGTTTCACTCATTTGTCAAAGAAGCAATTTGTTTTACTTCTTCTCTTTCTCGTCTGTTTTCCCTCCGGTGCCATTCTAGATCTCAGGACGAGATCCTCTCGTAGTGGTGGAGTGTTGTAACACCCTGAGACCGTTGTGCCAGGTGTCTTCGGGTGTTTCGTTGTTGTTGCCTTGTCTTTTTCTTGCGTGTTGCATCTTGCCATGTCATCATGTGCATTGCATCATCATGTTTTCAAAACTTGCATCCGTCCCGGTCTCCTTGTTCCTTCCGTTGTCCGTTCTGAGCCCAGACACACTCGCACGCGCCCGCGGCACATCCGAATTATTATTTTACAAGTGGCCGGAAAATGTTCTCGGAATGGGGTGAAAGTTGGCATGCGGTGTTGTTTTGTTGTCAGTAGGTTGCCTGCCAAGTTTCATCGCATTCGGAGTCCGTTTGACGCCCCAACGGATAACTATAGCGGCATTATAGCCGGTCTAATGTCGCACGTTTTCGGTCTCTGAAAACTGTTGCCGGGCTTTCCCTCTCTTTCCTCTCTAGTTCGTCTACACAGTCTGCTACCTACCGCCGGGCCCAACCTAACCTCTCTCGGTTATGCCCGCGACCCTCCCCTCGCGCGCGTCCGCAAGTTGTCCCGGACCCGACCCGGACAGTAGTCACTGTCGGCGTTCTGGGAACGGGGGTCCCCAGACTTGCCTGCCTGCGGCGTGGCTCAAAGGGGGGCCCAGCGCGGCCCATCTTCACCAACACAAACCCAAGACCCTCGCGAGGGGCCAAGCCTCGCGGGGCGGATGACGCGGAGCTTCCTCAGGCACGGCCTCGTCAGGCTGGCTCACGAGGAGGCGGAGAGATCAAGGCGGTGTACCTCACGAGGTGCTCGTGACGCAAGCCATGACGACCGAGGGTGCCAGGCGGGTGCCAGCCTACGCAGTGTCCTCCTTTCCTCTTTGGTGCAAAGGGGGCAAGCGCAATCGCAGAGTACCGAGGCATCAGGAAAAGGTTGCCATTTCGGTGCAACGAGACCAAGACCATGAGGACTACAAGACGGAGGTCACCGTGGAGCCCAAGACGGTGTCATCACCAGAGCTTTGCGCAGGCGAAGACTAATTTTGTCAGGATAGCTGATACTAGCTGTCCCCCTTCAAATTAGCCTGCCATTGTTGGCTCCCTTCCCGCTCGATATTTGGGAAGAGGACCAGGGCCTCTATAAATAGGACCAGCCACCCACAGAGCAAGGGGGGATCGAAGGATAAAAGAAAGGACCAGAGAAAGAAAGGTGACTGAACTCCTCCCAGCAGTTCATCGCCCCAGCCAAGAACAGACCCTCGCGAGGCTGTTCTTCCTTGTATTGTTCATCATCATCAGCTCAAGAGGCAATCCACCACACCACACACTGGAGTAGGGTATTACACCACAACGGTGGCCCGAACCAGTATAAACCCTGTGTCTCTTGTGTTGTTCTTTCCTTAGTTTAGATCCTAGCAAGGCGGAGGAGTGCAGGTAGGTAGGAGGCGAAATCTCCGCGCGCACCCCAGTGTTCGAACCTCAAGGGTCTGCCGGAACCCGAAATCTGACATTTGGCGCGCCAGGTAGGGGTGCGCCGGGATTCGTCTTTCACCACCCCGTTCTCCTCCGACCATCACACCCATGTCTGACGCTCGTCGGGCCCGCGCCGAGCGCCGGGCCGCACTCGCTTCCCGCGTTGCCCAAACGGCCCCTGTCGGCGGGCGTCCTCACCGTTCCCCGTCACCTGCCGTCAACGCCGCCACCGGCCCGGCGGGGGACGAGCAGCAAGCATCGTCCCAGCATCCGTCCGTGCGGCAAGACGGCCGCACCGCAACTCCCTCGCTCACCCCAGCTCGATCTTCGTCCCGCGCGCTCCGCGCGCCCATGGAGGCTCGGGCTACACTCATCGTGGCAAACGAGCTCCTGTGCCACCATCCCGTCGACGACGTCTATGAAGAATGGCTCGACCGCGTCGCCGTGCTCGTCCGCGCCGCAGGGGGCTCTCCTCTGCCGTCCATTCCGCTGCACCGCACCCCGCCCCGCGCGGGTGATGAAGCTCCAGCGGCGCCCCGACCGCCTCCTCCTCAGGACGGCGCCATGGCTCCAAGGCGCGTGGCCCCTGGGCGGAACCCGCTCCGTCAGGCACCAGCGCGACAAGAGTAGAGCTGTCAAGAAGTCCCTCGCCCGCAAGAAGCTGCCCGGGCGCTCCCTGCTCCAGCACGTCGCGGTCATGCTCCTGCTCCCACGCGTCAAGACCCCGCGCTGCTCCCAGCTGCAGCGCGTGGGGACATGCAAGACCAAGCTCCCCGTCATCTAAGGCCTCCCGTGGCCACAGCAGGCTGCCGCGCCTTCACCGCCGAGTTACGCAGCGTCGCATGGCCCGGCAAGTTCAAGCCAGACTTGCCTCCTCGCTATGACGGCACGGCTGACCCTGCAGAGTTCCTCCAGCTCTACGAGCTGGGCATCGAAGCTGCCAACGGAGACGAGAAAGTCATGGCGAACTGGTTCCCCATGGCGCTCAAGGACGGGGCCCACACCTGGCTCCTGAACCTGGCTCCAGGCACAATCTCCTCCTGGGACGAGATGCGCACCCGCTTCATCGCCAACTTCCAGGGCACTCGCGACCGGCCACCCGCCGTGAGCGACATGCGCCGCATCAAGCAACAGCCCGGGGAGACCCTGCAGAAGTACATCCAGCGCTTCAACAACGCGCGCCTCAAGATTCCCAAGGTGACTGAGGAGGCCATCATCTCGGCCTTCTCCGACGGCGTGCACGACGTCAAGATGAAGGAGGAGCTGGCGATGCATGAAGACCTGTGCACTTCCTTGGAGCCGTTCAACCTGGCAACCAAGTGTGCCAGGGCCGAGGAAGGGCATCTCTCCCTCCTCGAGCTACCTGCCGCAGACCCAGAAGAGAAGAAGCCTAAGGCCAAGGATGTGAAGCGCAAGGGGGCTGCCATGCTCGCGGCAGAACCAGACACCAAGCGAGGCAGAGATCAGCCCGAACCTTCCAAGGGTAGCCGGTACTGTGTGTACCACGACCTCCACACCCACAACACCAACGAATGTCAAGAGCTCCGAGCCGTGCGAGAAGGAAGGATCGGCCGTCGCCCTGACCGTAGTGACCGGGGCTACGGTCGAGGAGGAGGAAGGAACGCAGGACGCTGGGAAGACCGTGGCCCGCGCCAAGGGTGGCGCGATCAACCTCGCGAGGATCGCTGGCAAGACTCGCCTCGCGAGGGGGGCTGGAGAGATCAGCCTCACGAGGGAGACTGGAGGGATCAGCCTCGCGAGGATCGCCCGCAAGGCAATGCAGGCCTCCCACTGTTGCCGCTGCAGCCAAGGAGAAACGAGGACCGCCACCAGGACGAGGGGGCTGGGGGCTTCCAGGAGCCGCGCGCGATCGCCTGCATCCTGGGCGGGGCACAGGCCCCAGCCTCTCAGCGCATCTTCAAGAAGTTCGCCCGCGAAGTGAACGCAGTCCTCCCCAGGCTCGAAGCCACGCGCCCTCTTAGGTGGTCGGCGTGCGCCATCATGTTCAGCTCAGCAGATCAGCTCAAGTGTGCGGCTACAGCCGGAGTTCTCCCGATGCTTTGTTCCCCAATCATTAGCAACATGGTGGTCACCAAGACCCTCATCGATGGCGGGACAGGGCTCAACGTCCTGTCCGTGGAGACATTCAACAACCTCCAAGTGACCTACAGCCAGCTTCAGCCAACCAAGCCTTTCTCCTGTATCACCGACGGTTCCACGGTCCTGATTAGGCAGGTCCGCCTCCCTGTCATCTTCGAGGCACGCGACAACTACCGCACCGAGCTCATCGACTTCGACGTCGCTCACATTCGCCTGCCGTACGACGCCATCCTTGGGTACCCAGCGCTGGCCAAGTTCATGGCCGTAACTCACCATGGCTACAACGTCCTCAAGATGCCAGGAAGCGGCGGAGTCATCACAGTGCCCTGCAAAGAGAAGGACGCGGTGTGTTCCCTGGAATGAGCCTTTCAGGCCGCGTCACTGGAAGACCTGGATCGTGGAAGCAGGAGGCCTCCTGAGACCGCCCCTAAGAAGAAGAAGACATCGTCCGGCCCGACCACTTAGGAGGAAGGCCCCTCTGGGCCCGCGCCTGCCCAGGGGGAACCTCCTTCCATCGCATAGGAAAGCGCGCCCGGCGCCCTCCTCAGGCAAGGCTCGGGGGCTCTCCCCTGGAGGGCCACCGACCTAGCTAGGGTCACGAGGGAGGCGCTTGGGCACCACATGGAGGCGTGTTTCGAAGCATGTTTCCCTCAAGAAGGAGCAAGGCAAGGAGATCGAGACCCTCAGGAGTTCGTCAGCAAGGCCATTCAGGAGCTACAGGAGTCAAGAGTCATGAAAGGCGGCCGCCGCCTACCAGCAGTGGCTCCCTATCCAGGCGAGGATGGTGGGTTGCGCGTCTGCATCGACATACCAGGGCTCAACCGAGTCGCCTCTCTGGAGCGCCTCTGGCCCTCGCGAGTGGGGCGCTGCGGAGGCCCACCCCACAGCTACGTTCGCATGCCTTACGGCTTGCCGAACGCGGCTGACACGTACCAGCGCCTCATGAGGGGCATCACGGAGGCACGAGAGGCCAGGCGTTCTGCAGCCCTGGCAGGGATGGAGATGGCCCGCGAGGAGCCGCCAGCGCCTCCGGAGCCTCCCGAGGCCCCTGGGCCTGGGGGCTCGCGAGGATCGGCTCCCGCAGCCCACCGAGCCTGCTACATCAACGCTCCTTCGTCCTCAACATCATCAGGTGACATCTTTCAAGTTTTATTTCCAGCTGGGAGCACCCCCCAGGGCTGCATTATTCCCAGGCCGCGTGGGTCCGTCCCTGCGGCGTGTATCCCTTTTTTATTCCATGTTGTTAGCTTACCTTGTTGGGGGCGCCCCTCGGGCTGCATGATCCCCAAGCCGCTCGGGCCAGGCCCAGCGGCATGTATCCCATTTATGGTTATTTCCGATTATGCGTTAGACCCACCATGCTTGATTATTTGATGCCGGTCCACGGCACCTCTTCTTCTCCATGCCGACCACTTGCACATTAAGGGGGGGGGGGTACCTGAGCATCGCGACTCAGGGCTCTTACTGGCTCTCCAGCCCTCACCCTCTGGCCTTGTCCATGGCATCACGACCTGGCATACCAGCGACGGCTGAGACCATCTCGAGGGCCGGGACCCGAGGACGCAGAGTGCCGACATCTAACCAAATTTGCAGGGACACGTCACAAGATAAGGCCCAGTGCCAGGCGCAACCCGCCTAGAGGTAGGGCCCCGTGAGTCCCGCGCTGGCTCACGGGTGCCCAGATACACCTCGCCAGGCCCTACCGTGCCAGCCACGTGTCAGGGTGGGGCTGTACACGCCCCGGGGGCTCCTCCCGGAGGGCCCCCCCTCCCATGTACCAGTGGAAGCACCATGCTCCACGCTGGCTGACGACACTGCCGAGGAGCGGCTATGCCCGTCACATACGGTAGCGCTATGCTCCACGCTGGTGATAAACAACTGAGGGTGGCCCCCGGGCCGCACCAACCTCAGGGAGCCTAGAGCTCAGTGTCACGCGAGGGGGCTGGGCACGGGGGCTGCGCCTGGGTCACACCCAGACGCACGCCGCCCAGCCAGGTCCCCCCGAGCCTGGTTCGTCGCGCGTCTCTCCCCGAGCGGAGCCAAGGTATGAAGGCCGTTTGAGCGTCAAGGGGGACTCCTGAGCATCGCGACTCAGGAGCCTAACTGGTCACGTAGCCCCTCACTCCGTGGCCCCGTCCTGGTTTCCGGCCGGGACCAACGCTGGGTGAGGCACGCGCGCGGCCGGGCTCTGCAGAGGTAGAACGGTAGATCCACCCGCATCACACCTCCCTACTTGCTATTCGTGCGCCAACGGCGACTCCTGAGCATCGCGACTCAGGAGCCTAACTTGTCACGTGGCCACTCACTCCTTGGACCCGTCCTGGTTTCCGGTCGGGACCAACGCTGGGTGAGGCATGCGCGGGGCCGGGCTCTGCCGGCGTAGAACATAAGCAAGTAGGAAGGAAAGGCGCAAATTTCAAGGAATTGAAAAGCAAATATTACAGTCCACACTATTATCTCAATGCCAAACGCAAGTTTAAACGCCTCCCCGAGGCATGATACATGTGCAGGAATTAAAGGCAGGACAGGAGCCGCAACGGAGTCACTTGTCGGCGGTGGAGTAGCGCGGATTGGGTACGCCTCACGGAGCGGTGGGGTCGGCAGCGCCTTGCTTCGGCTTGGTGCTGAAGTCCTGGAACTTCCCCAGCAGGGCCTCTGCGTGACCCTTCATGGCCTCGGCAGCGGCAGCGGCACGCTCGCCGCTCACTGGCTCCAGCAGGCTGTCGAGGTCGACATCGGGATCGCGAAGGTAGATGTGGGAGAGGACCCACGTCCATGCTGCAGAAGACAGGACACGTGCCTCGGCCTCGGCCGTGGGGCCAAGGCCAAGGGCGACATCTTCAAGAGCGTGAACCAGGAAGGGAAGCAGCTTGGTGGGGCCGTCCTCGGCGCTAGCCAGTGGGCTCTCCAGGCCGCTGTCGTAAAGCGTCCTCAATGAGGAGCAAGCCCTCGCCTCCATCTCCGTGAAGGCCATGCGGTCCTCGGCAAGAACCAGGGCCTCGTCGTCCAGCATGGCCTTCCTCGCCCCCAACTCCTGCTCCAGCGTGCCTAGGCGGTCGCGGCGTTTCTTGAGCTTGACCTCCCTCTCCTTGAGAGCCGCCTCGCGAGCCTTCACGCCTTCTTCCAGCTCTTGGCGAAGGCGGACCTCGTTCGCGAGCTGGTCCCGCAAATCTTGCAGCTCGCCCTCCAGCGCCTTGCAGCGCCCACGGACGTCGACCACCTCCCCCAGGGCTGTGTCACGAGCAGCCTTCGCCTCAAGGACGACCTGCTTCTCCTCATCGCATGCCGTCAAGGCCTGGACCAGCGCCGCCCGAATCGAAGCATCGGAGCGAACCCATCCTAAAGCCAGCTCCAAGCGCCCGGCCACCAAGCGAGGGTCGGCGCCAAGAACATCCTGCCGCAGTCGGTCCAGCTCAGCAACAGCACGATCCAGAACGGCAGAAGGAGTCGGAGAGACAGTAGCCGGTGGAGTAGGAGGAGAAGGCGGCAGCGCGGCCGCAGCATCCTGAGGCGGGGTCTGCCGTGCCCCGACAGCTGTAGTGGCGGCGGCAGGCGAGAGCACCTCGGGAGCCACTTGGGCCGTGGGGGCTGAGCTCGCCCCAGCCGGCTCAGCCAGGCCTCGCGAGGACGACCGGGCAGGAGAAGCCTGTGCGTCGCGGTCACCCTCCTTCGCAGGCAGAGGCGCTGCCACGGGTGGAACCTCGGGAGCTCCCTTCGGCTTCTTTGCTGCGGGCGCCAGCCTATCCAAGAAATGCGGACGTCAAGCCTCAGAAGCAGAGCAAGAAATAAAGACAAGAATCGAATGCTTACGGGTCGTCGCCAGTGAACTCAAGCGGCCTCCGGCCAAATTTGAAGCCTGAAAGCCGGCTGGAAGGGTCAACCTCAGGAAGCTTGGAGGCGGAAGGTGCATCTGCGGTCCGCCCCGGGGCCGGGGCAGACCCGCGGGAGATCAGCCCTGTCCTGTCCTTCTTCGGGATCGGGGGTGAGCTCCCGCCGTCCTGCTCGTCGTTGTCCTCGTCGTTGTCTTCCTCGTCATCATCGCTCGGAGAGAGGCGGAGAACGCGGGACCTGCGCCGGGGGAGGGGAGCCCTCGACTCTCCGTCAGTCGCCTCGGAGCCAGGCCCTTTTCCCCGCTCCCCTCCTTCCTCTTCTTCGCTGGAGTCGTCGGAGGGCACGTCCACCAGTTCCTCGGGAGTTTCCATGGGCACGGGCCCATCCCCGTTGAAGACGGGCATGGACACCACTACCTGCTCCCAGTCGTCGCGGAGGAACAAGGGCGTAGGAGCGCCCGCCAACCTCGCCACATCGCCCCCGACCAGAGATTGGAGGACCGCCGCCAGATCTCTGTCGGCTAAGGCCGCGGGGCTCGGACGGGGCCTCCACATCGGAAGTGAGTACTGCCAAAGCGGAGCCAGCTGGTGCACCAGGAATTCCCTCAGCAGCGATGCGCCGGTCAGCTTCGCCGCCGCCATATTGGCCGGCCTCAGATCCGCGTCCATCTTCTCCAACATCAGCTTCACGCGGGGGTCCGTGAGCTCCGCTCGACCCCAATTGCTGGAGCTCGTGGGTTGCTCCGTGGGCAAGATCAGCCGAGGGTGGATGTGCCCAGCATCCACCAAGACCCACTTGCTCCTCAAGCCCTCAATCCTTTTCCCGGGGTTCGAAATGGCAATGGCGCCACCGTACGCGACGAAGCTCGCGCACGCGGAAGCAGTACCATGAGAGGTCCGGAGGTAGAAGTAGTGGCGCAGCAAGGCCACTGAGGGCTGCACCCCTACGTGAGCCTCGCGGTAATAGGCGAAGATTGCCAGGAGAAGGACGGAGTTGGGGTGGAGATGTAGGGCTTGTAGCTTATAGTGGCGGAGGACAGAGAAGAAGAACTCGGAGAAGGGAGGCACCAGGCCAGCGGCAATGGCACTTACGAAGAGCGATAGAAGGTGCTCCCTTGACCCTCAGGGGTGGCGGAGCCGGCTTTAAACACCTTCGCCCCGTTGATGCCCCGCGCCGTCGCCATCCGGCGCAACCGGGCAAGGCTCGCCTCCGACACGTTCGGTGGGTCCAGGGCAGACGAGTACCAAGCTACGGCCGGGGGCTGATGAGGCGCCATGGCTTCCTAGGTCACACGGTCGGAGTGGATCTAGAAATTTTGGAGGAAGGAAGGAGAGACGGAAGAAAGGGGGTCTGAGCAGCAACCGGGGAAAGCAAGAAGCAAAGCCTAGGTGGATGTCGCTCCTTTATAAACTCGCGCGGTTGCTAAGGCGTCCACGTCCAATCAACCGCCACGCGGCGCCCAAGGCCGCAGGCTGTTAGGGCCCGCGGCGCTTCGCTCTTGCCCTTCCGCCTCCCTGCACGGACAAGTCCGGGCGCGCCTTGGGCCCGAGGGCTACTGTCGGCGTTCTGGGACGGGGGTCCCCAGACTTGCCTGCCTGCGGCCTGCGGCGTGGCTCAAAGGGGGGGCCAGCGCGGCCCATCTTCACCAACACAAACCCAAGACCCTCGCGGGGCGGACGACGCGGAGCTTCCTCAGGCACGGCCTCGTCAGGCTGGCTCACGAGGAGGCGGAGAGATCAAGGTGGGGTACCTCACGAGGTGCCCGTGACGCAAGCCATGACGACCGAGGGTGCCAGGCGGGTGCCAGCCCACACAGTGTCCTCCTTTCCTCTTTGGTGCAAAGGGGGCAAGCGCAGCCGCGGAGTACCGAGGCATCAGGCAAAGGTTGCCATTTCGGTGCAACGAGACCAAGACCATGAGGACTACAAGACGGAGGTCACCGTGGAGCCCAAGACGGCGTCATCACCAGAGCTTTGCGCAGTTGAAGACTACTTTTGTCAAGATAGCTGATACTAGCTGTCCCCCTTCAAATTAGCCCGCCATTGTTGGCTCCCTTCCCGCTCGATATTTGGGAAGAGGACCAGGGCCTCTATAAATAGGACCAGCCACCCACAGAGCAAGGGGGGATCGAAGGATAAAAGAAAGGACCAGAGAGAGAAAGGTGACTGAAGTCCTCCCAGCAGTTCATCGCCCCAGTCAAGAACAGACCCTCGCGAGGCTGTTCTTCCTTGTATTGTTCATCATCATCAGCCCAAGAGGCAATCCACCACACCACACACTGGAGTAGGGTATTACACCAGAACGGTGGCCCGAACCAGTATAAACCCTATGTCTCTTGTGTTGTTCTTTCCTTAGTTTAGATCCTAGCAAGGCGGAGGAGTGCAGGTAGGTAGGAGGCGAAATCTCCGCGCGCACCCCAATGTTCAAACCTCAAGGGTCTGCCGGAACACGAAATCCGACAGTCACCATTGGGTCCAGATCATCCCCAAACATCTACAAAACGTCTCCGTTTTGTTAATTGGACTTCCTAACATATTTTTTTCTTGACCGCCCGATTATGATCGGAGGGACGAGGTAGCCCCTACCCAAAAATCCACATGCTATATATGTATCATTCCAACCCTAAAATCAAGGAGAGATGTCCCATCCCGCCGCCACTCCACCCAAATCCTCTTGGGATCCCCTCAGTCGATCCTGCAGCCTCCTCCCACCTCTCTTCGGATCCAGATCCAGCCAACCACCATAACCTCTTCCCACCCGATCTGGACCACCGGATCTTAGATCCGACGGCCCAGAGAGCCTCTGCAGCCCCAGCTCCCGCACGAGCCGAGAGCCTCCTCCCGCTCGACCGCGTTGGCAAGCGCCACCACCGGAGATGCCCCGTCCGCCGCCCGAACCTGCCAAGACGAGCTCCAGCAGGGCTGCCCTCTCCTACCCTGTCTCTCTTTTCTTCTTCCCTTCTCCCTCCCGTCTCATCTTCCTGCCTTTTCTCCACAGGAACCGGAGCGCCGCCTGACTCCCTCCGTTCGCCTCCACACTGTCCCCGTCCCCAAGTCCGGCCATGGTCGTCGCCCCTGCATCCTCTGCTTCAAACAGGAGAACAAGCGTTGCTCGTGTTGACCTCCTCCCCATGATGACCTCGCCCGCTCGTGCACGCATGTGTGCGTGGGCTGCTAGTGCCGCCAAGGCCCAACGGCGCCTTCCCTTCGCCAGATCCAGCCCCGCTGGCCTGCTGCTACCTCTCCAGATCTGGGCTTTGGCCCATGGTGAGAAAGCCCAGCCCATCTACCCGATTGCCCATGCGCACTATTGGGCCATTAAGTTTCGGCCAGTGTAGTTTTTTTCCAGATCTGCGTTTTTTCCTATATATCCTGAGACAATAGTTTTGCGGTTTAGCCCCTAAACTTCATGCATTTAATAACTTCACAACCGTGCATCGGATCTAAATAATTTATACATGAAACTTGCTTAGAATTTTGTCTAGTTTCATAATATGTATCTTTCATCCATGTTTAAAATATTTAAAATGATGATTGCTTAAATTTACTCCTATGCCATAACTATTCAACCGTAGCTCCAAATTTAATAAACTTTATATGTAAATGGGGTAGAAAATTTCCTAGTTTAACATGGTGTACTCACTTTGCATGTTTAATAACCCTAAAACTGTGTTTAGGGCAGAACAGTACCAAACCTTAAAATATGCACATGAGGAGTTTCCGGACTTGTTGTTTGTTATTTCTGGCCTCATTTAAACTTGCCTAAATGTTTAGTTTACTTATGCTACACCTCTTGCCATGTTTAAACAACATTTAATATTATTGAGTACCTAACGAGAGAGAACTAAATAAGTCATGTGGTGTTTTCTTCAATATGCAACTCCGTGGCTTATTGAGCTCCACTTAATTTGTAGTGTTGTTTGTTGCACTTTGCCATGCCATGTCATTAAACCGGACATGCATCATACTTGATTGTGCATCATGCCATGTTTATGTGATGGTTTTTTACTATGTTGTTTGCTTTCTTTCCGGTGTACTTCTTCTCGGTAATACGGTAACGTCGTGTTGTGCGGATTCGTTCGACTATGTTCGTTTGTCTTCTTCTTGGACTCGTTCTTCTTCCTTGCGGGATTTCAGGCAAGATGACCATACCCTCGAAATCACTTCTATCTTTGCTTGCTAGTTGCTCGCTCTTTTGCTATGCCTATGATACGATACCTACCATTTGCTTATCATGCCTCCCATATTGTTAAGCCAAACCTCTAACCCACCTTGTCCTAGCAAACCGTTGTTTGGCTATTTTACCACTTTGCTCAGCCCCTCTTATAGCGTTGTTAGTTGCAGGTGAAGATTGGAGCTTGTTCCATGTTGGAACATGGATATTTTGTTGGAATATCACAATATCTCTTATTTAATTAATGCATCTATATACTTGGTAAAGGGTGGAAGTCTCGGCCTTATGCCTGGTGTTTTGTTCCACTCTTGCCGCCCTAGTTTCCGTCATATTGGTGTTATGTTCCCGGATTTTGCGTTCCTTATGCGGTTGGGTTATAATGGGAACCCCTTGACAGTTCGCCTTGAATAAAACTCCTCCAGCAAGGCCCAACATTGGTTTTACCATTTGCACCTAGCCTTTTTCTTTCCCTTGAGTCGGTTGGCTCAAGGGTCATCTTTATTTTAACCCCCCCGGGCTAGTGCTTCTCTAAGTGTTGGTCCAACTGAGCTATGTCCGAGGCTACCAGGGGCAACTCTGGGCTGGCTTACCCGACGTCTTGCTCATCCGGTGTGCCCTGAGAACGAAATATGTGCAGATCCTATCGGGATTTGTCGGCACATCTGGGTGGCTTTGCTGGTCTTGTCTTACCATTGTCGAAATGTCTTGTAACCGGGATTCCGAGTCTGATCGGGTCTTCCCGCTAGAAGGGGAGGCGTGACGCAACCAAGCTCAAGGAGGAGCTCGATGAGGATCTTGTCCTTTGTGTTGTTTCGTGCTAGTTGATCAGTAGCGGAGCCCAGTCGGGACGATCGGGGATCTGTGTAGCATTTGGGGTAGTCTTCTTTTATCTTGGTTCCGTAGTTGAACCTTGATTGTATTTGGATGATGTATTTTTTTATTCATGTAATTGTGTGAAGTGGCGATTGTAAGCCAACTATGTATCGCTTTCCCTTATGTATTACATGGGTTGTGTGAAGATTACCTCACTTGCGACATTGCTTTCAATGTGGTTATGCCTCTAAGTCATGCTTCGACACGTGGGAGATATAGCCACATCGAGGGCGTTACACTGCCCCCCAGGCGCACCCCGGTGAGTTGTGCTCAGCCCGGCCCACCTCCGGTGCCTATCTTCTAGCATATAAGTCATTTTGACCTAGAAAAAAATTAGGGGAGGACTTTCGGGCCGGAGCGCCGCCATCTCGAGGCGGAACTTGGGCAGGAGCACTTTTGCCCTCCGGCGGAGCAATTCCGCCGGGAGAACATCCCTCCCGGAGGGGGAAATCATCGTCATCATCATCACCAACAACTCTCCCATCTTGGCGAGGGAAATCTCCATCAACATCTTCAACAACAACATCTCCTCTCAAACCCTAGTTCATCTCTTGTGTTCAATCTTTGTACCCGAACTATAGATTGGTGCTTGTGGATGACTAGTTGTGTTGATTACATCTTGTAGTTGATTACTATATGGTTTATTTGGTGGAAGATTATATGTTCAGATCCATTATGTTATTTAATACCCCTGTGATCATGAGCATGTTTATCACTTGTGAGTAGTTACTTTTGTTCTTGAGGTCACGGGAGAAATCATGTTGCAAGTAATCATGTGAACTTGATATGTGTTCGATAGTTTGAAAGTATGTATGTTGTGATTCCCTTAGTGGTGTCATGTGAACATATACTACATGACACTTCACCATATTTGGGCTTAAGGGAATGCATTGTGGAGTAGTTATTAGATGATGGGTTGCGAGAGTGACATAAGCTTAAAACCTAGTTTATGCGCCATTCCGTAAGGGGCTGATTGGACCCAAAAGTTTGATGCTATGGTTAAAATTTATTCTTAATACTTTTCTTATAGTTGCGGATGCTTGCAAGGGGGGTAATCATAAGTAGGAGGTTTGTTCAAGTAAGAACAACACGTAAGCACCGGACCACCCACATATCAAATTGTCAAAGTATCGAACACGAATCGAATCAACATGATGAAAGTGACTAGATGAAATTCCCTTGTACCCTCAAGAACGCTTTGCTTATTAGAAGAGACTGTTTTTTCCTATCCTTTGCTTCAAAAGGATTGGGCTACCTTGCCGCACTTTTGTTACTACTATCATTACTTGCTCGTTACAAATTATCTTGCGATCAAACTACTCTGTTACTTACAATTTTAGCACTTGCAGACATTACCTTGCTGAAAACCACTTGCCATTTCCTTCTGCTCCTCGTTGGGTTTGACACTCTTACTTATAGAAAAGGCTACAATTGATCCCATATACTTATGGGTCATCAAGGCTATTTTCTGGCGCCGTTGCCGGGGAGTGAAGTGCTCTTGGTAAGGAAAAATTATTACTACATGTTGAAATTTATTGTCACTTGTTACTATGGAAAACAATCCTTTGAGGGGTTTGTTCGGGGTATCTTCACCTCGACCGGAACCACAATTAGTTACCCGTTAACCTACTGCACGTACAGAAAATATTGAATATGAAATTCCTTCGGGTATGATAGAACAACTGCTAGCTAATCCTTATGTAGGAGATGGAACCGAACATCCTGATATGCACTTGATATATGTGGAAGAAATTTGTGGATTGTTTAAGATTGCAAGTTGTTGTGGGAAACCATGGCCTCTTATGGGGCCAAGGGCCCCTTGCTGGTTCGGCTGGGAGGGGATGTCACATCGCACAAAGAGCAGAAGAGCATGGGGCAGCACGGCAGAGATCACACAAGCAATTTTACCCAGGTTCGGGCCGTCGCGAGGCGTAAAACCCTACTCCTGCTTTGGTGGATTGATGGTGGAAGAATGGTGGTGGAGTGTAGTACACTTGCCCGGCAGGGTTGCCTCAGGGCGACAGTGGCTACGCGCGTATGAATGTGTGGGTATCCAACCTTCTAACCCCTGTTATGGTTGCCATGGGCGTCCTTTTATAGGTTAAGGGGTTACCACAATGGCAAAGTAGTCATTTTGCACTGATAAGATAGCAAACGGTGCTATCATACCTAACCCTGCAGGCTGACAGGGTGCATTAAATGTGCTGCTTAACGTCACATCATTGCTTGCCCGACAAGCCTTGCCGGGCTGTTTTGCTAGCTTCGCACCTGCTTGCTTAACATGTCACATGACGGGTGTCGTTCATAGGCATTTCCCATAGAAAGAGGCTGCCATGTGGGAATGGCTGCCACTTAGTCACTTTGCGGCCTGACACCGCATCGATTGACGATGTGGGTCATGGTGGAGTGCTTGGGTGAGGTGGTTTTGCCTTCGGGGGTCCCGGCAGGCCCTGCTGGGACGTCTTGGATGTTTTCTTCCGGGGGCGACCCTGCCCCCGCCGAGCTCGCCTGCGCGGCAAGGGATGCTTTTCTCCTGGTGGTATCTTGCTTTCCTGGCTTGATCTTGGTCCTCTTGATCCGCATGTTGGTCATTCGAAGATCTTGGTCTCTTGTGCTCTGGCATGGCCTGGTGTCATAATCTCGTTCTCGTGCCTATGCATATTCCGGGTAGCAGAACCAGCATTTGTTGCACCGACAGAAGTCCCCGGGCCTGCCCCGAACATGTTGCCGACCATCGTCGGGGTAGGCCCTAACAATTGCACAGGCAGGGGCATGGAAGAGGCTGGTCTCTAGAGGTCTTCTTGGCTTCTTCATTAATCTGGAGTGTGGGCCAGTTTCTGGTTTCTCCGCACGTCGTGTAAAGCCAATAGTGGTGGGGCCACCCTTGTAATGGCTCATGAATGACTTTAACGCGCGGGGTAGAAACTGCCAATTCACTCTTCCCACCATGCTCTTATCCTTAGCCACGTATGCTGCATGCATCGCACGGGGTAGGTAACGGTGGTGCATGGCGCGGGAGAGCACCAAGGCAAGGGCCTCATCTTCTTGAATTGGCAGAGGAGGACGATGGTTGCTTGTTGAGGGAGCGGCTCCCCTCCTCAGCCTGCCTATAAAAGGAGGGGCGAAGGGAGGGCGGAGTCATTTCCTTGCGTACCCCTCCTCTGTTTTTCTGCTTCCTGCTAGTTATGTCAAAGAGAAGAGCCTGGGGCCAGGCCTCGGGCTCCAGTCCGAGTCTAGCGTCGTCAAATGTTGGTGCTGGTGCTTGGGGAGGGAGTCTGGTCCATGTTGTAGGAAATATCAAGTCTCCCCATTGTAGGGAGACGCTTTCCTCGTCCTCCCCGATCGGCTGCCCATTAGGCAGTGCGGTGTCCAGCTCCGTGCTTCTGCTGCTTGTGGGTTTGGTGGCTAGGTCCTTGGTGTCTTAGAAGCTTGCCCGGGAGGCAGGGTGGGGGACCGTTGGTAATCCCAGCACTGCCCCTTCCGCAGGTCCTCGGGCTGATGTCGACGAGAGTGCGCCTTCCTGCCCGCCGAGGTGGGGTGCGGTGCGCCTCGAGCCCCCCGGCTGTCTTGGTTGCTTGCCGTCTCTCCAGAGAGGCCGTCGGGCTGGAGTGCTGGCGCTTCTCAGGAGCAACGGTGATGAGGAGAAAACAAGGGAAGACGGAGAAGGCGAGTGGCGGGGCGTCAGGTCGGAGTACGATGTCGTGGATGCCTTCGACTCCGACTGGCGACATGCCGCCTCGTCTTTACGCTCTCCCTCCCTCCCCGACATCATCATCACTAGCCTCCTAGGGTGATAGCCGGGGGGTGTTCTCTTGGAGCCTTCGCCTCCCCTCCACCAGTATTCCGGATGAGCTTTGGTGGATGACTCCACCGGTGCTCAAGCCGGGGCTTCTTGCTAGCCCTAGAGGTGGGGACCAGAGGAACGCCGCTCTGCCCTCCGTGCCTCTCCTTCGCAGCCTCGCCACTCTTGATCTTGTCAGGTTGCGCCTGGTGGGCCGTGACTGGATCGGGATGGGCTCCTGCTTGGGCGCCCTTCTCGTCTTTTCCTCCTTCGACCGCAATGCCTGGTGGGAGGGAAAACAAAAGGAGGAGATTACGGGGAACTTATCTTTTTTCAATCTTAAACTCGTCGGCACTTGCAAAATTTTCAATACATGTTTTCATTATGTAAGGTTTGTACTTCTATTATCAGCATATTAATTGTCGGATTTCAGGCTCCGCAGACCCTTGAGAGGTTTGAACTCTGGGGTGCATGTGAAGAACTCAACCTCCCGAGTCTACCTACTCGCCAATCTCTCGGCCTAGCTCAATGAACAGGAAGGAAACAAGACACAGCAGTTTACCCAGGTTCGGTCCACCTTGCTGTGTCAATCCCTACTCCTGCTTTGTGGTGGACTGGCCTCGAGGAGCCGAGGATGAACTAGTACAGTCGTAGAACAACCTCCGCAGGTGTGTTCTTGAGCCGGCGGGGGAGAGGATGATCTCTCTCGTTCGGATCCGGGTCTATGGTGGTGGCTAGGCCCGATTTATAGGGGCCTTGGTCCTCTTCCCAAAATGAAGGCGGGAAGGGTTCCCACAACGGCCAAATGCGAAGGGAGACAACTAGTACATGCTATACTGACAAAAGTAGTCTCCGCGTGCAAAAGCCTTTGGTCGAGACGCTGCGGTGGGATCGGCGATGACCTCCGTCCTGCCGTCCTGGTGGTCTTGCTCTTGTTGCACCGGAATCGACCTTTGGCTGATTCCTCGGGACTCCGCGTATGCGCTTGCCTCCTTAGCAGCAAAGAGGAAACTATTGTCTTGCGACCGCTGGCGCCCGCCTGGCCTTGGTCGTCATGGCTCACGTCATCTGGAGCCAGCCTGAGGAGTCCGCTCCTCGTGGAGGTCTTGGTGTCATCTGCCTCACGAGGCTTGGCCCCTCGCGAGGGTCTTGAGTTGTTGATGCTGAAGGTGGGTCGTACCAGGCCGTCGATGGAGCCACGCCATGGGCCGCAGGCAGGCAAGTCTAGGTACCCCCGTTCCCAGAACACCGACAGTAGCCCCCGAGACCAAGGCGCGCTCGGACTTGGCTTCGAGGCAAAGCCAAAGGGCAAGTGTGGAGCGCCGCGGGCCCTAGCACTACAAAAAAATACACTTCCATGATGATACATGTTTGTCACAGTAGGTCACGTTTTTTGTCATGCATGTACATCCATGACGATTTTATGACAGAATCAAGATAGTCATACCTGTGCTGTCGTAGAAGTGTTCCATGACATTACCAAAATTATCATCACAGAAGTGTTCACTTCCATGACGATAAATGTCGCATCATGGAAGTGCTTTCGTCAAGGTTGACCGACATGTGGCATCCACTGTAACGGGTCGCCGTTAAGCTATCGGGTCTGGTTTTGGATCCTATAACCTGCTAACAGCCACGACCAATGACGATTTTCCACGTGTAAAATTCTCATTGGCAGACGGAACCACGTGTCAGCTCCGCGTTGGCACAGGTGTCACTCATCCAATGGGCGAGATGCGCCTATGATATGTCGACACGTGGACCGGCCCAACTGTGGCTCATTCAAGTTAAAAGGCCGGCCCTGTTAAAATAAGCAGGCCGACCCATTAGCAGCCTACTTGAGTCAGGCCCATTTACAAGCACGACCTATACAAGTTACACAGAATCGGCCCATCAAAGTCCCATTCTAGATTTGACAATTTCCATCCCATCGTCAGTTTTAGCCCGTTAACGGCCCGCTACATCTTTGGGCCCAATTGCGGCCCGAGCTTCTTTCGGCCTGTTAGCAGCCCATCATCAGTTCCAGCCCGTTAACGGCCCGGGACGTCTTTCGTCCTTTTCTCGGCCCATTCTGCAGTTGGGCCAGTTCTAGCCCACTATGACTTTAGGAATGTCCTCGGCCCATTCGGTAAATGGGCCAAATCCTAGCCCATTTTGTCTCCTGGCCTGTTAACGGCCCGCACAACAGTTGGGCCTTTGACTTTAGGTCCATTAGGGGCCCACGTTCCGTAGGGCATCATTTCAGCCCAACGCGACTTTCGGCCTGTTAAAAGCCTAGTTTGCAAATTGGGCCTCCTCTGCCCCATAACACTTCCGGCCTCTTACTGGACCGTAAAGTAGAAGGGTCGAGACAAAATTGACATCTAATTCGGCCTACTAGAGGCCCGCGGGCCATTTCCATTTATACGGCCCTATCGAGCTTTTGGCCTGTTAACGGCCTGCTAAGAGCCGTTGTTACGGTGGGCCGCATCATTTGGCATCCACTTAATGTTATTTTGACCAGCCCAATTAAGGCCCGCTTTGACTACACATGTTTGTTCGTTTGTATGGCGTCCAGGAAATGTTCGGGCGTGTTGGCCCCCGTTTCAACGATATAGCATATTCAAGAATTATCCTATTCTATACTATCGCCTCTAAAAAACATACACTATACAATAAAAAGACTAAGGCATAGAAATGTCAAATAATACTACACTATACATTAAAGAAATTACAGTCGAATATACCCACTGGGCATTATAGTTTGGCACCAGTGATAATAAAGCGTACACAAACAACAAATTACATACACTGGACAAATAAAGCTCATACATCATAGACACGCATCAACAGAACTTACCATTTGAACTAAAATCTCTTCAGAAAATAGGATTGTCGGGATTCAAATAGCACAAATTACAGTCTGCAAAATCTCCAATTCCTTCGTGGTTACCTCAGTGTCTTGTTTCATTTTTTGACTCCTGCATCTAATACCTGCATGTCCAGTTTCAACTTGTTGATTGTACGTTGAGAATCATGTACATGTTGTCTTGCCACCTCTAGTTGATGCTCGAGAACATCAACACATTCCAATTCCAATCCATAATATTCAGTAACGGCCATGTCGCACTGCTCGCAGATCTTTGTGTTGATGTCACTTCATCCTGAAATGTTTCTGTAAATACACATGACTAGAGCAAAAATATAGTTACAACAGTGAAGCGAGCAAGACAGACTATTTTGTACATGGCAAAACAAGACTAACAATAATGTTACACGTCATGAAGCATAAGTAGGTGATATTTTAAAAATTATAAAATGGTAGTCTGTGCAGCCTGCATACAGAAATCTCTCTTAGCTCACTAGAGGAGCATGATGTTGGGGCCAAATCCAAAACACAGACAAGTTACAAATTTAGACAACACGTTGCATATAAGTAAGCAAGCAGCTGGCCATTCTGTAGCTCAATTAAAAGTCTTAGGGAGCATAATGAACAACAAAGGGATTCATACAAACCTACTACAGCAAGCAAAGCTATGCAATCATTAGCCTAGTATAAACTAGATTGTGAGTCTCATGTAGTAATAGTTGGTTAATAGACTTCAAAGCTTCAGGCACACTTTGCCAGAGTAATTAAATGGTAAGGCCTTTAATTATGTCAACTAATAGTTATAGAAGTACCCAACATCAGGCATCATTGTTTGGGCATCTCATTAACCGAGGACAAATAAAGAAGTTGAAAAGAACAAATTAACTATGCCTGAAACAAACAAGGAATTGAACTGTTGAGTTGGATACAGTGACTTACCTTAACTGGTTGAATAGGCTCAGTGCTGCTCCTAATTCTCCTGCAAGGCTCCTTCCTAACATCTTGTACTTGGAAATCCTCAATCTTATCTTCATTGCACCCCCTCCGCAAGGTGACACAAACTAGTTACTCTTCTCCTTGGAAGGTAAATATGCATACTTTCCAGTCTATGAACAACACAAAAGGATGAGATTATAACAAAACAACACCACATAATGAACCATGCCACATCTCCTGCACTTGCACACAATGAAATGAGCATTTACTATGTGTTCACTATGTAAAAACAAGGCATACCTTCGAACTGGATCTCTAGGTACTCTTGCAGAGCCTTCTTTAGTGTACAGCCAAACCTTTATGTCACCTATGAGTTAGATAAGTCCCCACTACAACAGCCCTTAGTGTTTAAATCATTGATAAGATCTGCTAGAGTGTTAGGTCAAGAACAACAAGTAATCAAAGCAAACAGTCCTGGTATGGTTGGCTGATGCAAACAAGCAATTGAATAGATCTGTGAGAAAATCTTGCATACTCCCTCCTTCCATCTATATAAGGCCTAATCATTTTTCGAGGCTAACTTTGACCAAGTGTTATAGCAATAATATAAGACATGCAAGTTACACAAAGCATGCCGTCAAATTCGTACGTGAAAAGAGCTTCCAATGATATAATTTTCACATTATACATCTCATGTATTATTAGTCTTATCAATAGTCAAAGGCAGTCTTGAAAAACACATTAGGCCCTATATAGATGGAAGGAGGGAGTATCAAGAAAAGAAGCAAAGATGGAGGCTTAAAGGCCATCACTTGACTGACTAGATTTAAGGGGCATTTAAATATCATGTGCAACGTATGAACTAACATAAACATTGCATATTCTAGATTCTACAATGGAATGCACATGTATTTGGTTATGCCATGTATGATGATGCCTAAATGTACACTATAGCAGGCAGGAGTGATTCATCATTGCACGCACAATTGAATTGCAGGTTAAGGGCCAGTTCTATTCCCCCTTTTCAGAGCTTATTGTCAAAATAAGCCACAAAAGATGCAAAGAAGTCATTTGTGAGTTATGGGCTTGGGCTTAACTTATTTCACTTTGGAGGGGAGTGTTTCGGGTAGAAGCTCACTAAAAATTGAAGGGAAGGGGAATAGTGAAATGACTCTGTTGTCTGCCTATATTATACTCAAAATGCAACTGCTCATGCCCGCATCACACCTGACCCTCAAGTAAAAACAAACACGTAACCGTTCATTGCCCTTCCCGCTTGCATCTCCTCTCCCATTTCCCTCTACCTCGATCCCCTGCCTGCAGCGCTAGGGTTCCTCTAGCGAGCCATCGCCACTGGTCCTATCTGGCCTGGTCCTCGATGATGCTCTGTCCAGCTAGGCTACATGGCCAACGGGTAGGCCCAGATCTCCCCGGCTGCTCCTCCCTCTAGCGCCGCCCCTCATTCTCATGGTCTCCAGCAGCTGCTCCACTATGGTCCATCCAACGCACTACTCCGGTGGGCGCCGCACAACTACGGCTGATGCCACACTGGGGCAGAAGGCACCTTATCCCCCTCCCCTCCTCCCAGGCCGCGGCCTTGAGGAGCTGTTGAAGGATGAGCTCATCCAACAAGATGAGGATCTCCTCTGATTTTTCTTGCCAAATTTTCATTCTGATCCACTATACGATGAATTGCTAAGAGCTGCTTCTGCTGCTGCTATATGATGCATTGCTATGAGCTGCTCCTCCTGCTGCTATATGATGAATTGCTATGAGCTGCTGCTATATGATGAATTGCTATGACCTGCTACTGCTACTATATGATGAGTTGCTATAAGCTCCTCCTACTACTGCTATATGATGAATTGCTATGGGTTGCTCCTGCTGCTATATGATGAATTGCTATGAGCTGCTCCTGCTGCTGCTATATGATGAATTGCTATGATCTGCTCCTGCTACTGCTATATGATGAATTGCTATGAGATGCTACTGCTATATGATGAATTGCACACCGCTGCTGCTGTATGATGAGTTGCTATGAGCTTGTAACATCCCAAATTTTCAATTTGGAATATTATACATAGGTCATTCATGCATATCATACTTTATTGCATTTCGTCTTGTGATCCTCGAAATCCTAAGCAACTCAAGGACCCTCAGAGAGAGTTGGGGATTTTCCTAGTTCTCATATTTGAACTTTTCTCAAATATTGAAACAACGATCACTTTGGTTTTATTTATTTTTTCTCTCCAAAAATATTTCATATTAAAATTATATGAGAGGAGATAATATGACTTCTCCAAAATAAATGAAATGTTGGAGGAAAAATATTAAAATCAATTTGTATATTTTATTTGGGTTTTATCACTATTTTATTTGAATTAGGAAAAATATGCGTTTTTCAAAAATGCATAAGAGGCCCAAATAAATGTTCACTTTGTCCGGCATATTTTTAGAGGACGGGGAAAATTTATTTCAGGACTTTTTGGAGTGTGTTTAGTATTTCTTTTCTTCGTTTTTCTGTGCGTCAGAATATTTTTTTTAAAAAAGTGAACCACCTTACCGGGCCGTGTCCGCCTGGGACACCGACCCGGCCATCTTTATAAGCCGAGGCCCGGGCCCCGAGGCCCCGGCCCACTTCACGCCGCGCCCCCAAACCCTAGGCCGTCGCAACCTCGTCAGCCGCCGTCGCCACGTCCGCCGCCTGCGTCGTCGCCCACGCTAGAGCCCGCCGCCCCGTCTCGCCGGACCGCCGCCGGAGGTAACCGCCGCCGCCGTTCGTCGCCGGTTTTTTTCTTTTCCGGATAACCGTTCGGTTTTTTCAGAAAACCTTGTTTTTGTTTTTTAGATCAGTTCAGTTTTCCGCAGTTTAGCTAAATAGCGGACGTTCGTCCGTAGGTTCGTTTTAACGAATGTTGTTCGTCCGTTAGTCACAAACAGCGAACATTCGTTCGTTAGCCTGTTCGTCAGTTTTTCTTTTTCCAGGGTTTTCCCGTGATTATTTTCGATTGTGATTTCTGCCCTGATCTTAGATTTAGTTTATCTTTTTGCTCGTTTATCGGAATCCGGCGATTCAAGCACCTGGATCTTCGTCTCGAAGCCCTATTTCTGTTTAACCAACTTGAACTAGATTTTGTTACTGTAAAATTTGACTTTAGTCCAGATTAGTAATCGGATCTTGTTTCTTTCGCAATTTGAGTTTCGTTGCTCCGTTTGATTTGATTCTTTTTGCAAACCGGAGTTCTTCAGTTGAACTTTCTGGTTAGATCTTCTTATTTGAGATTTATCCGTGCTTCTTTGCTTGATTGCTTATGTATGCTATTGTTTGTTTGCGATAGAACACCCGGAGTGCGAAGCGTGCTACTACGAGTCTCTAGGTTTTGCGAATCGTCAGCAAGGCAAGTAACACTTTGATCATACCCCTTTATCACCCAGTTTTTACGCATTACTTTCAACCCTCAACCATTGCATGAGTAGGATCTCTTAACATGTGGGTATGGGAAGTAGATGATGAGGTAGAACCTATTACCTGTTTTACTATCAAACCCCTGGGAGTTACTTCTACGCTATGCTTATACTGCCATGCTATGCTCGTAGACGTGGATTGGATTTGAGTGTATCCATGACAGATGTGAGTTGTTAATTAATGGTTGAACTTAAGGTGGCAACTTTAATACACATCTGGGTGGATTGCTTGTGGGCACCTGGAGAATCCAGTGTTGCCCTAGGATATCCCAGAGTACCCGTGTGGTCATCCTACGGTCCGCCACCCGGGCTCAAAGGGATCATAAGATTATTTTATGCTAGAAACTTTCGTGTGCAGCCACAAGCTATTATGGGCTCTAGCATAGTTGAGTAAGTTGTGGGAAACCTTTCCATGATGGGCTAGCAGATGTAGGGGATTGTAGGTGTACCGGCCTATCTATTGGTTAAGGGGACCTCTTCCGAAAGACTGTGTCTCGGTCATACGTTTCTCAAACACCATGCAGTGCGAGAAATACAATGGAGGAGATCGAGTCTTGTGGGGAAAAGTGCGCAAACCTTTGCAGAGTGTACAAACTAATCATGGTTAGCCGTGTCCCCGGTTATGGACATCTTGAGTATCTGGTTCTTGGATTATCATATGGATCTCATCACTCTAAATTAATTTTGTTGGGTTGATAATTACTTTTAATTGGGATTGACTTGGAGGGAACCTTCTCAATATTTTTCAACTACCATGATAGTTTAATAAAATACATTCCTTTGTTGTAGGAAAAAATTGGCTTTTCGCAAAACATATTGACCATACAGCCTCCACCAACCATATATGTAACATCCCAAATTTTCATTTTGGAATGTTATACATAGGTCATTCATGCATATCATATTTTATTGCATTTCAATTCGCGATCCTCGAAATTCTAAGCAACTCAAGGACCCTCGAAGAGAGTTGGGGATTTCACCGTTTTCATATTTGAATTTTATCAAATATTGAAACGAGGATCATTTGTTTATTATTTTTCTCTACAAAATATTTTCACATTAAAATATATGAGAGGAGATAATATGACTTCTCCAAAATAAATGAAATATTGGAGGAAAAATATTAAAATCCAATATTTGATTTTATTTGGATTTTATTGCTATTTTATTTGCATAGGAAAAAAAATACACGTTTTTCAAAATTGCATTATAGGCCCAAATAAATGTTCAACTTGTCCGACATATTTTTTAAAGGATGAGGAAAATTTATTTCGGGATTTTTGGAGTCCGTTTAGTATTTCTTTTCTTTCTTTTTCTGCACGTCGGATTATTTAAAAAAAACAAAAAAAACGCGCAACCGACTCCGGGCCGTAACCGTCCAGGACTCCTCGGGCCGGCCTTTAAAGCCCGAGACCCCGAGCCCCCAGCCGCCGCCAGGCCACCCGAAACCCCAGCCGCCGCCCCGCCTCGGGAACCACGCCACCGCCGCCCTTCACGCCGTCGCCGCCGGATCCACCGTCGCCTCTCGCGCCGCCGTCCGCCGTCGCCACCGCCTCGCCTCGCCCTGCCGCCCGCCGGACGCCGCCGCCCCCGCTGGACCTCGCCGCCCGCCGGTAGCCGCGCCGGTTTTTCTGTTAAATCCGTTTGTTTTTTTTTTAAAACCTAGATTTGTTTTTTTATTAGATCATTTTTTGGGTTCGGCTAAAAAGCGGACGTTCGTTCATACGTTCATTTTAACGATTCGTTTTCGCCCGTTAGTCACAGACAGCGAACGTTCGTTCGTTAGCTTGTTCATCAGTTTTTCCTTTTCTCGGGTTTTTCGCGATTATTTTCGATCGTGATTTCTGATCCGATTTTCGTTTTAGTTTATCTTTTCGCTCATTTATCGGAATCAGGCGATTCAAGCGCCTAGATCTTCGTCTCGAAACCCTCTTTCTGTTTAACCAACTTGAACAAGATTTTCGTACTATAAAATTTGACTTTAGTTCAGATTAGTAATCGGATCTTGTTTCTTTCGTAGTTTGACTTTCATTGCTCCATTTGATTTGATTCTTTTTGCTAACCGGAGTTCTTGAGTTGAACCTTCTGGTTAGATCTTCTTATTCGAGTTTTCCCCGTGCATCTTTGGTTGATTGCTTATGTATGCTATTGTTTATTTGTGATAGAATTCCCGGAGTGCGAAGCATACTACATCGAGTCCCTAGGTTTTGCGGATCATCAGCAAGGCAAGTAACACATTTATCATACTCTTTTCATACCCAGTTTTTATGCATTATTTCCAATACTCAAACACTGCATGATTAGGATGTGATTAACTTGTGGGTTTGGGAAGTAGTTGATGAGGTAGAACCAATTGCCTTGTTTTGTTATCAAACCCTTGGGAGTTACTTTTATGTTGTGCTTATATTGCTATGCTATGCTCGTAGACGTGGATTGGGTTCGAGTGTATCCATGACAGATGTGAGATTGTTAATTAATGGTTCAACTTAAGGTGGCAACTTTAATACACATCTGGGTGGATTGCTTGTTTGGGCACCTGGAGAATCCAGTGTTGTCCTAGGATATCCTGGAGTACCCGTGTGATTTTCCTATGGTCCGCCACCCAGGCTCAAAGGGATCTTAAGATTATTCATGCTAGAAACTTCCGTGTGCAGCCACAAGCCATTATGGGCTCTAGCATAGTTTGAGTAAGTTGTGTGACCTCTTTCAGTGGTGGGCTAGCAGATGTAGAGGGAAAGTAGGTGTAACTGTCCACCCAGAGTAAAGAGTTAATGCTTCCAAAAGACTGTGTCTCGGTCGTCCGTTTCTCAAACATCATGTAGAGCGAGAAATCCAACGGAGGAGATCGAGTCTTGTGGGGAAAAGTGCGCAAACCTCTGCAGAGTGTACAATCTAATCATGGTTAGCCGTGTCCCCGGTTATGGACATCTTGAGTATCTAGTATTTGATTATCCTATTGTATCTCATCACTCTAATTTAATTTGTTGGGTTAATGAATTACTTTAATTGGGATTGAGTTGGAGGAATCTTCTCAATGATGTTTCAACTACCATGATAGTTAAAATAAAACTTATTCCTTTGTGGTAGCTTTATTCTGTTCATTGCTATACTGTGTTACATTGCCAGCATATTCCATGTGCTGACCCGTTTCCGGGCTGCAACATATCATGTTGCAGACTTTTCAGACGAGGAGTAAGGTTCGCTAGGTCGTTGCCGTGCAGCTCAGCTATGCCCTTGGAGTTGATGGGCTCACTTTATCTTCCAAGCCTTCCGTTGTTATCGTATTAGATGGCCTTAAGCCATATTTACTGTAATAAGTTCTCTTTTGGAGACATTCGATGTAATAAGTGTGTGATTGCTACTCTGTTATAAATCCTTCGAGTACTGAGTGTGTCAGCGTTACCGATCCAGGGATGACACTGAAGCACAGAGACTTGACCATTTGAGGTCGGGTCGCTACAAGATGTATCAGAGCAACCGCTGAGTGTAGGACACGACCACTAAGCTAAAGCCCTAGATCACTACTCTCTTCTCATTTCTGACTCCTCTCCATTTTCTAATCTTTTGGATGGCGGACGCAAGGAACAAGTTTGCACAAACGGATGAAGAAGCACCTTTTGGACGAAACTTGAAGGAAGTCACTAAGTACTTGAACATTGGAATACTAAGCTTCACCGGGACTTACAATGCCACATTACCAAAAGAGGAGCGCTGGATGATTCAAGTTCAAGTTCCAGGAAGTACATTCACGCCAGTCACTGAGCCCATAGAGTTTTATTTTGATGCACCAACCTGGAGTCTAGGAAAGAGTATGGCAGCCCACATCACCATGGGACGCATTGGAGAAGTTTACCACAAGGATCTTAAGGATACTATCTACTAGATTTGTGGGCGTCGAGATGAGCAATGGGAGATGATCAGCACCAGGAAGGATAGATCGATCACAGCTTTCATTCAGGAGTTAAACCAGCACATTCGTTGCCAGGAGAACCAGATGTGCGCATGCATGATAGATCTGAAGAAGGCAATGACAAGGATCACGGAGCTGGAGGAAGAACTTAAGGCTACTCGCGAAGATTATTGAAAGCACAAGTGCTCCCTAGGTGGTTTTGATAATTGATGACAACATATCTCTTGTTGGACTAACACTTCTATCTAGCATGTTTCAGATAAGTTCAACAATGGAGTGGCATGGACTAAAGGTTGTGGGAACTCCTTAGATGCTAAGGACAAAGGATTGGCTAAAGCTTCAGGCTCAAGACTCTTCTTTTTACATTTAAGTGATCCAAGATCACATTGAGTCCATAGGAAAAGCCAATACTATCAAGGAGGGATGAGGTGTTGCTTAATGAGCCTCTTGCTTCATGTGCTTAATGATATGCTCCAAAATCCTCAACCACTTTCCCATACCCACATATGACCTAAACCCTAAGCCAAACTCGGTCCTACCGATTCTTCCCATCCGGCGCCACCGAGTTTCACTTGTCATTAGCCACTGCCAAACCCTAGCAATTTGGTTCTACCGATAAGGATCTCGGTCTCACCGAGATGGGATTGCAAACTCTCTGTTACCTATTGTAATATTCTCGGTCCCACCGAGATATGCAATCGGTCCCACCGAGATTGCAATGTAAACTCAGTGTTTCCCCTTTGTAACTTTTCGGTCTCACCGAGTTCCACTCGGTCCCACCGAAAGAGCAAATCGGTCCCACCGAGTCTGCCTGACCAACTCTCTGGTTAGCTAATTACCAAACTCAGTCTCACCGAGTTTGTGTAATCGGTCTCACCGAGATTACGTTATGCCCAAACCCTAACCGAATCGGTCCTACCGAGTTGCATGTCAGTCCCACCGAAATTCCTAACGGTCACTAGGTTTACATTTTTGGTCCGACCGAGTTTTATGATTCGGTCCCACCGAGATTGGAAAACTGTGTAACGGTTGGATTTTGTGTGGAGGCTATATATACCCCTCCACCTCTTTCTCATTCAGTGAGAGATCCATCAGAACACACACATCATTCCAACTCATTTGTTCTGAGAGAGAACCACCTACTCATGTGTTGAGACCAAGACATTCCATTCCTACCATATGAATCTTGATCTCTAGCCTTCCCAAGTTGCTTTCCACTCAAATCTTCTTTCCACCAAATCCAAATCCTATGAGAGAGAGTTGAGTGTTGGGGAGACTATTTGAAGCACAAGAGCAAGGAGTTCATTACCTACACACCATTTGTTACTTCTTGGAGAGTGGTGTCTCCTAGATTGGCTAGGTGTCACTTGGGAGCCTCCGACAAGATTGTGGAGTTGAACCAAGGAGTTTGTAAGGGCAAGGAGATCGCCTGCTTCGTGAAGATCTACCGCTAGTAAGGCAAGTCCTTCGTGGGCGATGGCCATGGTGGGATAGACAAGGTTGCTACTTCGTGGACCCTTCGTGGGTGGTTGCTTCTTCGTGGACCCTTCGTGGGTGGAGCCCTCCGTGGACTCGCGCAACCGTTGCCCTTGGGTGGAGCCCTGTGTGGACTCGCGCAACCGTTACCCTTCGTGGGTTGAAGTCTCCATCAACGTGGATGTAGGATAGCACCACCTATCCGAACCATGGGATAAACATCCGTGTCTCCAATTGCGTTTGATCTTTCCAAACCCTTCCCTTTACATTCTTGCAAGTTGCATGCTTTACATTCCGCTGCTCATATACTCTTTGCATGCTTGCTTGATATGTATTGTGTGTATTGAATTTGTGCCTAAACTCCACTTAAACCGAAAAAGCTTAAAAATTGCAACTTTAGCACTATGTGTCTAATCACCCCCCTCTAGACACATCTTCTCCTAGATCCTACAAGTGGTATCAGAGCTTTGGTCTCCATTGCCTTGGTTTAATCACCATTGGAGGAGGATGGATGTGTCTACTCTAGGGAGTCTTAGACATAGAGTGCCTATTCTTGATGGAAAGTATTTTCATGAGTGGAAAAATGAGATGCTTGTAATCTTCAATCAATATCATTTGAACAAGTATATTGCTAGCCCTTGTGCACCCCATATTGATCCCTTGCATCCTACCCTAGACGAAGATATTGACATGATTCGCAATCTTAGAACTATTGAGCTCATCATTAGAGGTTTGCCCAAAGATTTGATTGCTAGTTTGCCTACTCAAAATTGCGCCTATACTATATGGAAATTTCTTGAGGAACGGTTTCCCAATCACTCCTTGAAAACTTTGGATGAAATTCTCCATAAAACTATTGCCTTGAGTAAGATGAACTCTAGTGATCCTAGTTTTGGTAAATGTCTTCTTGAACTTGCCAATCATAAGCATGCTAAAGGAGATGTTGGAATTATTGATGATATCATACTCAAAGCTATAAGAATTCATAAAAGTAACCACTTTGATCATTTATCTAATGAATTACCCTCTCTAGGAAATGATGAGTCACAAGATCATGATGAACATGAATATTATGATGATGATGACAGTGACTCCGATCTTCATGATGCAATGAGACATTTTGGTCTTATGGTAAATCTTCGAGGATATGAATCAGGAGGAAAGGAATGGGTTCTTGATAGTGGATGCACTGATCATATGACCGGAGATGAAGAGATGTTTCGTGAGCTTGCTGAAAACAACGGCCCTCGAAAATATGTCACCTTTGGTGATAATTCAAAGGGTAAAGTGGTTGGCCTTGGTAAGGTGGCCATCTCACATGATAGCTCCATTCAAAATGTCATGCTCGTTGAATCTCTTGGCTATAACTTACTTTCTGTATCTAGACTTGCTGATTTCGGTTTGAACGTCCTATTTACTGAGGTAGATTGCCAAGTATTTCATAGTGACAATCATAAAATGGTCTTTACGGGTATGCGTAGAGGTGATCTTTACATCGTCGATTTCTCTAAAAAGGCACAACCTAAAACTTGCTTTGTTGCTAAATCCTCAAAAGGTTGGTTGTGGCATAGACGACTAGGTCACGTTGGCATGAGAAACCTTGACAATCTTATTAAAGGAAATCATATCCTTGGAGTTAACGATGTCATATTTGATAAGGATAGACTTTGCAGTGCTTGTCAAGCAGGTAAACAGGTTGGAGGAAGACATCTTGTGAAGAACATTATGACCACAAGGAGACCACTCGAGCTGCTTCACATGGATCTTTTTGGTCCCAATGCCTACAAGAGTCTCGGTGGAAATTCCTTTGGTCTAGTTATAGTTGATGATTTTTCAAGATTTACGTGGGTGTTTTTCCTAAAGGACAAATCGCAGGTCCAGAAGATCTTCAGAAACTTCGCCAGGAAAGCTCAAAATTAGTTTGATGTGAAGATCAAGAAGGTTCAGAGTGACAACGGAACGGAGTTCAAGAACGCAAATGTGGACACCTTTCTTGACGAAGAAGGGATTTCACACGAGTTCTCGGCTACATACACACCTCAACAAAATGGAGTTGTTGAGAGGAAGAACCGGACGCTCATTGAAATGGCAAGGACAATGCTTGATGAATACAAGACGCCAAAGCACTTTTGGGCAGAAGAGGTTGAGACAGCTTGTCACGCAACAAATCGCTTATATCTTCACAAGCTACTCGGCAAGACGGCATATGAGCTCCTCACCGGTAACAAGCCTCAAGTTGGATACTTTCGAGTATTCGGCTCAAAGTGCTACATCCTTGATAAGCATCGTCGTTCAAAGTTTGCTCCTAAATCTCATGAAGGTTTTCTACTTGGTTATGGCTCAAACTCTCACACTTACCGTGTCTACAACAATTTCACCCGAAAGGTTGAAGAGACGGTAGATGTGAAGTTTGATGAATCTAATGGCTCGCAAGTAGAGCAATTGCCAATTGATGTAGGAGACAAAGACCCTTCAGAAGCAATTCAAGATTTGTCCATTAGCAAAATTCGTCCAACGGAGGTGAAGGAGAGTACTTCATCCGTCCAAGTGGAAGCTTCTACTTCACAAAAAGGTGAACCAAGAATCGACACGGAAGCATCCACAAGTGGGCCACACCAAGATGAAGAAAACAAGGAAGTACGTCAAGATGAACATCAACAACCTCCTTCTCCACCACGACAAGAGAACGACGACGTCAACAATGAAGAAGGCTAAGAAGAAGAACAAGATGAAGAAGATGCTCAACAAAGACCCAAGCAAAAGCTCTCACGAGTTCGAGCAAGAATTGCCAAAGATCATCCCGTCGAGCAAATTCTCAATGATATACAAACCGGGAGAATCACTCGCTCAAAAACTCGTTTAGCTAACTTTTGTGAAAACTATTCATTCATCTCTAGCATTGAACCAATGAAGGTTGAAGAAGCATTGGAAGATCCGGATTGGATAAACGCTATGCATGAAGTGCTACATAACTTTGAGAGAAACCAAGTTTGGACATTGGTTGAGAAGCCCGACAACAACCACAACATCATTGGTACCAAATGGGTGTTTCGCAACAAGCAAGATGAAGATGGACAAGTGGTCCGCAACAAAGCACGTCTCGTCGCCCAAGGATACACACAAGTCGAAGGTATGGACTATGGTGAGACGTATGCTCCCGTTGCTAGACTTGAGTCCATTCGCATCTTACTTGCCTATGCTAATCACCATAATATCACCTTGTACCAAATGGACATTAAAAGTGCTTTTCTAAATGGAGAAATAGAGGAGGAAGTTTATGTCAAACAACCTCCCGGCTTTGTCAATCCTAAGAAACCAAATCATGTTTACAAACTTCACAAAGCTCTTTATGGTCTTAAACAAGCTCCTAGAGCATGGTATAAATGCTTGACCAAGTTCCTTACTACAAGTGGTTTTGAAATTGGTAAAATTGATTCTACTCTTTTTACTAAAAGGGTTAATGGAGAACTATTTGTATGCCAAATTTATGTTGATGATATCATATTTGGTTCAACTAACCCTCTCTTTAGTGAAAAGTTTGGAAAGCTAATGTCAGAGAAGTTTGAGATGTCTATGATGAGTGAACTCAAATTCTTTCTCGGGTTGCAAATCAAGCAAACTAAGGAAGGTACATTTGTCTCTCAAACAAAGTACACCAAGGACTTATTCAAGAAGTTCAATATGCAAGAATGCAAAGGTATGTCTACACCCATGCCCACTAGTGGACATAATGATTTGACCAAAGATGGTGAACCTGTTGATCAAAAGGTTTATCGCTCTATGATTGGTTCATTGTTATACCTATGTGCTTCACGTCCCGATATTATGCTAAGTGTGTGCATGTGTGCTCGATATCAAGCTGCTCCTAAAGATTGTCATCTTAAGGCTGTGAAAAGGATAGTGAGATATTTAATCCATACACCAAATTTTGGCATTTGGTATCCTAAGAGGTCTTCTTTTGATCTTGTTGGCTATTCCGACTCAGATTATGCCGGAGACAAGGTTGATAGAAAGTCCACTTCGGGTACTTGTCAATTTCTTGGTAGATCTCTTGTGTCTTGGTCTTCCAAGAAACAAAACTCGGTATCCTTATCCACCGCCGAAGCGGAATACATTGCCGCTGGTTCATGTTGTGCTCAATTACTTTGGATGACCCAAACTCTTAAAGATTATGGGATTTATGTGAGACATGTTCCACTGCTTTGTGACAATGAAAGTGCTATCAAAATTGGTCATAATCCTGTACAACATTCTCGAACTAAGCATATTGAAGTTCGTCATCATTTCATTCGAGATCATGTTGCTAAGGGTGACATCAATCTTAAGCATGTTCGCACCGATAAGCAATTAGCGGATATATTCACTAAACCACTTGATGAGAAAGTGTTTTGCAGGTTGAGAGGAGAATTTAACATCATTGATGCCTCGAACTTGGAGTAGAAACTCCATTGGACACATGCAAGACATGAGCTTATGACAAATCCATGATGTATCTCTTATGATGACTATCTTATGTCTTGGATATATTTGCACCTTGCATGTTGTCTAACCCATGTAGGTGCTTGGTTGAATCTAACTCCATGAGATTGCGACTCACTCATATCTTGAGCAATCTCTACATCACCAAGACTCTACACAATAGTGGTTGAAGACAAGGAAGCACGAAACCATTCAAACATATCCTTTGACAAATTCTATGTTAAGCTTCATGATTGTCATTTTTGGATACACAAGTGCTCATCCTTGCAAGAACTAACCCATGTAGGTAGATGAACTCAAACTCCAAGTGGTGCTCCCAACTCTTGATGAACTACATCAACCTTGAGCATCCACACAAGTTCAACTACATGAGCAAGAACCACACCACCACCCAAGGTATGTCATTCCATCTTAGAGAAGCTTTACTCCAAGACATGAGTCAAAGCAACTCAACAAGATGTGAACACATCAAGATGCTTAAACGAAAAATGGTAACCCTATTTTGAGCTTAAACGATGAGTATGACCTATGATCAAGTGTCCTCACTTGACTCCTAAGTCAATATACTCTAACATAGGTGACTATGTCACCGCTCAATTCTAGATGAAGTTCTCTTGTGTTCTTTTCTGAGTTATTGCATTTGTCCCTTGTATATGTGTTTCCTTCTCTCTCAAACAAAAAAACTTCATCTAGAAACTTCCACCTTTTCCTGTTTGTTTTGTTCTGCATATTTCTGCATCAAATTTCTTGCAAATCCATCAGCTAATTCATTGCAAATCTTTGTGAGATCTTACTTGACTAGTGAGCTGAGGTGACAAGTGTTTTTCTCTGTAAACTCGGTTTCACCGACTTGCAAATTTCGGTTCAACCGAATATTTTCGGTACCACCGAAATGTGCCACTCGGTGCCACCGACTTTGCAATCAGAAAAACAGTTTGCCACTTGTTCTACATTTCTTATGGTCCAGCTCCACTCAATGAATCTTGTCCTCCACAAGCATCACAATTTTATCCTCTGCTTTGTGCTGAATCTCAAGGACCAAACCCATTCGACGGATTCCAGGGAAAACCTTCTTGGGAATTGATGTCAAAGGGGGAGAGAGAGATCACATCAAAGCTTGTAGGAAAGATAGATCACACCAAGAGAGAAAAAGTATTAAGGGGGAGAGAAAGTCTCAAGGATCCCAGATGTTGTTAAGGGGGAGAGAGAGATCTCCAGGGAGAGATAAAAATACTCAAGGATCCCAGATGCTTGATGTTCAAGAGGAGAGATACCACATGTCTTTTTGGGGGAAAGACATGTTCATATGAACTCATTTGAATTAAGTTCTATTCAGCTCTGATTTTCTGTTTCCTATCTTCTCCCAATATCCCATGTAAGATTCAGGGGGAGCAAGACACCTAAGGGAAAAGAAATCAGCCAAATTCATTGCATATATTTATTCTTGGGGACATGTTGAATCCAATGTTATTACTCTCTACATGTCATCCCAGTCTTGGCATTCTTGTGGTTTCTTTTGTTCGCCCTGGCTAGTGGACGTACCTGTGTTATCTAACCTTGTTTGCAGGTTTATTCCATCCTAAGCCAACTCAAGACCACAAGGTAAGTATATGCATCAAAATCATGAGTATGAGGAGTTCTTGCTTATGTACATACTGTTTGCAAGAAGGACTCATGAGCATGAAGGTATTTTCCTTAATAATCTTTTGCTCTGATGCATATGGCCAAGATACATGTAACACATTGCCTACTTTGTCATGATTATGCTCTCACATGCCTCTATATTTCATATTTACATGAGTGCATACATGTAGGGGGAGCCTATGCTTGCTACATGTTCTTCCAAAGCTTTACTTGCTGTTCTGTATATCTTTATCTAAAGCTTTGATGTATGTTGCCATCAATTACCAAAAAGGGGGAGATTGAAAGCACAAGTGCTCCCTAGGTGGTTTTGATAATTGATGACAACATATCTCTTGTTGGACTAACACTTCTATCTAGCATGTTTCAGATAAGTTCAACAATGGAGTGGCATGGACTAAAGGTTGTGGGAACTCCTTAGATGCTAAGGACAAAGGATTGGCTAAAGCTTCAGGCTCAAGACTCTTCTTTTTACATTTAAGTGATCCAAGATCACATTGAGTCCATAGGAAAAGCCAATACTATCAAGGAGGGATGAGGTGTTGCTTAATGAGCCTCTTGCTTCATGTGCTTAATGATATGCTCCAAAATCCTCAACCACTTTCCCATACCCACATATGACCTAAACCCTAAGCCAAACTCGGTCCTACCGATTCTTCCCATCCGGCGCCACCGAGTTTCACTTGTCATTAGCCACTGCCAAACCCTAGCAATTCGGTTCTACCGATAAGGATCTCGGTCTCACCGAGATGGGATTGCAAACTCTCTGTTACCTATTGTAATATTCTCGGTCCCACCGAGATATGCAATCGGTCCCACCGAGATTGCAATGTAAACTCAGTGTTTCCCCTTTGTAACTTTTCGGTCTCACCGAGTTCCACTCGGTCCCACCGAAAGAGCAAATCGGTCCCACCGAGTCTGCCTGACCAACTCTCTGGTTAGCTAATTACCAAACTCGGTCTCACCGAGTTTGTGTAATCGGTCTCACCGAGATTACGTTATGCCCAAACCCTAACCGAATCGGTCCTACCGAGTTGCATGTCAGTCCCACCAAAATTCCTAACGGTCACTAGGTTTACATTTTCGGTCCGACCGAGTTTTATGATTCGGTCCCACCGAGATTGGAAAACTGTGTAATGGTTGGATTTTGTGTGGAGGCTATATATACCCCTCCACCTCTTTCTCATTCAGTGAGAGAGCCATCAGAACACACACATCATTCCAACTCATTTGTTCTGAGAGAGAACCACCTACTCATGTGTTGAGACCAAGACATTCCATTCCTACCATATGAATCTTGATCTCTAGCCTTCCCAAGTTGCTTTCCACTCAAATCTTCTTTCCACCAAATCCAAATCCTATGAGAGAGAGTTGAGTGTTGGGGAGACTATCATTTGAAGCACAAGAGCAAGGAGTTCATTACCTACACACCATTTGTTACTTCTTGGAGAGTGGTGTCTCCTAGATTGGCTAGGTGTCACTTGGGAGCCTCCGACAAGATTGTGGAGTTGAACCAAGGAGTTTGTAAGGGCAAGGAGATCGCCTGCTTCGTGAAGATCTACCGCTAGTGAGGCAAGTCCTTCGTGGGCGATGGCCATGGTGGGATAGACAAGGTTGCTACTTCGTGGACCCTTCGTGGGTGGTTGCTTCTTCGTGGACCCTTCGTGGGTGGAGCCCTCCGTGGACTCGTGCAACCGTTGCCCTTGGGTGGAGCCCTGTGTGGACTCGCGCAACCGTTACCCTTCGTGGGTTGAAGTCTCCATCAACGTGGATGTAGGATAGCACCACCTATCCGAACCACGGGAAAAACATCCGTGTCTCCAATTGCGTTTGATCTTTCCAAACCCTTCCCTTTACATTCTTGCAAGTTGCATGCTTTACATTCTGCTGCTCATATACTCTTTGCATGCTTGCTTGATATGTATTGTGTGTATTGAATTTGTGCCTAAACTCCACTTAAACCGAAAAAGCTTAAAAATTGCAACTTTAGCACTATGTGTCTAATCACCCCCCTCTAGACACATCTTCTTCTAGATCCTACAATTATGAGGAGGAAATCATTGTACTAGTGGAGAAGAATGACAATCTGACAAGGAAGCTAGGAGTATTCATGGGAGACCCCGCGCCAGGAGGAGAAGATGACGATTCCACTTGCCCAGAGAACTACATCATCATCGACGACACCGACTCCGACCCATATAGTAGTGATGATGACTATGTTGTTGAAGCCGGAGCGGATATTATGGTGTCTTCTACTGATCAATTTTTCTAGTCGACCACCATATTAGTAGTAGCATTCCCCCATGTATATAGTATAGTCCGAGCAGTTTTGTAACGATAGTTCTAGACCGATTGTATGCTCTTGCTTGATTGATTGAGTGATATGCTTGTGTTTGTCTCATGTGCATATGGGTAGTGTTTTCTCACTAGACCTCATTCTATTCTATTTATCTTCCCTCTAAACCCTCAGATGCCTCCGAGACGTGACCCTAGATTTACCTTTCCACCGGAGCTCACTCGGTTGATCCAGCAGCAGAATACCTTGATGCGGTTGTTAGTCAGAACCAAGGCAACAACAACAACAACAACCCACCACCACCACCCCTAGTTGACAACTTACCTCGTTTTCTGAGGTTACAGGAGCCGATGTTTTCCAGTAGCACCGAGCGAATAGTTGCAGATGATTGGCTTCGCAGGATTGGAAGGGAGTTAACCACTGCATGATGTACAGATGCTGAGAAGGTGCGTTTTGTCGCGCACCAATTGGATGGACCAGCAGCCTCATGGTGGGAGAATTACATATCCACTTGTCCCATAGCCAATGTTACTTGGGATCAGTTTCAGCAAGCATTCCGCACATCCCACGTCTCAGCAGGAGCTATGAGCATGAAGAAGCGTGAGTTTCGCAACTTACGCCAAGGGAACCATACTGTGGGGAAGTACGTGGATGAATTTAGTAAGCTATCTCGTTATGCCCCTGATGATGTGGCCACAGATGCCACAAAGCAGGAGAAATTTATGGAAGGGCTGAATGATGAGATGAGCATGCAGTTGATGGTGGCAACATTCAACAACTACCAGGAGTTGGTAGACAAGGCTCTTATGATTGAAGGGAAGCAACAGCAGATTGAGAGCCGCAAAAGGAAGTATGGACAAGGAAGGTCAACTCAGGAGCTCAGCAAAAGCCTCATTTAACCCCGAACTCAGGAGGACTTGTCCATAACCATGGAGGTCACACCCACAATGGAGGGAGTTCTCACAACCACAGTGGACCCAAGAATGGAAACGGGGACAGAGCAGATAGTAATTAGAACCGCTCTAACCCAGCCAATCCCGCCAAGAAGGACCTAAGTCACATTACTTGTTTGAAGTGTGGGAAGACTGGACACTATGCCACTGAGTGCCCTGAAGCGAAGAATGGAAATGGCAACGAAAGCGCTGGGAAGAAGCCCAACCATTTCAACAGGGGACAAGTGAACCACGTGAACGTGGAGGAGGTTCAGGAGCAGCCCGATGCCGTTATCCGTAAGTTTTTGGTAAAGTCATGTACTGCAGTCGTTCTTTTTGATACTGGTGCATCGCATTCATACATATCAAGGGGATTCGTGGATAAGTATAAACTGCCCACTAAAGTACTAAGGACACCCATGTTAGTAAGTTTGCCAGGAGCAGAGTATATGGCAAGCCAAGGATGTTTTCAGATGCCATTGACCATTGGAAGCCATGTTTTCCCCTCAGACCTGATAATTTTGGAGTCACAAGGATTGGATGTGATACTAGGAATGGATTGGCTATCGATGTATGGAGGAAACATCGATTGCGTGAGTAAGTCGATTTTGCTCACCACCCTGGAGGGAAAAAGGATCAAGTATGTATCTAGGCATGTGTCGGATTTCGGGTTCCGACAGACCCTTGAGGTTCGAACACTGGGGTGCGCACGGAGATTTCGCCTCCTACCTACTTGTGCCCCTCTGCCTCGCTAAGATCTGAGCTATGGAAAGAACAACACGAGAGACACAGGGTTTATACTGGTTCGGTCCACCGTTGTGGTGTAATACCCTACTCCAGTGTGTGGTGTGGTGGATTGCCTCTTGGGCTGACAATGATGAACAATACAAGGAAGAACAGCCTCGCGAGGGTCTGTTCTTGGCTGGGGGGATGAACTGCTGGGAGGAGTTCAGTCACCCTTCTCTCTCTCTCTCTCTCTCTCTCTCTCTCTCTTCTCGATTGTCCCTTCTCTAAACCCTAACCTCGCAGCCCCCTTGCTCTCGTGGGTGGCTGGTCCTATTTATAGAGGCCCTGGTCCTCTTCCCAAATATCGAGCGGGAAGGGAGCCAACAATGGCGGGCTAATTTGAAAGGGGACAGCTAGTACCAGCTATCCTGACAAAAGTAGTCTTCGCCTGCACAAAGCTCTGGTGGTGACGCCGTCTTGGGCTCCACGATGACCTCCGTCTAGCAGTCCTCCTGGTCTTGGTCTTGTTGCACCGAAATGGAAACCTTTGCCTGATGCCTCGGTACTCCGCGGCTGCGCTTGCCCCCTTTGCACCAAAGGGGAAAGGAGGACACTGCGCGGGCTGGCACCCGCCTGGCGCCCTTGGTCGTCATGGCTTGCGTCACGGGCACCTCATGAGGTACCCCGGCTTGATCTCTCCGCCTCCTCACAAGCCAGCCTGACGAGGCCGTGCCTGAGGAAGCTCCGTGTCGTCCGCCCCGTGAGGCTTGGCCCCTCGCGAGGGTCTTGGGTCTATGTTGATGAAGATGGGCCGTGCTGGGCCCCCCTTTGAGCCACGCCGCAGGCCGCAGGCAGGCAAGTCTGGGGACCCCCGTTCCCAGAACGCCGACAGCATGCGCCTAGGAGGAGCCAAGTAAATACCCTCACGGGAGTTGTTCAGGAGGAAGTCCCTGTAGTGAAGGATTACCCAGATGTTTTTCCACAAGAGTTACTAGGCATGCCGCCAGATCGAGACATCGAGTTTTTGATAGAGCTATTGCCAGGCAGCGGGCCAATATCAAAGATACCCTACCGGATGCCCGCAAATGATCTAGAAGAGATCAAGAAGCAAATTAAGGAGTTTTTGGAGAAAGGTTACATCCGACGAAGTTCATCACCATGGGGAGCACCAATGCTTTTGGTTGAGAAGAAGGATAAATCCTTGAGTATGGTTGTAGATTATCGTGCGTTGAATGAAGTGACAATCAAGAACAAGTACCCACTGCCGATGATCAATGATTTGTTTGACAAGTTGATAGGAGCTAAAGTGTTTTCAAAGATCAATCTGCGATCAGGATATCACCAGTTGAAGATTCGGGAGAAGGATATACCTAAGACAGCTTTCACCACAAGGTACAGGCTGTATGATTATACGGTCATGTCTTTTGGATTGACTAACTCCCCTCCCTATTTCATGAGTATGATGAACAAGGTGTTCATGGAGTTCTTGGATAAGTTTGTTCTGGTGTTCATTGATGATATCTTGGTATACTCGAAGAATGAAGAGGAGCATAAGGAGCATCTACGTTGGTTCTGGAGAAGCTCAGGGAACATTAGTTGTATGCCAAGTTCAGCAAATGTGAGTTTTGGTTGAAGGAAGTTGGATTTCTTGGGCATGTTATATCAGAAGAGGGGATAGCAGTGGATCCCACCAAGGTTCAGTCAGTCACTGAGTGGTTGGCACCCACCTCAGTTGGAGAGATCCGCAGTTTTCTTGGACTCGCGGGATATTATCAGAGATTTATTGAGAATTTCTCTAAGATTGCAAAGCCTATGACGACATTGTTGAAGAAGGACACAAAGTTCCATTAGACTGATGAATGTGAAGCAAGTTTCTAGGAGTTGAAGAAACGTTTGACTTCAGCCCCAGTGCTTATTCTGCCGGATATACGCAAGGACTTCTAAGTGTATTGCGATGCCTCACGCTTAGGACTTGGAGGAGTATTGATGCAAGACGGAAGAGTTGTTTCGTATGCCTCACGACAACTGAAACTGGATGAGTTAAATTATGCCACGCATGATTTGGAGTTAGCAGCCGTAGTGCATGCCCTCAAGACCTGGAGACATTTTCTCATTGGAAACCGTTGCGATGTATACACGGATCACAAGAGTTTGAAGTACATCTTCACACAGAGGGAGCTTAACCTCAGGCAGAGGAGATGGTTGGAGCTCATAAAGGATTATGATATGAAGATGCATTATCATCCAGGAAAGGCCAATGTCATAGCACACGCTTTGAGCCATATGAGTTATGTTAACAACCTCATAAGCGGAGAGATGCCAAAGGAGTTAGCCGAGGATCTCAGGGAACTTCAATTGGACATACTTCCTAAAGGCTTTGTGGCAACATTGGAGGTTCAGTCAATATTATTGGAAAAGATTCGAGAAGCTCAGAAGGATGACAAAGAGATCGCTGAGATAAAGGAGAAGATGAGTGAAAGGAAAGCCAAAGGGTTTCGTGAGGATGAGCACGACACCTTGTGGTTTGAGGACCGTATATATGTGCCCAATAATGCAGAGATCAGGAAGTTGATTCTAGAGGAGGCTCATGACTCGCCATACTCGATACACCCCGGAAACACCAAGATGTATTTGGATTTGAAGGAGCGTTTCTGGTGGACTGGTATGAAGAAGGATATTGCCGAGTATGTAGCCATACGTGATGTATGTCAGAGAGTGAAGGCAGAACATCAGAAGCTAGCAGGATTGCTACAGCCTATGCTGATACCCGAATGGAAGTGGGATAAGCTTGGCATGGATTTTATCACTGGATTGCCCAGGACCAATCATGATATGATTCTATATGTGTAGTAGTTGATCGCTTGACCAAAGTGGCTCACTTTATCCCAGTGAAAACCACGTATACAAGTGCGAAGTTGGCCAAGATATACATGACCAGGATCATATGTCCTCATGGAGTTCCGAGGACCATCCTATCAGATAGAGGAACGCAGTTTACTTCAAAATTTTGGCATCAGTTGCACCAGACCTTGGGCACCAGACTGGAGTTCAGTACAGCTTTTCATCCGCAGACAGATGGAAAGACTGCGAGTCAATCAGATTTTGGAGGACATGTTGAGAGCTTGTGCACTAGACTACGGATCTAGTTGGGATGACAACTTGCCCTACGCATAGTTCTCATACAACAACAGCTACCAGGCCAGTTTAAAGATGGCACCGTTTGAAGCCTTGTATGGGAGAAGATGCCGAATACCGTTGATGTGGGATGAAGTTGGAGACCGCCAGTTGTTTGGACCAGATTTGATTAAGGAATATAAAGAGAAGGTTAAACTGATTTGAGATAGACTGAAGGTAGCTCAGTCAAGGCAGAAGAGTTATGCAGATTCAAAACGCAAGGAGGTAGTCTATGAAATTGGAGAAAGAGCGTATCTGCAAGTTTCACCTTTGCAAAGTGTTAGACGTTTTGGAGTTAAGGGAAAGTTAGCCCCGAGATTTGTGGGACCATACCGTGTTCTGGAACGCATGGGAGAGGTTGCCTACAAGTTGGAGTTACCCGAAGGACTGTCAGGAGTTCATGATGTGTTTCACGTTTCCCAGTTGAAGAAGTGTCATGCTGAGATGGCCGATATACCGTTGAGAGATACAGTACCCCTGGAGGCAATTCAGTTGGACAGTGATTTGACCTATGAAGAGGAACCCGTCAAAATTCTTAAGTTTGCCAGCCGAGTTACTTGTAGTAAAGTTATCAAGTTTTGCAAAGTTCAGTGGAGCCACCATACCAAGGATGAAGCCACCTGGGAACGAGAGGATGATCTTCGCAAGGACCACCCACACCTATTTTCTAGCCAACCCGAATCTCGAGGGCGAGATTAATCATAAGGGGGTAGGTTTGTAACATCCCAAATTTTTAATTTGGAATGTTATACATAGGTCATTCATGCATATCATATTTTATTGCATTTCGATTTGTGTTCCTCGAAATTCTAAGCAACTCAAGGACCCTCAGTGAGAGTTGGGGATTTCACCGTTTTCATATTTGAATTTTATCAAATATCAAAACGAGGATCATTTGTTTTATTATTTTTCTCTCCGAAATATTTTCATATTAAAATATATGAGAGGAGATAATATGACTTCTCCAAAATAAATGAAATATTGGAGGAAAAATATTAAAATCAAATATTTGATTTTATTCGGATTTTATTGCTATTTTATTTGCATAGGAAAAAATACGCGTTTTTCAAAATTGCATTATAGGCCCAAATAAATGTTCACCTTGTCCGGCATATTTTTTAGAGGATGGAGAAAATTTATTTTGGGATTTTTGGAGTCCGTTTAGTATTTCTTTTCTTTCTTTTTCTGCATGTTGGATTATTTAACAAAAAAACGCGCAACCGACTCCAGGCCTTAACCGGCCAAGACTCCTCGGGTCGGCCTTTAAAGCCCAAGACCCCGAGCCCCCAGTCGCCGCCAGCCCACCCGAAACCCTAGCCACTGCCCCGCCTCGGGAACTGCGCCGCTGCCGCCCTTCGCGTCGTTGCCGCTGGATCCGCCGCCGCCTTGCACAGCCGCCGCCGCCTCGCGCAGCCCCCGTCCGCCGTCTCCGCCGCCTCGCCTCGCCACCCACCGTACGCCGCCGCCCCCGCCGGACCTCGCCGCCCGCCGGTAGCCGTCGCCGCTGGTTTTTTTGTTAAAACCGTTCGTTTTAAAAAAACCCTAGATTCGTTTTTTATTAGATCGGTTTTTTCCGGTTCGGCTAAAAAGCAGACGTTCGTCTGTATGTTCCTTTTAACGAACGGTTTTCGCCCATTAGTCATAGACAGCGAACGTTTGTTCGTTAGCTTGTTCGTTAGTTTTTCTTTTTCTCGGGTTTTCGCGATTATTTTCGATCGCGATTTTTGATCCGATTTTCGTTTTAGTTTATCTTTTCTCTTGTTTATCAGAATCAGGCGATTCAAGCACCTAGATATTCGTCTCGAAACCCTCTTTCTGTTTAACCAACTTGAACAAGATTTTAGTACTGTAAAATTTGACTTTAGTTCAGATTAGTAATCGGATCTTGTTTCTTTCGCAGTTTGAGTTTCGTTGCAACGTTTGATTTGATTCTTTTTGCAAACCGGAGTTCTTAAGTTGAACCTTCTGGTTAGATCTTCTTATACGAGTTTTACCCGTGCATCTTTGATTGATTGCTTATGTATGCTATTGTTTGTTTGCGATAGAATTCCCGGAGTGCGAAGCGTGCTAATCGAGTCCCTAGGTTTTGCGGATCGTCAGCAAGGCAAGTAACACATTGATCATACTCTTTTCATACCCAGTTTTTATGCATTAGTTCCAATCCTCAAACACTGCATTATTAGGATGTGATTAACTTGTGGGCTTGGGAAGTAGTTGATGAGGTAGAACCTATTGCCTTGTTTTGTTATCAAACCCTTGGGAGTTACTTCTACGTTATGCTTATATTATTATGCTATGCTCGTAGACGTGGATTGGGTTCGAGTGTATCCATGACAGATGTGAGATTGTTAATTAATGGTTCAACTTAAGGTGGCAACTTTAATACACATCTGGGTGGATTGCTTGTTTGGGCACCTTGAGAATCCAGTGTTGTCCTAGGATATTCCGGAGTACCCGTGTGATTTTCCTACGGTCCGCCACCCAGGCTCAAAGGGATCTTAAGATTATTCATGCTAGAAACTTCTGTGTGCATCCACAAGCCATTATGGGCTCTGGCATAGTTTGAGTAAGTTGTGTGACCTCTTTCAGTGGTGGGCTAGCAGATGTAGAGGGAAAGTAGGTGTAATTGTCCACCCAGAGTAAAGAGTTAATGCTTTCGAAAGATTGTGTCTCGGTCATCCGTTTCTCAAACATCATGTAGTGCGAGAAATCCAACGGAGGAGATCGAGTCTTATGGGGGGAAATGCGCACACCTCAGCAGAGTGTACAATCTAATCATGGTTAGCTGTGTCCCCGGTTATGGACATCTTGAGTATCTAGTATTTGGATTACCCTATTGTATCTCATCACTCTAATTTAATTTGTTGGGTTAATGAATTACTTTAATTGGGATTGGGTTGGAGGAACCTTCTCAATGATGTTTCAACTACCATGATAGTTAAAATAAAACTTATTCCTTTGTTGTAGGGAAAAATTGGCTTTTCGCACCTTATAACCATAGAGCCTCCACCAGCCATATATGCATATAGTGATAGCTTTATTCCGTTCATTGCTATACTGTGTTACACTGCCAACATATTCCATGTGCTCACCCATTTCCGGGTTGCAACATATCATGTTGCAGACTTTTCAGACGAGGAGTAAGGTTTGCTAGGTCGTTGTCGTGAGCTCAGCTATGCCGTTGGAGTTGATGGACTCACTTTACCTTCCAAGCCTTCCGCTGTTATCGTATTGGATGGCCTTAAGCCATATTTACTGTAATAAGTTCTCTTTTGGAGACATTCGATGTAATAAGTGTGTGATTGCTACTCTATTATAAATCCTTCGAGTAATTTGTGTGTTTGCATTACCGATCCAGGGATGACACTGAAGCATAGAGACTTGACCATTTGAGGTCGGGTCGCTATAATATATGCATGTAGTGATAGCCTTTATCTGTTCATTACTCTACTGTGTTACATTGCCAGCATATTCCATTTGCTGGCCCGTTTTCGGGCTGCAACGTATCATGTTGTAGACTTTTCAGACGAGGAGTAAGGTTCGCTAGGCCGTGTTATGCACTCAACTATGCCGTTGGAGTTGATGGACTCACTTTATCTTCCAAGCCTTCCGTTGTTATCGTATTAGATGGCCCTAAGCCATATTTATTGTAATAAGTTCTCTCTTGAGACGTTCGATGTAATAAGTGTGTGATTGCCACTCTGTTGTAAATCCTTCGAGTACTGTGTGTGTCAGCATTACCGATCCAGGGATGACATTGAAGCACAGAGACCTGACCTTTTGAGGTCGGGTCGCTACAAGATGGTATCAGAGCACACGCTGAATGTAGGACACGACCACTAATAAAAGCCATAGGCCACTCTTCTCTACTCATTTCTGACTCCTCTCCATTTTCTACTCTTTGGGATGGCGGACTCGAGGAACAAGTTTGCACAATCGGATGAAGACACACCTTTTGGACGACACTTGAAGGAAGTCACTAGGTACCTGAACATTGGAATACCAAGCTTCACCAGGACCTATACCACCACTTTACCAGAAGAGGAGCGTTGGACGATTCGAGTTCAATTTCCAGGAAGGACATTCACGCCAGTCACTAAACCCATAGAGTTTTCCTTTGATGCACCCACCTAGGGTCTAGGCAAGAGTATGGCAGCCCACATTGCTATAGGACGCATCGGCGAAGTTTACCACAAGGAGCTTAAGGACACCATCTACCAGATATGTGGGCGCTGAAATGAGCAATGGGAGATGATTAGCACCAGGAAGGACAGGTCCATTGCGGCATTCATCCAGGAATTAAACCATCACATTCGTCACCAGGAGAACTAGATGTGCGCAAGCATGATAGATTTGAAGAAGGCGATGACCAGGATCACAGAGCTAGAAGAGGAGCTTAAGTCTACACGCAATGGATATGAGGAGGAAATGATGATACTTGTGGAGAGGAATGACGACATGACAAGGAAGCTAGGAGTTTTCATGGGAGACCCCGCGCCAGGAGGAGAAGACGACGAACCTAAGGAGATTCGTTCTGAAGACTACATCATCATCGACGACACCGACTCCGACCCTAATAGTAGTGATGATGACTATAAAGACGAAGCTGTTGCGGATATCATGGAGTCTTCCACCGATCAAAATTTCTAATAGACCACCATATAATTAGTAGTACTCCCCATGTAAATATTAGTTAGACCGATTGTATGCCCTTGGTTGATTGATTGAGTGATATGATATGATTATGTTTGTCTCATGTGCATATGGGTAGTGCTTTCTCATTAGACCTCATTCTATTCTAATCTGTTCCCTCTAAACCTATCAGATGCCTCCGAGACGTGACCCCGGTTTTGCTTTCCCACCGGAGCTCACTCAGTTGATCCAGCAGCAGAATGCCTTGATGCAGTTGTTAGTTCAGAACTAAGGCAACAATAACAACAACAACAACAACCCACCGCCACCACCACCAGTTGACAACTTAGCCCATTTTCCGAGGTTGCAGCCGCCGGTGTTTTCCAGTAGCACCGAGCCAATAGTTGCTGATGATTGGCTGCGCAGGATTGGAAGAGAGTTGACCACCGCAGGTTGCACAGATACCGAGAAGGTGCGTTTTGCCGCACACCAATTGGATGGACCAACAGCCTCATGGTGGGAGAATTACACATCCACTTTTCCTATAGCCAATGTCACTTGGGAGCAGTTTCAGCAAGCATTCCGCATAGCCCACGTATCAACTGGAGCTATGAGCATGAAGTGTGAGTTTTGCAACTTACGCCAAGGGAACCGTACTGTAGGGCAGTACGTGGATGAGTTTAGTAAGTTATCCCACTATGCTCCAGATGATGTGGCCAAAGATGCCGCGAAGCAGGAGAAGTTATGGAAGGGCTGAATGATGAGATGGTTATGCAGTTAATGGTGGCAACATTTAACAACTACCAGGAGTTGGTAGATAAAGCTTTGATGATCGAAGGGAAGCAGTAGCAGATAGAGAGCCGCAATAGGAAATATGGACAAGGGAAGTACAATTTAGGAGCTCAGAAGAAGCCTCGCCTTACCCCGAACTCGGGAGGGCTTACCCATAACCATGGAGGCCACACTCACAATGGAGGAAGTTCTCATAATCATAATGGCCCAAAGAATGGGAATGGGAATGGAGCAAGCAGCAATCAGAACTGCTCCAATCCAGCCACACCTGCCAAGAAGGACCTAAGCCACGTTACTTGTTTCAAGTGCAGGAAGACTGGACACTATGCCATTGAGTGCCCTGAAGTGAAGAACGGAAATGGTAATGGGAGCTCTGGGAAGAAGCCCACTCCATTTAACAAAGGACAAGTGAACCACGTGAACGTGGAGGAGGTTGAAGAGCAACCAGATGCAGTTATCGGTAAGTTTTTAGTTAAGTCGTTTACTGCAATCGTTCTTTTTGATACTGGTGCATCGCATTCATACATATCAAGGGGATTTGTGGATAAATATAAGTTGACCACTAAAGTTCTTAAGACACCTATGCTAGTAACCTCACCCGGAGCTGAGTATATGGCAAACAGTGGATGTTTTCAGATGCCATTAACCATAGGTAGTCATGTTTTCCCCTCTGACTTGATAATTCTGGAGTCGCAAGGATTGGATGTGATACTAGGCATGGATTGGCTATCGATATATGGAGGAAACATCGCTTGCGCCAGTAAGTCAATTCTTCTTACCACCCCGGAGGGAAAAAGGATCAAGTATGTATCCAGGCATGCGCCAAGGAGAACCCAAGTAAATTCTCTCATGGGAGTTGTTCAGGAGGAAGTGCCTATTTTGAAGGATTTCCCAGATGTATTTCCAGAGGAGTTACCAGGCATGCCGCCAGATCGAGACATTGAGTTTTTGATAGAGCTATTTCCATGCATCAGGCCTATATAAGAGAGACCATATCGGATGCATGTAAATGATCTGGAGGAGATCAAGAAACAGATTAAGGAGTTATTGGAGAAAGGTCACATCCGACGGAGTTCATCACCATGGGGAGCCCAAGTGCTATTGGTTGAGAAGAAGGATAAGTCTCTGAGAATGGTTGTTGATTATCGAGCATTGAATGAAGTGACAATCAAGAACAAGTACACACTGCCGATGATCAATGATCTGTTTGACTAGCTGCAAGGAGCTAAAGTGTTTTCTAAGATCGACCTGCGATCAGGTTACCATAGCTGAAGATTCGAGAAAAGGATATACCTAAGACAGCTTTCACCACAAGGTATGTGCTATATGAGTATACAGTTATGTCATTTGGATTGACTAACGCCCCTGCCTATTTCATGAGTATGATGAATAAGGTGTTCATGGAGTTCTTGGATAAGTTTGTCATGGTGTTCATTGATGATATTTTAGTATACTCAAAGAATGAAGAGGAACATAGGAGCATTTGCGTTTAGTTCTCGAGAAACTCAGGGAGCATCAGTTGTATGCCAAGTTCAGCAAATGTCAGTTTTGGTTGAAGGAAGTTGGATTTCTTATACATGTTATATCAGGAGAAGGTATAGCAGTAGACCCCACCAAAGTTCAGTCGGTCACTGAGTGGTTGGCACCCACCTCAGTTGGAGAGATCGGCAATTTTCTTGGACTCGCGAGATACTATCGGAGATTCATTGAAAATTTCTCTAAGATTGTGAAGCCTATGACGACGTTGTTGAAGAAGGACACCAAGTTCCATTGGACTGAAGAATGTGAAGCAAGTTTCTAGGAGTTGAAGAAGCGTTTGACTACAGCCCCAGTGCTGATTCTACCGGATATACGCAAGGATTTCCACGTGTATTGCAACGCATCTCGCTTAGGACTTGGAGGAGTACTTATGCAAGACGGAAGAGTTGTTTCATACGCCTCACGACAACTTCGACCACATGTGTTAAATTGTGCCACACATGACTTGGAGTTGGCAGCTGTAGTGCATGCACTCAAGACCTGGAGACATTTTCTTATTGGGAACCATTGTGATGTGTACACGGATCATAAGAGTTTGAAGTACATTTTCACACAGAAGGAGTTGAACCTCAGGCAAAGGAGATGGTTGGAGCTTATAAAGGATTATGATATGAAATTGCATTATCATCCAGGAAAGGCCAATGTCGTAGCAAACGCTTGGAGCCGGAAGACTTATGCCAATACCTTAATAACAGGAGGTTTGCCAAGGGAGTTCGCAGAAGATTTCAGGGAGCTACGTTTAGAGATTGTTCCTAGAGGTTTTGTTACAACCATGGAAGTTTAGTCGACATTGTTGGGAAAGATTCGAGAAGCCCAGAAGGATGACAAAGAAATTGTCGAGATAAAGGAGAAGATGAGTGAAGGCAAAGCCAAAGGTTTTCGTGAGGATGAGCACGACACCTTGTGGTTTGAGGACCGTATATATGAGCCCAATAATGTAGAGATTAGGAAGTTGATATTACAGGAAGCTCATGACTCACCATACTCGATACACCCCGGAAACACCAAGATGTATTTGGATTTGAAGGAGCGTTTCTGGTGGACTGGAATGAAGAAGGATATTGCCGAGTATGTAGCCGTATGTGATGTATGTCAGAGAGTGAAGGCAGAACATCAGAAGCCAGCAGGATTACTACAGCCTATGCCGATACCCGAATGGAAGTGGGATAAGCTTGGCATGGATTTTATCAATGGACTACCCAGGACCCGATTAGGATATGATTCTATCTGGGTAGTAGTGGACCGCTTGACCAAACTAGCTCACTTTATCCCAGTGAAAACCACGTATACAAGTGCGAAATTGGCCAAGATATACATGGCCAGGATCGTATGTCTCCACGGAGTTCCGAGGACCATCGTATCAGATAGAGGAACACAGTTTACTTCAAAGTTTTGGCACCAACTGCACCAGACTTTGGGAACCAGGCTGGAGTTCAGTACAACTTTTCACCCACAGACAGATGGACAGACTGAGAGAGTCAATCAGATCTTGGAGGACATGTTGAGAGCTTGTACGCTAGACTAAGGGTCTAGTTGGGATGATAATTTACCCTACGCGGAGTTCTCGTACAACAACAGCTACCAGGCCAGTTTGAAGATGGCACCGTTTGAAGCCCTGTACGGAAGAAGATGTCGAACACCGTTGATGTGGGATGAAGTTGGGGACCACCAGTTGTTTGGACCGGATTTGATTAAGGAGTCTGAAGAGAAGGTTAGGCTGATTCAAGATAGACTGAAGGTAGCTCAGTCCAGACAGAAGAGTTATGCAGACTCGAAACGCAAGGAGGTAGTCTATGAAATCGGAGATAGAGCATATCTGCGAGTGTCACCTCTACGAGGAGTTAAGCATTTTGGATTTAAGGGAAAGTTAGCCCTGAGATTTGTATGGCCGTACCGTGCTTTGGAACGCATGGGAGAGGTTGCCTACAAGTTGGAATTACCCGAAGGACTGTCGGGAGTACATGATGTGTTTCATGTTTCCCAGTTGAAGAAGTGCCATGCTGAGATGGCCGATATTCCTCTGAGAGATACAGTGCCCGTGGAAGCAATTCAGTTAGACAGTGATTTGACATATGAGGAGAAACCAGTCAGGATTCTCAAATTTGCCAGTCGAGTTACCCGCAGCAAGGTTATCAAGTTTTGCAAAGTTCAGTGGAGACACCATACCGAGGATGAAGCCACCTGGGAAAGAGAGGATGATCTACAAAAAGACCACCCACACCTATTTTCTAGCCAACCCGAATCTCGAGGGCGAGATTCATCTTAAGGGGGGTAGGTTTGTAACATCCCAAATTTTCAATTTGTAATGTTATACATAGGTCATTCATGCATGTCATACTTTATTGCATTCCGTTTTGTGATCCTCGAAATCCTAAGCAACTCAAGGACCCTCGGAGAGAGTTGGGGATTTTCCTAGTTCTCATATTTGAACTTTTCTCAAATATCGAAATAAGGATCACTTTGGTTTTAATTATTTTTTCTCTCCGAAAATATTTCATATTATAATTATATCAGAGGAGATAATATGACTTCTACAAAATAAATGAAATGTTGGAGGAAAATATTAAAATCAATTTGTATATTTTATTTGTGTTTTAACACTATTTTATTTGAATTAGGAAAAAATATGCATTTTTCAAAATTGCATTAGAGTCCCAAATAAATGTTCACTTTGTCCGGCCTATTTTTAGAGGACAGGGAACACTTATTTCAGGATTTTTTGGAGTTCGTTTAGTATTTATTTTCTTCGTTTTTCTGCATGTCGGAATATTTTTTTAAGTGAACCGCCTTACCGGGCCGTGTCCGCCTGGGACACCGACCCGGCCGACTTTATAAGCCGAGGCCCGAGGCCCCAGCCCACCTCACGCCGCGCCCCAAACCCTAGGCCGTCGCCACCTCGTGAGCCGCCGCCGCCCCGTGCCATCGCCCGCGCTGGAGGCCGCCGCCGCCGCCCATGCTAGAGCCCGCCGCCCCATCTCGCCGGACCGCCGCCGGAGGTAGGCGCCGCCGCCGCCATTCGTCGCCATTTTTTTTCTTTTCCGGTTAACCATTCGGTTTTTTCAGAAAACCTCGTTTTCGTTTTTTAGATCGGTTCGGTTTTCTGCGCCTTAGCTAAATAGCGGACGTTTGTCCGTACGTTCATTTTAACGAACGTTGTTCGTCTGTTAGCCTGTTCGTCAGTTTTTCTTTTTCCAGGGTTTTTCTGTGATTATTTCCGATCGCGATTTCTACCCTGATCTTAGATTTAGTTTATCTTTTCGCACGTTTATCGAAATCAAGCGATTCAAGCGCCTGGATCTTCATATCGAAGCCCTCTTTCTGTTTTACCAACTTGAACAAGATTTTGGTACTGTAAAATTTGACTTTAGTCTAGATTAGTAATCGGATCTTGTTTCTTTCGCAGTTTGAGTTTCGTTGCTCCATTTGATTTGATTCTTTTTGCAAACCGGAGTTCTTCAGTTGAACTTTCTGGTTAAATCTTCTTATTTGAGATTTACCCATGCTTCTTTGCTTGATTTCTTATGCATGCTATTGTTTGTTTGTGATAGAACACCCAGAGTGCGAAGTGTGCTACTACGAGTCTCTAGGTTTTGCAAACGTCAGCAAGGCAAGTAACACTTTGATCATACCCCTTTATCATCCAGTTTTTATGCATTACTTTCAACCCTCACCCATTGCATGAGTACGATCTCTTAACATGTGGGTATGGGAAGTAGATGATGAGGTAGAACCTATTACCTGTTTTACTATCAAACCCCTGGGAGTTACTTCTACGCTATGCTTATACTGCCATGCTATGCTCATAGATGTGGATTGGGTTTGAGTGTATCCATGATAGATGTGAGTTGTTAATTAATGGTTCAACTTAAGGTGGCAACTTTAATACACATCTGGGTGGATTGCTCGTGGGCACCTGGAGAATCCAGTGTTGTCCTAGGATATCCCGGAGTACCCGTGTGATCATCCTACGGTCTGCCACCCAGGCTGAAAGGGATCATAAGATTATTTCATGCTAGAAACTTCAGCCACAAGCTATTATGGGCTCTAGCATAGTTGAGTAAGTTGTGGGAAACCTTTCCATGATGGGCTAGCAGATGTAGGGGATTGTAGGTGTACCGGCCTATCTATCGGTTAAGGGGACCTCTTCGGAAAGACTGTGTCTCAGTCATCCGTTTCTCAAACACCATGCAGTGCGAGAAATACAACAGAGGAGATCGAGTCTTGTGGGGAAAAGTGTGCAAACCTTTGAAGAGTGTACAAACTAATCATGGTTAGCCGTGTCCCCGGTTATGGACATCTTGAGTATCTGGTTCTTGAATTATCATATGGATCTCATCACTCTAAATTAATTTTGTTGGGTTGATAATTAGTTTTAATTGGGATTGAGTTGGAGGAACCTTCTCAATGTTGTTCAACTACCATGATAGTTAAATAAAATACATTCCTTTATTGTACGGGAAAATTGGCTTTTCGCAAAACATATTAACCATACAGCCTCCACCAGCCATATATGCATGTAGTGATAGCCTTTATCTGTTCATTACTCTACTGTGTTACATTGCCAACATATTCCATGTGCTGACCCGTTTTCAGGCTGCAACGTATCATGTTGCAGACTTTTCATACAGGGAGTAAGGTTCGCTAGGCCGTGTTATGCACTCAGCTATGCCGTTGGAGTTGATGGACTCACTTTATCTTCCAAGCCTTCCGCTGTTATCGTATTAGATGGCCTTAAGCCATATTTATTGTAATAAGTTCTCTCTTGAGATGTTCGATGTAATAAGTGTGTGATTGCCACTCTGTTATAAATCCTTCGAGTACTGTGTGTGTCAGCATTACCGATCCAGGGATGACACTGAAGCACAAAGACTTGACCGTTTGAGGTCGGGTCGCTATAGAGTTGTTGCTGCTGCTATATGATGCTTTCAGGTGGTGCTGCTATATGATAATAACCAGCCACTTGCACCATCAAATTTCAATAAATAATTGTTCTTCATTTAAATGTGGGTCATGCGTTCTTTGTTTAAATTAGGAAATGGGATCTCTATGGAAGACATTGACCAAAGTAGATTGTGCCAAGTAGATGGTATCTTTGTATTTGCGTTTTGAACAAATAGTTATGGTCTATTTTCCTATCATATTAATTACTGCACTGGGTTCAATTTGTGATGTTTGGAAGTCAAATTAATTTTTATATGGGCAGCAAAATGACAAATATAATGCAATCTAGACTTTTCACTAATCATACCAAAGATAAGCAGAAAAGGAAGGCAATGAAAAGAACTGGTTGGCTTATTACCTACAGCTTATATTCACATGTGTTTATTTTCTTAGGGTAACTCGTAATAACTGTCCATAAGAAACTTGGCCAATAGAACTAACATACAAATAACATGTCATGGCGATTGCAATGGAGGAGGGACCTACCATAGCACACTGTATAGGCTCACCATTGCACCTCCTTTTTTGCGATGTTCCATGAAATTGCCACATACATCTTGTACTTTTTCATTGTGTAACCCTATCTACAAGTTGACATGGCTAATTTCAGACATCTCTACATGATAATACATTGCATATCCCTTGATCATATTTAAACCACCAATTAACGATTGTGTGCGTAGCATAAACTAGCCATGACTCTGTGTGCAGGACTAGCAGGCACTCTAAGGGAGCCTAATGTAGTGCACTGGAATTCCTACATGCCACCTATGATTTTGTGCAATGTACTGCCTTTGTTCCTAAATATATGTCTTTGTAGAAATTCCAGTATGGACCACATACAGATGTATATAGATGCATTTTCGAGTGTAGATTCACTCATTTTGCTCCGTATGTAGCCTATAGTGGAATCTCTAGAAAGACTTATACTTAGGAACGGAGGTATGAGGTAGTATCATGTATGACATCTACATATCTAATTTAGCAGCCAGTAGTAGAAATCATTGTCTACACAAAGGGATTACTGGTCGAAAATCCTAGCAAAGCACGCTGGCAGGCACACAACAATATAAGAGAGAGAGAGAGAGAGACACTTACAAGACCATAGCAATGCCTTAGTCCAGGATCTTGGTTGGCCAAGCTGTTAGAGCAAGAAGAAACATCGTCCTTGTAGTTTTTGCCAGCTGCATAACAGGTAACAACGACCTGTTAATATATTTGAAGTACATCAGGCAGGTGATGCTGGACGGGTGGTGACAAGTACCTACGTCGTGGCGGGTGCTTGGCATCTTGCCAGACGGTGGGAATCAGGTTAGAAACGTCAAGGGTGATGATGCCGCACTGGCTGTTGGGGTCCGGTAAGGAGATCTAGAACCGTCGAGTAGGGTGTTTGTGGAGCGGCTCCGGTAGGGTGGACTACCGTGTGGGCGAAGCAGATCTGTGGCCGTGGATGAGGGTGTTGGTGAAGCTACTCCGGTGGTTGGGTTAAGGATGGTGTCGACGATGCGGATCTGCGGCCATGGATGGGGCATCAGAAGCTGCTCCGGTAGTTTGGATGAGGGTGCGACGAAGCGAATTTGAGGTTGTGGACTTGTGAGTTGGCAAAGTGGCCCCGGTAGGGTTGAGAATGGTATAGGAGAAGCTACTCCGGTAGGGTTGACGATGGTGTCGGCGAAGCGGCTCCAGTAGGGTTGAGGAAGGTGTCGGCGAAGAGGATCAGAGGCCGTCGACGGGGCCGTCGGTGGGGCGGCTTCGAGGGGTGTGGACGAAGCGTCTCCGGTGGGGAGTATGAATGATCCGCTGCAGATGTGTTGCGGTTGATGAGAGTACCGGCAAAGCAGATCCAGTGCCGTGGACAAGGCCGACACTGAATGGGTTGTGGTACAGTGGTGGATGAGAGTCTACTTGTTTCTAGTGGAGGTGGGAGGGGTAGATGCGACCACAGAAGCAGATCCAGCGAGGTGGACGCCACTGGCAGTGAATGGGCTCTGGTACGATGGTGGATGAGCAGTCTATTGTTTCGAGAGGTGAGGGGTATAAAGGTCGATGAAGTACAGACGTCGTGATGTCAGATGCTCTGGTGCTATGGAGTTAGTCATTTTTGCGGGAGGCGGAGAGGAAATGGGGTTGATGTGTGGTGGGGGGAACCGGAAGTTACCAAAGCAGCCCCGACCTATTATATAGATGAGGGGGTATTGTAACTATTGTTCTCCATGCACCAAGGACAAAAGGGGAATTTCACATGCTAAAGAATAGGTGACAGAAATTTTAGAAGGAGGCGGGAGATCTTGCCGCCCGCGGGATCGTTCATATCCAGTTTCAACTAATTTTGGACCGTGCTAGCGGGAAGGTCATGCGAGACTATGTACACGGGGCATGTGTCAGCAGTTAATAACTGGTGTGAAGTCCACCCCAGAAAAAAATACAATAACTCGGGATGATGCACCGATAACTTGGACGTTCGCACGGGCGCGGCCAATCGTACGGGTGTAGAGGCGCATTCACAAAAAAGGGATCAAACGCTCAGCCTATGTATTTCTCATGTAAATAGATAGTTTAGTGCCATTGGTTATTTACTTTAAACATAATGCATTGACGTGTTAATGTAGAGGCGCACAAAAAGAAATGGATATTGTAGTCCCACAAAAGAAATAGACGTTGTAGTCCGCTACTTAAAAGTGTTACCTCATATGATTACATAGCCTCCATTTCATAAATTGCGTACCCGTTGAATTCATATATGAATATTACATATATTACTTCATAATATAACCTTAAATCATCCAAGACTAATGAATTTTAATGCAAGAGTAACAATGGTGCATGTACATGATAGCTACATTGGTTGTTTGAAGAAACATCACTATAACTTCGGCATGCACAATTGAAAAGGTCTATTTAGATAGAAAAACGTGATATGTGAGTGTCCAATCTTTATAGCGTTGAATCAATATTGTACCTTTGGCCACGATACTAAGTAGATATTGATTTATGTTCAAGCGATGCACGTCCATGATCGCTAGATAGTGATACGTGAATGAACTGTGCAATCTCTTTCACACGCATACATATCTCATTTCACCGCAGGCATCAGAATCACACACGCGCACTTCATGTATTTCTCTCCCTCCGTCAAGGTTAGAATTCATCTTCTACCCCGTCCTACAAGTCTCTCACACAGAAACACACACTCTCTCTGTCGAACACGCCCACCCACAGCCACTAATGTCTCAAAGTATAATTATGTCTCTCACACATATGCCTAAGGTTAACTCGAGTTTTGGAACCATATGAATACATACAATGGGATTCCAGTAGAGCACCTTTTGTTTTGAGATCTCTCTCTCTCTCTATCTCTCTCTCACACACACACATACACGCACGCGCGCACGTAGACATTGTTTCTCGCTTCATTTTTTTGGCACTTGCATGCACACCGTTTGTTTATCTCCGTGATGCTTTAAGTATGCCTCGCACACATGCTATCTACCTATCCCTTAATATAGATATGTGTCACACAAACTCCTCCCTACTAGCAAGATGCCCATGCGTTGCACGGAACATCAAGATGCATTTGTTTGAGTAGTTTATCTTGTGGGAGAAAAGGACGAACGAGGGAATGCCTTATTTGCAAATGTGGAGAGTGGTGTGGGTATCTTTTTGCAAAATTGCCATAGTTTCCTTCCTATCCGTCAGATATAAATCGGATGACCTATATTGCAGGATGGCAGGAACACCATCATCACCAGCTTTGTTTTGATAAGAGTAGAGATATGTAAGTGTCACTGCCCCCCCCCCCACACCCATGCACACACACTTCCCGACATCGAAGGAGTAGGGTGACACCTCGATCTTGACACTAATATATCGACTGGCTTCTCTCTCAAACACACACACACTACCTGACACCGAAGGAGTAGGGTGGCACCTCGATCTTGATAGTATTGTATCTACTCGTCTTTCAAACACACACACACATACACACACATTTGCTAGTTGTGCATCTGTGCCTACCGTGCACACTCTCGATACGTCTTTTTCTCCCTCCCCCTCCCCACCCGCCAACCCCAACAATGAAAACATAAGGGTGACAACTCGATCTGATCTTAATCTGTCAATTGGTTTCTCTCTCAAACATTGTGTTTTCGTGCCTCGCACAAACACACTCGATACGACTTTTTCTCCGTATCCCCTTCGATATGTAGACTTCTCGCGCGCACACAACTGTAGTTACGATGACGCTGAACCTAGTGTGCCTTGTTTTTACCGGCCTCATGTGATAGTTTTCACCCTGTTTTCTATTAATTAACAAGGAAACCTTTTCTTTGTTACTACCAGTGAATCTGAAATCATTCGGGGCAGAGATAAAATATATCACTTCAACCCGATTATCGCAATAACTACTTTAAAAGAAACTAGCTAGATGCTCGTGCGTTGCACAGAACATCAAGATGCATTTGTATGAGTAGTTTATCTTGTGAGGGACTAGCAAGATGCCCATGCGTTGCACAGAACATCAAGATGCATTTATATGAATAGTTTATCTTGTGAGAGAAAAAGATGAACGAGGGAAGACCTTATTTGCAAATGTGGAGAGGGGTGTGGGTATCTTTTTTGCAAAATTTCCATAGTTTCATTCCTATCTGTCAGATATAAATCGAATGGCCTATATTGCAAGATGGCAGGCACAACATCATCACCAACTCTGTTTTTATAAGAGTATAGAAAAGGATGAACGAGGGAAGGCCTTATTTGCAAACATGGAGAGGGGTGTGGGTATCTTTTTGCAAAATTACCATAGTTTCCTTCCTATCCGTTAGATATAAATCTGACGGCCTATATTGCAGGATGGCACGCACACCATCATCACCAACTCTGTTTTCTACTCCCTCCGTTCCTAAATATTTGTCTTTTTAGAGATTTCAACAAGTGACTACTTATGGAGCAAAATGAGTGAATCTACACTCTAAAATATATGTGGTAGTCCATTTGAAATCTGTAGAAGACAAATATTTAGGAACGGATGGAGTATAAGAGTAGACATGGAGATATATCTCCAGCATGGTATACAACAAAAATGTGCTGGACCGGTTAGCGCCGGATGCTCGCAACGCGATGACCTGAGTTCAAATTCTGTCTTTAACTTTAGATTTTTATATTATATATTACTTATTTAATATATACTTCTTTTGCTACTGTACTGATAGTGGAACCCATAGAGTACTTAGAATACAAGATTAAGGATGGACTTGTTTCTTTTTAACTTTCTGTACGAAGTTGTAGCCACCATGCAAGTCACATTGTACACTGTACCTGCAATTAAATTTTTATAGAGGGAGAATCATACACGCAATTAACTCAAATGGATTGGATATGACTCTATTATTTCCAGCATAAGAGCATCTCCAACGGCAGTCGGCAAATTTCCTCCCGATTCCTTCCATGGAGGATGACATCAAACGCCAGTGGCATACATTTTCACAACTCTAACCAACCAGATGAAATTCGTGCAAACACGGACTACTTTCGTATAAGCATGAAGGATTTCGTATAAAAATGCCGGATCTTCATATAAACATGATGGATTTCATTACATTTACATGAACTAAGCGGTGCTAATCCGGTTCTCTTGGTACAATTAATACTCCCTCCGTCTGGAAATACTTGTGCTAGAAATGGATGTATCTAGACTTATTTTAGTTATAGATACATCCAATTTATCCATTCGTAGAACAAATATTTCCCACCAGCCAGAGAGGGAGTACCTAATCTAAATGGCCGCCCGCGAATCCCTTTGTCTTCCTCATGTCCGGAAGACACTTGCAGGGTCGACGAAGGTCCTCGGAAGAGACGAAGCAGCAAAGAAACCACCCGAATGCGTAGTCGTCGCCTCGAAGGTGGCCTTCATGGGACACAAGTGGCGGCGGCCTCCTGTGTTCTACTTCTCCTCGATGATGGTGGCGGACACGGAGAATCTGGCCACCGACTCATCGCTCTCCACGCACCCGGCTTCTGTCTCTGCCTGCATGGCGCGACCGCCGACACGGGAGGCGCGCCCATAGACACAGGAGGCGCGGCCACCACAGATACTGCTGGCATGGTACGATGTGGCAGCGATGATGCCCGTATCGGCATGCTTGCTGCCGTGCCGGTGTGGAGCAACTCTCCACTCCTCATCGAGCTGAACTGGAGCGGCGATTTGCTGAACCACGCGCCGGCTTGGGGCGGCAACTAGCTCCGTTGGGCCAAGCGAGGTTGGTGAAGCACCGAGCGGCCTCGCCCGTATCCGGAGGGCTCGGCGAGCCACCAAGCCGGGTAGTATGCCGGCGAACGGCTCCTCGGAAGCCATCAGAAGAGTGGAGAAAATGGTGAAGGAGGAGATGGGGGAGCAGCGGAGGGGTGCGATTCTTGCCTGCTGCCTGTCTGGTCTCGTTTAAATAGAGGGCGACCGGTAGGAGCTTGGCCGGTGTCTGGCCTCATTTAAATTGAGGGCGGACGGGAGGAGCTCGGCCGATGTTGCGTTTAATTCTGGCCCAATCATGAACGGACGTCTGGCCGGAGTAGGTTTCTCAGTTTGCATGTGGGTTTAACGGAGGGGTTTGATGGAGGCGAGGCGGCATGTTCAGCCGGGCATGTAGCGGGCGGCGCAGTACTATTCGATTTGACAATGGGCGGCGCAGTTCCCGATACGACTTTAATGCAGACGAGCGAGGGGTTAGCGGTTCCCGAAATGTTGAACGACCAATGATGCATCCTCCTTCAATTAGGATCGTGAATGCATGAGGGAAGTAATGGGAGGAGGACCGGGAAAAGAGGCTGCACGATGTGAATGCAACGCAGTTCGCACTCGTATAAAGGCGCCCCTCCATTCCAATGCATGATGCGCACCTAAGAATTTGCCTAAGCACCTACACTAAGCGCAAAAGTGCTCACCCCAAACCCATGGCAGCGATGCGCGCGAGTGGCCAGCGGCTATGCCAGATGGTCCATGATGCCGGCCAGTGGCATGGCACCAAGGATCGTCTCCAGACGGTGTTGGCGACCGGCTGGTGGATGGCCGCCGTCGACGCCAACTACGACTCTCAGTTGGACCAGATGATCGGTGCCACCACCAACAAGTTCACTGTCCTCAAGTAGCTCACGGGCGACATTGTCGTACTCCTCCAGCCCGCGTGTTCGGGCTCCTCATTTCCTACCACCCTAATCGGCCTCCATGGCCGGAACCTCTTTCAAGCACTGGTGGCCCTGCAACTGCCCGCCAACGCCATGAAGAATGTCCACCTGGAGGTCGCGCTCGACACGAGGCGCCTCACCCTGCAAGAATTCGTCGACCACCTTGACCTCGCCACAAAAGCCGCGGCTCCTTAGCCACCAGTCGGTGGCCCGGCGCACTAAGTTTAGGAGGAGGAGGTCGTACATTGATGGATGCATCTTTCTTCTTGCCTCCTGTAACCATCACTACGATCGCATCATCGTGGCCTTAATTCTTATTGTGCTATTGCATTCTCGTTCAAGTGAACACCGACATGTGTGATCCCTTTGCCTAATTATATGCATCACTGTAACTAGTACTCCATCCGTCAATTTATAAGTTGTTCTTGCCTTTTACATCAACTTCGTGCAACGCACGTGCATCTTGCTAGAAACACTAGAACATGTCGGACTGCATGTGACCAAACCGACGATGCCCCAACCTAGCTACTACGTACCTTGCTTATCTGGCGGAAATAGCCCCACCCTAGGGTTTCCAATCGTTATTTCTATCTATCGATCGTGCCAAGGAGCAGAACCAAATGCTACAATTTATACATGTTTCTCTACTCCTACTCCTATAAAAGACTCAGTTGGTGATGGTGGTGTGTCTGCCATCCATCGTTTCTGACCGTTAGATCTGCATCTAATGGCTATGAGGTAAGTTGTGGCATTTTTGCAATTATAGCCCGCTTCTCTGCTCCAATTTGCAGAAACCCCTTATTAACTTGAAAGCAACCACATCCCTCCCTCATCAAAACATCCTGAGAAATATATTTTGTGTGAAAATTAATATATTAGGAGTATATCAAAACAAGAGTGATTTCTTTCAAGTTTTTGAACAAGTACTACTATTCTACTACTTTGGATCCATTGCAACGCATAGGCACATAGCTAGTAAAAGGAAAATGTCTGCCGCGTTCGCGTCGCACCACCACACGCCTGGGAATCATGAGTACTTCTCGGCCCATCCCGCATGCCACATAGCTAGGGAAGGCGTGTTGCCTAGCATTTTCACTTTCATGTGGGACCACCGTTGAGCAAATCGACTTTTGGCAAACCGCACCCCGCCTGCCGCTGGGTTGGAAAACAGAAACGAGGGGAAGATCTAGTTGTAGCACGGAAGCCAAGAAATTTGGTGTCCGATGGGGATCGCTGATAGAGTTGGAGCATTCCGTACTACTACTCCTACTAGTACGAAGTTTGTACTACAACTAGTACTACCACTCTACAACTAGGTACGTGCACGACACAACATCGTAGGAACAAAAAACGGGAAGATCTTGTTTTCGGTGATTCGTCTTTTTTTCAGTCAACGTAGTATGAATAATATGATGTGGGGGGCACCCATGAAGCTTATGTGGCTTGGTTGCATGGCTACGAAAGGTTAGAGAAAAATAAATAGATAATGTGTTTAGAGTGCACTCCACTAAATAGATATACTTTGGATCCATTGCAACGCACGGGCCGACACATCTATACCCCTACTAGCAAGATGCCCATGCGTTGCACGAAACATCAAGATGCATTTATATGAGTAGTTTATCTTGTGAGAGAAAAGGATGAACGAGGGAAGGCCTTATTTACAAATGTGGAGAGGGGTGTGAGTATCTTTTTGCAAAATTGCCATAGTTTTCTTCCTATCCGTCAGATATAAATCAGACGGCCTATATTGCAGGATGGCAGGCACACCATCATCACCAACTCTGTTTTTGTAAGAGTAGAGATACTAGCAAGATGCCCGTGCATTGCACGGAACATTAAGATGCATTTTTTTTACAAAACACTTGTTCTAATCGACCCATGCAGGAGTAATCCCATGTGTAAAAACTAACGATATCTCGAGAATTTTATCGGAAAAATGGTATCTCAAGAATTTCATCGAAAAAATGATATCTTGAGAAAGATGAGAGATAAGGTGAGGAGGAGTGGGGCGTGGTGGTGGCTGGTGGTCGGCCTGGGCGGAGGCATGGGGATGGACGGCGCCGGCAGCGGCCACCATGCCAGATTGTTCGAGAGACTTCCTTTTTTAATTGCTCTGAAATGAGGTTGTGGGAGATAAGGATGAACAAGGCAAGGACTTGTCTGTAAATGTGGAGAGAGGTGCGAGTTTTTTTGTAAAATTGTCGTAGTTTGCTTTCTATCCGTCAGATATACATCAGATGGCCTATATTACAAGATGGCAGGCACACCATCATTACCAACTCGGTTTTTTATAAGAGTAGAGATAGTGTGTGAATAACTTTGAAAGTTGGTCGTTGGATGAAGCCAATCCGACGGTACAAAGATGGCAAATCCGAGCACTATTGGCCATTGGATATCATCTACATTCCACCAGATTCTGCCACATGTAGAATCTAGAAGACTCCATGGTTGAACTTAAGCATAATGCACAAAGCTCAAAACACAAGCACTTCTCCTTTGTTCTAAATCTTCCATATCTTAATTGCCCAAACTTCTTTTTTCAAAATGAATTGTCATTATTTGTTTTTTACTTTATGCTTTACAATGCACAGTTCCATGAGTCTTAAAATAGATTTTTTTATAAAACTAATTGATTTTGAACTAGATGAACTATAAGAATTAAACGAACATCTACATCATGCATATATGACTCAAAGCTTACATGCTATAGTGTGTTATTTATTCATAATTTGGTTACCAAATCTCATGCGTGCAATGCATGGGTACCTTACTAGTTGGTACTAGTAAGAAAAAAATTCTGGGTTTGGCACAAGCTCGTACTGCGGGAGCACCACAAGGCCTGCCGCAGAAGTTACATTTCCCTCTCAGGGCCCACGGGATCGAGCTTTAGTGGCTTAGTGCACCGGCCTATGAATCAATGACATGCAGACCTTAAAGGCGCCTGGCCCACATGTCATTCTCATGGTGGTGGCATGGTTTGCGACTCACTCATTCAAGATGAACTGACCGGTGGTGGCGTGGCCGTGGCGAGGGTGCCACAGCTGGGCGTCGAGGCGTAGATGGCCACAACGACGGTACTACCTGTAGTACAGAAGTACTCCAACTAAGGACTGATGCCCGGGATGAAATGTATCACAGCCGCTGGATGAAAATTTGATGGCGCGGGAGTGCCCGGGATGAAATTTATCACAGCCGCTGGATGAAAATTCGATGGCGCGGGAGTACGGATCGGAGCAGAGGAGCGGAGCAGGCAAACCGCGTCCAATTAGGTGTGGCTATGGTAGAAAGTTGATGGTCGCCGCATTTCAGCTGGCCCGCATGTCATGCACACAAAGGCAGAGGAGCGGTGGGGCCGAGAGGGATGAGGCGCACGTCGGGGGACGTCGTGTCGTGGGTTGGAGCGGCGTTGTGGGAATCGCGTGTGGGTGTGGCAGTGGTAGAAACAAGAAACGTGATGGTCACTGTGGTTCAACTTCCATGGAAAAGGTTTCATGTCTGCTGGCACATGCATTGCATACCGGTCACTGCAAGGAGCAGTAGTAGAGAAAACTTGTTCCAGAGATACCATTTTTCTGATAAAATTCTCGAGATATCATTAGTTTTTACACATGGGATTACTCCTCCAAGGGTCAATTACAACAGGTGTTTTGTAAAAAAATGCATCCTTATGTTACCTGCAATGCACGGGGATCTTGCTAGTTATAGAAGAAGCCCACACGGGCATCTTGCCGCAGGGTGTGCCACCGACCCAAACTCAATTTTTTTTCAGACACTTAGGTGCACCGGATGCCATGCCACGCTACAAAATGTAAAAAAAATAGATCCAATTTTTTTAAAACATGTTATCTTCAAACCACCCACACCCATCCCTCAGCTCATCAAAACAGCCCGAGGAATATATTTTGAGTGAAGCATGATTTATTTTTACTAATATATGTATATCAAAACTAGAGTGTTTATATTTCAAGTCCGTGAATAAGTATTATTCTACTACTTTGGTAGTAGTAGTTTCTATCTCTATCTCAATGATGGTGTGCCTGACATCCTGCCGTTTAGGCTGACTGGTTTATATCTGATGGATAGGAAGGAAACTATGGCAATTTGCAAAAAAATACTCACACCCCTCTTATACTAGCAAGATGCCCGTGCGTTGCATGGAACATCAAGATATTGTGGGAGATAAGGCCTTCCCTCGCTCATCCTTTTCTCCCACAAGATCTTGATGTTCCATGCAATGCACGGGCATCTTGCTAGTCTTATAAAAAAAAGAGTTTCTAATGATGGTGTGTCTGCCATCCTGCAATATAGGCCGTCCGATTTATATCTGACGGATAGGAAGAAAACTATGGCAATTTTGTAAAAAGATACCTACACGCCTCTCCACTTTGCAAATAAGGCCTTCCCTCATTCATCCTTTTCTCTCACAAGATAAACTACTCATACAAATGCATCTTGATGTTCCGTGCAACACACGAGGATGTTTCCTTGGGGGTCTCTCCAGCATGGTGTGGCCGTAGTTGCAAGTTGACGCCCCTTGAAATGCCGACGTTGAGGGGCACTCGGATTTTGTCCGATGAGCAGGTAAGATGAGTTTGATCACGTAGTAAATGCATTCTAAAAACTACGACCATGTCCATTTCCTAATTCTCCCCCTGCCCACTATTTCACAGGTGCGAGTGGAGATTGGATTGCATATATACGAGAGGGTACCAACATCAATTTGCACAACATTTACAATGGTGACACCGTTCCCATAGAACCTTTGTTCAACATTGGGATCAGCCATGGAACGGGCCACCGCCTTAATTGGTACGATAGAACCACGGTGAGATTGAAGAAGATAGCACAAACCTTGCACATGGCGGTCAAAGGTGGACCATGTTGTCTGCGACCGATTTGTTGTCGTACGAGTACGAAGACATTGTGCTCATTTCTAACCGCATCTTCGCGGTGACAAACCAGGGGACTTGTTTCGTATGGGACACATCCTACGGTATACTCCCTCTCTCCCAGTTTATTTGTTTTGAATTTTTTCATTTTATAAGTTTCAAATTCAAATTTAGAGCTCCCCATCACATGTTGAGATTACAATGTCCATTAAATCGTTGCGTGCATGTATAGTAAAGAAACAATTCTCTAGTTTGGCACGAGTTCGTGCAGCGGTAGCACCACAAGGCCTGGCGCAGGAGTTACATTTCCCGCTCGGGGCCCTCGGGACTGAGCTTCAGCGCCTTACTACACCTGCCTTTGAGTCAATAACATGTGGACCCGATAGGTGGCTGATGTCTACTACACAACCTTCTTCTTGTAGACGTTGTTGGGCCTCCAAGTGCAGAGGTTTGTAGGATAGTAGCAAATTCCCTCAAGTGGATGACCTAAGGTTTATCAATTCGTAGGAGGCGTAGGATGAAGATGGTCTCTCTCAAGCAACCCTCCAACCAAATAACAAAGAGTCTCTTGTGTCCCCAACACACCCAATACAATGGTAAATTGTATAGGTGCACTAGTTCGGCGAAGAGATGGTGATACAAGTGGTATATGGATGGTAGATAAAGGTTTTTATAATCTGAAAATATAAAAACAGCAAGGTAACTAATGATAAAAGTGAGCGTAAACGGTATTGCAATGCTAGGAAACAAGGCCTAGGGTTCATACTTTCGCTAGTGCAAGTTCCCTCAACAATAATAACATAATTGGATCACATAACTATCCCTCAACATGCAACAAAGAGTCGCTCCAAAGTCACTAATAGCGGAGAACAAACGAAGAGATTATGGTAGGGTACGAAACCGCCTCAAAGTTATTCTTTCCAATCAATCCGTTGGGCTATTCCTATAAGTGTCACAAACAGCCCTAGAGTTCATACTAGAATAACACCTTAAGACACAAATCAACCAAAAACCTAATGTCACCTAGATACTCCAATGTCACCTCGAGTATCCATGGGTATGATTATACGATATGCATCACACAATCTCAGATTCATCTATTCAACCAATACATAGAACCTCAAAGAGTGCCCCAAAGTTTCTACCGGAGAATCACGACGAAAATGTGTACCAACCCCTATGCATAGGTTCATGGGCGGAACCCGCAAGTTGATCACCAAAACATACATCAAGTGGATCAATGGAATACCCCATTGTCACCACGGGTATCCCACGCAAGACATACATCAAGTGTTCTCAAATCCTTAAAGAATCAATCCGATAAGATAACTTCAAAGGGAAAACTCAATCCATTACAAGAGAGTAGAGGGGGAGAAACGTCATAAGATCCAACTATAATAGCAAAGCTCGCGATACGTCAATATCGTACCACCTCAAGAACACGAGAGAGAGAGAGAGAGATCAAACACATAGCTACTGGTACATACCCTCAGCCCCGAGGGAGAACTACTCCCTCCTCGTCATGGAGAGCGCCTGGATGATGCAGATGGCCACCGGAGAGGGATTCCCCCTCCGGCAGGGTGCCGGAACGGGTCTATATTGGTTTTTGGTGGCTACGGAGGCTTCTGGCGCCGGAACTCCCGATCTATTGTGCTCCCCGATAGTTTTAGGGTATATGGGTATATATAGGAGGAAGAAGTACATCAGGGGAGCCACGAGGGGCCCACGAGGGTGGAGGGCGCGCCCCCCTGCCTCGTGGCTTCCTCGTTGATCCCCTGACGTGCACTCCAAGTCTCCGGTATTGCTTTCTTTCCAAAAATAAGTTCCGTGAAGTTTTAGGTCAATTGGACTCCGTTTGATTTTCCTTTTCTGCGATACTCTAAAACAAGGAAAAAACAGGAACTGGCACTGGGCTCTGGGTTAATAGGTTAGTCCAAAAAATCATATAAAATATTATATAATGCATATAAAACATCCAAGGTTGATAATATAATAGCATGGAACAATAAAAAATTATAGATACGTTGGAGACGTATCAGCATCCCCAAGCTTAATTCATGCTCGTCCTCGAGTAGGTAAATGATAAAAACTGAATTTTTGATGTGGAATGCTACCTTACATGTTTATCCATGTAGTTCTCTTTATTGTGGCAAGAATATTCAGATCCATAGGATTCAAGACAAAAGTTTAATATTGACATAGAAATAATAATACTTCAAGCATACTAACCAAGTAATCATGTCTTCTCAAAATAGCATGGCCAAAGAAAGCTATCCCTACAAAATCATATAGTCTGGCTATGCTCCATCTTCACCACACAAAGTATTTAAATCATGCACAACCCCGATGACAAGCCAAGCAATTGTTTCATACTTTCGATGTTCTCAAACTTTTTCAATCTTCATGCAATATATGAGCGTGAGCCGTGGACATAGCACTATAGGTGGAATATATTGGTGGTTGTGGAGAAGACAAAAAGGGAGAAGATAGTCTCACACCAACTAGGCATATCAACGGGCTATGGAGATTCCCACCAATAGATATCAATGTGATTGAGTAGGGATTGCCATGCAATGGATGCACTAGAGCTATAAGTGTATGAAAGCTCAACAAAAGAAACTAGTGTGTGTGCACCCAACTTGCTTGCTCACGAAGACCTAGGGCACTTGAGGAGGCCCATCATTGGAATATACAAGCCAAGTTCTATAATGTAAAATTCCCACTAGTATATGAAAGTGACAGCATAGGAGACTCTCTATCATGAAGATCATGGTGCTACTTTGAAGCACAAGTGTGGTAAAAGGATAGTAGCATTGCCCCTTCTCTCTTTTTCTCTCATTTTTTATTTTTTTATTTGGGCCTTTTTTCTCTTTTTTATGGCATCTTTTTATTTATTTATTCTTAGTCCGGAGTCTCATCCCGACTTGTGGGGGAATCATAGTCTCCATCATACTTTCCTCACTGGGACAATGCTCTAATAATGATGATCATCACACTTTTATTTACTTACAACTCAAGAATTACAACTCGATACTTAGAACAAGATATGCCTCTATATGAATGCCTCCGGCGGTGTACCGGGATGTGCAATGACTCATGAGGAAGACAATCAATAAATAAATCATGCTCCGACTTCTTCACATAACGGTTCACCATACGTGCATGCTACGGGAATCACAAACTTCAACACAAGTATTTCTCAAATTCACAACTACTCAACTATCATGACTCTAATATCACCATCCTCATATCTCAAAACAATCATCAAGTATCAAACTTCTCATAGTATTCAATGCACTTTATATGAAAGTTTTTATTATATCCCTCTTGGATGCCACCATATTAGGACTAAATTCATAACCAAAGAAAATTACCATGCTGTTATAAAGACTCTCAAAATAATATAATTGAAGCACGAGAGTTCATCTATTTCTTCAAAATAAAACCACCACCGTGCTCTAAAAATATATAAGTGAAGCACTAGAGCAAATGACAAACTACTCCGAAAGATATAAGTGAAGATCAATGAGTAGTCGAATAATTATGCAACTATGTGAAGACTCTTTAACATTTAGGAATTTCAGATCTTGGTATTTTATTCAAACATCAAGCAAAACAAAAGTAAATAAAATGACGCTCCAAGCAAAACACATATCATGTGGTGAATAAAAATATAGCTCCAAGTAAAGTTACCGATGAACGAAGACGAAAGAGGGGATGTCGTCCGGGGCATCCCCAAGCTTAGGCTTTTGGTTGTCCTTGAATATTACCTTGGGGTTCCTTGGGCATCCCCAAGCTTAGGCTGTTGCCACTCCTTATTCCATAGTCCATCGAATCTTTACCCAAAACTTGAAAACTTCACAACACAAAACTTAACAGAAAACTCGTAAGCTCCGTTAGTATAAGAAAATAAATCACCACTTAGTTACTGTAATGAACTCATTCTTTATTCATATTGGTGTAATATCTACTGTATTCCAACTTATCTATGGTTCATACCCTACGATACTACTCATAGATTTATCAAAATAAGCAAACAACACGCGGAAAACAGAATCTGTGAAAAACAGAACAGTCTGTAGTAATATGGATCAAACGTATACTTATGGAACTCATAAAATTCTAAAATATATTGCTGTACCTTAGTAATTTATCTATTAATCATCTGCAAAAAGAATTAACTAAATATCACTCTCCAAATAAAAATGGCAGCAATTCTCGTGAGCGCTAAAGTTTCTGTTTTTTACAGCAAGATCAACAAGACTTTCCCCAAGTCTTCCCGAAGGTTCTACTTGGCACAAACACTAATTAAAACATAAAAAACACAATCATAACAAAGGCTAGATAAATTATTTATTACTAAACAGGATCAAAAAGCAAGGAACAAAAATAAAGTTGGGTTGCCTCCCAACAAGCGCTATCGTTTAACGCCCCTAGCTAGGCATGATGATTTCAATGATGCTCACATAAAGGATAAGAATTGAAACATAAAGAGAGCATCATGAAGAATATGACTAGCACATTTAAGTCTAACCCACTTCCTATGCATAGGGATTTTGTGAGCAAACAACTTATGGGAACAATAATCAACTAGCATAGGAAGGCAAAACAAGCATAACTTCAAAACTTTAAGCACATAGAGAGGAAACTTGATATTATTGCAATTCCTACAAGCATATATTCCTACCTCATAATAATTTTCAGTTGTATCATGAATTAATTCAACAATATAACCAGCAACTAAAGCATTCTTTTTATGATCTACAAGCATAGGATTTTTATTACTCTCCACATAAGCAAAATTCTTCTCATTCGGAATAGTGGGAGTATCATAAGAGACTCGAATACTATAAATTGTTTCCACATTAAAAGAGTAATGTTCAGAAAAGGGGTAATCATAATCATGACAAGTTTTATAAATATAATCACTACTTTTTATAGCATAAGTATCATCACAATAATCATCATAGGTAGGAGGCATGCTATCATCATTATAAATTTGCATATCAAAACTTGGGAGACTAAAAATATCATCTTCATTAAACGTAGCATCCCCAAGCTTGGGACAAACATTAATTGCAGCAAATATATTCTCAAAAACATCATCTTCATCAAACATAGCATCCCCAAGCTTGGCCCTTTTCATATCATAAGCATAATCACTCTCATCATTAATATTATGGATAGCACCAATAGTATAGCAATTATCATATTCTTCCAAGCAAGTGCCAAAAAGATTTTCAATATCATAAGAAGTATCATTATCTTCCACAATTATATTTTCATGAGGCACAATACTAATAGGAGTAGAATTATTTGGGGGAGATATCTTTTTACCTCTCTTCCTTTTTCTTTTCTTCTTCTTCACCACATCATGTGTGGGTTCAATCCTCTTTTGGGAGCTCCTTATTAATGAGATTGGTTGAATAGGAGGCTCCTCCTCGTTACCTGATTCATCATAAGAAATAATAGGAGAATATTGGGAAGTCTCTTCCCTTTCATTAATGTTCTCTTCATCTTCTATTTGCTTTCTTTTCTTTATGTAATTGGCAATATAAGGATTTTCAATGCAATTCACCGCACAATACATATAAATTTCCTCTATATCAAAACCAAGAAGTTTATAACGGGAAAATTCTGGAAGATGCTCAGTTATATGTTTCATTTCTTCGCAACCCATAAGCAAGCTAAGTTCATTATAATGTGCAAGGGAAATCAACTCATCACAATTTTTGGACACGATTAGATCATGAAACAATTTGCATCGGATAGCTAAATGACCACTTTCATTGCAAAGTCCACAAGTACGGCCAAGAAAATTTAAATTTTCAGCACAATCATCTAGCCTTTCTTGCAACAATTTAATTTCTAAGTACTTATGCCTCTTGCAATATCTATCTTCCCTATTTGGTGTGTACTTACAAACCCAATGCACTCCACAAAAATTGACATGTTTATAGGAGAAATTTTCATCATAACTAGTGCAATCATCATTAGTACTATGGATATTCAAGGATTTCATACTAACAACATTGCAATCATGCTCATCATTCAAAGATTTAGTGCCAAACATTTTAATGCATTCTTCTTCTAATACTTTGGCACAATTTTCCTTTCCATCATACTCACGAAAGATATTAAAAAGATGAAGCGTATGAGGCAAACTCAATTCCATATTTTTTTGTAGTTTTCTTTTATAAACTAAATTAGTGCTAAAACAAGAAACAAAAAGATTCGATTGCAAGATCTAAAGATATACCTTCAAGCACTCACCTACCCAGCAACGGTGCCAGAAAAGAGCTTAGTTGACGAGGTGTTAGTGTCGCTTACCTTGCCTCCCCGGCAACGGCGCCAGAAAAGAGCTTGATGTCTACTACACAACCTTCTTCTTGTAGACGTTTTTGGGCCTCCAAGTGCAGAGGTTTGTAGGACAGTAGCAAATTTCCCTCAAGTGGATGACCTAAGGTTTATCAATCCGTAGGAGGCATAGGATGAAGATGGTCTCTCTCAAGCAACCCTGCAACCAAATAACAAAGAGTCTCTTGTGTCCCCAACACACCCAATACAATGGTAAATTGCATAGGTGCACTAGTTCAGCGAACAGATGGTGATACAAGTGGTATATGGATGGCAGATAAAGGTTTTTGTAATATGAAAATATAAAAACAGCAAGGTAACTAATGATAAAAATGAGTGTAAACGGTATTGCAATGCTAGGAAACAAGGCCTAGGGTTCATACTTTCGCTAGTGCAAGTTCCCTCAACAATAATAACATAATTGGATCACATAACTATCCCTCAACATGCAACAAAGAGTCACTCCAAAGTCACTAATAGCGGAGAACAAACGAAGAGATTATGGTAGGGTACGAAACCACCTCAAAGTTATTATTTCCAATCAATCCGTTGGGCTATTCCTATAAGTGTCACAAACAGCCCTAGAGTTTGTATTAGAATAACACCTTAAGACACAAATCAACCAAAACCCTAATGTCACCTAGATACTCCAATGTCACCTCGAGTATCCGTGGGTATGATTATACGATATGCATCACACAATCTCAGATTCATCTATTCAACCAACACATAGAACCTCAACGAGTGCCCAAAGTTTCGACTGGAGAATCACGACGAAAACGTGTGCCAACCCCTATGCATAGGTTCATGGGCGGAACCCGCAAGTTGATCACCAAAACATACATCATGTGGATCAATAGAATACCCCATTGTCACCACGGGTATCCCACGCAAGACATACATCAAGTGTTCTCAAATCCTTAAAGACTCAATCCGATAAGATAACTTCAAAGGGAAAACTCAATACATTACAAGAGAGTAGAGGGGGAGAAACATCATAAGATCCAACTATAATAGCAAAGCTTGCGATACATCAAGATTGTACCACCTCAAGAACACGAGAGAGAGATCAAACACATAGCTACTGGTACATACCCTCAGCCCCGAGGGAGAACTACTCCTTCCTCGTCATGGAGAGCGCCAGGATGATGAAGATGGCCACCGGAGAGGGATTCCCCCTCCGGCAGGGTGCCGGAATGGGTCTAGACTGGTTTTCGGTGGCTACGGAGGCTTCTGGCGGCAGAACTCCTGATCTATTGTGCTCCCCGATAGTTTTAGGGTATATGGGTATATATAGGAGGAAGAAGTACATCAAGGGAGCCACGAGGGGCCCACGAGGGTGGAGGGCGCGCCCAGGGGGTGGGCGCGCCCCCTGCCTCATGGCTGCCTCGTTGATCCCTTGACGTGCACTCCAAGTCTCCGGTATTGCTTTCTTTCCAAAAATAAGTTCCGTGAAGTTTCAGGTCAATTGGACTCCGTTTGATTTTCCTTTTCTGCGATACTCTAAAACAAGGAAAAACAGAAACTGGCACTGGGCTCTGGGTTAATAGGTTAGTCCCAAAAATCATATAAAATAGCATATAAATGCATATAAAACATCCAAGGTTGATAATATAATAGCGTGGAACAATCAAAAATTATAGATACGTTGGAGACGTATGAGTGGCTGGTCCACATGTAATGCTCCCAAAGGCAGAGGGGCAGTGGGGCCGAGAGGGGTGAGCCGCAGGTCGGGCGATGTGTGGTGTCATGGGTTCGAGTGGCTTCGTGGGAATCGCGTGTGGCTGTGGTAGAAACTTGATGCTCGCCCCATTTCCGGTGGCCCACATGTCAAGCACACAAAGGCAGAGGGGTGGTGCGGCCGAGAGGGGTGAGGAGCACGTCGGGGGGCGTGGTGCCGTGGGTTGGAGTAGCATCGTGGGAATCACGAGTAGCAGTGGATGAAACGTGATGGCCGTCGTAATTGAACTTCCATGGACAAGCTGTCATGTCTACGGACACATGCATTGCATACCAATCACTGGAAGGAGTAGTAGTAGAGAAAGCTAGGTGGATAAATAGTTCCTTATAGTCAAGCGGACTCACGCTACTACTTGTTTCAAAGACATGCACACCATCGAAATAGTCCATCTATATCAATATACACAGAGAGGGAATACTTTTTTACAAGAGAGGAAATAGTTCATCCATCCACATTACCCTGCTGCTGGTGCAACTTCTTCTTCTTCTTGTTCTCATTTTCTGTGGGAGACGACTTCTCAACAAGCTCCCTGGACCTTGCAGCTATCTTGAAACTCACACGGGCATCGATGGCAGCATATTCTCCCATCCAGATGACCTTAATGCCAGCGTCTCGTCACCCTTCTAAAGATTTGTTGCGAGCACAAAATTTGCAACATCGAATAGGGATGGTGTCGGTTTATCACAATCTTCTACAGGAATTTTTATTTTGGTTTGTACGTCAGCGATGCTTTTCAAATCAAGGTTGTACGGCTCCAACTTTTGTTTGTTCCCTGCGATGGCTTCCCCAAAGAAGTATATGTCCTCCCAAGACAAGAAATCGTGAGGCTCACCTGGTATGGAGGGCGCGTGTATGATGTGGTACACCAAAACATCATCTTCGAGGCAAAGATGAAGGACAGCGGCGTGTTGGATCTTCCCAGTGGCACGCTCCATGTACTCTGCGTCGAGACCGATGGCCTTCATCTCCACCTTTTGTAGGGAGTTGGATACATTGTTGATCCACTTCCGAACAACTGGGTGGTCGGTGATTGTGGAAACTATGATCAACGATCCTTCGACGAGGACATGTTGGACGCTAAAATCCTGCATCTCGATCTCTTTCGCCATTTGTAACCGCTGGACCGGAGGGCTATGGTTTGGAGAATTATGATTAGATGGATAGTCTAACTGAATAAGATGATTATTTAAAGGGGCTTCGGAATTACTCCAGGAGGATGTGAAGAGGTTAAAACAATGTGAATGCAGTGTGGTTTGGATGCAAATGAAGATGAAGGAGTAGTGAGAAGCCGAGCAAAATCAGTTCCCGATGGAGAAGTAAATGGGAGAAGTGGCCTGCAGGCAGTTGATTAGATGGCTAGGTAGACTAAACGAAAAGGCTACGCGGGTAGACTGAGGAGTGGTACCTGTCCCTATACATGCACATCCTTCTAGCGCTACATGTGGCACTGGCTAGTTGAGGTCACTCTTTCGAATCACCGTGGCGAAACATTTTATGATTCCTTTTTATTTCTGCACCCCTCCTGACAGCTGGGACCTATGCAAATGGATAAAAAATGTGTCATACATGGTTCGGATGGATATTGGCGCATGCATGGGAGACACAACATTCTCTAGTTAAGGAATATGTTGTTATCCTCAAAAAAGAAAAATGCCTTCTTCGCGCTTCCGCATGCACGAGAATTTCGTTCTGCTCCTAATATGGATGATACCTGGAGGATGAAGTGAACCTAGAGGCATGCTAGCACGGGAGACCTATTTCCGCTATATAGTACTACTCATGTTCCTACTACTCCTACTACTACTAGTAGTAGTACAACTGTGGTACACTTGATGGTCAAAATATTATTCATCCGGTCCTCACAGTGAACTGATGTCTACTACGCAACTTTATTCTTGTAGACACATGTTGGGCCTCCTAGCGCAGAGTTTTGTAGGACAGTAGCAATTTTTCCTCAAGTGGATGACCTAAGGTTTATCAATCCGTGAGAGGTGTAGGATGAAGATGGTCTCTCTCAAACGACCCTGCAACCAAATACAAGAAATCTCTTGTGTCGCCAGCACACCCAATACAATCGCAAATTGTATGGGTGCGGTGGTGATAAAAGTGTAATATTTATGGTAGAAATATATTTTTATAATATGAATAAATAAAAACAGTAAGGTAGCAAATAGTAAACGGGCACAAAAACGGTATTGCAATGCTTGAAAATGAGGCCTAGGGTCCGTACTTTCGCTAGTGCGATCTCCCAACAGTGCTAATATAATTGGATCATATAACCACCCCTCAAAGTGCGATGAGGAATCACTCCAAAGTTCCTATCTAGTGGAGAACATAAGAATAAATTGTTTGTAGGGTATGAAACCACCTCAAAGCTATTCTTTCCGTTCGATCTATTCAAGAGTTCGTACTAAAATAACACAAAGCTATTCTTTCTGTTCGATCTATCCTAGAGTTCATTCTATAATAACACCAAAGCAAATTGATATTCATAATACTCGACCCAACACAAAGAACTTCAAAGAGTGCCCCAAGATTTCTACCGGAGAAACAAAGACAAGAACGTGCATCAACCCCTATGCATAGATTACCCCACTGTCATCTCGGGAATCCGCGAGTTGAGTGCCAAAACATATATCAAGTGAATCAATACGATATCCCATTGTCACCATGAGTATTCAATTGCAAGACATATATCAAGTGTTCTCAAATCCATAAAATTATTCAATCCGATAACAACGAAATCTCAAAGGGAAAAAACTCAATTCATCACAACAAGATAGAGAGGGGAAAACACCATATGATCCGACTATATTAACAAAGCCCGCGATACATCAACATCGTGACATCTCAAGAACATAAGTAAGAGAGATTAAACACATAGCTACTGGTACAAACCCTCAGCCCCGAGGGTGGACTACTCCCTCCTCATCGTGATGGCCACCGGGATGATGAAGATGGCCACCGGAGATGATTCCCCCCTCCGCCAGGGTGCCGGAACGGGGTCTAGATTGGTTTTCGGTGGCTATAGAGGCCTATGACGGCGGAACTTTTGTTCTAGGTTAACTTTCTCATGGTTTCTCTATTTATAGGATTTTTTGGCGTTGGTTTCACGCTAAGTAGGGCCTTGAGGTGAGCACAACCCACCGGGCCAAGCCAGGCCCACCAGGCACGCCATGGTGGGTTGTGCCCTCCTCATGGCTCTTGTGGACCTCCCACGAAGCTTCAAGGGTCTCTTTTGTTCCAAAAGAATCGTCAAAAAGTTTTAGCTCATTTGGAGAACTTTCATTTCTACACAAAAAAACAACACCACGGCAGTTCTGCTGAAAACAGCCTCAGTCCGGGTTAGTTCCATGCAAATCATACCAAAACCATATAAAATTGTTGTAAACATGGCATGAATACTTCATGAAGTATAGATACGTTGGAGACGTATCATGAACTGACAAGACCTACGCTTGAGGTGACACCAGTCCAGGCGGCGTGTTCGGGTTACCAAAGTCAGCCTCACCTTGTGCACTATGCAGTCACTGTCACCGCCGCTATATAGCATGCCTCGCCTCATCTCCCTCTCCCCTAGCACCACTCCATCTCCATCTCCGTCTCGCCGAAGATCCTAAGGTCACTCTTCATCATCTCACTGTGCCCGCGCGTACCCTCGCCTCGCTCGCCTCCCTCAATACCGCTATTCCCTCGCTAGCCGCTCCAGCATCGAGAGCCTTCTCCCCCGTAAATCAAGCCCCTAAAACCCCACCTTCCAAACTCCACAATGGCCAAACACGAACTGCACAGCATCCATATGAGCCGCGATTGGAGCAACCTCCCCCAGTGACAACCTCGACCTCTGTTGTTCGTGTATGGATATGTTGAGCGCCATGCGGCTGGCTGCATGCTCGAGGGACATGCACACGGCCATCGTCGAAGCGAGGCCTAAGCTTTTCAAGACACCCTGCTTGCTGCTATCTGGTCTTGCGAGATTTTCTCACCATGATACGGAGGCGTACATGATGCCCCTCGACTTCAATCCGATCTCCATTAGCCGAAACTTCTTTGCAGGTATGTAGTGGGTCGCCGTACATCATTTCCCTCAACTTTGATCCGATCACCATCGCCCGAAACTTCTTGGCAGGTATGTACCGGGTCGGCATGAACTCCCACTGGATGGCTGCCATTAGAGAAGACGGGAAAAAGTTGGTGCTCATGAACTTCCAGACCTCCCATGAGATTGTCCTTCCTCCATTGGATTATATAGAGTTTTACCATCGCAGTCCAAGTCATCTAGATTACCATGTCAGTTGGACGGATGTTGTTTTACAGAAGATTGTAATCTGCCAAGTGCCCACATGACATGCGAATTACGCAGACTTCAAGCTAATTTCCTTGTTCGACTGCGGACTCGCCTATCTTTACGTCGGTGCCTTCTTTAGCTGGAGACAACTCAGCTCGCAGTGGATCATCGTCAAAGCTGATACACACTTTTGTGATGCTATTGAACACATTGGCATCATCTACGTGATCGAAAAAGCAGATGGCACCATGTATTGCTGGGACGGTGCATGTAAGTTGTTTCCGTCTGATGTTAATGACGTCACCATGACACTATTTGAACTTTTTGTGATGATTGGCATATCCCTGTTTGAGCAGAATTTGAGGAGAACTATGGCAATGTATTAGAGACGCCGTAAATCAGCTATATTTGGAATGAGTTAATTCATGCGATTATGACCATGTCATTACAGCCAATTTGTACCCTTGAATAATCAAACGGTTAGGAATATATTGATATTCTCCTTATTTTATAGAATCTATATACTACTAAATATGAGTGTGTATCAATGGCCATGTTAGTTTCCTCGTTTTCAAGATGTAGAAACATGCATCACACTGTTGGTTTCATCTAACCATACATTAGGGAAGTAAATGTGCATATGGAGAACTCTATATTTGGAAGTAGTGAAATCCTGTAATGCTTACCATGTGTACATACCTATATTCGCCTTTCAGCAATCAATGGCTAGAATAATATGCTCACAAAAATTTTGCCCACAGAACATGAGTATATAACAATGCATGGTCTATTACTTTCCTTGAAGAATTTGTTTGTGTGGACAAAACATGATTACATAACATGCATGACATGGTAGTTTCATGTGAAGAATTGATTGTGAGATAACATTAGTATAACCATGCATGGCACTTCTATATTTTCGAACCCAGTATACATTTCCCTGTATTTTCCTCCCAGTTCCAACAGGGACATATCAATGTTGTTTCTTGCATTATCCTACTCATACTCTGAACAATGCTGATCTTACATTAACAATGCCTATCCTTTTTGATATGATGCAATGTCCCTATTGTCACTGCCCTTTGTAATCACACCACCTTTGCCAAAAATAGGGAAGCACAACTGGTTCCTTGCTCGATCAGACGACGACAAAAGACTGATGATCATTTGGACACATGAGCCGAAAAAGTTATATTCCAAAAACCCCCACTGTATACAAGCACCGTGAAATACGTGAGTATCCAGACGGTGGTTGTTACGTCTATGAGCAGGATACCAGCTTGTTGGGGCCTTCGGGATTTTTGAGTTGGAGGCGGGTGAACAACCTTGGTTCACACTCTCTGTTTCTCAGACTCAATTGTCCGATTAACCAGGAGATCACCGTTGGTAAGGACCTTGATGGCAGAGAGGCTCTATTTGCTATGAAAAACTATGTCTACACGGCGAGCCCTAGGAGTTCGGGAGCAAACTCCCCTAATTGTCAATGATATAGCCTGCAGCCAAAATAAGGTGAGAATGACAAAGTCATACACATCTGGGTGGATTGAGGTACCTGGGTATTCCAGGATTGCCTGTTTTCTTTTGGACCGCCACCCAGGCTCAAAGGGATCATGAGATTTTTCATGCTAGAAACTTTCGTGTGCAGCCACAAGCTACTATGGGCTCTAGCATAGTTGACTAAGTCGTGCGAACTCTTACAGTGGTAGACTAGCAGATGTAGGGGATGTAGGTGGTACGGTCTACCCATCGTAAGGTGCTAGCGCTTCTGAAAGACTATGTCTCGGTCATCCATTTCTCAAACACCATGTAGTGCGAGAATACCAACGGAGGAGATCGAGTCTTGTGGGGAAAAGTGCGCAAACCTCTGCAGAGTGTATAAACTAATCATGGTTAGCCGTGTCCCCGGTTATGGACATCTTGAGTATCTAGTACTTGGATTATCATGTGAATCTCAACATGTTACTATAAAATTAAGTTTGACGGGTTTGTTTAATGATGTTTAATTGGGATTGAGAATGCTGTCAACCATTCTCAATGTTTAACAACCACCATGATAGTTAAATAAATTTATTCCTTTGCAGTAGGGAAAAATTGGCTTTTCGCAAAAATGTAACCATAGAGCTTTCCACCAGCCAAATATTGCATATAGTATAGTTGATTCATTCCATTACTCTCTATGTGTTACCTTGCCAGCATATTCCATGTGCTGACCCGTTTTCGGGCTGCAACGTTAATGTTGCAGACTTTTTAGATGACGATTAAGGAGTTTTAGGTCGTGGTTCTATACTCAGTGATGCCGTTGGAGTTGATGGACTCACTTATCTTCCAAGCCTTCCGTTGTTATCGTTATTAGATGGCCTTAAGCCATATTTATTGTAATAAGTTCTCTTTTGAGACACTCGATGTAATAAGTGTGTGATTGCTACTCTGTTATAAATCCTTCAAGTATTGTGTGGTGTCAGCATTACTGATCCAGGGATGACACCGGAGCACAGAGATTGGACCGTTTGAGGTCTGGTCGCTATAAGATGGTATTAGAGCACATGCTGATTGTAGGACACGACCACTAAGCTAAAGACCTAGATCACTACTCACTCTCTTCTCTTCTGACCTCTCATCTTTTCTACTCTTTAGGATGGCCGATGCAAGGAACAAGTTCACGCAACCGGATGAAGATACACCCTTTGGACGTCACTTGAAGGAAGTCACTAGATACCTGAACATAGGAGTACCAAGCTTCACCGGAACCTACAACGCCACTTTACCTGAAGAAGAGCGCTGGATGATTCAAGTTCAAGTTCTAGGAAGGACGTTCATGCCAGTCACTGAGCCCATAGAGTTTTCTTTTGATGCACCAACTTGGAGTCTAGGAAAGAGCATGGCAGCTCACATCGCCATGAGACGCATTGGAGAAGTCTACTGCACTGATCTCAAGGATACTATCTACCAGATTTGTGGGCGCCGAGATGAGCACTGGGAGATGATCAGCACCAGAAAGGATAGATCAATTGTAGCTTTTATCCAGGAGTTAAACCAGCACATTCGACGTCAGGAGAACCAGATGTGCGCCGACATGATAAACCTGAAGAAGGCAAGGACAAGAATCAAGGAACTGGAGGAAGAACTCAAGGCTACACGTGAAGATTATGAAGAAGAAATTGAAGTGTTACTGGATAAGAATGCCGACCTACCAAAGAAGATCGAGATATTTATGGGAGGCCCTACACCAGTAGATGAAGATGAAGAACCCAAGGAGATTCGCCCGGAAGACTACATCATCATCGACGACACCGACTCGGATCCAGATGATAGCGATGATGACTATGTTGATGAAGCCGGAGCAGATATCATGGAGTCTGCAACCGAAGAATATTTCTAGTAGACCACCTCATCAGTAGTAGTAGTCCACCATGTAAATACAGTAGTCCGAGCACTTTTGCGATAGTTATATCGATTGTATGCCCTTGTTTGATTGAATGAAGTGAATTGTTTGCTTTTGCCTCATGTGCATATGGGTAGTGTTTTCTCTTTAGACCCCCTCTATTCTTAAATCTCATCTTTTCTAAACCCTCAGATGCCTCCGAGATGTGACCCCGGATTTACCTTTCCACCGGAGCTCACTCAGTTGATCCAGCAGCAGAACACATTGATGCAGTTGCTAGTCCATAATCAGAATCAAGGGAACAACAACAACAACCCACCACCACCAACACCACCTGTTGATCACTTAGCCCATTTTCTTAGGCTAAATCCGCCGATGTTTTCTAGTAGCACCGAGCCGATAGTAGCAGATGATTGGCTCCGCAAGACAGCTAGAGAGTTGACCACAGCAGGGTGCATGGGTGCGGAGAAGGTGAAGTTTGCCGCACATCAGGTTGAAGGACCCGCAGCATCATGGTGGGAGAATTTCACAGCCACTTTCCCTGTCGACACTGTCACATGGGACCAGTTTCAACAGGCTTTTCGAACTGCCCATGTTTCAGCAGGAGCTATGGCCTTGAAGAAGCGAGAGTTTCGCAACTTGCGCCAAGGAGGACGGACAGTTGGCCAGTATGTGGAGGACTTTAGTAAATTAGCATGTTATGCCCCAGATGACATTGCTACGGATGCAGCTAAGCAGGAGAAGTTTCTAAAAGGACTGAATGATAGGTTGAGCATGCAGTTGATGGTATCAACCTTCAACAACTACCAGGAGTTGGTAGATCATGCTCTCATGATTGAAGGGAAGCATCAGCAAATTGAAAATCGCAAGAGGAAGTATGCACAAGGAAAGTACAATTCAGGAGCTCAGCAGAAGCCACGATTTACCCCTAGACCGGGAGGACATTTTTAGCATACCCATGGAGGAGGTAGCTCGCACAATCACAATGGCCCCAGGAATGGTAATGGTAATGGAGGAAGCAACGGCCAGAACCGTACCAACCCATCAACCCCAGCCAAGAAAGACCTGAGCCAAGTCACTTGCTTTAAGTGCCAGAAGACCGGACATTATGCCAATGAATGTCCTAAATCAAAAAATGGAAATAGCAATGGAAGCTCTGGGAAGAAGCCGAACCCTTTCAACAGGGGACAGGTGAACCACGTTAGTGTGGAGGAGGTTGAAGAACAGCCGGATGCAGTAATAAGTAAGTTTTTGGTTAAGTCATTTACTGCACTCGTTCTTTTCGATACTGGTGCATCGCATCCATACATATCAAGGGGATTTGTGGATAAGTATAAACTGTCAACCCAAGCCCTTAGGTCACCCATGTTAGTAACCTCGCCTAGAGCAGAATATATGGCTAGTCTATGGTGTGATCGGTTACCATTAAGGATTGGTAACTATGTTTTTCCCTCAGACCTAATAGTATTGGAATCCCAAGGATTGGATGTGATATTAGGCATGGATTGGTTATCAAAGTATGAAGGGAATATTGAATGTGCTACTAAGTCAATTTTGCTTACCACCCCAGAAGGGAGAAGGATCAAGTATGTATCCCGACATGTGCCAAAGAGGACTCAAGTAAATTGTTTAACCGGAGTTGTGCAGGAGGAAGTACCAGTAGTGAAGGATTTCCCTGAAGTATTTCCAGAAGAGTTACCAGGCATGCCACCGGATAAAGATATTGAGTTTTTGATTGAGCTTTTGCCAGGCACAGGGCCAATATCAAAGAGACCATATAGGATGCCCGCAAAGGATTTGGTGGAAATTAAGAAGCAAATTAAGGAGTTACTGGATAAAGGTTATATTCGCCCAAGTTCTTCACCTTGGGGATCGCCAGTACTTCTAGTGGAAAAGAAGGATGGATCATTAAGGATGGTTGTCGATTATCGAGGATTGAATGTAGTAACAATCAAGAACAAGTATCCACTACCGATGATCAATGATCTGTTTGATCGATTGCAAGGAGCTAAGGTATTTTCCAAGATCGATCTGCGATCAGGATACCACCAGTTGAAGATTCAGGAACAGGATATACCCAAGACGGCTTTTACCACCAGGTATGGGCTGTATGAGTATACCGTTATGTCATATGGTCTGACTAACGCACCTGCATATTTTATGAACATGATGAACAAGGTGTTTATGGAGTTCTTGGATAAGTTCGTCGTAGTGTTCATTGATGATATCCTGGTTTACTCAAAGAATGAACAGGAGCATAAGGAACATTTGCGCTTGGTTCTTGGAAAGCTCAGGGAACATCAACTATATGCCAAGTTTAGCAAATGTGAGTTTTGGTTGAAGGAAGTTGGATTTCTCGGACACGTTATATTCGGAGAAGGTATAGCAGTAGATCCCACTAAAGTTGATACCGTGACCAAGTGGGAAGCACCAACCACCGTGGGAGAGATCCGGAGTTTTCTTGGACTCGCGGGATACTACCGGAGGTTTATTGAGAATTTCTCAAAGATTGCGAAGCCTATGACAGAGTTGTTGAAGAAGGATACCAAGTTCCTATGGACGGAGGAATGTGAGGCTAGTTTTCAGGAGTTGAAGAAACGCTTGGTTACTTCACCAGTGTTGATTTTGCCAGACCAGACCAAGGATTATGAGGTGTATTGCGACGCTTCACGTCGAGGACTTGGAGCAGTGCTTATGCAGGAAGGGAGAGTTGTTTCATATGCCTCACGACAGCTTAAGCCTCATGAGTTGAATTATGCTATGCATGATTTGGAGTTAGCAGCCATAGTGCATGCACTGAAGACTTGGAGACATTTTCTGATTGGAAATCATTGCGAGGTGTATACGGATCATAAGAGTTTGAAGCATATTTTCATGCAGAAGGAGTTGAATCTCAGACAAAGGAGATGGTTGGAGCTCATCAAGGATTATGATATGAAATTGCATTATCACCCCGGAAAGGCTAATGTAGTAGCTGACGCATTAAGCCGTAAGAGCCATGTCAACACCCTAACGACGGGAGAATTACCAAGGGAGTTATCCGAAAATCTTCGAAAGTTATGTTTAGAAATAGTCCCGAGAGGCTATGTAGCATCATTGGAGATTCAGTCTACATTGATGGATAAAATCAGAGAAGCCCAAAGGACTGACAAGGAGATTGCTTCTATTAAGGAGAAAATTAGCAAAGGAAAAGCTAAGGGATTTCGTGAGGATGAGCACGATACCTTATGGTTTGAAGACCGTGTCTATGTACCAAATGATCCGGAGATTAGAAAGCTAATTCTGCAAGAGGCCCATGATTCACCATATTCGATTCACCCAGGAAATACCAAGATGTATTTGGATTTGAAGGATATTTTCTGGTGGACCGGAATGAAGAAGGATATTGCAGAGTACGTAGCAGTTTGTGATGTATGTCAAAGAGTGAAGGCAGAGCATCAGAAGCCAGCAAGATTGCTACAACCATTACCGATACCCGAATGGAAGTGGGATAAGCTAGGCATGGATTTTATTACAGGATTACCCAGAACACATTCAGGCTATGACTTGATATGGGTTGTAGTCGATCACTTGACAAAGGTAGCTCATTTCATTCCAGTAAAGACTACCTATACCAGTGCAAAGTTGGCAAAGATATACATGACCAGAATTGTATGTCTGCATGGAGTTCCAAGGAGCATTGTATCAGATAGAGGAACCCAATTTACCTCAAAGTTCTGGAATCAGTTGCATGAGACTTTGGGAACCAGACTAGAGTTTAGCACAGCTTTCCACCCGCAGACAGATGGACAGACTGAGAGAGTCAACTAGATCTTGGAGGATATGCTAAGAGCTTGTGCGCTAGATTACGGATCTAGTTGGGACGAGAATTTGCCGTATGCAGAGTTCTCTTACAACAACAGCTACCAAACCAGTTTGAAGATGGCCCCTTTCGAAGCCTTGTACGGAAGGAGGTGCAGGACCCCATTGTCCTGGGATGAAGTTGGAGATCGCTAGTTGTTTGGACCGGATCTGATAAAGGAATCTGAACAGAAAGTGAAATTAATTCGCGACAGGCTAAAGGTAGCTCAATCCAGGCAGAAGAGTTATGCAGATTCTAAACGCAAGGAGACAGTTTATGAAGTCGGAGACCGAGTTTATCTTCGAGTATCACCACTTCGAGGAGTTAAGCGCTTTGGAGTTAAGGGAAAACTAGCGCCACGTTTTGTAGGCCCATACAAAGTATTGGAACATATGGGAGAAGTAGCCGACAAGTTGAAATTACCCGAAGGACTGTCAGGAGTTCACGACGTGTTTCATGTATCCCAGTTGAAGAAGTGCCACGCAGAGATGGCTGACATACTACTGAGGGATACGGTACCACTGGAAGCAATTCAGTTGAACAGTGATTTGACCTATGAGGAGAAACCAGTTAAGATTCTAGAGTATGCCAGTCGAGTCACCCGCAGCAAGGTTATCAAGTTTTGCAAAGTTCAGTGGAGCCACCACACGGAGGATGAAGCCACTTGGGAACGAGAGGAAGATTTGCTGAAGGACCACCCTCACCTATTTTCTAGCCAACCCGAATCTCGAGGGCGAGATTCATCTTAAGGGGGGTAGGTTTGTAACATCCCAAATTTTCAATTTGGAATGTTATACACTAGATCACCATTTCATATCATATTTATTGCATTTTGGTTGATCCTAGAAATTTTCGCAACTCAAGGAACCTCGGAGAGAGTTGGGGATTTCGTTATTTTCATATTTGAGTTGTCTCAAATTTTGAAAATGGGATCATTTGATTTTATTTATTTTATCTTCAATAATTTCTATTACAAAAAATATGAGAGAGGGAATAAAATGACTTTCCCAAAATAAAGAAATATTGAGGATTTAATAAAAAATCAAATAAGATTTTATTTGGTTTTATTTGCTATTTTATTTGAATTTAGGAGCAATGCGCGTTTTTCAAAATTGCATTTAGGCCCCAAATAAATGTTCATCCTATGCGCCTTGATTTTAGAAGCCGGGGAAAATTTATTTCGGGATTTTTGGAGTCTGTTTAGTATTTCTTTTATTTGTTTTTCTGCGCGGAATATTAAAAAATAATATCCGAACCGACTTCAGGCCGTACCCGAGCGGGACGCCGCCCGGGGGGCCTTTATAAGCCGCCCGACCCGAGCCGCCGAAGCCCATCAGCCGCCGTAGCCCGCCCCGCGCCCTAACCCTAGCCGCCGCCTCCGCCGCCGCGCCGCCCGCGTCGCTGCCTCGCCGCCCGCGCCACCGCCGCCGCCCTGCCTCGCCGCCCGCGCCGCCCGTGCCGCCGCCGCCACCGACCGCACCCCGAGGTTGACCCCGCCGCCGTTTTTTTTAGAAAAACTGTTCGGTTTTTCCGTCGGTTTTTCATCGGTTTTTTTAGTTTCGTTTTGTTAGATCGGTTTTTTTCTCGGATTAGTCTATTTAGTGAACGTTCACTCGGTTCGTTCGTTTTAACGAACGTGTTCGTCGTTTAGATCCAGTTAATGAACGTTTGTTCGTTAAACTGTTCGTCGTTTTTCTTTTTCTCGGATTAAATCCGCAATTTTTCTGATCGCGATTTTCGTTTTAGTATAACTTCTCGCTCGTTTATCGGAATCAGGCGATTCAAGCGCCTAGAGTTTCGTCTCGAAACCCTCTTTCCGTTTAACCAACTTAAACAAGTTTTTGTTTCTGTAAAAATTGCCCTAGATCCAGAATAGTAATCGAAGCCTATTTCTTTTGACGTTTGTCTTTCGTTGCTTCGTTCGATTTGATTCTTTTTGCCAACTGGAGTTCTTAAGTTGAACTTTCTAGTTAAGTCTCTTATTTGAGTTTTACCTGTGCATTAGTTGAGTACTTATTATATGCTTGTTTGTTTGCGATAGAGTACCCGGAGTGCGCCGCCTGTTACTTCGAATCTCTAGGTTTCCCGGATCATCAGCAAGGCAAGTAACACTTTGATCATACCTTCTACTACCCAGTTTTATTGCATTAGATCAAACCTCAAACATTGCATGATTAGGATCTAATTAAATTGTGGGATGGGAAGTAGTTGAGATAGTACCTATTACCTGTTTATTATCAAACCTTTGGGAGTTACTTCTACGTTTGCTTAGTATTGCTATGCTATGCTAGTAGACGTGGATTGGGTGAGTGATATCCATGACAGATGTGAGATTTTAAAATCAATGGTTTATCTAAGGTGGCAACTTAAATACACATATGGGTGGATTGAGGTACCTGGGTATTCCAGGATTGCCTGTTTTCTTTTGGACCGCCACCCAGGCTCAAAGGGGTCATGAGATTTTTCATGCTAGAAACTTCCATGTGCAGCCACAAGCTACTATGGGATCTAGCATAGTTGACTAAGTCGTGCGAACTCTTACAGTGGTAGACTAGCAGATGTAGGGGATGTAGGTACGGTCTACCCATCGTAAGGTGCTAGCGCTTCTGAAAGACTATGTCTCGGTCATCCGTTTCTCAAACACCATGTAGTGCGAGAATACCAACGGAGGAGATCGAGTCTTGTGGGGAAAAGTGCGCAAACCTATGCAGAGTGTATAAACTAATCATGGTTAGCCGTGTCCCCGGTTATGGACATCTTGAGTATCTAGTACTTGGATTATCATGTGAATCTCAACATGTTACTATAAAATTAAGTTTGACGGGTTTGTTTAATGATGTTTAATTGGGATTGAGAATGCTGTTAACCATTCTCAATGTTTAACAACCACCATGATAGTTAAATAAATTTATTCCTTTGCAGTAGGGAAAAATTGGCTTTTCGCAAAACTGTAACCATAGAGCTTTCCACCAGCCAAATGTTGCATATAGTATAGTTGATTCATTCCATTACTCTCTATGTGTTACCTTGCCAGCATATTCCATGTGCTGACCCGTTTTCGGGCTGCAACGTTAATGTTGCAGACTTTTCAGATGACGATTAAGGAGTTTTAGGTCGTGGTTCTATACTCAGTGATGCCGTTGGAGTTGATGGACTCACTTATCTTCCAAGCGTTCCGTTGTTTTCGTTATTAGATGGCCTTAAGCCATATTTATTGTAATAAGTTCTCTTTTGAGACACTCAATGTAATAAGTGTGTGATTGCTACTCTGTTATAAATCCTTCAAGTACTGTGTGGTGTCAGCATTACTGATCCAGGGATGACACCGGAGCACAGAGATTGGACCGTTTGAGGTCTGGTCGCTACAGTAAACCATTATAACTCATAGCTAATCAAGCATGGCACAAGAAACTATGGTCTCTAGTTGTCATTGCAAACATGTTTATTCATAATAGGTTGAATCAGGAACGATGAACTAATCATATTTACAAAAACAAAAGAGGTCGAGTTCATACCCGCCTTTTTCATCTCACTCAGTCCACCATATATCGTCATAATTGCCTTTCACTTGCACGACCAAACGATGTGAATAATAATAATAGTGCGAGTGCATTGGACTAAGCTGGAATCTGCAAGCATTCAATAAACAGGAGAAGACAAGGCAATATGGGCTCTTTTGTTAGATCAACAATTATGCATATAAGAGCCACTTCAACAATTTAATCATGGTCTTCTCCTATCGACCCCCAAAGAAAAGAAAAGAAATAAAACTATTTACACGGGAAAGCTCCCAACAAGCAAAAGAAGAACAGGAAATCTTTTTGGGTTTTCTTTTTAATTACTACTACAAGCTACAGCTAATTTTTTTTTGGTTTTTCTTAAGGTTTATTAAACACACAAGAAGAAAGCATAAAAAGGAAATAAACTAGCATGGATGATACAGTGAAAAAGTATGAGCACTAACATCTAGCAATGAGTGTGTGAACATGAATGTAATGTCGGTGGGAAATACGTACTCCCCCAAGCTTAGGGTTTTAGCCTAAGTTGGTCTATGGCCACGGCTGGCCTGGCGGATATCCATAATAGTAGTTGGGGTCGTACTGCGATGCAGCGGCTATCGCCTCCTAGGCTGCAGCGTGGAGACGAGCGGCCTCCACTCTCCTCTGGTACTCATCTGCCTCCTCTCTGGTAATAACATATCTTCCTTTTGCCTGATAATCAAAGAAGGCAGGAGTAGGGAGAGTAATACGGACAGCACGCCGTCTGTCAAAGATTAGTCGATACCGGAGAGGTGATTCATTCCTCTCGACAAACTGGTGGTGAACCATAGCATTAAAAATCTAAATAAGCAGGAGGCAACTCAATATCATCCTCGCGTATGGCTATACCAAGAAAATTAGCAATGCGGGTTGCATAAATTCCGCCAAAGAAATCTCCATTAAATCTATTAAGATGCAACCTACGTGCAACAATGGCTCCCAAATTATATGATTTGTCTCCTAACACAACACTGCTAAGAATACTGAGGTCAAGAACACACATATGACATGCTTCATCTTTACCATTTATGCATCTACCTATGAAGAGAGCAAAATAATGTATAGCAGGAAAATGAATGCTCCCTATGGTAGCTTGTGTTATATCTCTAGATCCCCCCACAGTTATACTAGCAAGAAAATCTCTAAATTCAGATTTGCGAGGATCCCTGATACTACCCCATTGTGGAAGTTTGCAAGTACTGGCAAAATCCTATAAGTCCATAGTGCAAGAATTTTCATAAAGATCAAACAGGACAGTTGGAGAATTACGTGAAGATGAAAATTCAAACCTCCTCACAAAGGAACTAGTGAGATGGTAATACTGGCTGCACTTCTCTTCCTCGAAGCTCACAAGATCAGCGTTACGCAAATATGCATTAAATTCTTCTTTAATTCCTGCTTTATCCATAAAGTTTTCCGAAGGCCATTCACAAGGACACATTGGAGCGTTTCTTGGTGGCTCTTCATCAGCATCACGCATTGCAAGCCTGGGTCCTTGCTTCCTTGAAGAACCACCTTGGAACATTTTCCTAAGCATATTTCTTCCTCTAAAAAATTCTGAAATTTTTATTAACTTCAAAATAAAAGTGAACCAAACTCAATAATATTGATAGCAACTACTCCTACAAGTGCCTAGAGCCGATATCATGCATCAAAACTACTTGGAACCATATAAATTTGACATGCAAGCTCAAGAACATGGTCACCTAGGCAGCACAAATTTGCAATGAATAAAGCACTAGAACAAAAACTAATTGGACCAATGGAGGAGTCACATACCAAGGAACAATCTCCCCAAGCAGTTTTGTGAGAGGTGCTTTGAGCAAGGAGATCGAAAATGGCAGCAAAACGAGCTTGGACTCGGGTTTGAGCTGGTTATTCATGTTTGTGGGAGGAAGAAGGAGTGTGTGGGTGAAAGGATAAGTGGAGGAGGGCCACCGTGGGCCCACGAGGCAGGGGCGCACCCAGGGGGGTAGGGCGCGCCCTCCACCCTTGTGGCCAGGTGGATGACCCCCTGTTGTGTTCTTAGTGCCAAATATTCTCAAATATTCTAGAAAAAATCATATTTAAATTTCAGGGCATTTGGAGAACTTCTATTTTCGGGGTATTTTTATATTGCACGGATAATCAGATAACAGACAGAAAAATACTTATTTTTATTTTATTTAATATAAGTAACAGAAAGTAAAAGTGGGGTACAGAAGGTTGTGCCTTCTAGTTTCACCCATCTCATGCTCATCAAAAGGAATCCACTAACAAGGTTGATCAGGTCTTGTTAACAAACTCATTCCGAATAACATGGAACCGGAGAAATTTCGAATAACACTATGTTACCTCAACGGGGATATGCACATCCCCAATAATAAGAATATCATATTTCTTCTTGATAGTAGGAAGAGGAAATTCAAAACCTCCAAATATAATCGATGGAATTTTTCCAATAGAATTAATACTATGAACTTGAGGTTGTTTCCTCGGAAAGTGTACTGTATGTTCATTACCATCAACATGAAAAGTGACATTGCCTTTAGTGCAATCAATAATAGCCCCTGCAGTATTCAAAAAAGGTCTTCCAAGAAAAATAGACATACTATCGTCCTTGGGAATATCAAGAATAACAAAGTCCGTTAAAATAGTAACGTTTGCAACTACAACAGGCACATCCTCACAAATACCGACAGGTATAGCAGTCGATTTATCATCCATTTGCAAAGATACTTCAGTAGGTGTCAACTTATTCAAATCAAGTCTACAATATAAATAAAGAGGCATAACACCTACACCGGCTCCAAGATCACATAAAGCAGTTTTAACATAATTTCTTTTAATGGAGCATGGTATAGTGGGTACTCCTGGATCTCCAAGTTTCTTTCGTATTCCACCCTCAAAAGTATAATTAGCAAGCATGGTGGAAATTTCAGCTTCCGGTATCTTTCTTTTATTAGTAACAATATCTTTGTATACTTAGCATAAGGATTCATTTTGAGCATATCAGTTAATCGCATACGCAAAAAGATAGGTCTAATCATTTCAGCAAAGCGCTCAAAATCCTCATCATCCTTTTTCTTGGATGGTTTGGGAGGAAAAGGCATGGGTTTCTGAACCCATGGTTCTCTTTCTTTACCATGTTTCCTAGCAACAAAGTCTTTCTTATCATAACGTTGATTCTTTGATTGTGGGTTATCAAGATCAACAGCAGGTTCAATTTCTATATCATTGTCATTACTAGGTTGAGCATCATCATGAACATTATCATTAGTTTCAGGTTCATTACCAGATTGTGTTTCAGCATCAGAGATAGAAATATCATTTGGATTCTCAGGTGGTTCAGCGATAGGTTTACTAGAAGCATGCAAAGTCCTATCATTTTTCTTTTTCTTCCTATTAGAAGGACTAGGTGCATCTACATTATTTCTCTGAGAATCTTGCTCAATTCTCTTAGGGTGGCCTTCAGGATACAAAGGTTCCTGAGTCATTCTACCAGTTCTAGTAGCCACTCTAACAGCATTATCATTATTCTTACTATTCAATTCATTGAGCAAATCATTTTGAGCTTTAAGTACTTGTTCTACTTGAGTGGTAACCATAGAAGCATGTTTACTAATAAGTTTAAGTTCACCTTTAACATTAGCCATATAATCACCCAAGTGTTCAAACATATTTGAATTGTATTTCAATTGTCTACCAAAATAAGCATTAAAATCTTCTTTCTTAGCCATAAATTTATCATACTCATCTAAGAATGGGCTAGCAAATTTAGTAAATGGGATTTCAGCTTTATCATATCTATAGAGAGAATTTACCTTTACTACCTGTGTCGGGTTATCAATACCACGAGTTTGTTCAATAGGTAATGGATTAAGATCATATGTTTCTTCTACATGCGGTAAATTAAGACCATGTATTTATTCTATAGGAGGTAAATTCTTAACATCTTCGTCTTTAATACCTTTTTCTTTCATAGATTTCTTTGCCTCTTGCATATCTTCAGGACTGAGAAATAGAATACCTCTCTTCTTCGGAGTTGGTTTAGGAATAGGCTCAGGAACTGGCTCAGGAGGTGTCCAATTATTTTCATTTGTCAACATATTATTCAATAGAATTTCAGCTTCATCCAGTGTTCTTTCCCTGAAAACAGAACCAACACAACTATCCAAGTAATCTCTGGAGGCATCGCTTGGTCCATTATAAAAGATTTCAACTATTTCATTTTTCTTAAGAGGATGATCAGGCAAAGCATTAAGTAACTTGAGAAGCCTCCCCCAAGCTTGTGGGAGACTCTCTTCTTCAATTTGCACAAAATTATATATATATCCCTCAAAGCAGCTTGTTTCTTATGAGCAAGGAAATATTTAGCAGACAAGTAATAAATCATATCCTGGGGACTACGCACACAACCAGGATCATGAGAATTAAACCATTGCTTAGCATCACCCTTTAATGAGAACGGAAATATTAAAAGGATATAAAAGTAACGAGTTCTCTCATCATTAGTAAACAGGGTAGCTATATCATTTAATTTAGTAAGAGGTGCCACAACAGTTTTAGATTCATAGCCATGAAAAGGATCAGATTCAACCAAAGTAATTATATCAGGATCAACAGAGAATTCATAATCCTTATCGGTAACACAGATAGGTGAAGTAGCAAAAGCAGGGTCAAGTTTCATTCTAGCATTTAGAGATTGGTGATTCCATTTAGCTAATAACCTCTTGAGTTCGTATCTATCTTTGCAAGCTAAAATAGCTAAAGAAGCTTCTTTATCAAAAACATAACCCTTAGGAATAATGGGCAAGTCTTCATTATCACTTTCATCAGTATTATCAGATTCAATATTTTCACTCTCTCTAACCCTAGCAAGTTGTTCATCAAGAAATTCACTAAGTGGCACAGTAGTATCAAGCATAGAAGTAGTTTCATCATAAGTATCATGCATAGCAGAAGTGGCATCATCAATAACATGCGACATATCAGAACGAATAACAGAAGCAGGTTTAGGTGTCGCAAGCTTACTCAAAATAGAAGGTGAATCAAGTGGAGAGCTAGATGGCAGTTCCTTACCTCCCCTCGTAGTTGAGGGATAAATCTTGGTTTTTGGATCTGTCAAGCTCTTCATAATGATAAGAAGATATAAATCCCAAGTGAATCACAGAATAGAGCTATGCTCCCCGGCAACGGCGCCAGAAAATAGTCTTGATAAACCACAAGTATAGGGGATCGCAACAGTTTTCGAGGGTAGAGTATTCAACCCAAATTTATTGATTCGACACAAGGGGAGCCAAAGAATATTCTCAAGTATTAGCAGCTGAGTTGTCAATTAAACCACACCTGGAAACTTAATATATGCAGCAAAGTGTTTAGTAGAAAAGTAATATGATAGTAATGGTAACGGTAGCAAAAGGTAATGATAGCAAAAGTAATGTTTTTTGTATTTTATAGTGATGATAGCGATAGCAACGAAAAAGTAAATAAGCGAAGAACAATATGTGGAAAGCTCATAGGCAATGGATCAGTGATGGATAATTATGTCGGATGCGGTTCATCATGTAACAGTCATAACCTAGGGTAACACAGAACTAGCTCCAGTTCATCAATGTAATGTAAGCATGTATTCCGAATATAGTCATGCGTGCTTATGGAAAAGAACTTGCATGCCATCTTTTATCCTACCCTCCCGTGGCAGCAGGGTCCTAGCAGAAACTAAGGGATATTAAGGCCTCCTTTTAATAGAGTACCGGGCCAAAGCATTAACACATAGTGAATACATGAACTCCTCAAACTACGGTCATCACCGGTAAGTATCCCGATTATTGTCACTTCGGGGTTAACGGATCATAACACATAATAGGTGACTATAGACTTGCAAGATAGGATCAAGAACTCTCATATATTGATGAAAACATAATAGGTTCAGATCTGAAATCATGGCACTCGGGCCCTAGTGACAAGCATTAAGCATAGCAAAGTCATAGCAACATCAATCTCAGAACATAGTGGATACTAGGGATCAAACCCTAACAAAACTAACTCGATTACATGATAGATCTCATCCAACCCATCACCGTCCAGCAAGCCTATGATGGAATTACTCACACACGGTGGTGAGCATCATGAAATTGGTGATGGAGGATGGTTGATGATGACGATGGCGACGGATTCCCCTCTCCGGAGCCCCGAACAGACTCCAGATCAGCCCTCCCGAGAGGTTTTAGGGCGTGGCGGCGGCTCCGTATCGTAAAACATGATGATTTCTTCTCTCTGATTTTTTCTCCTTGAAACCAAATATATAGACTTGGAGTTGGAGTCGGATGAGCTCCAGGGGGCCCACGAGGTAGGGGGCATGCCCTAGGGGGGCAGGCGCGCCCCCCACCCTCGTGGACAGGTGGTGGGCCCCCTGGTCTTCATCTTTTGCAAGGATTTTTTATATTTTCCGAAAAGGTGTTCCGTGAAGTTTCAGGTCATTCCGAGAACTTTTCTTTCTGCACATAAATAACACCATGGTAATTCTGCTGAAAACAGTGTCAGTCCGGGTTAGTTCCATTCAAATCATGCAAGTTAGAATCCAAAACAAGGGCAAAAGTGTTTGGAAAAGTAGATACGACAGAGACATATCAGCGGCCAGGGTGCAAGAAAGTAAATACGGCCATGTACGTACATACGGGCAGGCTCTCAAACGCCTACTCGCACATACGTACGTCCAGGGCTCATGTACATGGCTGGGTCAGAACGAAGAAAATGCATTATCGTCGTGTTCATGGGGAGGCAACGGAATGCATCGTGTTCATCGGGAGGCAACGGGATATGTCGTGTTCATCGGGAGCCAACCGACTTGGACAAAATAGCCGATCGAAACGAGGCCTAGCGTACTGCTGAATAGAGGAAACGGCCTTGTGTTCGACCGGCCACTGTCAAAACGGGATCATGTTAATCGGGAGGGGTCTGGCGTACCGCAAAACGGAGGAAACGGACTTCTCTTGGACCTCCTATGGTCGAAACGGGGTCCCGTTGATCGGGAGGGGTGTGGCGTACCGCAAAACAGAGGAAACGGACTTGTGTTGGAGCGCTACGGTCGAAATAGAGGTCCTGTTCATCAGGAGGGGTGTGGCGTACCGCAAAATGGGACTCCACGGGATGCTGTTCATCTCCATCGTCGACCTCCTCTAGTCTCCACGAGCTATTGTTCATCCACCGTCGACCTCCTCCAGCCTCCACCTACGACTGTTTATCCACGGGCTCCTGTTCATCCAGCCTCCACCGCTCCTCCACCGGCTACTGTTCAACCAGTCCTCTCCACAGGGTCCTGTTCAACCACCCTTCCACAAGCTACTGTTCATCCAGCCCTCCACCGGCTACTGTTCAACCAGCCCTCCACAGGGTCCTGTTCATCTAGCCCTCCACGGGGTCCTGTTCATCCACCCCCAACCGGCTCGATCGATTGGGGTCCTGTTCATCCAGCGGCAATGGCCTCTACTACCATGGGGTCCTGTTCATCCAACCCCACACTGGGAACTGTTCATCCAACCCCCCCAACAATGCTCACTGTTCATCCAGAGGCAGCATCGATCGGATTCAGTTAGCAGCAGTGTGGCGAAGGAATCGCTCGATCAAGTTCAGTTAACAGCCATCAATCGATCACTCGGGTTCAGTAGGCGAACGCCTCGCTCGGGTTCAGATAGAGCCCAATGCCTCACAACCACGCGCGTATGTGTACGAGACAAACATGCATCGCTCGGCCCCCGACCACCCGCCGTAACCGGGAACTCCCTAATAGTTTACTCGCCCTCGCTTCTACCATGTTTTTTCCATCATGGACAGCCCAAAGAATGTCAAGCAGCAGCGTCTCCGGCCCGCTCAGGACGAAAAGCCCATTTTCTGTCATGATTTTTTGTCATAGAAGTAGGAGCCCACCACATCTATGATGATACCGGGTTTTGTCACAATTATCGTCATAGAAGTGTCATAAGCATGACTGAAAAAAATCATTCGGCCCAAAATGTCACGGATGTGTCTTTTTTTGTAGTGTAACCGCCTACGGCCTTGGTTGACGTCTGGCGATCAATGGGACGTGGGCGTCTCCGCTTCCGCACGCGACCTCAGCAACTGTTGGACTTGACGAGACTCTACTACATGCAAAGAAAAAACCATCATTACGTGGGATCATGGAGGCCGGCGGTTGGCCTCCCTCTGGCTATAAATGTGGGGAGGGGCGGGGGCCCCCTCGCTCATTTCCATCTTCCTGCTGCCCGCTCCTTCTTCTTCTCCGTCTTGCCATAGCATCCATGGCGCCGATCAGGAGATTCTTCGCGACAGAGAAGGGAAAATCCCCTCGGGAGGAGCCTGAACTACTTCCACCGAAGAAGAGGTTTAGCCTCCCCCGCTACGCCGGCGAAGTACATGCGGGGACACGGCCTTGGTACGAGCGGCCTCCGCCTGGCTTCTTGATCCTCTTGTACGCCCGTCCGCAGGGCCCTGGGCCAGGTGGTAGTGCCCAACGCCGTGCGATTTGGGATCGCGGTGGGCAGGTCGGGGCTGTGCAGCCAGCCGGCCCGTGAACTCACGCCGAGGGCACTTCACGCGAGTTCGTGATATGGGTGGCAATGCCACCGCGCATGTGGATCCGGTTCTCGAGGTTCTTCACCAAGGAGATGCCTCCAAGGGGGGTGCTTGAGCTGTGGCTGCATCACGCTGGGTGTTGTAGCCTGGCCACGGGGACAAAGGTCGAGGTTGCCCCCCAGGCGGCAACTTCATGACCCGAGGATGGGGCGAGGTCGCCCATGCCTGCTGTCCAGAAGGGGCCCTCACCATCCACTTCAAGTACGATAGCACCTCCACATTGTTCTTCAAGGTCTTCGATGAGGACGGCCGGCGCCTAGAATGCTGCCCTGGGGGAGCAGCCCGCGAGGCACGGCCACGAGTGTTGAACTCGCTGGTAGCTCTTCCAGTAGCGGCGACGACTCCCTGGAATCGAGCGACTCCCCCGAGCCCAGCGAGTCTCCGGAGTCCAGTGACGACGACTACGTGCCATCGAGCTCTCGCCGCGCCCGGGTGTGGTGGCGGCGTCCTCCCGGCTTCGTCGGTGATACCCTGCGACCGGGGTCCTTCGAGGTTTTCTTCTTTTGTTTCCCTACGCGGAATTGTGACAGGACCCGTGGGGGCATGTAAAAAACTATAGAACTTTTGCTTAAGTGCTATCTTCCCTAGCGTAATGTCGAAAACTGCGTATCTCGCTCTGGCACGGTTCCCCCTTTTCGTTCTCACGGTAGCTTAGTGCTCTACACCGACAAGACCCAATCCCCAGGCAGGCTTCAGCCGTCGCTGGTATGCCATGTCACGATGTTGTGGTCAAGGCCAGGAGGTGAGCGGCAAGAGGTCTGGTGAGAGCTCCTGATGCACGATGCTCAAGAGGTCCCCTTTGGCGTGCAAGCAGCTCCCTGAAGGCCGAAAAGGAAAGCGACATTGCCCGAGCGAGGTTGCGAGGGTCGAGAGATCGGGTCGAGAAGGTCACGCTGATATGTAAGGGCGACTTATCTCACTAAGCCTGTGGCGGTTTTCTTGCGCAGCGCCTGATGGTTCCTTAGTGGTGACGCTTCTAGGTAGGGCTCACGCCGGCCTCCCCCTTTCCTCACTCATCTAAGTGTTCTACGTCCTTGGGTCCCGGCCCTCGAGCGAGGCTCAGCCACCACTGGTATGCCAGGTCGTGCTGCCATGGTCAAGGCCAGGGGGTCAGGGCTCGAGAGCCAGTAGGAGCTCGTGACGCATGATGATCGGGAGCTCCTCCTTTAACGTGCAAGCGAATTGCATGAAAAAGGGGTGGCCGGCGGGCCTGCCCATAGTTAGGCTCCGAAGGTTCCTACGAGTTAGTCCGAGGAGGAGAACATGACACATGCCCATGCTTGTTGTCCTGTCGCTGATCATTCCGCAAGAACATGAAGGCATTGAGGACCTGGTGATGGGACGTGCGCGGGGCAGGGCGCGAGCCAGAGCTCGGTCTCTCGGATTTGTAAGTGGTGCAGGGACGGACCCGAGCACAGACGCCGTGCCAGCATGTGTAGCCCCCATTGTGGGACGAACAAGAGACGGGTCAGCAGCGCAGGGAGGCCGCGAAGGGCAATAGAGCACTAGGCAAGCCGGTGATAATCATAAACCAACTCATGATCGAAGGTAAAGCCAGTTCTAATAGATGCAAGAAGGATACATGCCGCAGGGATGGACCCATGCGGCTTGGGGATAATGCAGCCCGAGGGGCGCCCCCAACTAGACAAACCAAAAGATGTCACCTGGCACAGTTGCTCAAGCGGTGTTGGAGTAGCCGAAGATGCGTGTTGAAGAAGTCGCTCCTCTTGAGCCGCCCAGGTCCTGAACCTCGGGAGGCTCTAGAGACCCGGGGGACTCGCGAGGATCCATCGCCATCTCCGTCAGAATCGCCTGGTGCCTGGCCTCATGAGCTGCCAGGACGCCCCGCATGTGGCGTTGATGCACGATAGCCCTATTCAACAAGCCGAAAGGCATGCAGACATAAATGTGAGGTGGGCCCTCGCACCGGCCAACACGGGACTGCCAGATTGGACCCGAAAGTTTAATGCTATGGTTAGAATTTATTCTTAATACTTTTCTCATAGTTGGAGATGCTTGCGAGGAGGTTAATCATAAGTAGGAGGTTTGTTCAAGTAAGAACAACACCTAAGCACCGGACCACTCACATATCAAATTATCAAAGTAGCGAACATGAATGGAATCAACTTGATGAAAGTGACTAGATGAAATTCCTGTGTACCTCAAGAACGCTTTGCTTATTATAAGAGACTGTTTTGGCCTATCCTTTGACTCAAAAGGATTGGGCTACCTTGCTGCACTTTTGTTACTACTATCATTACTTGCTCATTACAAATTATCTTGCTATCAAACTACTCTGTTACTTACAATTTTAGCACTTGCAGACATTACCTTGCTGAAAACCACTTGTCATTTCCTTCTGCTCCTCATTGGGTTCGATACTCTTACTTATCGAAAAGGCTACAATTGATCCCATATACTTGTGAGTCATCAGGCATTTGAACAAAATTAGAAGAAATGAAGGCTAGGCACTATATGAACATGCAACCTATATCACTCTACCAGGTATACAGTGTCTCGTCATAAGTGCCATTTCAACAAATTAGAAGCAGTAGATGCTAGAAGACAATGCAAGATGCAACCTATACCACACTCCCAAGTTAAATGTGTCTTATGGGTAAGTGATTGTTGTAGGATATACAACAGTACTTTGATGTAAGAACGTGGTGTGATAGACAGATTTATTATGTTCTAGAAACAGGAACATGTGTCATATTAACAAGTATAAGTTGTAAGCTACGCAGATGCAATTCAACAAAATTATGAGCAATACAAACTAGACATCATACGAAACACACAACCACATATAACAATTCCAAGTTAGAGTAAGCACCTGTGATGGTGGAGTAGGGGAGATGTGCTCATCGTCTACACAGCTACGTTGACTGTCCAGCCTTGTGTTGTCTTGTGAATCTTGATGGGAGGATGACGAAGTAGAATCTGTAGAGACCCTCTGCTTGAGTTGCTCCAAAGTACCACCATCATACACTACCTTGCTAATTTCCTTCCGCTGTATTTATTTTGCATGCGGAGTCAAATCGATAAGAAAAAGAAAAAAAACACTCTACAGAACTCATTCAAGCATGATACTGACAAACACTAAGCAAATGAAAGGCAAACACATGATACGAGGATGGAATATGTATGAAAAATAGGACGGCGTGACATATTTAGACCTATGATGTGGTAACTAAGTAGAAGGCATTTCAAGAAATTGGAAGCATTGCAAGCTAGGCCTTTTTTAGAAAAGGAGGTTGACCTCTGGCCTCTGCATCAATCGATGCATGCAGCCATATGAAAGGTGCAACCAGTATCAGTCTGCCAAGTTAAAACTATTCAGCGTTTCAACAAATTAGAAGCAGTACATGCTAGAAATCATATGCAATACGTAACCAATATCACAGTGGCCACTTAAAGGTGTCTCATCATAAGTGACTGATGCGGGATACGCAAGAACAATAGTCTGATGTAAGAACATGGTGTGATCAGATATAGTATGTTCTAGAAACAGGAACACGTGTCATATTCACAGCTATAATGTGTAAAGTAAGCAGATGCAATACAACAAAGTTAGAAGCAACACAAGCTATTCATCATACGCAACATGCAAACCAAAGAGTGCCAAGTTAGAGCAAACACATGTAACGGTGGAGTAGGGGAGATGTGTTCATCATCTACACAACTACGTTGACTGTCTAGCCTTGCGTTGTCTTGTGAATCTTGTTGGGAGGATGGTAGAGTAGAATCAGTAGAGACCCTCCGTTTCATTTGCTTGGAAGGACCGCCATCATCCAATGCCTTACAAATTTCCTTCCGCTTTATTGATTTTGGATTGTGAAGTCAAACTGACAAGAAAAAGGAATAAAATTCGCTCTTCAGAACTCATTCATGCATGATACTGACGAACACTACTCTGATGAAAGTCAAACTCATGACACGAGGATGGAATATGTATGAAAAACTGGACGACATGACATATTCAAACCTATGATGTGGAAACTAAGCAGAAGGCACTTCAACAAATTAGAAGCATTGCAAGCTAGACACCATATGGAAGGTGCAACCAATATCACTCTGCCAAGTTAAAACTATCTCATCATAGGTGGCGTTCAACAAATTAGAAATAGTACATGCTAGAAATCATATTCAAGATGCAACCAATATCACACTGCCAACTTAAAGGTGTCTCATTATAAGTGACTGATGTAGGATACATAAGAACAGTAGTTTCATGTAAGAACATGGTGTGATAGACAGCTATAGTATGTACTAAAAACAGGAAGGCGTGTCATATTCACACATATAATGTGTAAGCTAAGCAGATGCAGTTTGCACTAATTAAAAGCAATACAAGATGGACACCATATGCAACATGCAACCAGATATCACACTGCCAAGTTAGAGCAAGCACCTGGGATGGTGGAGTAGGGGAGCGGAGACTTGGAACTTGTGATGCACTAGTAGAACAAGGAGAATCGATACAGATGCTCCGTTTACGTTGCTGCAGAGGACCACCAGCATTGCCTTCCTTACTCTTTTCCTTCCTATTTTTTGATTTTGCCTGGTCAAGTCAAACCCACAAGAAAAAGGAATAAAATTTTCTCTTCAGAACTCATTGATGCATGATATTACGAACACTACTTTGATGTAAGGTAACCACATGATAGGAGGATGGAATATGTATGAAAAACAGGACAACATGACATATTGACATGTATGATGTGGAAAGTGTAAACTAAGCGGAAGGTGTTTGAACTAATTAGAAGCAATGCAAGCTAGACACCGTATGAAATATGAAACCAACATCACTCTTCCAAATTAAAAGGGTAGACTCATAATGGTATTTCAACAAACTAGAAGCAATACATGTCAACACCGCAACAGGCTAGAAATCATATGCAATATGCAACGATTAAAGGTGTCTCATCGTAAGTGATTGATGTAGGATAACCAAGAGTGGTAGTTTCATGTAAGAACATGGTTAATGGATAGATGTAAGTATGTACCAAAAACAGTAAGGCATGTCATATTCATAGGTATAATGGGTAAACTAAGAAGATGGTTACCCTAATTAGAAGCAATACAAGCTAGACACCATATGCAACATGCAACCACATATCACACTGTGAAGTTAGAGCAAGCACCTGTGATGGTGGTGTAGGGAAATGAGGTCTTCAACTATAGAGCTACATTGAGTATCTTCATTTAGACTTGCTATTTCTTGAGAATCATGTGGAGAGGATGAAAGTGCACTCTTTATAATAGTAGCACGTCTCATACTAACCCACGGGCATGACTGTCTCATCATAAGTGATAGATGCAGGACACACAAGAACAGTAATTTGATGTAAGAACATGGTGTGATATGCAGATGTAGTATGTACCAAAAATAGGATGGTGTGTCATCACATGTATAATGTGTAAGATAAGGAGATGCAATTTAACAAATTAGAAGCAATACAAGCTAGGCACCATATGCAACATGCAACCAGATATCACACTGCCATGTTAGAGCAAGCACCTAGGGTTGTGGAGTAGGGGAGATGAGATTTAGAACTTGCGCGGCAGTAGGAGAAGCAGGAGAATCTGCAGAGATCATCTATTTCGATTGCTCTAGAGGACCACCATCATCTCGCGCATTCTTCCTTTTAGATTTTGGCTTGTCAAGTCAAACCCGCAAGAAAAGGTAATGAAATTCGCTCTTCCAAATTTGTTGATGCATGATACTAATGATCACAACTTTTATGTAAGGCAACCGCATTGTAGGAGGATACAATGTGTACGAAAAATGCTAAGCAGAAGGCATTTCAACAAATTAGAAGCAATGCAAGCTAGACGCCATATGAAAGATCTAACAAAAATCACTGTACCAAGTTAAAAGTGTCTCATCGTAAGTGGCATGTCAACTAATTAGAGGCAGTACATGCTTGAAATGATACGCAAGATGCAACCAATATCACACTATTAATTTGAAGGTGATGCGGGATACACAAGAAAAGTAGTTTGATGTAAGAACATGGTTAATAGAAAGACGTAGTATGTACCAAAAACAGGAAGGCATGTCATATTCATAGGTATAATGTGTTAACAAAGAAGATGCAGTTTACACTAATTAGAAGCAATTCAAGGTAGACACCATATGCAACATGCAACCACATATCACACTGGCAAGTAAGAGCAAGCACCTGCGATGGTGGTGTAGGGGAAATGCGGTCATCAACTACACAGCTATGTTGACTATCTTAATATAGCCTTGCTATTTCTTGAGAAACATGTGGCGAGGATGACACTACACTCTTTAAAAGAGTAGCGCATTTCAGAGTAACCCAATGGCGTGACTGTCTCGTCATAAGTGATTGTTGTGGGATACACAAGAGTATTAGTTTGATGTGAAAGTGCAACTATCCCTGGGTGGTTTTGGTAATTCATAACAACATATAGCTCATTGAAGTAATATCCACTCAAGTTGATTATTTCAGAAAGTTCATTGATTGGCATGGCATGGACTAGAGATGAGGACCCCTCAAAATGCTAAAGACAAATATTGGCAAAAGCTCAAGACTCTTCATTTCTATTTTAGTGATCCAAGATCACATTGACTCCATAGGAAAATCCAATACTATCAAAAGGGGATGAGGTGTTGCTTAATGGTCTACTTGCTCAAAATGATTAGTGATATGCTCCAAAATCCTCAACCACTTTCTCAAATCCAAATATGTCCTAAATCAAAAGTCAAACTCGGCCCCACCGATTTGATCCATCCGGTGCCATCGAGTTCACTTGACATAGCCATAGCCAGAAACCCTAATCAGTTCGGTCTCACCGAGATGGGATTGCAAACTATCTGTTTCCCTTCATAATGTTTCGGTCTCACCGAAATGAGCGATCGGTCGCACCGCGTTCGCAGCGCAAACTCTCTGTTTCCCTTTTGTAATGTTTCGGTATCACTGAAAGGAGCGATCGGTCCCAACTCTCTGTTAGCCTATTACTGAAATCGGTTTCACTGAGTTCACGTGATCGGTCAAACCGAGATGAGGTTTGCCCTAACCCTAGCTCATCGATCTCACCGGGTTGATCATGTCGGTCCCACCAAAAATCCTAACATTCACATTTTGAACTGAATCGGCTCACCGAGTTCATATATTCGGTCTGGCCGAGTTGGCTCAATTGTGTGTAACGGTTAGATTTTGTGTGGAGGCTATATATACCCCTCCACCCCCTTCTCCATTTGTGAGAGAGCCATCAAAATGTGCCTACACTTCCACTACTCATTTTCTGAGAGATAACCACCTACTCATGTGTTGAGACCAAGACATTCCAATACAAGCACAAGAATCTTGATCTCTAGCCTTCCCCAAGTTGCTTTCCACTCAAATCATCTTTCCACCATAGACAAATTTGTGTGAGAGAGTTGAGTGTTGGGGAGACTATCATTTGAAGCACAAGAGCAAGGACTTCATCATCAACACACCATCTGTTACCCTTTGGAGAGTGGTGTCTCCTAGATTGGTCAAGTGTTACTTTGGAGCCTCCGTCAAGATTGTGGAGTTGAACCAAGGAGTTTGTAAGGGCAAGGAGATCGCCTACTTCGTGAAGATCTACCCAAGTGAGGCAAGTCCTTCGTGGGCGATGGCCATGGTGGGATAGACAAGGTTGCTTCTTCGTGGACCCTTCATGGGTGGAGCCCTCCGTGGACTCGCGCAACCGTTACCCTTCATGGGTTGAAGTCTCCATCAATGTGGATGTACGATAGCACCACCTATCAGAACCACGCCAAAAATCTGCGTGTCTACATTGTGTTTGCCTTTCCAAACCCCTCCCTTTACATTCATATGCAATATTTTAAATTTCGCTGCTATACTCTTAGAATTGCATGTTCAAGTTGATTGCTTGACTTGTGCCAACTTGCTAAAAGCTTCCAAGACTGAAAATTGGGAAAAGGCTAGATTTTTATTTGGTCAAGTAGTCTAATCACCCCCCTCTAGACCTACTTTTGATCCTATGAGTGGTATCAAGCTTTGGTCTCCATTTTCCGTGATTTCCATAGCTTTGGTGATCATAGCCTTGGTTTCACAACCTAGGAGAGTATGGCATCTAGCGAGGGAAATTACCATCGTATAGGTCCTTACTTTGATGGTACTAATTTTGCTAGTTGGAAGCATAAGATGAAAATGCATATTCTTGGACATAACCCCGCCGTTTGGTCTATTGTGTGTATTGGCTTGCAAGGTGAATTCTTCGATGGAAGAGAATTGAATCTGAAGCAACAGCGGAAGAATTGAAGATGTTGCAATACAATGGTCAAGCTTGCGATATCCTCTTCAACGGATTGTGCCCCGAAGAATTCAACAAAATCATCCGTCCTCAGAATGATGTTGCAATACAATGCTCAAGCTTGCGATATCCTCTTCAACGGATTGTGCCCCGAAGAATTCAACAAAATCATCCGTCCTGAGAATGATGTTGCAATACAATGCTCAAGCTTGCAATATCCTCTTCAACGGATTGTGCCCCGAAGAATTCAACAAAATCAGCCGTCTTGAGAATGCAAAGGAAATTTGGGATACTTTGATTGATATGCACGAAGGTACCGAGTCCGTCAAGGAATCCAAATTGGATGTGCTTCAAAGTCAACTTGACAAGTTCAAAATGAAGGATGGTGAAGGTGTCGCTGAAATGTACTCTAGGCTTGCTCTCATCACAAATGAGATTGCCGGTTTAGGAAGTGAAGAGATGACCAACAGATTCATCATCAAGAAAATCCTAAGAGCCTTGGATGGAAAATATGATACCATGTGCACTTTGATCCAAATGATGCCTAATTACAAAGATCTCAAGCCAACGGAAGTCATCAGTAGAATTGTTGCTAATGAGATGTCACTCAAGGATAAAGAAGAGCTTCACAACAAGTCTAGCGGTGCTTACAAAGCATCATGTGATGCTCCTACAACATCAAGTGAGAAACAAGTCTTCAATGAATAATTGAGTCTAATGGTGAAGAACTTCAACAAGTTCTACAAGAGTAGAAGCAAAGAAAGAAGTTCGAAGTCAAGGTCCTACGATGACAAAAGATCTTCTAGTCGTGATCGCAATTGCAACAATTATGGAAGACCCGAACACTACTCCAGTGAGTGTACGACTCCCTACAAAAGAAGAGAAGACTCACCTAAAAGGAGAAGCAAAAGGAGAAGAATCATCACCAAGAGAAAGAAGGAGTAGAGATGATCGTTATGAATGAAGACCCTCTCGCAGAAGCAAGGATTCGGAAAGGAAGGACAATTCATCAAAGAGCTACACAAGATGAAGACATCAAGCTCATGTTGATGAATGGGTATCCGACTCCGACTCCAACAACTACTCTGATAGAAGCTATCACTCCGACTCTGAATATACTCAAGATGAATGTGTTGCAGGTCTTGCACTTGTGTCATCCAACTCCTATGACATATTTGATTCACAAAATGAAGGGATTGGAAGATGCTTCATGGCTAAAGGCCCCAAGGTATCACACCCCGAGTATGTTGATTTCAATAGTGATGAAGATGATTTGCTAGGTGATGATGATTTACTTGTTGACAACTCTAGTGACGAAAACTATGATGAAATTGTTGTTAATCATGCTAATCAAGATAAAACGAATGACGATGATAAAAAGGAGATTGAGCGTCTAACTAAAGAACTAAACACTCTTAACTTAGCTCATGAAACTACCATAGAGGATCATCGAGAGCTTTTAAAGACTCATGAGAAGCTATGCTTTGAAAAGCTCAATCTAGAGCAAGAACATGGGTTCTTAAAAGTAATCAATGATGATCTTAGTAAGAAAAGTTCTTCTTACATTGCCAAGCGTTTACTCTTGTCTACTTACATGCCACAAGTAAAATCTAGCAGCAAGAGCAAGAAAGATTCTTCCTCTAGTAGTAACAATAATCATGCTAAATCCAATGTTGTTGCTTATAGTAGTTCTCTTGACTCCACTAATGATTCTCTTAGCCAAGTTGCACTTGAGCAAGAAAATAGATTATTTAAGGGAAATATAGAGAAAGGTGTTTACAAGAGCCTTGCCGGATGTAAGCAATTTGAGGAAATTGTATGTAAGCAAGGAAGACGCCGGAAGAATCAAGGTGTTGGTTTTGAACGCAAGTTCAATGCCAATGGAGTTGAGTGGGAAGAAGATCAATACCCCAAGACGAAGTTTGTTCCTCAACAAGAGAAGTATGATCCTACTTCTTTCAAAGGAACGAAATCTCAAGATGATCTTCCACCACAAGACCACAAGCTAAAAGGCAAGGACAAGCTTCAAGAGAAGATTGATGCATTTGAAGAAGCTCCTAGGGCCTTGGTCAAGTGGGTTCCCAAGACTACATCAAGTTATACTTCATGAAGTACGACTACAACTCCAAGGATTCCCATCAAGATGATGTGTATCCAAAAGAAGAAGAACTAGAGTTCTTGAGGGCGACTCCGCCAATAAACTTCACTCATATTCATTTGGCAAGAACAAGTGCAATCAACTTCCACATCTTGCACTAGTTAAAGGAGTCACAAACCCTCTTGTTGGAAAGACAAGGGACAAGGTAACCTAATGCTTTCAGGAACAACATTATGTGTGAATTTCACTCTATGTCTATGGATATCCTTGTGTGTTCCTTGTGGGACTAACCCATGTAGGTATTGAAACTGCAACTCACTCCAATGGATTGCTCCAAATGATCTACATCAACGTTGAGCATCTACATCTTTGAAGCCTACATGAAGTCATCATTGACAAAACCCAAGGTTAGTTCATCCCTCTTAGGGGGGATATCACATCTAGGGGGAGCTTTGCACTAAGAATTGAGCTAAAGCAACTCTAATGGTGTGAACACAACAATGCTTTATGTAAATGTGGTAACCCCACTTGTGCTTAAACGATGAGTATGACCTACGATCAAATGTTCTCATTTGACTCCTCAGTCAATATACTCATATACAGATGACCTAGTCATCGCCAATTGCTTGATAGATGCTAGAGTGTTTGTGCATGCTTTGTCACATATTTCATTTGCTATCTTGTTGTGTGAGCATGTTGGTTGCATATTTTTCTCATTCGAGGACATCCATTTGTTGCTTTGTTTGTTTGGCTTTTCTCTTTGCCAAATGGATGGACAAGAATGCCTAAGAACTCCCTCTAGCCGTCTATGCTTTTCTTGTCTCAAACTCTATTCATGCTACATCACAAAATTTGAACAAGTCGAATTCGGACCCTCCTAGTGAGGAGCACTCGGAGTCATCGATACGTCAAGGACTGAACTTCCAAAACTTCTTAGTGCATTTTGGTCTGACTCATCCATCCCATTCGGTCACACCGAGTTCATTAACTCGATCTAGGTTTTAATCTTGGCGCAACCGATTTGAACCCTTCGGTCACACCAAGTTGCAGCAACCGCTTGCGATTCTGCTTCTCGGTGCCACCGAGTCGTTCCACTCGGTCACACCGACAGAGTCTGGATATATATACCCACGGGTTGAAATTTTGGAAATTCCTCAAAACACTTTACCTGCGCCTGTCCATCTCTGCCGACTCGAGGTCTCTGGATCATCTCCTCATCGCCCGCGACCTCCTTTCGTTGGTTTTTGCCACCGTCAACAAAAATCTTCACCGCCGTTGTCGCCGTAGCGGGTTCATCACCAAGTTAGGCTATGAACTCGACCCTTTGTGCTTTACTTACTCCGATTCTTAGTACAAAGATCAACGCCCATATTCTTGTCATGATTGAGACAACTCTATCCACTATAAAAATCCGTTAGATTAGATTTTATAAAAAATTTAGGTTTAGGTTTCTGCCGAACTCATCTCGGACCAACCGATATTAGGATTTCGGTCTCACCGTTTTGGCTCAGGCCATAGCACAAGTATTTTTTGGTCTGACCAAAACATACTAATCGGTGTGACCGAGTTCATTTCTCTATGAAACCCTAGCAACTCAGAGTGACCAAACTGCATCTCGGTCTGACCGATATTGCATGTTTAGACTCCATAGCTACTTCGGTGTCACCGAGTTGGTAATATCGGTAGCTCCGAAATGCTTTCTGCAGAAAACTAAAACTAAGTTTTTGACTCATTTGTTTTGCAAAAAGGTTGTGCTTTGTGATACTCATCTACTCCATCTCAACCTATCTATTCACGGGGTTAGCTTTCAGTGTCAGAGATGTCAGACCAGAGTGACAACCAGAACAAGTCAGAAGAGCACCAGAATCTCAGTGAGGGCACTAGCCCCTCCAACAACACTTCTGATGATGAAAGCAGAAGCACTCCAAGCAACCTGCCTAAGGCTGCAACTAGGCATAGGAGGAAGAGAAACTCAGATTTAGAGGATGAAGATTTTGTGGTTGAAGGTCACTTCCAAGAAGAAGTTGATCAAGAAAGAACAAGTTGTTGTTGCTGGCATCAAGCCAGGGATGAATGTGAAGGATCCTGCTCAGAGAAAGCCTATGTCAAAAGCCAGGGCCTCAACACTTGAAACCTTGAAATCAAAGGAAGAAGAGGCTGCTGGAGGCGAGAAGAGAAAGGAAAGGGTCAAGAAGACCATGGTTAGAGTGATTGGAAAGCCTTCCATGATGGAAGAGCCTGAAGAAGAAGAAGAAGAAGAAGAAGAAGAAGAAGAAGAAGAAGAAGAAGAAGAAGAAGAAGAAGAAGAAGAAGAAGAAGAAGAAGAAGAAGAAGAAGAAGAAGAACAAGAAGAAGAAGCTGCTGCAGCTCCACCCGAGACACAGAAACTTATGGGTGATGCAATTAAGTCTGGGGCTGCAACATCCAAGCCCAAGACTGCTCCAAAGAAAACTACACCCAAGATATCTACTAGGAACATCCCTACTGTAGAGAAGAACAAGGCCCTAGTGCCTAAAGCTGAAGAAGAGGAAGAGCCCCTAGTGCTTAGAAAACTCAAGCCAAAGATACATGATCATGATAACAATCATCTCATTGCTGAAAACATGAAGTTGAGGAAAGATGCAGGTCTTAGACTATGGAGGTAAACAGATCCTTATGTGACAAGGAGAAGGACTGCTATAGATTACAGGTTCCACACCAAGGAACAACAGGACTTCTATGAGACAATTCTCCTGGACAAGAAGCCCACAGTCAGTGACATGAAGTGGGTCGACTGGACTTCCATTGATGACAATGAAGACCACTTTCCCAGAGTTCATGAGAGCTTCAGAATGAATGGAGTTGATGCTTTTGTGGGTCAAAAGTTGACCAAATGTAATGATGAAATGGTGATGCAATTCTACTCCACGACCCATTTTCTACCCAGATGGCAAGATTGTGTGGATGACAGAGGGTACAAGGTACCAATCTTCTATTGCTGAGTGGGCTGAGCTAATCCATGCACATGAAGAAGGAGAGAATGACACTGATGTCTATGCTAAGCCCAGGAAAGGCCACAACTCCATGGCACACATGTACAAGGAGATACCAGATGATGCCTTGGAGACACACAAGTTTGGCTTAGTTTACTATCTGCTGTCAGGACTGCCAACTATCAACACCATTCTGAGGCACACTTTATTGCCCAAGTCTGGAGATGACAGGATGATCAGAGGGCATTCCATCAAATTGCTAAACATGTTTGATGTGCCAGAGAAGTTCAAGGTGATGACCTTGATAGTTGAAACTGTTAAGAGGACTGCAGCTAATCAAAAGAGATCATGTGGCTATGCTCCACACATTCAGATGCTCATCAACTCCAAGGTGGGCACATGCACATATCTGCTTGACAAAGAGCACCTTCCCTTGAGGCCAGCTTTTGAGGACAACACAATTGTCATGGATTCTTACAATCCTAGATCAGTAGAGGCTCAGGAGAAGAGAGAGAAGGCAAAGGCATAAAAGGTTTCCAAGATGCTAGATGCCTCATCTGAAAATCTCAAGACCAAGCAGGACCAGCTCAGCTATCTGCTTGAAGCTACAGTGAGGATTGAGAAAGGACTAACCACCCTGACTCAAAACCAAGAGAGTCTTGAGAGAATCATTGAAACAAAGTTCTATGATCTAGACTTGAAGGTCACAGAGATTCAGACTATAGTTGAGCAACTCCAAGAAGAAGCAGAGGAGAGGAGAGGAAGAACTACAACATATGCTTATCAGAGGGTGCCTAGAGCACAAAGGTTTGCAGTCGTGCCAGTCAGTGGCACAAGGGCCACAACTTCTGCACCTGCAGCCACAGCCTCAGTTGCCTCTCCAGTGGCAACCCCTCCAGTTCCTCACACATTAACTAAAGTCTTTGCAGATGTTGTCCTCTCCATGCCATATTCGCACTCCGGAGCTCCCGGAGATCATGCTTAGAGTGACGTATAGCACTATTCATTTTCGAGCTTTTTGGTAACTTGTTGCCAAAGGGGGTGTCGGTGTCAAAACCGGTGGATCTCGAGTAAGGGGTCCCGAACTGTGCGTCTAAGGTGGATGGTAACAGGAGGCAGGGGACACGATGTTTTACCCAGGTTCGGGCCCTCCTGATGGAGGTAAAACCCTACGTCCTGCTTGATTATTCTTGATAATATGAATAGTACAAGAGTTGATCTACCACGAGATCGGAGAGGCTAAACCCTAGAAGCTAGCCTATGTTATGATTGTATGTTGTCCTATGGACTAAAACCCTCCAGTTTATATAGACACCGGAGGGGGCTAGGGTTACACAAGGTCGGTTACAAAGGAGGAGATATACATATCCGTATTGCCTAGCTTGCCTTCCACGCCAAGTAGAGTCCCATCCGGACATGGGATGAAGTCTTCAATCTTGTATCTTCATAGTCCAACAGTCCGGCCAAAAGGATATAATCTGGTTGTTCGGATACCCCCTAATCCAGGACTCCCTCAGTAGCCCCCGAACCAGGCTTCAATGACGATGAGTCCGGCGCGCAGTGTTGTCTTCGGCATTGCAAGGCGGGTTCTTCTCCAAATTTTGAACGTTTGTTAAGCAGTGTCCGGTCCCATAAATGTTGAACCTCTTGGCTTCCGCGCCCAATAAGGGCTATCTCCCACGCGTCGAATGAATGCGAGGCGCCAGGGCGTTTTTACATTCGCCCCCTAGCCAGATAAGTAAATTGTCTATTAAAGGGATGGGGATTCTTAGATCCAATCCATACCATCCCCCCAGCGAGAATCCATCGGAGCGTGCTTCGGAAAAATCCACTCCAGCATGGCCGACCTCCGCAACTCCTCCTCCCACCCCCGTAGCCCTAAGCCCGGTGATTGGGAGAGGTTTTCAGTCCCACACAGTCGATTAGTCAAACTGCAGACCAAGGGATTTCTCCCTCCGGCTTATATGGTGCCCGTCCGAGCTGGGCTCGCCACCTACAATGGCGGGGAGCAAGCAGAGAACTTCCCAAGCCCCTCTACGGGGGAGCGGGTATGCCTTGTCCCTTATTTATTGAGGGGACTCGGATTTCCGATTCATCCGTTCCTCCGCGAGCTCCTGGAGTTTTACGGCCTCCAATTGCATAATTTCACCCCTGCTTCCATTTTACACATCGCCGGCTATGTTGCTCTCTGCGAGTTATTCCTGGGCTGCGAGGCTCATTTTGAGCTGTGGAAAAGGTTATTTTGCCCCGTCCCTCGCACACAGAAGGGGTCACTTTATCAAGTGGGTGGAGCCCAAATATGGCGCATCACCGAAACCGGATACTTGTACGGTACTCTGAAGAAGATGTCCGAAGACTGTCCTTTGGAATGGTTTTATATGGAGGGCGTCCCCCTTTCGGACCCTGTTCGGCGGGGTCTTCCTGAGTTCAGCAATGCTCCTCTGAAGAAACGCCGAAGTTGGCGCCCACGGAGCCCCCAGGAGGAAGACAACGAAGAAGTCCTTTACCTGATGAACCAGATTAAAGCGCTGGCTTAATCGGGATTGACAGTAACCGAGGTTATGTCAATATGCATAATTCGAGGAATGCAACCACTTCAATATTGAGGGCACCCCTTGTGGTGTTTTAACGGGGAAGATGATGCCACCCGTTGCGGGCGTAAGGGTCCGGACAACGCCGCCGCTTTAGCAAAAATTATGTCCGAGTTGTTCAAGGGAGAGGAAGAGGAGTTCATCCGCATCAAGCCACGAGATGGATTCTCCATGTACAACCCCCAAGTTGGGTGAGTTATATCTCCTTACTCCCATTCTTCCCGCATTCTTTGTCGTAGGTACTCACCTTGCCATTTTGCGGCAGGCACTGCGAAAAGCCATAAGGGAGGTCAGCAGCCCATCTCCACAACCAGAGGACCCTGACCGGGCTCTCGATGCCGAACTCGAAGAAGATCCGGTCATATACATGGAGCTGATAGACCGGCAGTTCTATCAATTAAGCTGTGATGACGCCATGGTGGCCATTACGGCCGACTATCCCGGACTGCTTCATGCGTCGCATGTAAGAAAAACCAAAAATCCCAACTCCAAAAACTAGGATCCCCTTTTAGACACTTCACCTACCATATACATATGGTGTTTTTACAGGGAAGGCATTCGGGACGCCATGCCGAACCCGCAGCAACTCGCCAACAAGAGGCATCGAGGTCGGGTAGGCCAAAAAGGAAGGCGGTTAGGACGGAGATGCCGGCGCAGAGGTATGACAGAAACCCCGCTCCGTGGTTGTCGTCTTTCTTGAAATGTAATGACATCCATGTTTCTTTAACAGAAAAAACGCTCACCGGAATATGTCCGGCGAGGCTGCCGATCATGCTTCTACCAGTCGGGCTCCAGGACCGGACATAGAGGCGGAAGCTGACATGGGGCGGACGCCGGATGGTCCCCCTACAGAGGATGCGGATAGGCTATACGCTACACATTCAGAAGTGGAGAGCGCCATGAATCATAGGCATCGCCGGGCCGTACTCCGCGACACTTGCTTCTCACCAGAGGCATTTGATGCCTTCAATTCTGGAGAGGTGTACCTCCATGCTGCTCAAAGTGGTCTAGCCAGAGCCACGGACCAATATGTAAAGGATGTACGGGCAAGAAAATCTGACAATTATATGTATCAGTAGCCCCTGAGACTTGAAACAGTTAGCAGAACTGATTTAAGGATCATCTTATTGTGCAGGTTCTTACAGAGAAGAATAGTCGACTGTCACAGGAGCTGGAGGAATGCAAGACCCAACTTCGGGCCGCTGTTGCCGCATTGAAGGAACCTAAAAAGTCCCCAGCTGGTAACATTTCTTTCAAAGAATGATAAGTACCATATAGCATGCGGCATGGCTGCAGATCTAATAATAGATGTTGCAGATAAATCCGGAGAGAATCCGGAGGAGGAGCACGCCGTACGACAGCTAAAGGCTGGTGAACGCGTGCTGACTGAGGTCAGGCGGGAGAAAAACAATCTCCAAGACGCCAATACCAAGCTGAGCGTGGAACTGAAAGATGTTCGAGCCCAGCTGACGGACTCCGAGAAGGAGAATAAGCGGCTTCGACGCGGCATATTTAGTAAGTGCTTGAACGAACCCTTAATAGAGGGGACGACTAAGAAGCCGGCTAACAGGGTTATGTCTGCAGGTATGCTGACTAGTCATCCTGCGGAGGAGATGCCCGGGTCTGCGGATGATCTTCTATCCGAGCTCTCACAACTACACGAACAAGTTCGGCAGGTGATGCAAGGCATTGCCCAGGCCTTGTGGCCATCCGTCTCCCTGCCAGAAGGCATTGGAGAGCTTGTGGAGAAGCTCAAGGGAGCACGGCGGCGCTTCCGATTATGGAAGATATCTGCCTGCCGTCAAGGTGCCAGGGAAGCCTGGGCCATGGTGAAGACGCGGTATACCAAGGCTAACCCAAATCACATGGCCGAGGTCGGACCTGTGGGGCCCGACGGGAAAGAGATCCCCGTTAGCTTAGTCTATGGTCAAGTAGAATTAGCCGCAAAATATTCCCAACGGGATTGTAGGCTAGACCGCCCGTTGGATGGTATAGAAGAGGAATTTAGTCAGTCTACATGACTATGTAATTAAAGTGACATGTATAATGCCTTCTAGCCGGATTGTGGATCATTTGTCATGGCGGACCTTTTCGCTTCAACCTCGGGACCCAATAGTCCGGAGTGTATCCGAATACCTGCTCAGTTATATAAGAACCGGGGTATGCGTGGAGACCAGGCGTAGGGGTCATTAGTGCTTGAACAGACAAGTGCCCAACTAGTTATGTTATATTACATGGGTAGTAAGAAACATCTTCCAGGGAGAATAGTTATGTTAAGGGTTCCTTTCCTTGGGTATGCATGCCCTAAAGTGCATGTACGGACTGCGAGAGGAAACGCAGGAAAAAACATCTGGGGGCATATATGGAAAATAAATAAATAAAAATCATCTTTTGTTCACCGACCGAATATTCTCTTAAGAACGCTAGCTTTCGGGTTCACCCAGTCTGAGGTACACATCCGGCTGACCCGGCAATAACAATCGCAGAGGTGCTCCCCTTATGCCCTAGCGGAATTAACGGGAACGTAGGGCATAAATACAAGAGCCAGGCAACCCAGCTTGGCCAAAACTTAAGTCATATCGATGCATATAATGGCGAAGAAAAGGTACATGTGGAAGAATAACACATGTGCTGGGCATGAAGCCCAGATGGATAATTAAGCTTCTGTGTAAGAAGCCCTCAGGTATAATGAGCACGGTTAGCGCATCTATAATGTGCAAACGAGGCACAAGCTGGCCCTTGAAGGCCGTGAGAAAGAATAAAAGAAAGATAGAGAAAAAAGACAAATAATATATATTCAAAAAATGGACAGAGGAAGGAGACAAACATAGAGTCCGACGCTAGGCGTAGAATCTTCGGAGCCTGGCTGCATTCCATGGGTTCAGCTCAAGTCGATTATTCGATGCATCCCACAGACGGTACGCTCCACGGGTCAGAAATTGGTCAATAATGAAGGGACCTTCCCATTTGGGCTTGAGCTTGGACTTTTTCTTCTCCGGCAGGCATAGAACTAATTCACCAACGTTATAAGTTTTGGCCCGTACTTCTCTGCTTTGGTATCTGCGAGCCTGTTGTTGATAAAATGCGGAACGGGCTTTTGCCACATCGCGCTCCTCCTCCAGGGTGTCCAGACTGTCCTGCCGATCGAGCTCGGCTTCTCTTTCTTCGTACATGCGCACTCGAGGTGAGTCATGAATTATGTCGCAGGGCAGGACTGCCTCTGCGTCGTACACCATAAAGAAGGGTGTATATCCGGTACTACGATTCAGCGTGGTCCGCAGCCCCCAGAGTATGGAGTCGAGCTCCTCTACCCAGTGTGTGTTAGACTCCGTTAAGGACCGCACTAATCTGGGTTTAATGCCGCTCATGATAAGACCATTTTCTCGCTCAACTTGTCCGTTGGTTTGTGGGTGATAGACGGAAGCATAATCGAGCTTGATGCCCATGTTGCTGCACCAGAGTTTTACCTCGTCAGCCGTGAAATTCGTGCCGTTGTTAGTGATGATGTTGTGAGGGACGCCATAACGGTGTACGACCCCGGATATGAAGTCTATCACCGGTCCGGATTCGGCTGTCTTAACAGGTTTGGCTTCTATCCATTTGGTGAATTTATCCACCATGACCAATAAGTGTTTTTTTCTTATGGGTTCCCCCTTTAAGGGGTCCAACCATGTCAAGCCCCTAGACCGCGAAAGGCTAGGTAATGGGGATTGTTTGGAGGGCGGTGGGTGGCATATGGCTTTGGTTTGCAAAAAGCTGGCAACCGGTGCAGCGTTGGACCAAGTCATGTGCGTCTGCCCGGGCTATCGGCCAATAAAAACCTGTACGGAAGGCCTTGCTTACAAGGGCCCGGGCTGCGGCATGGTGGCCGCCAAGTCCGGCGTGAATTTCTGCCAAAAGCTTCCGCCCTTCCTCTTCGGAGATGCACCTTTGAAGGACTCTGGTAGTGCTTTTCTTATATAGCTCTCCCTCGTGGACCCTGTAGGCTTTAGATCGCCGCACTATGCAGCGTGCCTCATTTTGGTCCTCGGGAAGTTCCTGCCTAGTTAGGTAGGCCAGGAATGGTTCTGTCCACGGGGCGATGACAACCATTATTACGTGGGCTGAAGGTGTTATTTCGGTGGCAGAGCCTCCGATTATGTCAGAGTGTTCGGTATCGGGTGTTTTGGCCGGGTCCGGACTATTGTCACCGGTGTCCCCTTCCCATACCACCGATGGCTTAAACAACCTCTCCAAAAAGATGTTGGGGGGAACCGCATCGCATTTTGTGCCGATGCGGGCGAGGATATTCGCCGCCTGATTGTTTTCCCGAGCCACATGGTGAAATTCGAGCCCCTCGAACCGAGCTGGCATTTTTAGGACGGCGTTTCGATAGGCCGCCATTTTCGGATCCTTGGCATATAAGTCTCCATTTATTTGGGATATTGCGAGGTTTGAATCCCCACGCACCTCCAGGCGTTGAATGCCCATGGAGACTGCCATCCGGAGACCATGCAACAGAGCTTCGTATTCGGCTGCGTTGTTGGAGTCTGTATACAATATTTGCAGTATGTACTGGACGGTATCTTTGGTTGGGAACGTCAGGACGACGCCAGCCCCTCGACCAGCCAGCATTTTAGAACCGTCAAAGTGCATGATCCAATTGGAGTATGCGTCGTACTCTTTAGGGAGTTCGGCTTCCGTCCATTCGACGACAAAGTCGGCCAATACTTGCGATTTAATGGCTCGCCGAGGTTTGTATGTTATGTTGAACGGGAGGAGCTCAATGGCCCATTTGGCAATCCGGCCCGTAGCGTCGCGGTTGTTTATAATATCCTTAAGGGGCACTTCCAAGGCTATTGTAATCGAACACTCTTGAAAGTAGTGTCGCAGCTTCCGGGATGCCATGAATACCGCATAGTCTATCTTTTGATAATGTGGGTACCGTGATTTGCATGGAGTGAGGACAGTGGATACATATTATACCGGCTTTTGAAGAGGGAATTTATGTCCGTCAGCTTCTCGTTCGACGACGAGCACTGCGCTTACAACTTGATGAGTTGCCTCAATGTACAACAACATTGGTTCGCCGATGTTTGGCGCGGCCAGGATTGGGTTGGTTGCCAGTATGGCTTTTATTTCTTCCAGTCTGGCTGTGGCAGCGTCCGTCCACTCGAAGTGTTTGGTGCGCCGAAGGAGGCGATAAAGGGGTAATGCCTTTTCTCTTAAGCGGGAGATAAACCGGCTTAGAGCCGCCACACATCCAGTTAGTTTCTGGATTTGTTTGAGGTCGGTTGGGATAGTCAACTATGACAGAGCTCGGATTTTGGCCAGATTAGCTTCAATCCCTCTACTGGAGACAATGAAGCCCATGAGCTTTCCTGTTGGTACGCCGAAAACGCATTTTTCCGGATTGAGCTTGATGTCGTATGTTCGGAGGTTGTCGAATGTGAGCCTCAAGTGGTCTATCAGAGAGTCGACCTGCTTGGTTTTAACGACCACATCATCTACGTATGCCTCTACTGTTTTGCCGATCTGTTTCTCCAGACATGTCTGGATCATGCGCTGATATGTTGCGCCGGCGTATTTGAGCCCAAAAGGCATTGTGTTGAAACAAAAGGGGCCGTATGGTGTTATAAATGACGTTGCGGCTTGGTCAGACTCCGCCATCTTGATTTGGTGGTAGCCGGAGTATGCGTCGAGGAAACACAATGACTTGTGTCCTGCGGTAGCATCGATAATTTGATCAAAGCGGGGGAGGGGGAAGGGATCCTTTGGGTAAGCCTTGTTGAGGTCCTTGAAATCGACACATAGGCGCCAGGATTTGTCCTTCTTTGGTACCATCACCAAGTTTGCTAGCCAGTCCGGGTGTTCTATTTCTCTAATGAATCCGGCCTCCAATAACTTGGCTAGTTCCTCTCCCATGGCATGTCTCTTAGGTTCAAAGAAACGCCGAAGAGCCTGTTTGACCGGCTTGAATCCCTTTAGGATATTGAGGCTGTGCTCGGCCAGCCTGCGTGGGATTCCTGGCATGTCTGAGGGGTGCCAGGCGAATATGTCCCAATTTTCACACAGGAAATCTCGTAGTGCGGCGTCCACGGCGGGGTTTAACTGTGCCCCGATGGAGGCTGTTTTTGTAGGGTTCGTTGGGTGGACTTGGAATTTGACTATTCCATCCGCTGGTTTAAAAGAGGTGGACTTGGATCTCTTGTCAAGTATTACTTCGTCCCTGTCCACCATGGAGCGTAGCGCAGTTAATTCCTCGGCCAAAAGGGCTTCGGATAATGCTTCAAGGGCCAATGCGGCTGTTTTGTTTTCGGCACAGAGTGCTGTGTCCGGATCACTAGCGAGAGTGATGATTCCGTTGGGCCCGGGCATTTTTAGCTTCATGTACCCATAATGGGGTATGGCTTGGAAGATCGTGAACGCCTCCTGTCCTAGAAGGGCGTGATATCCACTACTGAACGGGGCCACTTGGAATGTGATTTCTTCGGACCTATAGTTCTCCGGCGTGCCGAATACCACATCTAGTGTGATTTTCCCAGCACAGCATGCTTCCCGACTGGGGATGATTCCTCTGAAGGTTGTGCTGCTTTGATCAATGTGGTTCCAGTCTATTTCCATTTTTTGAAGAGTTTCCTCGTATATGAGGTTTAATCCACTGCCGCCGTCCATGAGTACTTTGGTGAGTCGAAAGTCGTCCACAATTGGACTGAGGACCAGTGCAGCTGGTGCTCGAGCACTTTAGAATTTAGGTTCGTCGCTGGCATTGAAGGTAATAGCCGTGTCACTCCATGTATTCATTGCTGCTGCGTGGCAGATTTCGGCGAGGCTATGGAGTGTTCGCTTGCGCCTATTGTTTGATGCAAAAGTTTCAAAAACTGTTAATACTGTATTGTTATCCACGGGATAGTGCTCTGTGGTATTTGGGATGAGAATATCCTCACCACTTTTGGCCACCTGCCGGAGTATCCAACATGCTCTAAGGCTGTGCGTTGGTATGGTATCCGCTGTGCTATGAATTTTGCAGGGTCCGCGTAAGCCATCCCTCCAATACGGTTCCATGCCCTTTAGAGGGTTTTTGCTTCTTTGTAATTAACTCGGGTGTCTTATGATGGTGCACCCTTTTACCTCGGACTGGGTCTATATTTGGAGCCGGATTATCCCAAAATTTCGTTTCAGTTTTCCAGGCACTTTCCATCACACAGTACTTTCATACTATGGACGCTAAGTCGGCGAAGCGTGATATGTCATGGCGACTTATGGCGTTAAGGATTCCCTTGTCCGTGCAGTTATTGCAGAAAAGTGAGACTGCGTCTTCCTCGCGGCAGTCCTTAACCTTGTTCATCACAAGGAGGAGTCTGGCCCAATAATGATGTATTGTTTCATGGGGCTCTTGCCTGATGTGGGAAAGATTGTTTATGTCTGGGTGGGTGGGTGGTTTTGAGTCTGAACCCCTACCCGATCTGAGACCCAGGGGCCGAGGAGTTTCTGATCTTGGAAGTTCGGATTCCGGGATGTTGCCCGATGAGTCTGGCCCGCTGCCTGACTCTAGGTTCAGGGTTTGGGTGATGTCCTCCCAATAAACGGGTATCCGGCTCGGAGAGCTCAGGAATTCGAACATAGTTAGTCCTCAAGATAGAGGAAGAATCGCCGCATTGTTCCTCCACCACCGCAACATGATGGGTGACCGGTGGAGACTTAATCTCCCTTTGATCGGGTTTAAGCCCAATCCGATCATAGTCCGTAGCGACTCCTAAGGCGGCGATGCGATCCAAGAGCTCGTTTAGGGAAGAGAGCTCCATTAGATCCATCTTCTCGGCGAATTCCGAGCCAACGTGGAGGTTGTTTTTGATGACCCGAGAAGTCATCGTCGGTGCAGCAGCCGAACAGGCGGTCATGACGAAACTGCCTAGCCGGAGAGTTTGGCTGATAGCCAGGGCTCCCCCGGCGGTAATGTTGTTTTTAACAACGAGATGAGGCATCCTTCCTTACGACGACGTCACAGAGGAACTCTCAATGAAAGCACCAATGTCGGTGTCAAAACCGGCGGATCTCGGGTAAGGGGTCCCGAACTGTGCGTCTAAGGCGGATGGTAACAGGAGGCAGGGGACACGATGTTTTACCCAGGTTCGGGCCCTCTTGATGGAGGTAAAACCCTACGTCCTGCTTCATTATTCTTGATAATATGAATAGTACAAGAGTTGATCTACCACGAGATCGGAGAGGCTAAACCCTAGAAGCTAGCCTATGGTATGATTGTATGTGGTCCTATGGACTAAAACCCTCCGGTTTATATAGACACCGGAGGGGGCTAGGGTTACACAAGGTCGGTTACAAAGGAGGAGATATACATATCCGTATTGCCTAGCTTGCCTTCCACGCCAAGTAGAGTCCCATCGGGACACAGGATGTAGTCTTCAATCTTGTATCTTCATAGTCCAACAGTCCGGCCAAAGGATATAATCTGGCTGTTCGGATACCCCCTAATCCAGGACTCCCTCAGGGGGAGAAAGTGTATAGATCATAGGCTGAGAGAGAGAGAGAGAGTTTTGCTTTTTATTGGTCTCTCTCGCTACTTATTTGCTTGTGTGTGAGACACTCATGTGATCATGTGGTTGATCATACTATGCTTTAATGTGTGTGCTTGAATGATGTTATCCTATTACTTGTGTATGATCTATCATATTTGTCTTGGTGATGAGTGCATGCTATTTATACTCTCTCATTTTGAGTGCTACACCAAGATGTATGTGACATGGAAGAGTGACCCATGATCCTAATTGATTGTGCATTTGCATTCAAAAGGAAATTTTAAACAATGCACAAATTTAGGGGGAGCTCTCACTTATCACATACTTCTCAAAGTGACGATATATTTCATTCTTATTATCATTTGTTGAAGCTTTGATCTATATATTGTCATCAATTACCAAAAAGGGGGAGATTGAAAGTGCAACTATTCCCTGGGTGGTTTCGGTAATTCATAACAACATATAGCTCATTGAACTAATATCCACTCAAGTTGATTATTTCAGAAAGTTCAATGATTGGCATGGCATGGACTAGATATGTGGACCCCTCAAAATGCTAAAGACAAATATTCGCAAAATCTTAAGACTCTTCATTTCTATTTTAGTGATCCAAGATCACATTGAGTCCATAGGAAAAGCCAATACTATTAAAAGGGGATGAGGTGTTGCTTAATGGTTTACTTGCTCAAAATGCTTAGTGATATGCTCCAAAACCCTCAACCACTTTCTCAAATCCAAATATGTCCTAAACCAATAGTCAAACTCGGCCCCACCGATTTGATCCATCTGGCGCCATCGAGTTCACTTGACATAGCCATAGCCAGAAACCCTAATCAATCCAGTCTCACTGATAGGGACCTCGGTCTCACCGAGATGGGATTGTAAACTCTCTATTCCCTTTCGTAATGTTTTGGTCTCACCGAAATGAGCGATCGGTCCCACCGAGTTCGCAGTGCAAACTCTCTATTTCCCTTTTGTAATGTTTCGGTATCACCGAAAGGAACGCTCGGTCCCACCGAGTTTGCCTGACCAACTCTTTGTTAGCCTATTATTGAAATCGGTCTCACCGAGTTCACGTAATCGGTCAAACCAAGATGAGGTTTTCCCTAACCCTAGCTCATTGGTCTCACCAAGTTGATCATGTCAGTCCCACCGAAAATCCTAACGTTCACATTTTGAACTGAATCGGTCTGACCAAGCTCATATATTCGGTCTGGCCGAGTTGGCTCAATTGTGTGTAACGGTTAGATTTTGTGTGGAGGCTATCACTACTAGGGAAAAAGCCTAGCAACAGCGTGGGTTCTAGGCACATCAGTAGCGCGGGGACCGGCGCTACAGCTAACCCGTAGCAGCAGCGTGCTGCGTGGAAGCTCGCTACCGCTAATAGCTCTAGCGCGCTTTGGCTGGACGCGCTACTGCTACTGTCACGCTGCTGCTAACTTTTCTCCACTCGCTACTGCTAATTTTAGTAGTTTTTGATATTTTTTCTGCATATTTGTTTTGTATTTGATCAGGATTTATACAAGAATCTTTAGCAGATACAAATGTCATCATGATACACATACAAATGGCTGTGAGACCACAAATGTAATCATAGCATATACATACAAATAGTCTCATCATAATCATCATCCAACACAAAGTGGTATCTCGTCATCATCTCGAAAATAGCGATACATGCAAGTCTCGAATACTTGCAACTATAACATCATCCATCTAAACAATGGTATACGCGAGAAGAGCTATCACTATGAGTGAGAGTGGAACTATGTAGTACATGAGGCGGCGGTTACGAGTCCTCTCTCGCGGTAGCGTGAACCTCAAGTAACTAGCTTCTCCTTCTAGTCTGCTTTTGAAGCCTTTATAGCTGGCGCCCGAGACCCCATTCACTTGCGCCTGACACTCAGGCCACTCGTTGTACACCCCCGGAACCTTACCTTTGTACACAACATAGCACTGCCATCTCGCCATCAAGAAACTAAGTACCTGTTAGAGATGCAACTTCATCAAGAGGATGTACAATCATATGCAACAAAATATACTAGAGCAACACGAGAAAGAAAGGGTTAACAACTAGATGCAACATACAGTACGCAAACTAATTAACTAGAGGTACGCAGGTCATCGTACACAAACTAACAAAGTAGCGTTACGCAAGTTCGGCAGGGACCGTAGACATCACAAAGTTTCATCGCTACAGAAAGTATACAAGTTCAACCGACACATATCATCATCATCGGCATCATATATCACTAGAAGTTTCATCCTTCCATATCATCGAGGATGGACCCTAGCTTCTTGAACGGTGTGAGGTCATGACATTGCATGCCTATGCGAGTTTCGACGTCAGCTCGTGATATAGGGCCGTGGTGGAACATCCCCTTCTCATCGACGACTTCTTTCATGATGATCGTCGCAATGTCCCTTTGGATGCGAAAGAAGTCATCTCTAAGTTTATAATCCGCTTCTCCATGAGATTCTACCCACTTGTGGATATGATCATCATTTATGCTTGTCATGCGAAGCTTTTGGTGATCCGTGCTGAACTCAATCATGAGATGGAGGATGTAGAATCCATCTTTCTTGCTTGGTTTTGCAACATGGATGGAGCAGAAGTTAGTTTTATGCGCGAAACCCATCTTCTTGTTCCTTTGTTTCCTTATCTGCATGTGTCCACCTCTAATGCTGAAGCCTTGGAGAGCATCATTTAGAATATTCATTATGTGGGTGTAGTCCTTCTTCTCATAGTCTCTGGAATGGTCGAAATACACGGCGTGGGATACTTGCAGGTAAAGAACGATAAGGATGGTGCGCCCGTTGCTGCAGGGAAAAGACACCTCAAATTATTCTCCATATGAGTGAGAAGGAATGATTGAAATGTACGAAAGGGTTGTCCGGAACTGAATTACTTTGGATGATAAGGCAGGAGAACAATTTCCTGGTCCTTATTCTGTACCATGAAATTTTGGAGGTAGTCCCTAGCAGTTTCACGCTCAAAGTCGCCGAGACTCAAGAAAGACTCGTGCATGTAGTACGGATCCGCCATACAGATTTGCGAGACTTCTTCTCTCTTCATGACGGAGCTCATATGTAGCGCAAAAAGGCGGACGATTCTAAAATCGAGCCGCCTTGTCAGAAACATATCAAAGATATGGTCAAACCGCAGGAAAAACACCTCTGCAGGCCATGTGTCGATGTAGCACTTCCCCTCAGGCACACGAGCCGCGTATGTCGGATATCCTGGATCCTTCGAGGCTAGTAGGCTTTTCTCAGTCGACAACACATGGTCATGCAGTCTCCTGAGATCTCCTGATAGTGCCTCCAGCAGTTTCGGCGGTAGCATCGGCTCGCCCGTGAGATTGAACATGGTCGCACCTTTCACGGGCACACACTCTTCAGAATCCATCGTCTGGCTGCTATGTGCTCTGGCTTGTTAGGAGGCAGCTATCTTCCCCGATCTCTTCCTCTCCTTTTTCTTGGGCACACCTTTCAGACCCTTCCTTAACCCCTGCCCCAGTGTTCACGGGCTAAGCACTGTACGACCCCCGGCTAGTTGAGCCTGTGTTGAGGCGGCATCTCCAGGCGTGTCCTGTGAGGATTTCATGAAGAGAGACTTTTTGCAATCCATGCTACGACCTTCCTGCCCGGGCAGATCATCCATATCCTCATTAGCATGCTGATAGCCCGATTCGTCATATGGTTGACTCATCATATCTAAGTCACACTCATACGCGTTTGTATTGAGGTAAGCCATTGGGTCGACCTCCGTCTCATCATCCATTCTCGGTTCTACAGGACCTATTACATCAGCCAGTACTATTGCACCCCCTTCATCACGCCGTCCGCCGCTCTCACCCGGCACTACAGGAGCTGGTAATTGCGTAGGCGGGGTGGTGGTCTCCGCACATGCTTGTTGATGTGTGGTTATTAGTGTGCTCTCTGCCGGCTCCAGACGAATAAGATTCTTCGTCCCTAGTAGCACCCAACCTTTCTAGCTTCCAATCCACGGTGAGGTCTCGTCGTCCTCTCCCACATGTTGTACTAGAGGAGGCAAATCCTCGTGCCCCGATTTCACACTGGACAAGTTAACCCTGAAGTGCCCAGCGGGGATCGGCTGGTTGTGGAATGTGGGTTTCAAGTGGTTCATTATCATCCCTTTTCCCACCCTTTGATCAAGTAAAGTATGGTGGACGGGGTTTCTTCGGCCTGCAAACACATGTTTGTGGCGTAAAACATTCGAAAGGCAACGAAAAATGAATATTCTATATATATATATATATATATATATATATATATATATATATATATATAGCACTATAAGGGCAACGAAAAATGATCAAGTAGAGTAGCACTATTCTAATCCCAGGATTAGAATAGTTATTATGATCACAGCGGCCCTATAAGGGCCCGACAGGACGTTCCCGAACTCCTTTTTTTTGAGACAACGTTCCCGAACTCCTGAAAACGCATAACAGAAAACCTGGCCGGTCCATCAAACTCCTCCGACCGGCCCAATCCCCATGTCACGACCTTCCCAACCACCCCACCTCCCGCACCACTCTGCCCCATCCTCCCGCGCACCTCCTGCCGCCGGCCCCAGCGCGCCACCCGCCGTCGACCAACCCCCTCCCCGGCTCGACGCGACCTCCCCAAACCACCGGCCGCCGCGCGCACCCTCGCCGGAAATCTCGCCGCTGCGCGCGCCTCCCCAAACCACCCACCTCCGCCCGCGCCCTCCCCGGATCCCTCGCCTAGCCGGTTCCCGTTGCAGCCGCCGCAAGCCTCCACGGATCCCGGCGGCACCCTCCCTTCGGCGTGCTCCTTCATCCCGCCGTCACGTCCTGGATCCAGCTGCCCCGGACCCCGCCAGATCCAGTAGAAGTTCCCGCCTACTCTCAACTGCTGCCAGGGAAGGACCTCGCCACCACGCCACTTCGTCCTTCCGACGCTGCAGCGCGCAAGCCGTTCACCTTCGTCGCCCATGTCCGTCCAATGACTAGTCACCATGCGTGCCTACCTGACCTTCATGGGGTACCAGTGGCGGCCTTCATCGCGTTCGTCTGACCACATGTTTAACTGCAGGGAACAAATGTGCCTTCTATGGCTCCGCCCAAAATCACGCCTGTGCCATGGGTGTGGTCCTAGCTGAGGTGCAGCTCGCTGTTGCCCGACTCCTAGCTAAGGTGCAGCTCGATCGTAGTGCTCGCCTACAGCTCTTTCTCCGCTGTTTGTGTTTATGCCTAAACATTGAGGTGCTCAGCAGGCAGAGGGGACAGATAAAATGCTGGGAGGATTGGGGCAGGCCCGCAGGAGGTGGCGGCAAGCCTGAAGGAGTTGGAGGCACATTACTACTCATCAATTGTCCATACTCTGCTCTATGATTGAGGTGAACATCTTCTAGAATGGTATCTTAGCAGCTCTCTTGTTAACTTAAAAAATGTATTTTCAGTTGATACAAGTGCATTGCTGGAGAGAAGAATTACAAATCTGCATCGGTTTGCTTTTTGTACATGTCTGTCAAGTTATTGCCTTTACTTCTACTTGCTAACTTGTGAAAGCAGGGCTTATATATGCTTTGTACAAATTGCTTAATGAGAGTATCACTATCATCTATGTTCTACAATGACATAAAGCAATGAATAGTCTAAGGAAAAACCACCTAGTCGAACAACGAAATGATGAACAGGAGGTTAACGAGCGGCCATGAAGTTCTACGACGGCTATACGCGGAGTTCTACTGCGGCTATACGGTTGCATATGGGTGTGTTGCTGATGTAAAATTGCAGGCCCTTTCCCAAAAATCATCTGCTACTGCATGTGTCGCTTGCTGCTGTTCTAATGGTGGCTGGTCTCCTATACATAGCGATATTCCTGTTCATGTCGCTGGCTGTAGTTTCTCTATGTTAACCACGTTGGAAGCCTAGTACTACTATCTTGCACTAGCCTATATATGAGCATCTCGGGCCATTGTTAATAGATGGTAGTAGTATTAATTGTTTTGATTAAGATGCTGACGCCTTAGATTATACTGGAGCATGTGTTCATCTTTTTTCTTTTTCTGCTACGTGCTTTTCCACACATCTGAAATTCCTCCGGCAACACTCCCCAACAGGTTGTTTCCCCATTTCTGTGGATCGGCGAGGATACAACGTGCTTCTCCTGCTCGCTTGGGTCAATGGGTGATTTGACTGCTGAAGTTGACTAGTAATTATCTACTAAATTTTCCAAGGATAAGCTCGCTTCTACATTTTCATATATACCAGCTTCTGTTATTTACATATCAGATGCTCTGACTAAATCATCTTTTGTGTTTCAGAGACTGCAAATTCTACTATGTACCTTCAGCAGAATTAGGTGTTGAAAATGTTGTTCCTCCTATGGATCGTTGATTCCACACTTTTGTCTGCATTTATGAATAATGCATATCCAGTACCATGCTCTAATAATTTTTCATCAATTATACTGCCTATATTACAACAGAATTAATGAAGTTCAACTTTGAGAAAGCAATAAGTCCAAATGTATATGGAAAAACTCTAAAAAGACAATGACCAAATTTTTTTGTTAGTGAAGTTCAATTTGGAAATACATGATAAAAAAGGTATTCTTTTTTTTACAATAAAAAAGTATTATGTATTGTTGGTTTCACCAACTAGTCACTCTCTCACAAACATTCTGTTACTGCTTCCCTTCTACTTCATGAAATTGTATACAAAAAGAACAATGAATTTCAAAATTAAAAGCAAAAAAGCAAGCATTTCTTAAAGACAAAGAAAGTGTGTGCGAAGTTCATATTTTCTGTCGTGGATGGTCCAAAATGTTCGCTAATGGAAAGGCACACCCTGGGTTTCCAAAAAATGATTGTAAAAATGATTGTGCAGATTTTCTGTTACCCCATTTTTAGTTATTGATTGAAGACATTTTTGTTCATTAGGTGAAAGAACTTGATTTCTTTTGTTCCTTTGTGGATGAAGAAGGTCACCACAGAGGTAGGGAGAAGGTCACATAAGGTGCAGAAAGAATGTCAGAGTTTAGCAACAGGGTGTGTGATCTTTGTGTTGTTTTTGGGGTGCAAATCATGGGTATGCGATCTCACATCCTGTGTATTATTGAGATGGCCTCCCTTAGCCTCAAACCATTTTCCTACAAATATGATAGCCTCAATGCTACCGTCATGTGTAAAGAAAATTAGATATGTACATGTACACAACCTACAACAACTTTACGGGGAGTTGATGGATTTATCCAGTGGTTGTTGCTGCCACTACTGATTTTTTTCTTGAGATGGTCTTCATCACCAATCAATAATTCACTTGTTTCTTGGTTGCATCTAGTTCCCTTGCTCCACCTCAACACTGATTCCTTCAGCTAGATCTCCTTTGTTATTTTGTATTCTTATTTTCTTTTCATAAAGCATTTGCTCTGAAATTCGGATCTGATGATGTAGCTTTGACTATTCTTGAAAACGTGGTGAAAATTGTACATGCTCTATAGGTAAAATTTTGGCTTTAATTTATTTTTTGTGAACTTCAAAATGTTGTGTTCGAGAAGGTTGAGCGTGTTATCTTAGCAAGTTCAAATAAAAAATAAACATGCAAGGTAAAACATCGGAGAGTTGCGATTTTTTAGAACTTCAAGTGACAAACAAATTTGAAAAGAGCGCAAAACAGAATTTAAGTCCAGAAAAATCATTTCAAAACACTAACAAGAAAAAGAATGTTCTCTTTGTTATCGAACGCAAAAATAAAAATTAATGAAAGGGGGAATGCAGTTTACGCATTTTGTGAAAGAACTAAGAAGTTCGAGATAAACTAATAGAGTAGTTTGATTTTAATAAATAATTCAGTTTTTCGTTTCCATAAATAAAACCAAGAAGTTCAAAATTTAAAAATAGAGAAGTTCAAAAATCATAAAAAAGGACTTCATTGTTTCTTTCAAAAATTCTAGAAGTTGAAATTGAAATAATGGACAATTCAATATTTATTACAAAACTATGACATTGTCTTTACTGAAATAAATAAATCAAGAAATCCAAATTACAAAAATAGAGAAGTTCCATAATTATGACAAAACTCAGATTTTCCTTGTTACTAAAAAACAAAATGAAGAAGTTCAAATAAAAAAAAGATTAAGAAATAAAATCAGGAAGTCCATATTAAAAAGATGAAGAAGTTCGATGATTATAGAAAACTCAGATTTTCCTCGTTATTAAAGAATGGAAACAAGAAGTTCAACTTTTAAAATAGAGCGCTTCCAAATTTCATAAAAAAGGATTAAGAAATAAAACCAGGAAGTCCAAATTAAGAAGATGAAGAAGTTCGATGATTATAGAAAAATCAGATTTTCCTCGTTATTAAAGAATGGAAACAAGAAGTTCAAAAATTAAATAATAAAAAGTTCAACTTTTAAAAATAGAGCGCTTCAAAATTTCATAAAAAAGATTAAAAAATTCAGATTAATATTCATAAAAAACTCAGATATTTTCACGTACCCAAGAGAATTTCAGCTTGATAACTGCCAGAAGTTCACGTATTGCACGGTGTGCATTTTGTATTAAAAAGAATAAAAAAAAGCAAAGACTAAAAGTTTGTTGATATAAGTTCAAGTCCTCGGTCGGAGAAAGTTAAAAAAATATTGTGAGAGGGGTTTGTACAAAAGGAGTAGCATTTATGTAACACGAACGAATGGATGAGAAAATTACAAATGAAAATACGACACAGAAGTTCAACGTGAAAACAGCATGAAGTTCAACTACTACACTGAATGAATTTCAGATGAAAAACTTTAAAAACGTCGCGAGTATGAAAAAACGATCAACATGGAAAAGTTATGTGCTTATAGCAGCTTTCCACTGGTATATCACTTCCTCAATTCCGGTGAGTGGATGGAGAGTTACGAGCAGTGGATGGAGACCTACGAGAAAAAAATCACGTGAAAAACAGAGTGAAGTTCAGGTACACGCGCCGAGAAGTTCAGGTTCTTCACGCGGTGCATTTTCGAAGAATCTGTTTCGCGATAAAGGCAGAACGCATGATCCCGCCGTTTTTGAAATTACTTGAAAACGGCTAGGAATCAGAGAAAACCATCAATATGAAAAAGTTTCGCATTTTTCGTAGCTTTTCAGCGCTATATTATTTGCCCCATTTCGATAAAGTTTGTAGAAATTACGGCGAAAATACATTTTTTGCCATTTTCGAAACTGACTTAAAACCGTAAAGAATTGGGAGAAACAATACATACCAAAAAGTTTCACATTTGTTCAAGCTTTCCAACGCCATATCATTTGTTGCATTCAGACGCACGGTTAAAAAATTAGCTCGAAAATACGAACTCGGTAGGACTTGGACCATTTTCTAAATTACTCTTAAACCATTTAAAATTATAAAGAAACTTTCAAGATGAAAAATTAGCGCATTTTCATAAGATTTCCAACGCCGTATCATATGCCTCCATTGGATTAGCCGTTTAGAAATGACATCGAAAAAATGAACTCAACTGTTCGGTTTACGAAATTTTATGTTTTTTCAAATTACTCTTTAACCATAGGGAATTAAAGAAAACTTTCAATATGTGGAAGGAGCGGTTTTGCAGCAGCTTTCCAACGCCATATTATATGCCTCATTCCGATAAATGGTTTAGAAATGCGATCGAAAATACGATTCACGTTTTTTCTGCGAAGAAAAAATGGTTTTCAAAACTGCTCTTAAACCGCTTATATTTTGGCAAAAATTTAAGTTGGGTCATGATATTGGTGTCCATAGCTTTCCAACGGTATATCGCAAGCCCCATTTGGGCAATGTTGGCGGAAGTTCAACCTAGTTCACAGCGAAGTTCAACATACTATTAGCGGGGCAGGTGAGGTTGTGATCAGAATATTATTGTGATCCCGTGATCAGAATAGTGTTTATATATATATATATATATGTTGGTGTGACATGTAATTACCGTGAGGGCGTCGAGCTCAGCCAAAGATGAAGGCCCACCTAGCGCGCCAAAGACTGAGGACAAGCTGCTATGAGCGGGAGCGACTGCGAGAGGAGGCCCGGTTGCGTGAGCAAGTGATGGTGCGGTGGTGTTGTTGTTCACGGAGTTGCTCCCGACGAAACTGGACAACGGGAAATCATGTACCGTCTTGTCTGGATTTTCCTTCGTCCAATTGATGATAGCTGGAACCAAGTCAGTAGCAAAATTATTTCTGCAGGCAGTTACAGCTGCATTGGCTGCCTGTTGTAGCAACTCATTTTTCTCCTCAGCTGTTTTTTTCGCATCCATGGCTGCTTTTTTCTCGACCGCAAGCTTCACCTTCTCGTCGATGTTCGCCTGACTAAACTTCTTTTTCTGCTTCTTGGCCTCCGGGCCCTCGTTGTAAAACACCTTCCACATGGCGCTGTCTCCAGCGTCGTGCACACGACCATATTGCAGCCGCTGGCCCAAAGGGAGTCCCTTAAGTTCCTTCAAGGCCCGGTTGAGAGGGGTGTCCCACTTGGGCCTCATCGGAAAAGTAGGGCTTTCGGCTACAAGCTGGTGTTGCTTCTCCTGCAGAAGGAGCGTGAACCGTTTAGGAATGTGTAGTCGACTAGATCTGGAGCTAAATGTAAGGTGGTAAAAGAATAATTACCAGTAGTATAATCAATTTCCTCGTGATCTGGTCCGTGTAAAAAACCTTCTTTTCCTTGTCCCACTTGTAGCGGGCCCTGATGAAGTCATGCTCCAAGGAGTTGGTGAACTTCGCGAAGGGGTCTGGGATACCCGCGGCTTCACGTTCCACGTCCTCCTTATCCCATATGGGCCTTTTACCGAGGTATCCACGGCTTCCGAGGCGATGCTTCCCCGTGTTCCTTTGCTGTAGGCTCTTGAATTTCGCAGCCTTAACCTTGGCTGCCTCGGTAGCGCAAGTGTCCTTGAACTTTTCGAACTCCTCTTTCGTAAGTGTCGGATTTTTCTCCAGAATCTTGGATAGGGGTTCCTCAGCCTCAATAGCTCGTTTCACCCTCCCTTTCCAGGAGGCAAAATCATTGATGAACATGCCCATGGCGTGATTGTTAATCTTTTTCATATTCGGATCATCCCATGGTTGTTCTATGTTATCATCCCGGTCGGGGAACTTGAAGCTCTTGTGCAACTTCATCGGGAGCAACTGCATCAAATGTTCCTTACTCCTTAAGTCACCGTCGTTGATGCTCGCGCCTTCCCGTAGGATGCATCCTACTTGGTTCCAATAGCACTTGCGAGGTTCTTCCGGTTCTAATGGCTCAAACTTGCCAGGTGCCATCTTTGTGATCACCAGTCGTCCAATCCCTAGTTTGTTAGGTTTTTGTATCCTCTGCTTCTTCTGCTTCTTCTTTTCAATAGCGGCATTGGTGTCGGTACCTTCCCCGCCGGTCTCGGCGCCGCCATTAGTGCCGGCGCCGTAAGTGTCAATGCCGGCGTCAGTACCATCATCGAGGCCGACCTGCAAAACTTGACTTTGCAACAATCTCGTCTTAGCAGTCAAATAGTAGAGGTACTCTTGTTCACCCTCATAATCCATCTTGTCTGCATCTTGGTCAGAAGGCCATGTTTCTTTGTTGTTTGACATGTTTCCTATGATTAAGTCTCCTCGTTTAATTCTAAAACTATGAAAAAAAAATGAAAAATGACATAAAAAAGAAATCTATGTTTGCGGAATGTCGTTTCCCAGCAACTCCCAGCACTCGATATGCCTACTATCTAGCACAAATCATGCCAAAATTCACGGAAAATTTCGGCATGACCTTTGCTAAAAAATGGACATATCGAGCGCCTGAAATTCACCGGAACGGAAATGAATCAACATTCCGGCGTAACATAGGCCACTCGGATCATTGTCATCTTCCCTCATTGGGTTGCCGTACTGCTCGTAGTCTTCCTCGTTGGTGACTCCATCCATTCCAACGATGTTCCTTTTGCCTCTCCTCACGACAACACGGCTGGGATTGGGCAGGTCGGTTATGAAGAAGCATTGTGTCACGTGCTTAGCGTGTACCCATGGTTCGTTTTTTGCGATAGCGTTCACGGTAGCGCTCTTGGCGTCGGGTATAGTCATGGTAGTGAAATTCCGGTTTTCTCTTTCGACATTCTTAGCCCATCTGACATGGAACATCGTCGTGTTGTGCAGTCCAGAGTAGTCAACCTCCCAGATCTCCTTGACCCTTCTGTAAAATCTTTCAGTTGCGCCGTTTGTTGGAAATATGCCCTAGAGGCAATAATAAATTAGTTATTATTATATTTCCTTGTTCATGATAATCATTTATTATCCATGCTATAATTGTATTGATAGAAAACTCAGATACATGTGTGGATACATAGACAATACCATGTCCCTAGTAAGCCTCTAGTTGACTAGCTCGTTGATCAATAGATGGTTACGGTTTCCTGACCATGGACATTGGATGTCGTTGATAACGGGATCACATCATTAGGAGAATGATGTGATGGACAAGACCCAATCCTAAGCCTAGCACAAAGATCGTGTAGTTCGTATGCTAAAGCTTTTCTAATGTCAAGTATCATTTCCTTAGACCATGAGATTGTGCAACTCCCGGATACCGTAGGAATGCTTTGGGTGTATCAAACGTCACAACGTAACTGGGTGACTATAAAGGTGCACTACAGGTATCTCCGAAAGTGTCTGTTGGGTTGGCACGAATCGAGACTGGGATTTGTCACTCCGTGTGACGAAGAGGTATCTCTGGGCCCACTCGGTAGGACATCATCATAATGTGCACAATGTGATCAAGGAGTTGATCACGGGATGATGTGTTACGGAACGAGTAAAGAGACTTACCGGTAACGAGATTGAACAAGGTATCGGGATACCGACGATCGAATCTCGGGCAAGTATCGTACCGCTAGACAAAGGGAATTGTATACGGGATTGATTAAGTCCTTGACATCGTGGTTCACCCGATGAGATCATCATGGAACATGTGGGAGCCAACATGGGTATCCAGATCCCGCTGTTGGTTATTGACCGGAGAACGTCTCGGTCATGTCTGCATGGTTCCCGAACCCGTAGGGTCTACACACTTAAGGTTCGATGACGCTAGGGTTATAAAGGAAGTTTGTATGTGGTTACCGAATGTTGTTCGGAGTCCCGGATGAGATCCCGGACATCACGAGGAGTTCCGGAATGGTCCGGAGGTAAAGATTTATATATGGGAAGTCCTGTTTTGGTCACCGGAAAAGTTTCGGGGTTTATCGGTAACGTACCGGGACCACCGGGAGGGTCCCGGGGGTCCACCAAGTGGGGCCACCAGTCCCGGAGGCTTGCGTGGGCCAAGAGTGGTGAGGGACCAGCCCCATAGTGGGCTGGTGCGCCTCCCACAAGGCCCAAGGCGCAGCAAAGGAGGAGAAGGGGAAACCCTAGGCTTAGATGGGCCCTAAGGCCCACCCTAGGGGCGCCCCCCTCTCCCCCTCTTGGCCGCCACCCCAAGACCCATCTAGGGCTGCCGCCCCTCTAGGGGTGGGAACCCTAGAGGGGGCGCACCCTCCTCCCCTTCCCCTATATATATGAGGCCTAGGGGCTGCCCAATACACGCGATCTGATCTCTGCCTGTTGGTGCAGCCCTCCCTCTCTTTCTCCTCATATCTCGCGGTGCTTGGCGAAGCCCCGCAGGATTGCCACGCTCCTCCATCACCACCACGCCGTTGTGTTGCTGCTGGATGGAGTCTTCCTCAACCTCTCCCTCTCTCCTTGCTGGATCAAGGCATGGGAGACGTCACCGGGCTGTACGTGTGTTGAACGCGGAGGTGCCGTCCGTTCGGCACTAGGATCATCGGTGATTTGGATCACGACGAGTACGACTCCATCAACCCCGTTCACTTGAACGCTTCCGCTTAGCGATCTACATGGGTATGTAGATGCACTCTCCTTCCCCTCGTTGCTGGTCTCTCCATAGATAGATCTTGGTGACACGTAGGAAAATTTTGAATTTCTGCTACGTTCCCCTACAGTGGCATCATGAGCTAGGTCTATGCGTAGTTTCTATGCACGAGTAGAACACAAAGTAGTTGTGGGCGTTGATTTTGTTCAATATGCTTGCCGTTACTAGTATTATCTTGATTCAGCGGCATCGTGGGATGAAGCGGCCCGGACCGACCTTACATGTACTCTTACGTGAGACTGGTTCCACCGACTGACATGCACTAGTTGCATAAAGGTGGTTAGCGGGTGTCTGTCTCTCCCACTTTAGTCAGATCGGATTCGATGAAAAGGGTCCTTATGAAGGGTAAATAGCAATTGGCATATCACGTTGTGGTTTTTGCGTAGGTAAGAAACATTCTTGCTAGAAACCCATAGCAGCCACGTAAAACATGCAAACAACAATTAGAGGACGTCTAACTTGTTTTTGCAGGGTATGCTACGTGATGTGATATGGCCAAAAGGATGTGATGAATGATATATGTGATGTATGAGATTGATCATGTTCTTGTAATAGGTATCACGACTTGCATGTCGATGAGTATGACAACCGGCAGGAGCCATAGGAGTTGTCTTTATTTATTTATGACCTGCGTGTCAACTTAAACGTCATGTAATTACTTTACTTTATTGCTAAAGCGTTAGACATAGTAGTAGAAGTAATAGATGACGAGACAACTTCAAGAAGACACGATGATGGAGATCATGATGATGGAGATCATGGTGTCATGCCGGTGACAAGATGATCATGGAGCCCCAAGATGGAGATCAAAGGAGCTATATGATATTGGCCATATCATGTCACTATTATTTGATTGCATGTGATGTTTATCATGTTTATACATCTTATTTTCTTAGAACGACGGTAGTAAATAAGATGATCCCTCATTACAATTTCAAGAATGTGTTCTCCCCTAACTGTGCACCGTTGCTAAAGTTCGTCGTTTCGAAGCACCACGTGATGATCGGGTGTGATAGATCCTTACGTTCACATACAACGGGTGTAAGACAGTTTTACACATGCAAAACACTTAGGGTTAACTTGACGAGCCTAGCATGTACAGACATGGCCTCGGAACACAAGAGACCGAAAGGTCGAGCATGAGTCGTATGGTAGATACGATCAACATGAAGATGTTCACCGATGATGACTAGTCCATCTCACGTGATGATTGGACACGGCCTAGTTGACTCGGATCATGTAATCACTTAGATGACTAGAGGGATGTCTATCTGAGTGGGAGTTCATAAGATGAACTTAATTATCCTGAACATAGTCAAAAGGTCTTCGCAAATTATGTCGTAGCTCATGCTTCAGTTCTACTGTTTAATTATGTTCCTAGAGAAAATTTAGTTGAAAGTTGATAGTAGCAATTATGCGGACTAGGTCCGTAAACTGAGGATTGTCCTCATTGCTTCATAGAAGGCTTATGTCCTTTATGCCCACGTCAAGAGGTATAAGACCTCCGACGATTTTCTTAGCCTGCAAACTAAGGGAGAAAAGATCAATCGTTGAGCATGTGCTCAGATTGTCTGAGTACTACAATCGCTTGAATCGAGTGGGAGTTAATCTTCCAGATGAGACAGTGATGGTTCTCCATAGTCACTGTCACCAAGCTATTAGAGCTTCGTGATGAACTATAATATATCAGGGACATATATGATGATCCTTGAGATATTCGCGATGTTTGACACCACAAAAGTAGAGATCAAGAAGGAGCATCAATTGTTGATGGTTGGTGAAACCACTAGTTTCAAGAAGGGCAAGGGCAAAAAGGGATGCTTCATGAAACAGCAAATCAGATGCTACTCTAGTGAAGAAACCCAAGGTTGAACCCAAACCCGAGACTAAGTGCTTCTGTAATAAAGGGAACAACCACTGGAGCAGAATTACCCTAGATACTTGGTAGATGAGAAGGCTGGCAAGGTCGATAGAAGTATATTGGATATACATTGTGTTGATGTGTACTTTACTAGTACTCCTAGTAGCACCAGGGTATTAGATACTGGTTCGGTTGCTAAGTGTTAGTAACTCGAAACAAAAGGCTACGGAATAAACGGAGACTAGCTAAAGGTGAGCTGACGATATGTGTTGGAAGTGTTTCCAGGGTTGATATGATCAAGCATCGCACGCTCCCTCTACCATCGAGATTGGTGTTTGCGTTGAGCATAGACATGATTGGATTATGTCTATCGCAATACGGTTATTCATTTAAGGAGAATAACGGTTACTCTGTTTATTTGAATAATACCTTCAATGGTCTTGCGCCTAAAATGAATAGTTTATTGAAATCTCGATCGTAGTGATACACATGTTCATGCCAAAAGATAGTAATGATAGTACCACCTACTTGTGGCACTGCCACGTAAGTCATATCGGTATAAAATGCATGAAGAAGCTCCATGTTGATGGATCTTTGGGCTCACTCGTTTTTGAAAGGTTTGAGACATGCGAACCATGTCTATTGGTGTATATGCATGAAGAAACTCCATGCAAATGGACCGTTTGGACTCACTTGATTTTGAATCACTTGAGACATGCAAATCATACCACATGGGCAAGATGACTGAAAGCCTCGGTTTCAGTAAAATGGAACTAGAAAGCAACTTGTTGGAAGTAATACATTTTGATGTGTGTAGTCCAATGAGTGCTGAGGCGTGTAGTGGATATCGTTATGTTCTTACTTCACAGATGATTTGAGTAGATGTTGAGTATATTTACTTGATGAATCACGAGTCTGAATTATTGAAAGGTTCAAGTATTTTCAGGGTGAAGTTGAAAGATCATCGTGACAAGAGGATAAAAGATCTATGATATGATCATAGAGATGAATATCTGAATTACGAGTTTGGCACAAAATTAAGACATTGTGGAAATTGTTTCACAACTAATACAGCCTGGAACACCATAGTGTGATGGTGTGTCCGAACATCATAAGTGCACCCTATTGGATATGATGCATACCATGATGTCTCTTATCGAATTACCACGATAGTTTATGGGTTAGGCATTAGAGACAACCACATTCACTTTAAATAGGGCACCACGTAATTCCGATGAGATGACACCGTATGAACTATGGTTTAGAGAAACCTAAGCTGTCATTTCTTAAAAGTTTGGGGCTGCGACGCTTATGTGAAAAAGTTTCAGGCTGATAAGCTCGAACCCAAAGTGGATAAATGCATCTTCATAGGACACCCAAAACAGTTGGGTATACCTCCTGTCTCAGATCCGAAAGCAATAAGGGATTGTTTCTAGAATCGGGTCCTTTCTCGAGGAAAAGTTTCTCTCGAAAGAATTGAGTGGGAGGATGGTGGAGACTTGATGAGGTTATTGAACCGTCTCTTCAACTAGTGTGTGGCAGGGCACAGGAAGTTGTTCCTGTGGCACCTACACCAATTGAAGTGGAAGCTTATGATAGTGATCATGAAACTTCAGATCAAGTCACTAACAAACCTCGTGGGATGACAAGGATGTGTACTACTTCAGAGTGGTGTGTAATCCTGTCTTGGAAGTCATGTTGCTAGACAACAATGAACCTACGAGCTATGGAGAAGCAATGGTGGGCCTGGATTCCGATAAATGGCTCGAGGCCATAAAATCCGAGAGAGGATCCATGTATGAAAACAAAGTGTAGACTTTGGCAGAACAACTCGATGGTCGTAAGGCTGTTGAGTGCAGATGGATTTTAAAAGGAAGACGGAGAATGATGGTAAGTATCACCATTAAGAAAGCTCGACTTGTCGTTAAGAAGTTTCCGACAAGTTCAAGGAGTTGACTACGGTGAGACTTCCTCACTCGTAGCGATGCTAAGAGTCTGTTGGAATTATATTAGCGATTACTGCATTATTTATGAAATCTTGCAGATAGGATGTCAAAACATTGTTTCCTCGACGATTTTCTTGAGGAAAGGTTGTATGTGATACAACCAGAAGGTTTTGTCAATCCTGAAAGATGCTAATAAGTATGCAAAGCTCCAGCAATCCTTCTGAGGACTGGAGTAAGCATCTCGGAGTTGGAATGTATGCTTTGATGAGATGATCAAAGATTTTGGGTGTATACAAAGTTTATGAGAAACTTGTATTTCCAAAGAAGTGAGTGGGAGCACTATAGAATTTCTGATGAGTATATGTTGTTGACATATTGTTGATCAGAAATGACGTAGAATTTCTGGAAAGCATATAGGGTTATTTGGAAAGTGTTTTTCAATGGAAAGCCTGGATTAAGCTACTTGAGCATTGAGCATCAAGATCTATAAGGATAGATCAAAACGCTTAATGGTACTTTCAAATGAGCACATACCTTGACATGATCTTGAAGGTGTTCAAGATGGATCAGTCAAAGAAGGAGTTCTTGCCTGAGTTGTAAGGTATGAAGTTAAGACTTAAAGCTCGACCACGGCAGAATAGAGAGAAAGGACGAAGGTCGTCCCCTATGCTTAAGACATAGGCTCTACAGTATGCTATGCTGTGTACCGCACCTGAAGTGTGCCTTGCCATGAGTCAGTCAAGGGGTACAAAAGTGATCCAAGAATGGATCACAGGACAGCGGTCAAAGTTATCCTTAGTAACTAGTGGACTAAGGAATTTTCTCGATTATGGAGGTGATAAAGAGTTCGACGTAAAGAGTTACGTCGATGCAAGCTTAACACCTATCCGGATAGCTCTGAGTAGAGATGCCGGATACGTATAATGGAGCAACAATTTAGAATAGCTCCAAGTAGAACATTTATTTGGAATAGCTCCAAATAGAACGTGGTAGCTTCATCTAGGAGATGACATAGAGATTTGTAAAGCACACACGGATCTGAAAGGTTCAGACCCGTTGACTATAACCTCTCTCACAAGCAACATGATCAAACCCAGAACTCATCGAGTGTTAATCACATAGTGATGTGAACTAGATTATTGACTCTAGTAAACTCTTTGGATGTTAGTCACATGGGGATGTGACCCGTGAGTGTTAATCACATGGCGATGTGAACTAGATTATTGACTCTAGTGCAAGTGGGAGACTGTTGGAAATATGCCCTAGAGGCAATAATAAATTAGTTATTATTATATTTCCTTGTTCATGATAATCGTTTATTATCCATGCTATAATTGTATTGATAGGAAACTCAGATACATGTGTGGATACATAGACAATACCATGTCCCTAGTAAGCCTCTAGTTGACTAGCTCGTTGATCAATAGATGGTTACGGTTTCCTGACCATGGACATTGGATGTCGTTGATAACGGGATCACATCATTAGGAGAATGATGTGATGGACAAGACCCAATCCTAAGCCTAGCACAAAGATCGTGTAGTTCGTATGCTAAAGCTTTTCTAATGTCAAGTATCATTTCCTTAGACCATGAGATTGTGCAACTCCCGGATACCGTAGGAATGCTTTGGGTGTATCAAACGTCACAACGTAACTGGGTGACTATAAAGGTGCACTACAGGTATCTCTGAAAGTGTCTGTTGGGTTGGCACGAATCGAGACTGGGATTTGTCACTCCGTGTGACGGAGAGGTATCTCTGGGCCCACTCGGTAGGACATCATCATAATGTGCATAATGTGATCAAGGAGTTGATCACGGGATGATGTGTTACGGAACGAGTAAAGAGACTTACCGGTAACGAGATTGAACAAGGTATCGGGATACCGACGATCGAATCTCGGGCAAGTATCGTACCGCTAGACAAAGGGAATTGTATACGGGATTGATTAAGTCCTTGACATCGTGGTTCATCCGATGAGATCATCATGGAACATGTGGGAGCCAACATGGGTATCCAGATCCCGCTGTTGGTTATTGACCGGAGAACGTCTCGGTCATGTCTGCATGGTTCCCGAACCCGTAGGGTCTACACACTTAAGGTTCGATGACGCTAGGGTTATAAAGGAAGTTTGTATGTGGTTACCGAATGTTGTTCGGAGTCCAGGATGAGATCCCGGACGTCACGAGGAGTTCCGGAATGGTCCGGAGGTAAAGATTTATATATGGGAAGTCCTGTTTTGGTCACCGGAAAAGTTTCGGGGTTTATCGGTAACGTACCGGGACCACCGGGAGGGTCCCGGGGGTCCACCAAGTGGGGCCACCAGTCCCGGAGGCTTGCGTGGGCCAAGAGTGGTGAGGAACCAGCCCCATAGTGGGCTGGTGCGCCTCCCACAAGGCCCAAGGCGCAGCAAAGGAGGAGAAGGGGAAACCCTAGGCTTAGATGGGCCCTAAGGCCCACCCTAGGGGGCGCCCCCCTCTCCCCCTCTTGGCCGCCACCCCAAGACCCATCTAGGGCTGCCGCCCCTCTAGGGTGGGAACCCTAGAGGGGGCGCACCCTCCTCCCCTTCCCCTATATATATGAGGCCTAGGGGCTGCCCAATACACGCGATCTGATCTCTGCCTGTTGGTGCAGCCCTCCCTCTCTTTCTCCTCATATCTCGCGGTGCTTGGCGAAGCCCTGCAGGATTGCCACGCTCCTCCATCACCACCACGCCGTTGTGCTGCTGCTGGATGGAGTCTTCCTCAATCTCTCCCTCTCTCCTTGCTGGATCAAGGCATGGGAGACGTCACCGGGCTGTACGTGTGTTGAATGCGGAGGTGCCGTCCGTTCGGCACTAGGATCATCGGTGATTTGGATCACGACGAGTACGACTCCATCAACCCCGTTCACTTGAACGCTTCCGCTTAGCGATCTACAAGGGTATGTAGATGCACTCTCCTTCCCCTCGTTGCTGGTCTCTCCATAGATAGATCTTGGTGACACGTAGGAAAATTTTGAATTTCTGCTACGTTCCCCTACACCGTTGTCGCTGCCGGTCATGCATTCCATCGTCACCCCTGAGTTCTAATCATCACTGTCCATATCTTTGGCCTCCGTGTAGAACATGTATCCGTTGATATCGTATGCCTGATAGGTTACGAGGTTGGGCGAGGGGCCATGTGCTAAGGCGTATATGAGCAAGCCGTCCTTAGATCCCTCCTCCGGGGGATTAGTAATAATATGCTCTTTGAACCAATGCATGAAAGTGGAGTTGTGCTCTCTAATAACTTCAGTGTCCTTCCTGCATACCCCCCACACTACACCACAACACTTGATTGGGGGCAATTAACTGCCTGGAGAAATCATAGAGTAAGGACAAATCATTTGCCGGGAATCACTGTACTGCCGGTAGAAATACTTAAGGCAGACAAACTGCCAGGAGAAGCTGAGCAACGAGAACAGATGGACTGCCAGCGATTGTACACGCTTCTTAGGTCACCCTATCTACGGGAGAAGCAACCCACGGCCCATTATCTGCCGCGACTATTGTTTGGCGGGAGACATTGGGCCTCAACGTGCGCGACGGCGGGAGACGCACAGAAAATTCGCGCCCAAAAGAAATATAGGCGCCGAGCCCAAGCCCAACTGGTTTTCCCCAAATCCCTCCTCCAGATCGAGACTAGCCTCCACCCAGACCCGCCGCCACCGCCCCCGCTCTCACCCCCAACCACCCCACCGTCGTCCCTTCCAAACCATAATCCTTGCCGGCACGTTCCCTCCATCCCTGTGTGCCGCCGTCCTTACCTCTGTTCCTCCACTCACCTGCGCCCGACCTAGTCATCTCCGGATCTGGCTGCACACTGGTCATCGGTGCTGCCGGATCTGGCCGCTCCGGGCCTCATCAACGCTGCCCCGGTTGTTCACCTCTCCACCACCTCTCCCCTCATCGTCATCCCATCCGCCTCGCCCAGATCCGTGAGAGGGTAAGACCGGGTGAGTAGCTGTCTGTCTCCTGACGAGCTCGTCCCCAAACGGCCTCTCCATGGACTCCCCACACCACACTCCCAACGCCACTGCATTCAGAACACGGTCCAGACTCCTAAACTTTTGGAGGAAGCACCAGATCATAGACCGTGGCATCGAGTAAAAGTAGATCGACCGCGAGCTGCATCGACATCGAGGCTTCCTCTTCTTCACGGGGCCTGCACCTTCTGGTGGTGCAGGCATGCAGCACCAGCTGCTGTGGAGGACGGATGGCGCAGTGTTGATAGGGCTGCTCCACTCCTGCTGCACCACAACATCCTCTACAGTCGCCACCGGTCTCACCACAACGCCTCTATCATCATCGAGCTCATCACCTGTATGTATGGATTAAGATGCTATCCCCTGTTTTTTCCGTGTATGTCTGTTCAGAGTATAACAAGGTCACTCTCACAGTCAGAATGCACCAACTAAGCCTTTTGCAAAAAAATATACCTTTAATTAACCAATATACACAGCAGTACACATGGTTTAAGTCTTGAGCATTAGTTCAGTTATTCATACATTCTGTGTACGTTTGTTTTCAGTTCAGATCCATCTGTCAAAGATAAATATTGTGAGCGAGATCACCGCCCAAATATGAGCAGTTAGGAATCTGTGAAGTTTTGCAAAGTTCTTCTGCTAACAAAATCTTGAGAATTGGCAGTTTTCATCAGTTGTTTCGATTAGCTTTTCTTATTCGATTGTTGCTGCCTTTGTGATATGTAATCTTGCACCTCACCGCCTTTTTTCCGATACAAAATGGCATGCATTTATATGCGTCTTTGAGAAAAAATGAATCAAATATTGTTATATCAGTACGTCACCGGAGAAAACATAAGGTGCAGTCGAAAATTAAAACAAATATCTTACACTTTTATTGGTGTGCAGTATAAATACCAACTATACTTTACTCGTTCTGTTTCAAGGTGAAATGTTGGTACATCATGCTAGTGTTTTTGTATTGGCTAACCAAGTAATTATATATCATTACAGAAGCTGGCATCTTCATTTCAAAAATTGATAAAAGTGGAAAAAGGGATGCCAGAAGATACAAGCATGTAAGCTTATGTTCTTCTGATTATATTTTCCAATGAATATTACTGTTGATTGCTTAAAAGTCTTTAATTCTAATGCAGCTGGATGTGGATTCTAAGTCCATGGAAAAAGCAGCACTGCGACCAGAAGCAAGCTGAGGTAATAAGCCTTGGACTCAGTTACCTCTTTATAGTTGTTCGGATCTGAGGCTGTTTTACCCCTTGTAAAGTAGTAATTTTCGTAATCGGATTCTCCAAGGCATTAGTTGCACCTTTCTTGTACATGTGTATCTTGTATATTAGCAAAAACTATGAAATAGCATAATGCCAGGTTGGAATTCACGATTATAGTTCAAATGGTCTTTATCTTCCCGATAGCTCCAAATGATCATATCTTTATTCCAGAAGCTTAGTTTGGTTAGGTATTGTTAGCTCACTTTGATTCAGAACTTAAGTGTAGAAAGACTACAAAGTGAAAGCAGGATGCTACTTTTGCTTGGTAGAAACATGACTTGTCCTCATGGTACATTATACATCCCATTTTAGTTCTAGTGCATTTGTCTGACTTATTCCAATGCAACAACGAAAAAAGACTAGCAAGATATCAAGAATGCCCTATGGTGGTCGTGCACCTCGGTGCACTTAATCCTGGCCACTCAAACATTCTGAGAATGTGTGCCCTCCCTGTATTTGCAGTGGCTGTTCCCTGTATCGATTCATCAGCCTGTGTATGGAGTGCCGGCCAGCTAGGCGCAAGGGGCAGAATCTAGCCTCGCACGCACCTGTGTCTGGGTCCAGTTGATTATATACATCATATAGATTTTGACTACGCCTGTGTACATATGACGTCTTTTTTTCTGCTGGACTAGCTGTTCCTTCTCAGTCCATGCATACCTTCCCCACATCAAATGTGTCCCACTAATTTCGTTTGCTAATCTCCCTTCTAAATAAACAGAGAGATCTTCCAGATACTAGCTAACTTGTAGACAGAATAATTTTTTCAAAATCAGTGAACTATAGCTTGCAAATTAAAATATACGTACAAATGTTGTAGTCAGTACAAAATACTCCGTCTTGCAAAACGATCTTATATTATGGGACGGAGGGAGTAGCTAATTGACTGCTGTTACAAGGTAGAGGCAAAATAAAATAAAATTAACCATCCTTCTTAGTACGCTGCGCCCAACAAAGCACTAGAATTAGTGTCAAACTATATAAAAAAATCGTCTTAAGTTAACATAATCTTTACTGGTCACACCTTATGCATGAGGGCTATTATGTGACAGGTTGACAATGGCCTCAAGACTAGCAATACGCTCCTGAAACTATACCTTATGCATGATTCATAAGTAACATTAACTGGCATTAGCCAAGACATGTGGATGATTCTTTGCTCAGTTAACTTCTCTTGGCTACTTCATTCTTTTGCAATTTCACTGTTCTTGATGTAATGAGATTGGTATTGTATATGAACCAAATGTGAAATTTGTTTTTAGTGATAAGCAGAATTGATATATTTATTTTTACTTTTCTCAGTTACTTTGAAATCTACATTCGTAGTACTACTTGATCCATTTCTTTCCATAACTATATCATGTATAATATCTTATAAGATTCATTGTTTTGTGTTCTTTGTAGTTCCTTATATATTGTAGTATGTTCTGTCTACAAGCTTATGTATTGTAGTGTCTTATGTATAATGTTGCAGGTTTCTTAAACATACACAAGTTGATAGAGGTTTGGAAGATCTACAAGTTGCTGGGGATTTGGAAGATCTAACAAGTTGGAGTTATAATATATATACTCCATCCGACCCATAAGATCGTTTTGCAAAACGATCTTATATTATGGGACGGGGGAGTATGTAATATGTCTTGTTTATTGAGCCTGGGGACATTGGCAAGTTCACTTTGCTCATTCTGATGTTCGTTTTGACACATCAGCCAATGTATGCTCATTTTGGTTGTTTGGCACAGTATCTTTTTCTAAACATATGTACTTTGCCTTGTGGCACAACATCTGGTCGATTTATGCATGTATATGTATTTAATCGTTTAAAATGTTATATAATGAGGCCTTGCATGTAACATTGATTGAAGTGTATGTATAAGCTGTTTGATCTATCCTGATTGGCTCAACATAATGATTGAATATTTAATTACGGATATAATGCACTGCTTGTGGAACAACACGTGCTGGCATATTACTTGCCGGGTAAATGTCTTTGTACACACAGCCAAACTGCCGGTAGATGTAGTTCCTACTCAATAACTAATCTGCCAGGAGAAAGTAAAACTGCCGGCAAATAAACTCGTCAGGGCAAAGAAACTGCCGGGAATAGTTTATCTATGGGACAACTAATCCCTGGCAGCCGTTCTTGTGGCAGTTCTATCTGCCGGGAGAAACTATGTCCTGGCAGTTTTTCTGCCCTCTTAAGTGCATTTTCCCGGCAGATTACATGCCATTGCATCCATGTTGTGGTGTAGTGCCGGTCAAGATACTTCTTTGCGATAATTTCTTTGTGCAGTGCCACGAAAGGATCTACCTCGTCTAGGTGTTGTAGCACTACCAAGTTTGCTCTGTCAAAGTCGATGCGTCGATCTGAGTATGCCACGTGCAGTTCCTTGCGACCGTTGGAGTGACCTTCTCCTTCGAGCCTCCCATCGTGCTTGTTAACGGGCAAACCAACACTAACACCAGGCGGCTGGTCTGCGCCATATAGAAAATTCTCACAAAAAGAGATGCACTCTTGTGTCAGATAGCCCTAGACGATACTTCCATCCGGACGGGACATGTTACGAACGAATCCTTTGATGAACCCATTCATCCTCTCAAACGACATCATGTTGTGCATACATGACGGCCCCAGGTCTATTATGTCGTCCACAATGTGGACACACAGATGCACCATCACGTCAAAGAACGTGGGCAGGATGTACATCTCAAGCTCATTTAGTATCACAACGATCTCTTCCTGTAGCCTTCGGAGCTGCTTCACACTGATCGACTTTTGAGAGATGACGTTGAAAAAGTTGCAGAGATCAATAAGCGTGTCACAGACGTGCTTGTCCATTATCCCTCTAAGGGAAACAGGTAGTATCTGTGTCATCATCACATGACAGTCATGGGACTTCATCCCGCTGAACCTTTTCTTGTCCGTGTGTAGATATCTGCTTATCTTGCCACAGTAACCAGAACTAACTTTGACTCCGGTAAGGCACTTAAAGAATTGATCAATCTCAGCCTGACTTAAGGTGAAGCAAGAAGGGGGGCAATAATCCTCTTTCTTTCTTTTCTTGCGCTTCTTCTCCCACGCCTCCGTCTCTGTCTCTGTCTCATCTGACTTTTTACGGGGTGGCATGTGCAGATCTTCCCTGATATTCGAATCTTGCAAGTCTTTTCTTGCCTTCGGCCCATCCTTGGTCTTATTCGGCATGTTCATCAGTGTCGCGAGCAAGCTCTCAAGGACATTCTTACAGATATGCATTTGATCAAGGCAATGAGGTGTACCGAGTTTGTGCCAGTACTCCAAGTCCCAGAACACAGACCTCTTCTTCCATACCTTCAGCAGTGGCTCCGGCACCTTTTTCATCGTCTTTCCCGGCGCGGGGCACTCCTTCCAGTTTTTCAACAGCTCATCGATATCGGCGCCACTCCGCTTACGTGGAGGTCCTCGATGCTCAGCGTGACCATTGAATAGATCTCCACAGTTTCTCCACGGGTCGTCCCGTTCGAGCCATCTTCGATGCCCCATGTACACAATTTTCCCAGACCTGCCATCTTTCCTTGATGTTAGCTGTTGATACGTCGTATTATCCATGCACCGCATGCATCCGCAATATCCATGGCACACCTGGCCTGCGACATATCTGTAACCGAGATAGTTGTGCACCGTCGTGATCAGCGCGGCTCTCATGTAGAAATACTCGCCTTTGCCGGCGTCCCATGTCTTGGCCAGTGTTTTCCATAACGTGTCTAACTCCTCTTGAAGTAGCCCCAGATACAAATTAATATTATTTCCTGGTTGTTTCGGCCGTTGAATAAGCATGCTCATGTGAATGTACTTCGACTTCATGCACAACCAGGGGGGAGGTTGTACATCCATACAAACACGGGCCATGTGCTATGGTTGGTGTTCTGGTTGACAAACGGATTCATGACATCGGTGCATGCTCCGAGCACGATGTTCCTTGCATCACATTCGAAATACCGATAGAAGCTGTTCAACGCTCTCCACTGGCTTCCATCCTTGACGTGTCTTAGCTTCAAATCATCTCCATCATTGGGCTTCTTCCTCTCCGCGTGCCAGCGCATTAGCTTTGCTTCCTTAGGATCTATGAAATACCGCTAGAGATGGGGAGTGATCGGTAAGTACCATACAACTTTCTGGGGACATTTCTTCCCGGCCTTCTTGTATCGAGAAGCATTGCACACCGGACAACTTGTTTTTTCCGCGTGCTCCTTCCGATAAATTATGCAATCGTTGATGCATGCATGGTATCTAATGTGCGGCAGATCAAGAGGGCACACGATCTTCTTGGCCTCATCAACACTAGTAGGACATAGATTCCCCGCGGGAAGAACATCCTTTAGGTACTTGAGATGCTCATCGAGGCTAGTGTCGGTCCATTCATTTTTAGCCTTCGTCTTCAGGAGTTGGAGCGTGAAACTCAAGCGGGTCACCTCAGGATTGCAACCATCATACAATGGAGTGTTCGAGTCTACCACCAGTTGCTCCAGCTTAGCCTCCTCTCTAGAAGCAGCTCTCTCAGTACTCGTCTCCTTGCAAAGCAGTGCTTGAACATGAGGGTCCCGCACGATTGAACTTAGTACCGACGAACTCTGCAACGTGGAGTCCACGTTCTCTCCGCCGCCATGTCCGGCCCCTTCTCCTCCGCCATGTCCGGCCCCTTCTCCGCCGCCATGTCCGGCCTCTTCCCCGCCGCCATTATCGACCATCTCTTCGTCTTGCCCCGTGTCGTCATTGCCTGCCCCGTCGGCGTCCTCAACATCATCATCCTCATCTTCTATTATCCACTGAGTATAGCCATCCATGAAACCAGTCATGAGCAGGTGCGCTTCGACATGACCATCGTCATAGGGGTTGAGCCAAACTATTCCTTTGCATTTTTGACACGGATATAAAACCTCTGTCTGGTTATTTTCTTTCATGTCTTGCACCGCCGACTGCAACCACCTGTCCACCATCGTTCCACTTACAATCATGAACGTCTGCACGGTAATAATAAACAAATTGATTATAAAAATGCATGCATGCATCAAAGTCATACAAAAAATCGGCATGACCTTCCCTAAAAATAGGACATATAGATCTAGAGTTTACCCGGATTTCGCCGAAATGGAAATAAATCGACATTCGGCAAAACATAGGCAACTCAAAAGAACAATTTGGCGTCAACTCATGCCACACACACAATTTCCATCATATTGCCCAATTATCATATCACACACACATACACATATTTCCATTTTGCAAAAGCATGAAATTTTAATCACCTATATCTCGAGATCGAGCACACGATGGAGATGATGATGTAGGGAGATCAAAAGTGCACAAAGCTCTTCTTGACAAAGATAGATCTAGTTAGGGGGCAAATAGGTCACTTAACTAAATGCTACATCTACCTAGCTAGCTAATTTGGGAGGAGGCAACTTCAACTAGTGGAGGGGGAAGGAAAAAGAGAAAGGAGATGCATTAATGGAGGTGGTGTAGTTAGCTAGGAGTAATGAAGAGAGAGAAAGGCAGGTAGATGAGGGAGAGTAATGGGGGAGAAGTATCGAGGGAGAAGAAGAGTGAGAGAGGGAGGACATGGGAGGTAGGGGAAAGGGAGGAGAGGATATGGGGGAGGGGACGACGGGTGGAAAAAGGTGGCGGGGTGCTGCGTCTTAGCAGTAGCACGGGAGGAAAAACACGCTACTGCTAAGAGCGTAGCAGCAGCGCGCTTTTCTCACACGCGCTACTACTAAACGGGGCCAACCGTGTGGACAATTTCAAAATTAGCAGCAGTGACGTGATTAAAAAGCGCGCTACTACTATTGCATTAGCAGTAGTGCGCATCGTGACACCGCACTGCTGCTAAACTTAGGTTGTTGGTTACTGACGATCAATTTTTGTAGCAGCACGGTTTAGCCCTCACGCGCTACTGCTAAATTTGCATCAGTAGCATGTTTTTCTTAACCGCGCTACTTCTAATTAGCAATAGCGCTTCTTTTTGTGCCGCACTGTTGCTAAGATTCTGTGTATAAGGTTTTCCCTAGTAGTGTATATATACCCCTCCAGCACCTTCTCCATTTGTGAGAGAGCCATCAAAACGTGCCTACACTTCCACTACTCATTTTCCGAGAGAGAACCACCTACTCATGTGTTGAGACCAAGACATTCCAATCCAACCACAAGAATCTTGATCTCTAGCCTTCCCCAAGTTGCTTTCCACTCAAATCATCTTTCCACCATAGCTAAATTTGTGAGAGAGAGTTGAGTGTTGGGGAGACTATCATTTGAAGCACAAGAGCAAGGAGTTCATCAGTAACACACCATCTATTACCTTTTGCAGAGTGGTGTCTCCTATATTGGTTAGGTCTCACTTGGGAGCCTCCGTCAAGATTGTGGAGTTGAACGAAGGAGTTTCTAAGGCAAGGAGATCGCCTACTTCGTGAAGATCTACCCAAGTGAGGCAAGTCCTTCGTGGGCGATGGCCATAGTGGGATAGACAAGGTTGCTTCTTCGTGGACCCTTCGTTGGTGGTGCCCTCCGTGGACTCGCGCAACCGTTGCCCTTTGTGGGTTGAAGTCTCCATCAACGTGGATGTACGATAGCACCACCTATCGGAACCATGCCAAAAATCTCCGTGTATACGTTGTGTTTGCCTTTACAAACCCCTCCCTTTACCTTCACATGCAAACTCTTAGAATTGCATGTGTAAGTTGATTGCTTGACTTTTGCCAACTTGCTAAAATCTTCCAAGACTTAAAATTGGGAAAACGCTAGATTTTTATTTGGTCAAGTAGTCTAATCACCCCCCTCTAGACCTACTTTCGATCCTACATGATGTAAGAACATGGTTAATAGATAGATGTAGTATGTATCAAAAGTAGGAAGGCATGCCATTATCAAAGGTATACTCTGTAAAGTAAGCAGATGCAATTTAACCAAATTGGAAGCAATACAAGCTAGACACCATATGCAACATGCAACCACGTATGATAGCATGAAGTTAAAGCAAGCATCTGGGATGGTGGTTCATGGTGAACGAGATCATCATCTGCAGAGCTACGTTTACTGTCTCCATCTGCTGACACTACACCCTTTAGAACGCTGAAACACTTATTGCTTATCCTCAACTTAGACTAGCGCGACTTCTGTCTTTTCTTTTGTGTATTTATCAACAGAGCGTGAGAGTCTGAAATACCCATGCATAAAAAACAATAGTGTGAGTATTGGGGAAGTGTGTGCACAAGTAGTACACTATAAAAGTAGCAGATAGCAAGTGTGTGAGAAATAAATGATAGGAGACATATTATAGCTCTACAACATGTATGGCACACGAAATTAGATTACATGATTTTGAAATATCAGCACAAAGATGATTTGGAAATGCAGGTACTGCTCCAGCACACCACAAGATGTGGTCTTATGTAAATAACAGTCAACTGAAAACAAATAGGCTAGTCCATTTTTTCTACACCGCCCGATGTACAAAGAATGGGCAGATGGCCTTCGTCCACCTCCAGCTAGTTAGTGTTATGATCTTCCTGGAAACGCCAGCGACCACTGGCCCAGTCCCCTGCCTCCGCCCTCCCCTCGACCTCACCGCACCGCCGTGCTTGGCATCGCCCTCGGCCATCCCTTCAAGCCCAGCCAACCTCCATATTGGGCGCAAGTAGCTCCTGCGCCCCACACCCCTATGATAGACATCGATGCTCCGCTTCCCCGGCGAACAGGCGGACTAGGTGCTCCGCACACCTAAGCGGGTGCTGCTTCTTTTAATTCTGAATCAACTGACCCTGAATTGAAATCCAGGCGGGCGACCTCTAGCTAAGGTGAAATAGTAAATGGAGGAAACCTTGTGCATTTAGTATCACGAAGAAGGTGTAGTAAGAAGTGCTCAACTAATTTATTTCATGGGATGATGATGTGTGAGTAGAGACGTAAGATTTGCAAGAGTAAGGGAAGAGGAGTACCTCTTTCTGCTGGCAGTGTTGTGTCCTCCTTCTGCTTTTCCAATGATCTTCTTGTGGTTCGCTGGAAACAAGAAATTGTGGAGGACGATGGAGCCTTGGACGAACCCTTGGCCAAGTTGTTGAGAATGGCGGCGGTGGCCGTCTGTCAGCGGTGGGGAACCATATCCGAGGCGGCGAACGACGGCATAGCGGGACAGCTCCAGTGCGGTGGATGGTTGCGACAGTGGAGCGTGATATGTCCATTTTGTATCATGCTTTTATATTGATATTTATTGCATTATGGGCTGTTATTACACATCATGGTACAATACTTATGCCTTTTCTCTCTTATTTTACAGGATTTACATCAAGAGGGAGAATGCCGGCAGCTAGAATTTTGGATCGGAAAGGAGCAAATCTGAGAGACCTATTCGGCACAACTTCAAAAGTCATGAAAATTAACGAAGAATTCTATTGGAATATGTAAAAAAATATTGGGCGAAGAAAATCCCAGAGGTGACCTGTCAGGCAGAGGCGGAGCCAGGATTTTTCACAGCCTAGGGCTATAGGTAAGCGTCTAAAAAAGTTAAGACTAGTATACCACATATATCAATGCATGGTAGAGATACACTACATGTTCACATTTCGTAGGACATATGAACTCCATTATTAAAACAAGAGAAATTTCATAGAAATATGTAAATAGTTTAACAAAGTGCATTGCTGCACAAGCTGGTACTAAATTAATGAAGGCTTGATTAAGTTGATCCCATTGTTTCTTCATCAAAACTAGAAGGACCTAGAGCTGTCAAGGTAAAATTTAGTTACACAAGACAGTGGACATAGGCTAAGTCAATTGTTCATAACTTTTGAAAATAATAACATAATATACCATTATCTCAAAGTGTGTAGTAACACGGGATGTAATTGACCAAGTCTGCTTCGTTTTGTATTTCTAATTTCCTATTGACAACGAAAGAAAATTGACTGAAGTTGTACTGTTTAACAAAATTAAATTGACTTAAGTTGTACAATTTAACAATACCAAGTAATTGACTTCGTCCATGATACAGAAGAACCAGGGAAAGTAAGTTAGATGGCACTCCCTCGGTTCTTTTAACTAAAACCACAACAAAACTTATGAAACCGAGGGAGCGTTTTTTGGATGATATATACTAGGAACAGATTACTAAAAAATATATATACTAGAATAGATAAATTGTTGGATGATTACCTGGGTTTGGTAGTGGGCAGCTGAGAATTACAGAACATGAGGTAGCCAATCAGATTGTTAGGGCTCAGGCACGCAGCAGGGGCTGCTCTGTGATGAGCGCCGAGCCGCCTTGACGAGGGGACGCGACACATCTGTGATTCAGTATTCGTTTCCAATCAGATGAGATTTTCGTCGATTAGGCGAGCTGGACATATCGTTGGGCTATTCTATTTCGTTTAACAATTGGTAGTCCATGCGCTCTTGCTTGGGGTTGGATTAGCAGGCCTGGGGCTGGGCCTCTATAACACCAAATTTTGAAAAAAAATACAAACAAATGCATGTGTACTAGCTGGGCCATGCCTGGGGCTATAGCCCCAGTTGCCCCAGGCCTGATTTCGCCCCTGCTGCCAGGTGGCCACAAGCCTGGGGGGAGCCCTAACCCCTGGGCGCGCTCCCAGGGCTTGTGGCCCCCCTGGCAAGTCTCCGGTGCCCATCTTCTGCTATATGGAGGGTTTTGACCTGGAAAAAAAAATCATAAGGAAGCTTTCGGGATGAAGCGCTGCCGTCTCGAGGCGGAACCTGGGAAAAAGCAATCTAGGGCTCCGGCGAAGCTGTTCTGTCGGGAAAACTTCCCTCCCGGGAGGGAAATCGAAGCCATCGTCATCACTAACGATCGTCTTCATCAAGAGGGGGTCAATATCCATCAACATCTTCACCAGCACCATCTCCTCTCAAACCCTAGTTCATCTCTTGTATCCGATCTTTGTCTCAAAACCTCAGATTGGTACTTGTGGGTTGCTAGTAGTGTTGATTACTCCTTGTAGTCGATGCTAGTTGGTTTATTCAGTGGAAGATGATATGTTCAGATCCTTAATGATATTCAATACCCCTCTGATTATGAACATGAATATCCTTTGTGAGTAGTTACGTTTGTTCCTGAGGACATGGGAGAAGTCTTGTTATAAGTAATCATGTGAATTTGGTATTCGTTCGATATTTTGATGAGATGTATGTTGTCTCTCCTCTAGTGGTGTTATGCGAGCGTAGACTACATGACAGTTCACCATGATTTGGGCCTAGGGCAAGGCATTGGGAAGTAATAAGTAGATGATGGGTTGTTAGAGTGACAGAAGCTTAAACCCTAGTTTATGTGTTGCTTCATAAGGGGTTGATTTGGATCCACGTGTTTCATGCTATGGTTAGATTTATCTTAATTCTTCTTTCATAGTTGCGGATAATGGCGAGGGGGGTTAATCATAAGTGGGAGGCTTGTCCAAGTAAGGGCAGCACCCAAGCACCGGTCCACCCACATATGAAATTATCGAAGTAACGCACACGAATCATATGAGAATGATGAAAACTAACTTGACAGTAATTCCCATGTGTCCTCGATTGCGCTTTGCTTTATATAAGAGTTTGTCCAGGCTTATCCTTTGCTAAAAAAAGGATTGGGCCACCTTGCTGCACCTTTTTACACTTGTTACTTGTTACCCTTTTCGAATTGTCTTATCACAAAACTATCTGTTACCGATAATTTCAGTGCTTGCACAAAATACCTTGTTGAAAACCGCTTGTCATTTCCTTCTACTTCTCGTTGGGTTTGACACTCTTACTTATCGAAAGGACTACGATAGATCCCCTATACTTGTGGGTCATCAATACTCTTTTCTGGCGCCTTTGCCGGGGAGTGAAGCGCCTTTGGTGAGTGTAATTTGGTAAGGAAAATTTTATATTACGTGCTGAAATTTGTTGTCACTTGATACTATGGAGAATCATACTTTGAGGGGCTTGTTCGGGGTATCTTCACCTCGACCGGTAGAGCAAGAAGTTGCTCCACAACCTACTGAACCTACTGAAACTATTTATTATGAAATTCCTTCGGGTATGATAGAGAAACTACTAGCTAATCCTTATGTAGGAGATGGAACATTACTTCCTGATATGCATCTAATCTATGAAGTTTGTGGATTATTTAAGCTTGCAGGTTTTCCCGAGGATGATGTCAAGAAGAAGGTCTTCCCTTTATCTTTGAAGGGGAATACATTGACATGGTATAGGCTATGTGATGATATTGGAGCTTGGAACTACAACCGATTGAAATTGGAATTTCATCAGAAGTTTTATCCTATGCATCTAGCTAGTTCATCGTGATCGGAATTATACACACACACACACACACACACACACACACATAAACACTATTCTGATCACGGGATCAGAATAATATTCTGATCACAACCTGACCTGCCCTGCTAGTAGTACGTTGAACTTCCCTGTGAACTAGGTTGAACTTCCGCCAACATTGCCCAAATGGGGCTTGCGATATACTGTTGGAAAGCTATGGACACCAATATCATGACCCAACTTAAATTTTTGGCAAAATATAAGCGGTTTAAGAGCAGTTTTGAAAACCGTTTTTTCTTCGTACAAAAAACGTGAATCGTATTTTCGATCGCATTTCTAAACCGTTTATCGGAATGAGGCATATAATATGGCGTTAGAAAGCTGCTGCAAAACCGCTCCTTCCACATGTTGAAAGTTTTCTCTAATTCCTTATGGTTAAAGAGTAATTTGAAAAAACGTAAAATTTCGTAAACCGAATAGCTGAGTTCATTTTTTCGATGTCATTTCTAAACGGCTAATCCAATTGAGGCATATGATACGGCGTTGGAAAGCTTATGAAAATGCGCTACTTTTTCATCTTGACAGTTTTTTTTCTAATTTTGAATGGTTTAAGAGTAATTTAGAAAATGGTCCATGTCCTACCGAGTTCGTATTTTTGAGCTAATTTTTTAACCGTGCGTCCAAATGCAGCAAATGATATGGCGTTGGAAAGCTTGAACAAATGCGAAACTTTTTGGTATGTATTGTTTCTCCCAATTATTTACGGTTTTAAGTCAGTTTCAAAAATGGCGAAAACGTATTTTCGCCGTAATTTCTACAAACTTTATCGGAATTGGGTAAATAATATACTGTTGAAAAGCTACGGAAAATGCAAAACTTTTTCATGTTGATGGTTTTCTCTGATTCTTAGCCGTTTTCAAGTAATTTCGAAAATGGCGGGATCATGCGTTCTGCCTTTTTTGCGAAACAGATTCTTCGAAAATGCACCGCGTGAAGAACCTGAACTTCTCGGCGCGTGTACCTGAACTTCACTCTGTTTTCGACGTGCTTTTTTTTGATCGCAGATCTCCATCCACTACTCGTAGTTCTCCATACACTCCCCGAAATTCAACGGGTGATATATCGATGGAAAGCTGCTTTAAACACGCAACTTTCCCGTGTTGATTATTTTCTCATACTCGCGATGGTTTTAAAAGTTTTTCATCTGAAATTCAATCAGTGTAGTAGTTGAACTTCCTGCTGATCTCACGTTGAACTTCTATGACGTATTTTCCTTTGTAATTTTCTCATCCATTCGTCAATGTTACACAAATGATATTCTTTTTGTACAAACCTCTCTCACAATAATTTTTTAAATTTTTTTGACCGAGGAGTTGAACTTACACAAATGATATTCCTGCCGTTTTGAAGTAAATTAGAAAATGGAGAGATCATGATTTCTGCCTTCATCGTGAACGGAAACGCACTCCATGAAGTAGTTGAACTTCTCAAGCATGTAACTGGTTTATTCTGGTTAGTTGTGTTCTATATGATGTTAGTGTAATCTAGAAACAATTTTTAGCAACTAAATACTAGTTTTAAATAGGAATCTCGCCCGTTGGCGGATTTTGCACTCGGGTCATGATGAAATTGCGTTTTTTGCAACTTTACTGCGTGAGTGGTTCGACCTGAACTTCCCCCTGTGTTAGGTTGAACTTCCGCCAAAATTGCCCAAATGAGGCTTGCTATATACCGTTGGAAAGCTATGGACACCAGCATCATGACCCAAATTATTTTTTGGCAAAATGTAAGCGGTTTAAGAGCAGTTTTGAAAACCGTTTTTTCTTCATACAAAAAACGTGAATCGTGTTTTTGATCGCATTTCTAGACCGTTTATCGGAATGAGGCAAATAATATGGCGTTGGAAAGCTGCTGCAAAAATGCTCCTTCCACATATAGAAAGTTCTCTAATTCCCTATGGTTAAAGCGTAATTTTGAAAATCGTAAAATTTCGCAAACCGAATAGCCGAGTTGGTATTTTCGATGCCATTTCTAAATGGCTAATGCAATTGAGGCAAATGATATGGCGTTTGAAATCTTATGAAAATGCGCTACTTTTTCATGTTTAAAGTTTTTTCTAATTTTGGATGGTTTAAAAGTAGTTTAGAAAACGGGCCAAGTTCATCAAACTACTCTTCTATTTTAAATTGAACTTCTTGGGTTTTTTTTTTCAATTTGGAAATCTGGGTTCTTCATATACATGGAACTATTCTAGTTATTAAAATTGAACTTCTTGATTTTTTCAATTTGGACTTCTTGGTGTTATTCATTTGTAACGGGGAAAAATCATAGTTTGTAATAAACATCGTGCAAATTCTATGTTATTTCGAACTTAACTTCTTGGTTTATTCGTTAGTAACGAGGAAAATCAAAGTTTTTGTAATGAGGAAAATCAAAGTTTTTTATATATATCAGACTTCTCTATTTTTGTAAATTGGACTTCTCGGTTTATTTTTTTAGTAACAGAAATATCCTAGTTTTGTAATAAATATTGGACCGTCCGTTATTTAAATTTGAACACCTAGAGGTTTTTAAATTTTAGAAATGATGAAAGTCCCTTTTTATGATTTTTCAACTTATTTATTTTAAAATTCGAACTTATTTTATTTTTTATTTTTAGGAACGGTGAAATATCCACTTCAAAGTGCTCTACTATTTTTTGTTTGAACTTCTGATGATCTTCTCGTTAGTAGATTTAGATTCCCCATTTTTATACATCGAACTATTATGTTATTTTATTCTGAACTTCTTGTTTCCATTCTATAATGATGAGGAAAATTTGAGTTTTCTATAATCATGGAACTACTCCATCTTTGTAATTTGGACTTCTTGGTTTTATCTCTTAGTAAAAGAAAAAAATCCTAGTTTTTTGTAGTAAACATCAAAACACTCCTCTATTTTTATTTGAAGCTCTAGGTTTTCTTACAAATTGGAAAAAAATCATTGCAGTCTATGGGAATTGTTTGAACATTTTTGTTTTGTCATTTTCTTCAACCTCTCCATTTTATTAATTTTGAACTTTCAGAGTTGAAGAATTTCTGGATAAGGACTGACTTTCTTCTTCATTTACTCACATAGTACCGCTCCTTTTTTAAGTTGAACTTCTGGATTTTCCTCAATGAAATTGCTTCCTTCTTATTTTTGTAAACTCGGGTTTTTCTTTAGTATTTGACTTTTGAACTTCCAAAATTCTTTTTGGTGAATTGATCCTTTTTTCCGATGAATCCCCACATTTTTTCCTTTCTTATATTATACCCCCTCCATCTCAAAATAAGTGACTCAACTTTGTACTAACTTTGCACTAAAGTTAGTACGAAGTTGAGTCACTTATTTTGGGATGGAGTGATACTTTTTTAACTTGAAAACTTTTGAATCACGAATTCAAAAGAAGTCATTTTTAATTTGAATTTATATAATACATTTCACTTACTAGGTAGTTATAATACATGACCTTTACACTCAGTAATATATGAACTTCTTAGAATATAATTTTCATTGAGCAATTTTAAACACAACACATATATGAAGAAGGTCAAAGATGCGGACGTGGGTGCATCTACATGTAAGTAAGTTTTGGCAGATCTTTTAACAATGCAAGGTCAAAAGAAGTCTCACGTCCATCAAAATTTCATAACCTGGAGTTCTGTACATGCAAAAATATTAACTATCAAACATCATCACAACAACCTGAAGAAAAAAAGTTGGTTCTCATTGACATATCAACAGGCATGTACAAAGCACATAATCAGAACTTGTTCTCTACATCAACTTCACACTATGGTGCCCGTCAGTAGCTGAGAGAGGTAGGGAGAGGTTCCTGTTGGGGCAGGGCTCATCAGAAGATGACCGATTTTTCTACCCTGGCCTCTTGGAGCACTAGACGAAGGAGAGGCGGGACTATTGCAAGCTGCTCCTGCTGACGGCTTCGGGGTGGACCATCGCGACGCTCGGTGAGCAGGCGAGCATCCACGCAGTTGGGCAATGCCCCTCAGCTCATTATAGTGAGCAGAAGCAGTTTACTAATAGTAGCAGTAGCAGCTTGTGCTTTGAGAACAAGAAGCCACAAAGTGGAGAGAGGGCTTGAGGCCCGCGACTCCTGATCCATTTTTCTTTTGCATTTTTTCCTAAAGGATTTCTGAAACTGAAACCAACATATCAAAACCCCAGTTTTTTGCTTGCACTGATACTATTGAACTTCAGAAAAATAGAATAGAACTAGAACTAGAACTAGACAACACAATTTTAAACTGAATAATGAGGATAGATAATATTTGTGAAGGACGTATGCGCTGAACTATTGTTTACATGGCTGGTGAACCGTGGTCAAAGCTAAAGTGGAATTGGCAGAACATACAAACATACATACACACATATATGGAGGGAGAAATTATATGTGCACACACTTAGTAATACACAAACCTTCTGGGTTAGTAATACATGAACTTCTTTATATAGAATTTTTTCTCACGTTCACATGCACATTTGTTTTTCAAAACAAAAGATCGGTATACAATTTGTCAAAAATGGAAACATGCACGCATATATAAGTGGTTGGGCAAAACAACAAACTGCGTGTATATGGCCATGGAAAGCCACAGCTAACTCTCAAGAAGCAAAGAGGTGCCTGAGGAGGTGGACGGTGACTAGCACCCGAGTCTTTTTGTGTGCTCTGTTTTTTGTGGTGATAACAGGAAGAGAAGGTGTCGCGGCTGGGGATGGAAACTAGTAGAAATGACCCAGAAAACTATTCCACGGAGACAGTGCAACCATTAGCCTACTGACCAACTACTTTTAATATACAGATTCACAAACATTCTACCTGCTATAATTTTTTAGTGCACAGAATTGGTTAATGAACACATTGGCCCGCTGAATAATCAAACATTCGACTGAAGTATATTGCACTTACAGTGATACATAACCAGTTCAAGTTGTTGAGGTATAGAAAAACTTTAGGTTCTTTTACCTACACAATAACAGACACCTTTGAGAGCAGAATTTTATAATGGCAGGGTGGCCTCGACGCAGATGGACGATGGCGACCTCGATGAAAAAAGATGGATGCCCTATCACAAGGCCCTGCAAAATATACATAGTTATAGTCCACTTCATGATCTTCAGAAAATCAACACACTGAACTTCTAGAGGACCAGATGCTGACCTTTTTTTGTTCGAAGCGCTGGTGCTGACCTGTAATTGAAGAGAGACCAGATGCATCCAGGGGAGAAAGAACGGTATGGGCGTGGTAGGGAGCAGGACATTCGCCGTGTGGGGGAGAAGGGAGGTCGGAGGCAGAGCGGGAGTGGCCATTGTACTATTTGGAGAAGGAATCCGTTGGCGATTGGGCAGGTCAGCCATAGAAGCCCAGACAGATGTGGATAGGGGTCGAGGAAGACGGCCACCACCGTGATGGGCTGTAGCGCCCGGTGGAGGCCATCTATGGAGGAGGTGCGGGCTGCAGCGGGGAGGGACCGCACCGGTCACAAAGGAGAATTGGCAGGCGCGCGCCGGCCGCGGGGAGGGAGCGCGCTATCCGGGGAGGGAGCTCGCCGGCCGCAGGGAGGGAGCGCGTGGGCTGGGGAGGGAGCGTACCGACCACGGGGAGGGAGCGCACCGGCCGGGGAGTGAGCGTGCCAGCCGCAGGGAGGGAGCGCGCCGGCCGCAGGGAGGGAGCGCGCTGGCAGGGGAGGGAGCGCACATGCCATGGGGAGGGAGTGCATCGACGGCGAAGGAGGAGTGGTGACGGCAACACAGGTCGTGGGGGCGGCGGCGGCGAGATCTGGTGTTCGGCGCAGGGAATCGAGGGAGGAGGTGGGGATCGGGGCAGTGGGTCGGGTGTGTTGCATTTTTTTATTATGTCCGATGGGTTTCTCGGGATCTCAGGAGGATCTCATCGGGCCCTTATAGGGCTGGCTGTGATCCAAATAACTATTCTAATCCCGGGATTAGAATAGTGCTACTATATATATATGTGCAATTTTTTGCCTCGTTAAGGGGAAAGTATCACTCAAGCTTGGCGGAGGCTTGAATCAATGTTATATTCATGCCCCAATCATGAGCTCTCTAGAGAAATTATTATTCAGAATTTCTATGCTTGGCTTTCTCATAATGATCAATCCATGCTCGATACTTCCTGTACTAGTTCTTTTATAAAGAAGACTATTGAATTCAAATGGGATTTATTGGAAAGAATTAAATGCAACTCTGAAGATTGGGAGCTCGACAAAGGTAAGGAGTCAGGTATAAACCTTAAGTTCGACCGTGTTAAATCTTTTATGGATACCGATGCTTTTCATGAATTTAGCAGTAAATATGGACTTGACTCTAAAATAGTAGCTTATTTCTGTGAATCTTTTGCTAATCTTGTTGATCTCCCTAAGGAGAAGTGGTTTAAATATCATCCTCCCATTGAAGTGATAGTAGAACCTATTAAAGCTGAAGAAGAAACTATTACTTATAATGTTGATCCAGTTGTTCCTACTGCTTATTTTGAGAAACCACCTTTTCTTGTTAGGATAAAAGAACATGCTAAAGCTTCAGCTGTGGTTCGTAAGAGTTATACTAGAACACCTACACCCCGTGAGCAAATTAAAGTTGAACCTACTATTGCTATGGTTAAAGATCTCTTGGTCGATAATATTGATGGGCATGTTATTTATTTCTGTGATGAAGCTGCTAGAATTGCTAGACCCGGTGATAAAGATAAACATAGAACTATTGTTGGCATGCCTGTTGTTTCTGTTAAAATAGGAGATCATTGTTATCATGGCTTATGTGATTTGGGTGCTAGTGTGAGTGCTATTCCCTTTACTATATATCAAGAAATTATGAATGATATTGCAGCTGCTGAGATAGAAGATATTGATGTTACTATTAAGCTTGCCAATAGAGATACTATCTCACCAATTAGGATTGTTAGAGATGTTGAAGTCTTGTGTGGGAAAATAGAATACCCTATTGATTTTCTTGTTCTTGGTTCCCCACAAGATGATTTTTGTCCCATTATATTTGGTAGACCTTTCTTGAACACTGTCAATGCTAAAATAGATTGTGAGAAAGAAACTGTAAGTGTAAGATTTGGGGATGTGTCTCATGAGCTTAATTTCTCCAAATTTCGTAGACGACTCCATGATAGAGAATTGCCTAGTAAATATGAAATTATTGGTCTTGATTCTATTCTTGTGCCTCCTACTGATCCTTTAGAACAATATTTGCTAGACCATGGAAACGATATGTTCATGAATGAAAGAAAGGAATTAGATGAGATTCTCTTTAAATAGATGCCTGTTTTGAAACACAATTTGCCTGTTGAAACTGTTGGAGATCCTCTACCACCCAAGAGTGATCCCGTGTTTGATATTAAACAATTACCAGATACGCTGAAATATGCTTATCTTGATGAAAATAAGATATATCCTGTTATTATTAGTGCTAACCTTTTAGAGCATGAAGAAAAGAAATTACTGAAAACTCTAAAGAAGCACCGTGCCGCTATTGGATATACTCTTGATGATCTTAAGGGCATTAATACCACTCTATGTTAGCATAAAATTAATATGGAGCCTGATGCTAAACCAGTTGTCGATCACTAACGACGGTTAAATCCTAAGATGAAAGAAGTGGTAAGAAATGAAATATTAAAGCTTCTGGAAGCAGGTATAATTTATCCTATTGCTGATAGTAGATGGGTAACTACTGTTCATTGTGTCCCTAAGAAGGGAGGTACCACTATTGTTCCCAATGATAATAATGAATTGATCCCACAAGGAATTGTTATAGGTTATAGAATGGTAATTGATTTTAGATAATTAAACAAAGCTACTAGGAAAGATCATTACCCTCTACCTTTTATTGATCAAATGCTAGAAAGACTATCCAAACATACACACTTTTGCTTTCTAGATGGTTATTCTGGTTTTTCGCAAATACCTGTGTCACAAGAGGATCAATAAAGACTACTTTTACCTGCCCTTTCGGTACCTTTGCTTTTAGACGTATGCCTTTTGGTTTATGCAATGCACCTACTACCTTTCAAAGATGTATGACTGCTATATTCTCTGACTTTTGTGAAAATATTATTGAGCTTTTCAAGGATGATTTCTCTGTTTACGGAACTTCTTTTGATGATTGCTTAAGCAACCTTGATCGAGTTTTACAGAGATGCGAAGAAACTAAACTTGTCTTGAATTGGGAGAAGTGCCACCTTTTGGTTAATGAAGGTATTGTCTTGGGACATAAAATCTCCCAAAGAGGTATTGAAGTTGATAGAGCTAAAGTAGATGCCATTGAGAAAATGTTGTGTCCTAAAGATATCAAAGGTATAAGAAGTTTCCTTGGTCATGTCGGTTTCCATAGGAGATTTATTGAAGACTTCTCTAAAATTTCTAGGCCTCTCACTAATCTCTTGCAAAAAGATGTTCCATTTGTTTTTAATGATGATTGTGTAGAAGCATTTGAAATACTTAAGAAAGCCTTAATTTCTGCACGTATTGTTCAACCACCTGATTGGAACCTACCCTTTGAAATTATATGTGATGCTAGTGATTGCTGTCGGTGCTGTTCTAGGACAAAGAGTTGATAAGAAATTAAATGTTTTTCATTACGCTAGTAAAACCCTAGACAATGCTCAAAGAAATTATGCTACTGCTGAAAGGGAATTTCTAGCGGTTGTATTTGCTTGTGATAAGTATATCTTATATTGTTGATTCTAAAGTAACTGTTCATGCTGATCATGTTGCTATTAAATACCTTATGGAAAAGAAAGATGCTAAACCTAGACTTATAAGATGGGTTCTCTTGCTACAAGAATTTGATTTGCATATTATTGACAGAAAGGGAGTTGAGAACCCCATAATAGATAACTTGTCTAGGTTAGAAAATGTTCTTGATGACCCACTACCTATTGATGATAGCTTTCTGGGTGAACAACTAGCTGTCATAAATGCTTCTCATAGTGCTCCATTGTATGCTGATTATGCTAATTACATTGTTGCTAAATTTATACCACCTAGTTTCACGTACCAGCAAAGGAAAAAGTTTTTCTATGATTTAAGAAATTGCTTTTGGGATGACCCACACCTTTATAAAGAAGGAGTAGATGGTGTTATTAGACGTTGTGTACCTAAGCATGAACAGGAACAGATCCTACGCAAGTGTTACTCCGAGACCAATGGAGGACATCATGCTGGAGATAGAACTGCACACAAGGTATTACAATCTGGTATTTATTGACCTACTCTCTTCAAGGATGCTCGTAAGTATGTTTTGTCTTGTGATGAATGTCAAAGAATTGGTAATATCAGTAGACGTCAGGAAATGCCTATGAATTATTCACTTGTTATTGAACCATTTGATGTTTGTGGTTTTGACTATATGGGACCTTTTCCTTCCTCTAATGGGTATACACATATTTTAGTTGCTGTTGATTACGTTACTAAGTGGGAGAAGCTATTCCAACTAGTAGTGCTGATCATAACACTTCTATTAAAATGCTTAAAGAAGTTATTTTCCCGAGGTTTGGAGTCCCTATATATTTAATGACTGATTGTAGTTCACACTTTATTCATGGTGCTTTCCATAATTTTCTTGATAAACATGATGTTAACAATAGAATTGCATCTCCTTATCACCCTCAGTCTAGTGGTCAAGTGGAATTGAGTAACCGAGAAATAAAGTTGATTTTGCAAAAGACTATCAATAGATCTAGAAAGAATTGGTCTAAGAAACTTGATGATGCATTACGGGCTTATAGAATTGCTTATATGGTATGTCTCCGTAAAAAATGGTTTATGGAAAAGCATGTCACTTACTGAGGGGTCCTAGATTAGGGGGTCCTCGGGTGTCCGGTCTATTCGATATGGGCCGGACTGATGGGCCGTGAAGATAAAGCAAAAGATTATCCCCCGTGTCCGGGTAGGACTCCTACATGCGTGTACGGTAAGTTTGGAGTCCGGATGTACTGTTTCTTTCCTCTGCAAGCCGACTCTATACAACCCTAGGCCCCTCCGGTGTGTATATAAACCAAGGGGTTTAGTCCGTAGAGGCCAAGAGAATAATCATGACCTAGACATCTAGGTTTTAGCATACGGTCTCGAGGTAGATCAACTCTTCTAACCCTTATACACATCGAATATAATCAAGTAGGACGTAGGGTTTTACCTCCCTTAAGAGGGCCCGAACCTGGGTAAACATCATGTCCCTATTGTCCCTTGTTACCATAGATCCTCAGGCACACAACTTGGGACCCCCTACCCGAGATCTGTCGCTTTTGACACCGACATTGGTGGTTTCATTGAGAGTTTCATTGTGTTGTCAGTAGAAGAATCGATGGCTCACCTCTTCATCGACAATGGCGCTGTCTTTAGGAGACTTTCCTCCCTGGTCAGCTTTTCATGTTTGGCGGCTTCGCGCTACGTGCCAACTCGACCGGTCACCTTGAGCAGGTCGACAACTACGCCCCTGGTCACCAGATCATGTTTGGAAGGCTGACCTACATCGCTGATATCTAAGGACGCCTGATCTTTGAGGGGTTCACGGCTTCGGCCGCCGATCCCCACCTGCACGAAGGATGCCCTTCGGATCTACTATTAGATCCCGTCCAAGGGTGGACTCTTGTGTCTGCCTCGGCCTTAGATCCAGGCCGGACTACTTTGTCCGAAGACGAGAGTGTGAACCCCGCCGGACTCTTTCCCATCACGGAGCTTCTAGCCGGAGATCCAGATGTGACCACGCCATCGGCGGACCCAGAATCAGACGGGACTCTCCCCGTCATCGGGAAGCCGGACTCGCCTCTGGGCACCAACTCTAGACTCTCGAGGTCTGCGTCCTTCGGGCTTGGTCTAGCGGTTACCGCCAAACCTAGTTCTGTAGATCCTCAGACACCTGTCAACTCTCGCTCTTAAACGAGGTGCTGGACTTAATGCAATCTCTCACCATCACGGAGGTGTCACCTCCTAACTATGCCCAGTTCGAATTGGGGGCTGAGACTAGGGAATTTTACGTCCCACCCACCACCCACTTAATAGCCACTGTCGAGGATTTAACTAACATTCTAGAGTATGCTTCTGAAGACGTCGATGGCATGGACGACGATGTCGAAGCTGAACTAGGTCAAAACCCGCCCATCGCCGGGCGCTGGACGACCACTTCTACTTACGATGTATACGTGGTGGACACCCTGAAGAAGTAGGACAACGATGGCACTTAGGAACCAGATGAGGATAAGCTCATCGATGAACCTCAAAAAACGCCGACGTCAGCGGTGCCACTCACGATCGTGCCGAGAAAGGGAAAGCAACACCGGCACCAGAGACAATGACACTCCGGATAATGCCGAAGACCCGAAAACCCCGTGGAGCCTGCGTTCGAGCAGGATGAAATGGAAGAGGGTCAATTCAGCCCCGAAGAACTTGCCGATCATGAAGATTCAGAAGATAGTAACTACTTACTTGTCTCCGAAGAGGATGTCAGCCTCGGCGACGAAGATTTCATCGTCCCAGAGGAACCCCTCGAACAAGAATGCTTCAAGCGATAGCTCATCGCCACCGCGCGAAGCCTGAAAAAGAAACAACAACAGATTAAAGCCGAACAGGATACGCTCAATGACAGATGGACTAAGGTCCTAGCTGCCGAAGAAGGATATGGCTTTGAGCGCCCAACAAAGAGTTACCAAAAACGCAGGCTACTGCCACAATTCGACGACAAGGCCCTTACGCAAATATCATGAAAATACAACCAGGCTGATCTACCGGACCGACCACCATGTGGACGGGACAAAACGTCTATTCGTGCCGAACACCAGCCCACGCCCCCTCGCCATAGAGGCAGGGAGACCACGGCTCCGGGCTACACGTGCGACCTACGTCATGACCTTGCCAATAGAGCTAGACAGACTAGGGCAATCTATGGATCAAGAGGACGTGCCCGCACATGAGATGACGACCATCAAGCCTGACACGATAGACATAATAAACTTCGGGGTCAGCACCGAACACAGATGTCGTCCGAACTCCGTCTTGATGTCGCCCGATACAGAGGCGCCGCACACCCCATGTGCTTTACCGATGAGGTAATGCAGCACCAATTCCTGGAAGGGTTCAAACCCGTGAACATCGAGCAATGAAATGGCACGACGGATCCCGCCGTATGGATTGAAGATTTTCTTCTCCACATTCACATGGCTCGCGGAGATGATCTCCATGTCATTAAATACCTCCCTCTAAAACTGAAAGAATTAGCACGACACTGGTTGAACAGCCTCCAGAGAACTCGATTGGAAGCTAGGAAGACCTAGAGGATGCTTTTCGGGCCAACTTCCAGGGCACCTATGTCCGGCGGCCGGATGCTCATGACCCGAGCCACATAATCCAGCAACCCGGAGAGTCAGCTCACAAACTTTGGAATCGGTTCTTAATTAAAAAGAACCAAATCATGGACAGTCTGGACGCCGAAGCCTTAGCGGCATTTAAGCATAGTGTCTATGATGAATGGCTCTCCCGACACCTCAGTCAGGAAAATCCAAAGACTATGGCGGCTCTTACCGCACTTATGACCCGCTTCTGTGCGGGCGAAGATAGCTGGTTGGCTTGTAGAAGCAACAGTACTAGCGACCCCGGCACTTCTTAGGCCAGGGATGGCAATGGTAGGCCACGACGCAACAAAAACAAGCATCGGAACAATAATGAAGAAACAGAGGACACAACAGTAAATGCCGGATTCAGTGGCTCCAAACCCGGTTAGCGGAAGAAGCCATTCAAAGGCAATAGGGACAGTCCATCCAACTTGGACAAAATACTAGAGAGACCTTGCCAGATTCATGGCACCCCTGACAAGCCTGCCAACCACACCTACAGAAATTGTTGGGTTTTCAAGCAGGCCGGTAAGTTAAATGCCGAACATAAGGGGAAAGGACCTCAAAGCAAGGACGATGATGAACCTCGCCCAACGAACACCGAGGGACAGAAAGAATTTCCCCAGGAAGTGAAAATGGTGAACATGATCTATGTCACCCACATCCCCAAGAGGGAGCACAAACGTGCATTAAGGGACGCCTACGCCATAGAGCATGTCGCCCCAATATTCAACCCATGGTCAGCTTGTCCGATCATCTTTGATCATAGGGACCACCCAACTAGTATCCGTCACGGAGGTTCGGAGGCCCTGTGATACGTCTCCAACGTATCTATAATTTTTGATTGTTCCATGCTATTATATTATCCATCTAGGATGTTTTATATGTATTTATATGCTATTTTATATGATTTTTGGGACTAGCCTATTAACCTAGAGCCCAGTGCCAGTTTTTGTTTTTTCCTTTTTTTGAGTTCTACAGAAAAGGAAAACCAAACGGAGTCCAATTGACCTGAAATTTCACGGAGATTATTTTTGGACCAGAAGAAGCCCACGGAGTATCGGAGATGGGCCAGAAGATCCTAGAGGCACCCACGAGGGTGGGGGCGCGCCCTACCCCCTGGGCGCGCCCCCTACCTCGGGGCCACCTCGGAGATCCCCCTTACTTGTTCCCGACGCCAACACCTCTTATATATACCCAAACTTCCAGAACATAACCTAGATCAGGAGTTCCGCCGCCGCAAGCCTTTGTAGCCACCAAAAACCATTCTAGACCCGTTCCGGCACCCTGGCGGAGGGGGGGGGGATCTCTCTCCGGTGGCCATCTTCATCATCCCGGCGCTCTCCATGAAAAGGAGGGAGTAGTTCACCCTCGGGGCTGAGGGTATGTACCAGTAGCTATGTGTTTGATCTCTCTCTCTCTCTCTCGCTCCCTCCCTCTCTCTCTCTCGTGTTCTTGATTCGGCATGATCTCGATGTATCGCGAGCTTTGCTATTATAGTTGGATCTTTTGATGTTTCTCCCCCTCTACTCTCTTGTAATGGATTGAGTTTTCCCTTTGAAGTTATCTTATCGGATTGAGTCTTTAAGGATTTGAGAACACTTGATGTATGTCTTGCATGTGCTTATCTGTGGTGACAATGGGATATTCACGTGATCCACTTGATGTATGTTTTGGTGATCAACTTGCGAGTTCTGTGACCTCGTGAACTTATGCATAGGGGTTGGCACACGTTTTCGTCTTGTCTCTCCAGTAGGAACTTTGGGGCACTCTTTGAAGTTCTTTGTGTTGGTTGAATAGATGAATCTGAGATTGTGTGATGCATATCGTATAATCATACCCACGGATACTTGAGGTGACATTGGAGTATCTAGGTGACATTAGGGTTTTGGTCGATTTGTATCTTAGGTGTTATTCTAGTACGAACTCTAGGATAGATTGAACGGAAAGAATAGCTTTGTGTTATTTTACTATGGACTCTTGAATAGATCGATCAGAAAGGATAACTTTGAGGTGTCGTACCCTACAATAATCTCTTCGTTTGTTCTCCGTTATTAGTGACTTTGGAGTGACTCTTTGTTGCATGTTGAGGGATAGTTATATGATACAATTATGTTATTATTGTTGAGAGAACTTGCACTAGTGAAAGTATGAACCCTAGGCCTTGTTTCCTTGCATTGCAATACCATTTGTGCACACTTTTATCATTAGTTACCTTGCTGTTTTTATATTTTCAGATTACAAAAACCTTTATCTACCATCCATATTGCACCTGTATCACCATCTCTTTGCCGAACTAGTGCACCTATACAATTTACTATTGTATTGGGTGTGTTGGGGACACAAGAGACTCTTTGCTATTTGGTTGCAGGGTTGTTCGAGAGAGACCATCTTCATCCTACGCCTCCCATAGATTGATAAACCTTAGGTCATCCACTTGAGGGAAATTTGCTACAGTCCTACAAACCTCTGCACTTGGAGGCCCAACAACGTCTACAAGAATAAGGTTGTGTAGTAGACATCAAGCTCTTTTCTGGCGCCGTTGCCGGGGAGGTTAGCGCTTGAAGGTATATCTTTAGATCTTGCAATCGAATATTTTAGTTTCTTGTTTTATCACTATTTAGTCTATGAAAGAAAACTACAAAAAATGGAATTAAGGTTGCCTCATATGCTTCATCTTTTTAATATCTTTCGTGAAAATAAGGATTCCGATAATTGTGCCAAAGTGTTAGAAGAAGAATGTATTAAAATGTTTGGCACTAAATCCTTGGATGATGAGCATGATTGAAATGCTGTTAGTATGAGTTCTTTAAATATCCATGATGCTAATGATATGCAAAGCCACAAGCTTGGGGATGCTATGTTTGATGAAGATGATATTTTTTGTCCCCCAAGTTTTGATGAGCAAATTTATTTTGATGATATCATGCCTCCTATTTATGATGATTATATTGATGAAAGTGGGTTTGGAAGAGTGTCAACTTTAGGAAGAAATGATCCCACTATTTTGGAGGGTGTTGAATCTTATTGTGATAATTATGAAAGTGGGTTTGGAGAGGTCAGGACTTTTATTAATGTTAATCCCACTATTTTGGAAGAGTGTCAACTTTGCATACATGTGGATCATGTTAAGAACATGTTTTGTGATTGCTATATTGTTGAATTTCTTATGATCCTACATGTAATTATTATGAGAGAGGAACATATGCTTGTAGGAATTGCAATAATATCAAGTTTCCTCTCTATGTGTTGAAAATCTTGAAGATTTGCTTGTTTTACCTTCCTATGCAAGTTGATTCTTGTTCCCACAAGTTGTTTGATCACAAAATCCCTATGCATATGAAGTGGGTTAGACTTAAATGTGCTAGTTATATTCTTCATGATTCTCTCTTTTTGTTTCAATTCTTATCTTTTATGTGAGCATCATTGAAATCATCATGCCTAGCTAGGGGCGTTAAATGATAGTGCTTGTTGGGAGGCAACCCAATTTTATTTTTGTTCCTTGCTTTTTGTTCTTGTTTAGTAATAAATAAATCATCTATCCTATGTTTTGATTGTTTTTTTATGTTTTAATTACTGTTTGTTCCAAGTAAAGCCTTTAGGATCTTCTTGGGTGATTGTTATTTGATCTTGCTGTAAAAAACAGGAAGTATGCCCTCACGAGAATAATTTTCATTTTTTACTAGAGAGTGAGAAATACCAATTACAATTGCAGTAGATTAATAAACAAATTGCCTAGGACTTCCTAATTTCTCAGGATTTGTGGAGTTACAGAAGTATTCGAAACCTACAGATTACTACAGACTATTTTGTTTTTGATAGATTCTATTTTCTATGTGTTGTTTGCTTATTTTGATGAATCTATGAGTAGTATCGGAGGGTATGGACCATAGAGAAGTTGTAATACAGTAGATATTACACCAATATGAATTTAGAATGAGTTCACAATAGTACCAAAAGTGGTGATTTATTTTCTTATTCTAACGGAGCTTACGAGTTTTCTGTTGAGTTTTGTGTTGTGAAGTTTTCAAGTTTTGGGTAAAGATTTGATGGACTACGGAATAAGGAGTGGAAAGAGCGTAATCTTGGGGATTCCCAAGGCACCCCAAGGTCATATTCAAGGACAACCAAGAGCCTAAGCTTGGGGATGCCCCGGATGGCATCCCCTCTTTCGTCTTCATTCATCGGTAACTTTACTTGGAGCTATATTTTTATTCACCACATGATATGTGTTTTGCTTGGAGCGTCATTTTATTTTCTTTTGTTTTGCTTTTTGTTTGAGTAAAATACCAAGATCTGAAATTCTTAAATGTTAGAGATTCTTCACATAGTTACATAATTATTTGACTACTCGTTGATCTTCACTTATATCTTTTGGAGTAGTTTGTCGTTTGCTCTAGTACTTCACTTATATCTTTTTAGAGCATGGCAGTAGTTTTATTTTATAGAAATTATTGATCTCTCATGCTTCACTTATATTATTTTGAGAGTCTTAAACAGCATGGTAATTTTCTTAGGTTATGAATCTAGTCCTAATATGATAGGCATCCAAGAGGGATATAATAAAAACTTCCATATAGAGTGCATTGAATACTATGAGAAGATTGATACTTGATTATTGTTTTGAGATATGAATATGGTAATATTAGAGTCGTTCTAGTTGAGTACTTGTGGAATTGAGAAATACTTGTGTTGAGGTTTGCAAGTCCCGTAGCATGCACGTATGGTAAACGTTGTGTGACAAATTTGAAGCATGAGGTGTTCTTTGATTGTCTTCCTTATGAGTGGCGGTCGGGGATGAGCGATGGTCTTTTCCTACCAATCTATCCCCCAAGGAGCATGCGCGTAGTGCTTGTTTTTGCTGACTTGTAGATTTTTGCAATAAGTATGTGAGTTCTTTATGACTAATGACGAGTCCATGGATTATACGCACTCTCACCCTTCCATCATTGCTAGCCTCTTCGGTACCGTGCATTGCCCCTTCTCACCTTGAGTGTCGTTGCAAACTTCGCTGGTGCATCCAAACCCCGTGATATGATACACTCTATCACACATAAGCCTCCTTATATCTTCCTCAAAACAGCCACCATACCTACCTATTATGGCATTTCCATAGCCATTCCGAGATATATTGCCATGCAACTTTCCACCCATTACGTTTATTATGACACGATTCATCATTTTCATATTGCCTTGCATGATCATGTAGTTGATATCGTATTTGTGGCAAATCCACCATGCATAGTTTCATACATGTTACTCTTGATTCATTGCCCATCCCGGTACACCGCCGGCGGCATTCATATAGAGTCATACTTTGTTCTAGTATTGAGTTGTAATCTTTGGGTTGTAAATAAATATAAGTGTTATGATCATCATTGATAGAGCATTGTCCCAAAAAAAGAAAAAAAGGGGAAGGCCAAATGAAAAAAAGAGAAAAAAAGAAAATAAAAGGGACAATTCTACTATCCTTTTCCACACTTGTGCTTCAAAGTAGCACCATGGTCTTCATGATAGAGAGTCTCTTGTTTTGTCACTTTCTTATACTAGTGGGAATTCTCATTATAGAACTTGTCTTGTATATTCCAACAATGGGCTTCCTCAAATGCCCTAGGTCTTCATGAGCAAGCAAGTTGGATGCACACCCACTTAGTTTCTTTTGTTGAGCTTTCATACATTTATAGCTCTAGTGCATCCGTTGCATGGCAATCCCTACTCCTCGCATTGACATCAATTGATGGGCATCCCCATAGCCCGTTGATTAGCCGCGTCAATGTGAGACTTTCACCTTTTTTGTCTTCTCCACACAACCTCCATCATCATATTCTATTCCACCCATAGTGCTATGTCCATGGCTCGCGCTCATTTATTGCGTGAAAGTTGAAGAAGTTTGAGAATACTAAAGTATGAAACAATTGCTTGGCTTGTCATCGGGGTTGTGCATGATGGGAGCATTTTGTGTGACGAAAATGAAGCATGGCCAAACTATATTATTTTGTAGGCATGAGATTTCTTTGGCTATGTTATTTTGAGAAGACATAATTGCTTGGTTAGTATGCTTGAAGTATTATTATTTTTATGTCAATATTAAACTTTTATCTTGAATCTTTCAGATCTGAATATTCTTGCCACAATAAAGAAGATTACATTGATGAATATGTTAGGTAGCATTCCACATCAAAAATTCTGTTTTTATCATTTACCTACTCGAGGACGAGCATTAATTAAGCTTGGGATGCTTGATACGTCTCCAACGTATCTATAATTTTTTATTGTTCCATGCTATTATATTATCCATCTAGGATGTTTTATATGCATTTATATGCTATTTTATATGATTTTTGGGACTAACCTATTAACCTAGAGCCCAGTGCCAGTTTCTGTTTTTCCTTGTTTTTGAGTTTTACAGAAAAGTAAAACCAAACGGAGTCCAATTGACCTAAAATTTCGTGGAGATTATTTTTGGACCAGAAGAAGCGCAAGGAGTATAGGAGATAGGCCAGAAGAGTCCCGAGGCACCCACGAGGGTGGGGGACGCGCCCTACCCCTGGTCGCGCCCCCTACCTCGTGGCCGCCTCGGAGACCCCCTGACTTGTTCCCGACGCCAACATCTCTTATATATACCCAAACTTCCAGAACATAACCTAGATCGGGAGTTCCGCCGCCGCAAGCCTCTATAGCCACCAAAAACCATTCTAGACCTGTTCCAGCACCCTGCCGGAGGGGGAATCCCTCTCCGATGGCCATCTTCATCATCCCGGCGCTCTCCATGACGAGGAGGGAGTAGTTCACCCTCGGGGCTGAGGGTATGTACAAGTAGCTATGTGTTTGATCTCTCCCTCTCTCTCGTCTTGATTTGGCACGATCTTGATGTATCGTGAGCTTTTCTATTATAGTTGGATCTTATGATGTTTCTCCCCCTCTACTCTCTTGTAATGGATTGAGTTTTCCCTTTGAAGTTATCTTATCAGATTGAGTCTTTAAGGATTTGAGAACACTTGATGTATGTCTTGCATGTGCTTATCTGTGGTGACAATGGGATATTCACGTGATCCACTTGGTGTATTTTTTGGTGATCAACTTGCGAGTTCCGTGACCTCGTGAACTTATGCATAGGGGTTGTCACACATTTTTGTATGGACTCTCCAGTAGGAACTTTGGGGCACTCTTTGAAGTTCTTTGTGTTGGTTGAATAGATGAATCTGAGATTGTGTGATGCATATCGTATAATCATACCCACAGATACTTTATGTGACATTGGAGTATCTAGGTGACATTAGGGTTTTGGTTGATTTGTTTCTTAAGGTGTTATTCTAGTACGAACTCTAGGATAGATTGAACGGAAAGAATAGCTTTGTGTTATTTTACTATGGACTCTTCAATAGATCGATCAGAAAGGATAACTTTGAGGTGGTTTCGTACCCTACAATAATCTCTTCGTTTGTTCTCCGTTATTAGTGACTTTGGAGTGACTCTTTGTTGCATGTTGAGGGATAGTTATATGATCCAATTATGTTATTATTGTTGAGCGAACTTGCACTAGTGAAAGTATGAACCCTAGGCCTTGTTACCTAGCATTGCAATACCGTTTGTGCTCACTTTTATCATTAGTTACCTTGCAGTTTTTATATTTTCAGATTACAAAAACCTTTATCTACCATCCATATTGCACTTGTATCACCATCTCTTTGCCGAACTAGTGCACCTATACAATTTACCATTGTATTGGGTGTGTTGGGGACACAAGAGACTCTTTGCTATTTGGTTGCAGGGTTGTTCGAGAGAGACCATCTTCATCCTATGCCTCCCACGGATTGATAAACCTTATGTCATCCACTTGAGGGAAATTTGCTACTGTCCTACAAACCTCTGCACTTGGAGGCCCAACAATGTCTACAAGAAGAAGGTTGTGTAGTAGACATCACCCTGGTACTCGATCCTATCATCGACGGGTACCATCTTACTAGAGTCCTTATGGACGGCGGCAATAGCCTCAACTTGATCTACCAGGATACTATCCGTAAGATGGGCATCGACCCGTCAAGAATCAAGCCTAGCAACACTACCTTTAAAGGAGTGATACTCGGCGTGGAGGCCCGCTGCACGGGCTCCTTAACATTGGAAGTCGTATGCGGCTCTGCAGACAACTTCCAAAGCGAAGAATTGATCTTCGACATCATCCCTTTTCGAAGCGGTTATCATGCACTGCTCGGACAAACTGCTTTCGCCCGCTTTAATGCAATCCCGCACTATGCTTATCTAAAGCTCAAAATGCCCGGACCTCGTGGCGTCATCACAGTAAATGGGAATATGGAGCGCTCCCTCCGTACTGAGGAGCACACGGCGACTCTAGCAGCCGAAGTATAGAGTGGCCTCATCAAGCCGAACAACTCATCGGTCATCAAGACCCACGACACTACTAAACGTGTCCGAGTCGTGTTACAATGCGGTAGCTCGGTGGAACCTGAGCTCGAATAGCAGTTTAGCCTCTGACGATTGCCCCATAAGGCTGCGGTGTATGTACCTCACGTACACAATTACGCCCTTAAAATACCTTGGGCAGCGTCAGAGGCACACTACGGAACAGGCCCATAGTACGGCTTGACCCTGTTTGGACCTCAAATATTCTTCCACTATAGGTTCGGGTCAAGATCTTACCTGATCTATAGTCGTGTATGGACCTTTTTCTAGGTTCCTCTTTTTAGCAGACGACCATCGGACTCCCCTTCATGGATATCTCACCAAGGAGAAATGGCGCAGACGTGCAGCAGGGCATCATTGCGATTCTTAAACCAATTTGTTTAGGCTCTGTGTAAACCTTTCCCTTGTACAAACTTTTGGCATGTAAAATGGCCTCGATGTTTTTGGCACTATCTGCAACAACACGGCTCGACATATTAATCAGGGTATAAAGGAAACAGTTGATCACCACTCTGTTTGGAAATCATTTTATCTTATATTATCATCTGTGTTCCCTCCCTACCACAGACTGTCACACGTGCCTTAGTCCGGCCTTAACATCGAGGGCTGTATTCAGCCATGCACATTTCAAGTCCGAGCACCTATAGGGAACTCTTCGGCGTTCCGAATATTGCATTATATGCATCGGCTCCAAATCGTGTCTTTGGTCTATAGTTGGGTTTCCGGGCTCCTGTGCTTACCACCTTACGTTCCGCTCGTTCGGCTAAGGTAGTAAAGGGAGAACTACTACGATTGTATTTCTGGTACGTCCGGTCAAGTATCTCAGTAGAGAAAGCCGAAAATTGACTATCATGATATGTGAGAGCTGGTCGGCGATTCGGCGACTTAGTACTATACTAAAAATCGTTAGCGATTCACCCCATTTTATATGAGGGGCTGCTCTTCGTCTAGCCGCGTGGAAACGGCACCGTAGTCCGGATAGCCACACACGCACAAGGGGCTAGTACTTAGCTCCACAGTCAAACTCCTATGGCTAAGTGAAAGTAATAAAGCCGCATAGTCCGATTGCCTGGTTCACCTTGTGGACACCTCCTTTACAGACCCAAACGTTGCATAAAGTGTGGTCACGTGTTACGCCAAACACCCCTGTAGCATCTACATGGGGGCTGAAGCCGATGATTGGCAACTTTCATAAATAAAACAATAAACGGTCGCATAGGAGGAAACATCGCTTGAAACAAAAAGTGCAAACATAGATATATAAATAGAATGTGTTCATGACATAGTTTGTACAACCCGAACACACTCAATCAAATATTACGTCCTTAGAACATTGACCCTCTATCATTCGGGCTCCTTCTAGGATGTCATCGAAGTTCCTCTACGGCTTTCGATAATCTTTGCCTTTGGGCGGGTCTGCGGTTGCCACTTCGGTGGCCTTCATCTTTGCCCATTGCATCTTGATGCAGGCGAAGGCCATCCGGGCACCCTCTATGCAGGCCGAGCACTTCACAGCATCAATCCGAGGCCGCGCGTCGACAAGCCGCTTCACCAAACCGAAGTAGCCGCTAGGAATCGGCTCGACCGGCCAGAGTTGGACTATTAGATCCTTCATGGCCAAGCCGGTTACTGTATGCAGCTTCGTTAGCTGCTTCAGCTGGTCGTTCAGAGGCGTCGGGTGTTCCGGCGCGAGAAATTGTGACCAGAATAGCTTCTCGATTGAGTTCCCCTCCTGGGCTCAGAAGAATTATGCGGCATCGGCAACACTCTTCGAAAGATCCGCAAACACGCCTAGAGAACTCCACACGCGTCTGAGCAAAGCATACCTCTGACCTCCAAAGATACTCTACAAAAGAAAGGCCTTACCAGCCGCTATCCGCCTTGCCTGATGGATCTCTTCGCGAGCACTCCAGGACTCGATCCGCGCCTCTTTGGCATCATGAGGAGCCTTGGCAAGCTTGGACGACTAGGCCGAAGTCTTCTCCTCCAAGGTTTCGCATTTGTAGATGGCATCCTTCAGCTCCTGCTCGACTTTGGGTTAACCTCTTAATATACATATCACGTCTGATATACAACTAAGTTTTTAACATTGTAAGCATACCTTGCGTCTCATCGAACAGCTTATTAATGCGGTCGAGTTCCTCATCTACCACATGAAGCTTCCGATTAAGTTTGGAAACCTTTGTGGCTTGGGCGGTTGCCGCCTACATAGAGGCCTGTTACAATATCAACATATTTTGTTACTCTCCCAGATACTATGTGGATCCTCTGTCCGGTTTCTTCTATACCGGACAGGGTCTCAGGGGCTACTATCTGTATACAGGATTACTCTTCTATCTGAAAGGTTTTTAGAACATTACGTCGCATACCTTAAAGCCTGTCAGTAGGCTGCAAAAGGCTTCATTCAGTCTGTTTTTAGTGGACTGAACCTTCTCCATAACCGCACCCATTAGGGTGCGGTGCTCCTCCACCATGGAAGCACTTTGCAGTGCTTCCTCCAGAGTGTTGGGCACCTCCGGATTAGTAGAGGATGCCGATTGAGGTGATGTTCCTCCCCCTCTCTCGAGGGGGGCTGCTTATCCGATCCCAGAGCCATGTTGGTCTCTGGAATGGTGTTCGGCTGGGGCCCAGATTGTTGCGGGTCCCAACCGTCGGTTGTCATAGCGATCGCCTCCCCTAGGTCTTCGGCGACCGGGGTATTAACCTCGGGCGCTCTCTCGACGGCCTCGTTCGCCCCCTCTCAGCAAGGAGGGGGCTCGAGGCGGCATGTCACTCTCAGCCATCTCGGGCGGTAGAGAATTCCCCTCCGATAATGGAGTTTGCGGGAGTTCGCGGGGAGGGCTGAAAGGCAAATAACAAAGTAACTTATATAATGGAAGAGGAAAGACCGAAGATAAATAGTAAGTTTCTGAATATTTACGATTCGGCCCGAGGCTTCACCCTGGGAGGTCTCTTGGGGACTAGTTCGGACTTTGAGTCCGAACTGTCCGGGAGGGTCATCTTCCCTCTCTTGGGCGCCTCCTCCTTCGGGTCTTTGGAGGCCACCCTCTTCTTCTTCCTCCCCTTATGGGGGGAGTTGCTTTCCACCACCTCCTCCTCCTCTTCTCCCTCACGGGCAGAGAGGGCTTCGGTCTCTCCGAACACTACGTCCGAAGGACCTTTGTAGCGGGGGCCGCCCTTGTCCTACTTGCCCTTCTTCTTCTTGGTCTTCTTCTCTGGCGCCTGATAGGGCGCCGGGACCAGCATCTCTATTGGCTGGGGTGCCACCGGGTTCTTGGGCAGCGGTGCCGGACAGTTGATCTGCTCCGCCTTTGCCGTTCAGCCCTGTACGGAAGACATGCAATATATTATATCTGAAGTATTGACCGAATAGGTCTTCGGAAAACTTATCTTACCGCCGAGGCCAGGTTCTCGATGTCGATTCCGATGTCCTCGGTCTTCTTCGGCCAATTTTTCTGGGCCTTGAAGAGCTGCTTCCGTATATCTTCGTGTGTGGTGCCAAAGAAGCGCTTCAAGGTCCGTGGCTCATCCGGATTAAACACCCACACATGGAGGCCCAGAGCTGGCAGGGAAGAATGCGGCGGAAGAGCATCACTTGAATCACATTTGTGAGACCGGTGTTTGCGCCTAGCCTATTGGACATGCGTTTTTGTAGCATCTTCACCTCCGGTTGGGACCACCAATCAAGGCCCTTGGAGGTCCATGAGGTGAGTCTCATGGGGGGTCCGGATCTGAAGTCAGGTGTGGCCGTCTAGTTGGCATCACGGGGTTCGGTGATGTCAAACCACTCCTGCTACCACACCTTGACTATCTCTACGAATGCCCCTTTGGGCCAGACGGCGTTGGGGAGCTTGCTTACCATAGCCCCGCCGCAGTCTGCATGCTGTGCGTCGACCACCTTTGGCTTCAGATTGAAGACCTTGAACCATAGGCCGAAGTGTGGGGGTGCGGAGAAGCGCCTCACACACGACGATAAACGTCGATATGTGGAGGAAGGAATTAGGGGCTAGATCATGGAAATCTAACCCGTAGTAGAAAATAAGTCCCCGACGAAGGGGTGGAGGGGAAACCCTAGCCCCTGGAGGAAATGGGGGATGAACACTATCCTCTCACCAGGCTCTGGAGTAGGAATAACCTGATCTTTGTCTAGGATCCTATGCGCAATATCCGCGAATAGATAGCCCGCGCTCCGGAGATCCTTCACGTCCTTTTCGGTGACGGAGGGGGCTTCCCACTTGCCCTTGGAGCCGGACCCGACCATTGCTGGGGAGGGTGGCAGCGGTGGGAAAGATTGGAGTTGTGGGCGCTAGAGCTTGGAGGTTGGAAGACAAGATGGAGGAAGGCGTGGGGAAAAGTAGGGATCTTTATCCTCTTATAGGTGGTGAAAATACCAAACGTCCCGCTCTCAAGCCATAAACCTTGCCTGTTCCCAATGAGATCGTGTGTAAAGTGCGGTTGGGTTACCCAAACCATATTGATGACAATCCCGTAATGGGCGGGCATGATCTCTGTTTTGACAAGACGTGCCAATGGAGGCTAGACCTCGAAACGCGAAACGGGAGGCGTGAAAACGGTTCAAAATGTTAAAGAGTCAAGTGTGATGCTTCACCGAAAAATTTGTCAGTAAAACACACTGTTCCCATTTTGACGTATTCCATTCATGGCTAAGGGTTGTATTGATTACGCAGAGCCAGACAGAATTCCTTTATGAAAGAAGCTAACTTAAAATATTCAGGAGAAGGGACCCGCCTTGCAATGCCGAAGATAATATGTGTACTGAACACATCTTCATCAAAGACTGGTTCAGGGGCTACTGAGGGAGTCCTGGATTAGGGGGTCCTCGGGTGTCCGGTCTATTCGATATGGGCTAGACTGATGGGCCATGAAGATAAAGCAGGAGACTATCCCCTGTGTCCGGGTAGGACTTCGATATGCGTGGACGGCAAGTTTGGTGTCCGGATGTACTGTTTCCTTCCTCTGCAAGCTGACTCTGTACAACCCTAGGCCCCTCCGGTGCGTATATAAACCGGGGGGTTTAGTCAGTAGAGGCTAAGAGAATAATCATAGGCTAGACAGCTAGGCTTTAGCCATTACGGTCTCGAGATAGATCAACTCTTGTAACCCTTATACACACAAAATATAATCAAAGCAGGACGTAGGGTTTTACCTCCCTTAAGAGGGCCTGAACCTGGGTAAACATCATGTCCCTATTGTCCCTTGTTACCATGGATCCTCAGGCACACAACTTGGGACCCCTACCCAAGATCTGCCGGTTTTGACACCGACACTTACCACTAGAACTAGAACATAAAGCTTATTGGGAAATTAAAGAGCTCAACTATGATTACATACTTGCCGGTGAAAAGAGGCTATTTGACATTAGCTCACTTGATGAATGGAGAACTCAAGCCTATGAAAATGCCAAGTTTTTAAAAGAAAAAGTTAAAATATGGCACGACAAAATGATACAAAAGCATGAATTCAATGTAGGTGACCATGTCTTGCTATACAATTCTCGTTTAAGATTTTTTGCAGGAAAACTTCTCTCTAAATGGGAAGGTCCTTATATTATCAAGAAGACTTATCGTTCCGGTGCCATCAAGATCAACAACGCCGAAGGCACCAACCCAAAGGTGGTAAACGGGCAAAGAATCAAACATTATATCTCAGGTACTCCCATAAATGTTGAAACCAATATTATTAATACCATAACTCCGGAGGAGTACATAAGGGAGACCTACCAGAATGCTCCAAACCCCCGAAAAGGAATAGGTATGTGATACGGTAAGTAAACCGACTCCAAAACTTTTCCAATGGCAATTTTACTCCATTTTGGAATATTAAAAAAAAATAGCAAAATAAAAAGTAGTCGAAAAAGTGCACGAGGAGGCAACAAGCCTTGGGGGAGCGCCTCCGAGCTTGTGGCCACCTCGTCTGCCCCCCCGGACTCTATTTTCTTGTATTACACTCATTTTGGTCGGTAAAAATTCATTATATAATCTCCCGATGGTCTTGACCACCGTACCATAGCAAAATCCTTTGTTCTTGTTTCGAGCTGCTTTTCTGACAGATCTAGATCGCTATGGCGTCCCCAAGCGCACCGAAGGACAAGTTCTTCCAGAAGGTCATCAACCCCTACCTTGTGGAGGTGTTGCAACACCCTCAAACCATTGAGATGCATGAGGGGGTGCTGCACATCCGTGATGTTCAAGGGCCAAAGAGGACTGGAAGCGTGGAGACAAGGCTCGAAGCAATGGAGCAACAAGTCTTCAAGTGCCATGGGATGGTGGAATGGGGACTCAACACCAATCACTCCATGATCACAGAATTTACCCGTGACCACAAGCTTGAGCCAAGAACATTGGTGAGGCCATCTTGAAGCTTCATGAGAAAATCGAGCATCTCCAAGCCCAGATATATGACCTGCAAAACCAAAACTGTGAGTATGAATACATATTTAAGAGGATGAGTTTGGCTACAGATTTGAGGAACCCAGAGACTCGTTCATCTTTTTACGATGGTGAACCTATGCCTTGGAGACAGAGGACAAGGCCACAACATCATTAACCTCATCACCACCTCCAAAGAAGGAAAATTGAGTACATCGGTATGGGCACTCCCCTTGGCTTGTGCCAAGCTTGGGGGAGGTGTCCCGGTATTGTATCACCATCACATCTTTACCTTTATCAGTTTTCTTTGTTCAATCCTTTTGGTTACATCTTGATCTAGTAGAATAGAAGTTTTTAGTATGATTTAGTCATTGAGTTTTGCTTTGTGATCTATCTATGTAATCGAGTCTGTGAGTTATATAATATAGAGTAGTTTTGAGTTGAGGGCTTTGCTTTCTTGCTATGATCTTGAGAAAAAGAAAAAAGGAATAAAAGAAGTAAAAAAGAGTATATAATGATCTCATGAAGAGTGATGACTTCACAAATAAGAAGTATGATGAATAAAATATCTTGAGAGTTGACAAACATAGTTTTGGTCATTGTTGGAATTAATAGGAAGTAATAAAGAAAGAGAGGTTTCACATATAAATATACCATCTTGGACATCTTTTTTTATTGTGAGCACTCATTAAAAATATTACATGCTAAAAAGTCGATGCTGGACAAGGAATACAACATAATGGGTTATGTTTTCTTATATCCGAATAGATGTTATATTGTCATGGATCCTCCAACATGTTGAGCTTGCTTTCCCTCTTATGCTAGTCAAATCTCTTGCGCCAAGTAGAGATACTACTTGTGCATCCAAATATCCCTTAAACCATTTTTGTCATGAGAGTCCACCATACCTACCTATGGATTGAATAAGATCCTTCAAGTAAGTTGTAATCGGTGCAAGCAATAAAAATTGCTCTCCAAATATGTATGATCTTTTACTGTGAAGAAAATAAACTTTATACAAACTTGTGATATGGAAGAAATAAAAGCGATGGACTACATAATAAATTTCTTTATCACAAGCGGTAATATAAAGTGACATTCTTTTGCATTATTATTTTGTGCATGCAACCATAAAAGCGCATGACAACCTCTGCGTCCCTCTGCAAAGGGCCTATCTTTTGCTTTTACTTTCTACCCTTATACAAGAGTCATGGTGAACTTCACCTTTCCTTTTTACACTTTTTATTTTTGGCAAGCACTATATGTTGGCGAAAGATCCATATATATCCACTCGGATGTAGGTTATCATAAAGTATTATTGTTGACATTACCCTTGAGGTAAAAGGTTGGGAGGTGAAACTATAAGCCCCTATCTTTCTCTGTGTCCGATTGGGGCTTTGAACTCATAAGTACCGCGTGAGTTTTAGCAATTATAAACGACTAAAAGATGGTTGAGTATGTGGACTTGCTATACAAAAGCTTTTACATTGACTCTTTCTGATATTATGATAAATTGCAATTGCTTCAATGATCGAGATCATAGTTTGTTAGTTTTCGATGAAGTTTCTGATTCATACTTTACCTTGTGAACGAATTGTCACTTTAGCATAAAAAATTATATGTCATTATATGTTGTTGTTCTAAAGATGATCATGATGCCCTCATGTCCGTATTTTATTTTATCGACACCTCCATCTCTAAACGTGTGGACATATTTTTCAATTTCGGCTTCCTCTTGAGGAAAAGCAAGGTCTAAGCTTGGGGGAGTTGATAAGTCCTTTTCTCTCTTATTTTACAATATTTACATGAAGAGGGAGAATGCCGGCAGCTGGAATTATGGACCGGAAAGGAGCAAATATGAGAGACCTATTCTGCACAACTCCAAAAGACCTGAAAATTTATGGAGAATTATTTTGGAATATATAAAAAATATTGGGCGAAGAAAATACCAGAGGGAACCCACCAGGTGGCCACAAGCCTGGGGGGCCTACCCCCTGGGCGCGCCCCCAGGGCTTGTGCCCCCCCTGGAAGGTCTCCGGTGCCCATCTTCTTCTATATGGAGGGTTTTGACCTGGAAAAAATCATAAGGAAGCTTTTGGCACGAAGCGCCGCTCTCTCGAGGTGAACCTGGGCAGAAGCAATCTAGGGCTCCGATGGAGTTGTTCTGCCGGGGAAACTTCCCTCTAGGAGGGGAAAATCGAAGCCATCGTCATCACCAATGATCCTCTCATCGAGATGGGGTCAATCTACATCAACATCTGGACTAGCACCATCTGCTCTCAAAGCCTAGTTCATCTCTTGTATCCAATCCTTGTCTCAAAACCTCAGATTGGTACATGTGGGTTGCTAGTAGTGTTGATTACTCCTTGTAGTTGATGCTAGTTGGTTTATTTGGTAGAAGATCACATGTTCAGATCCTTAATGATATTAAATACCCCTCTGATTATGAACATGAATATGCTTTGTGAGTAGTTATGTTCATTCCTAAGGACAAGGGAGAAGTCTTGTTATAAGTAATCATGTGAATTTGGTATTCGTTCGATATTTTGATGAGATGTATGTTGTCTCTCCTCTAGTGGTGTTATGTGAACATCGACTACATGACACTTCACCATGATTTGGGCCTAGGGGAAGGCATTGGGAAGTAATAAGTAGATGATGGGTTGCTAGAGTGATAGAAGCTTAAACCCTAGTTTATGTGTTGCTTCGTAAGGGGCTGATTTGGATCCACATGTTTCATGCTATGGTTAGATTTATCCTAATTCTTGTTTCGTAGTTGCGGATGCTTGCGAGAGGGGTTGATCATAAGTGGGAGGATTTTCCAAGTAAGGGAAGCACCCAAGCACCGGTCCACCCACATATCAAATTATCAAAGTAACTAACGTGAATCATATGATCATGATGAAAACTAACTTGACAGTAATTCCCATGTGTCCTCGGGAGCACTTTGCTTTATATAAAAGTTTGTCTAGGCTTATCCTTTGCTACAAAAAGGATTGGGCCACCTTGATGCACCTTTGTTACACTTGTTACTTGTTACCCATTATGAATTATCTTATCACAAAACTATCTGTTACCAATAATTTCAGTGCTTGCAGAGAATACCTTGCTGAAAACCGCTTGTCATTTCCTTCTCCTCCTTGTTAGGTTCGACACTCTTACTTATATAAAGGGCTACGGTAGATCCCTATACTTGTGGGTCATTAGAGTGGCAACGGCGAGGCACAGGATGACGTGGTCGAAGTGGTTCTGGTACAGCGCACGTAGGCCGTCGGCGTCATGGAGGCAGCTCTACTCGGTTTCAGCTGCTAAGTCCTTGAGGGCGTTGTGAAAGTGCAACTATCCCTGGGTGGTTTCGGTAATTCCTAACAACATATAACTCATTGAGCTAATGCTACTTAAAGATAAACATTTCAGGAAAGCTCAATGATTGACATGGCATGGATGAGAAAAGCGGATCCCTCAAAATTCTAAGGACAAAGAATTGGCTCAAGCTCAAAGCTCAGGACTCTACATATTTTTCATTTTAAGTGATCCAAGATCACATTGAGTCCATAGGAAAAGCCAATACTATTAAGAGGGGATGAGGTGTTGCCTAATGGCTTGCTTTCTCAAAGTGCATAGTGATACGCTCCAAAGTCCTCAACTACTTTCTCACATCCACATATGTCCCAAACCAAAAGTAAAACTCAGCCCCACCGAAACTTTCTATCCGGCGCCACCGAGTTCAGTTGACATAGCCACTGCCAGAAACCCTAGTCTTTTCGGTCTCGCCGATAGGGATCCCGGTCTCACCGAGATGGGATTGTAATCTCTCTGTTTCCCTTTGTAACGTTTCGGTCAAACCGAGATGAGCGATCGGTCCCACCAAGATTGCAATGCAAACTCTCCGTTTCCCTTTTGTAACGTTTCGGTCCAACCGAGATGAGCGAATCGGTCCCATCGAGTTTGCCTGACCAACTCTCTGTTAGTCCATTACCGAAGTCGGTCTCACTGAGTTTGTGTAATCGGTCTCACCGAGATTGCGTTATGCCCTAACCCTAACAAAATTGGTCCCACCGAGTTGACATGTCGGTCCCACCGAAAATCCTAACGTTCAAATTTTGAACTAAATCGGTCTGACCGAGTTTCATGATTCAGTCCCACCGAGTTTGGTGATTCGTGTGTAACGTTAGATTTTGTGTGGAGGCTATTTATACCCCTCCACCCACTCTTCATTCGTGGAGAGAGCCATCAGAACATGCCTACACTTCCAACATACATTTTTTGAGAGAGAACCACCTACACTTGTGTTGATGTCAAGATATTCCACTCCAACCACATAAATCTTGATCTCTAGCCTTCCCCAAGTTGCTTTCCACTCAAATCATCTTTCCACCAAATCCAAATCCTGTGAGAGAGAGAGTTGAGTGTTGGGGAGACTATCATTTGAAGCACAAGAGCAAGGAGTTCATCATAAACACACCATTTGTTACCTCTTGGAGAGTGGTGTCTCCTAGATTGGCTAGGTGTCACTTGGGAGCCTTAGTCAAGATTGTGGAGTTGAACCAAGGAGTTTGTAAGGGCAAGGAGATCGCCTACATCATGAAGATCTACCCGAGTGAGTCAAGTCCTTCGTGGGTGACGACCATGGTGGCATAGACAAGGTTGCTTCTTCGTGGACCCTTTGTGGGTGGAGCCCTCCGTGGACTCGCGCAACCGTTACCCTTCGTGGGTTGAAGTCTCCATCAACATGGATGTACGATATCACCACCTATCGGAACCACGCCAAAAATCTCTGTGTCTCCAATTTTGTTTGCACACTCCAAACTCCTCCCTTTACCTTCATATGCAATTGTTTTACTTTCCGCTGCTATACTCTTAGAATTGCATGTGTAGGTTGATTGCTTGACTTGTGCTAAGTTGCCAAAATCTGCCTAGAACTAAAATTGGGAAAATGCTAGATTTTTATTTGGTCAAGTAGTCTAATCACCCCCCTCCAGACATACTTTCGATCCTACAAGTGGTATCAGAGCTTTGGTCTCCATTTGCTTTGATTTCCATAGCTTTTGGTGGTCATAGCCTTGGTTTCACAACCTAGGAGAGTATGGCCTCTAGCAAGGGAAATTACCACCGTAGAGGTCCTTACTTTGATGGTACAAATTTTGCTAGTTGGAAGCATAAGATGAAAATGCATATTCTTGGACATAACCCCGCCGTTTGGGCTATTGTGTGTATTGGCTTGCAAGGTGAATTCTTCGATGGGAGAGAACCAAACCGTGAAGCTACCGTGGAAGAGTTGAAGATGCTACAATACAATGGTCAAGCTTGTGATATTCTCTTCAACGGATTATGCCCTGAAGAATTCAAAAAAATCGGCCGTCTTGAGAATGCAAAGGAAATCTGGGATACTTTGATTGATATGCACGAAGGTACTGAATCTATCAAGGAATCCAAATTGGATGTGCTTCAAAGTCAGCTTGACAAGTTCAAAATGAAGGATGGTGAATGCGTCGCTGAAATGTACTCTAGGCTTGCTCTCATCACAAATGAGATTGCCGGCTTAGGAAGTGAAGAGATGACCGATAGATTCATCATCAAGAAGATCCTAAGAGCCTTGGATGGAAAATATGATACCGTGTGCACATTGATCCAAATGATGCCCAATTACAAAGATCTCAAGCCAACGGAAGTTATTGGAAGAATTTTTGCTCATGAGATGTCACTCAAGGATAAGGAAGAGCTTCACAACAAGTCAAGCGGTGCTTACAAAACCTCATGTGATGCTCCCACATCATCAAGTGAGAAGCAAACCTTCAATGAAGAATTAAGTCTAATGGTGAAGAATTTCAAAAAGTTCTACAAGAGTAGAAGCAAGGAAAGAAGTTCCAAGTCAAGGTCCTACAATGACAAAAGATCTTCTAGTCGTGAGCGTAATTGCTACAATTGTGGAAGACCCGGACACTACTCCAATGAATGTACGCCCCCCTACAAAAGAAGAGAAGATTCTCCCAAAAGTAGTAAAAGAGAAGAATCACCATCAAGAGAGAGAAGGAGTAGAGATGATCGTTATGAACGAAGACCCTCACGGAGAAGCAAGGACTCGGAAAGGAAGGTCAAGTCATCAAGGAGCTACACAAAAAGAAGACATCAAGCTCATGTTGGTGAATGGGTATCCGGTTCCGACTCCGACAATCACTCCGAAAAAAGTTATCACTCCGACTCCGAATATACTCAAGATGAAGGTGTTGCCGGACTAGCACTTGTGACAACCAACTCCTACGACATATTTGACTCACCAAATAGGAATTGGGAGATGCTTCATGGCTAAAGGTCCAAAGGTAACACACCCCGAGTATGTTGATTTCAATAGTGATGAAGATGATTTGCTAGGAGATGATGATTTACTTGTTGACAACTATAGTTACAAAAAGTATGATGAGCTTGCTATTAATCATGATAATCAAGATAAAACGAATGACGATGATAAGAAGGAGATTGAGCGTCTAACTAAAGAACTATACACTCTTAAGTTAGCTCAAGAAATTACCTTGGAAGATCATCAAGAACTTTTAAAGACTCATGATAAGCTATGCTTTGAAAAGCTCAACCTTGAGCAAGAACATGAGTTTTTAAAGGCAATCAATGATGATCTTCGCAAGAAAAGTTCTTCTTATATTGCCAAGCGTTTACTCTTGTCTACTTACATGCCACAAGTCAAATCTAGTAACAAGAACAAGAAAGATTCTTCATCTAGTAGTAACAACAATCAAGCTAAATCCAATGTTGTTGCTTCTAGTAGCTCTCTGATTCCACTAATGATTCTCTTAGCCAAGTTACAGTTGAGCAAGAAAATAGCTTATTGAAGGGAATTATAGAGAAAGGTGTTTACAAGAGCCTTGCCAGAAGTAAGCAATTTGAGGAAATTGTACGCAAGCAAGGAAGACACCGGAAGAATCAAGGTGTTGGTTTTGAACGAAAGTTCAATGCCAATGGAGTTGAGTGGGAAGAAGATCAATACCCCAAGACGAAGTTTGTTCCTCAACAAGAGAAGTATGATCCTACTTCTTTCAAAGGAATACAATCTCAAGATGATCTTCCACCACAAGACCACAAGCAAAAAGGCAAGGACAAGCTTCAAGAGGAGATTGATGCATTCGAGGAAGCACCCAAGGCCTTGGTCAAATGGATTCCGAAGACTACATCAAGTTCTACTTCAAGTACGACTACAACCCCAAGGATTCCCATCAGAATGGTGTGGATCCCGAAGAACAAGAACTAGAGAGTTCTTGAGGGTGACTCCGCCAACCTACTTCACTCTTATCATTTTGGCAAGGACAAGTGCAAACAACTTTCATATCTTCCACTAGTTCAAGGAGTCACAAACCGTCTTGTTAGTAAGACAAGGGACAAGGTAACCTAATGCTTCCATGGACATCATTTTGTGTACACATTAGTCTATGTCTATGGATATACTTGTTTGTTCCTCGTGGGACTAACCCATGTAGGTATTGAAAGTGCAACTCACTCCAAAGGATTGCTCAGAATGATCTACATCAACATTGAGCATCCACATCTTCAACACGTACATGAAGTCATCATCGACAAAACCCAAGGTTAGTTGATCCCTCTTAGGGGGGATATCACATCTAGGGGGAGCTTTACTCTAATCAATTGAGTTAAAGCAACTCTAATGGTGTGAGTACAACAATGCTCTATGTAAAAGTGGTTACCCCACTTGTGCTTAAACGATGAGTATGACCTATGATCAAATGTTCTCATTTGACTTCTCAGTCAATATACTCATATATAGATGACCTAGTCGTCGCCAATTGCTTGATAGATGCTAGAGTGTGTGCATGCTTCGTCACATATTTCATTTGCCATTTTAAATTGTGTGAGCATGTTGAATGCAATTTTTTCTCATTCGAGGACATCCATTTGTTGCTTTGATTGTTTTGTTTTTTTCTCTTTTGCCAAATGGATGGACAAGAATGCCTAAGAACTCCCTCTAGCTATCTATGATTTTCTCATCTCAAACTCTATTCATGCTACATCACAAAGTTTGATCAAGTCAGATTCGAACCACTCTGTGTGAGGAGCACTCGGAGTTCCCGATTCGTCATAGACTTAAACTTCCAAAACCTCTTTGTGCATTTTGGTCTGACGGATTCATCCTTTTCGGTCCTACCGAGATCACTTAGTTGATCTAGGTTTTCAATCTCGGTGCAACCGATTAGAACCTTTCGGTCACACCGAGTTGCAGTAACTGCCTACAGTTTTGCATCTCGGTGCCACCGAGTTGTTCCACTCGGTCACACCGACAGGGTCAGGTTATATATACTGACGGGCCAAATTTTGGAATTTTTTTCGAAACCCTTCGCCCGTGCATAACCTACTCTGCCTCTTCGGGTCTCCGGATCATCTTCTCGCCGCTAGTGACCTCCCGCCGGTGGTCTCCGCCGCTGTCAACGGCAATCTGCTCCGCCGTTGCCGCCGTAGCGAACACTCGCCGCATTAGGGTAAGTGTTCGATCCCTTATGCTGTCTTTTTCACTCCAATTCCTAGCACAAGGACAATGCCATGTTTCTTGCCACGATTGAGATTCATCCATCCAGCTAAAACTTCCTTAGGTCTAGATTGATTCGAAAATTTTAGGGTTAGCTCTGCGCAGAACTCATCTCGGACCGACCGAACTGTAGAAATCGGTCTCACCGATTCGGCCTTGGCCACTGCACATGCGCTCCTCGGTCTGACCAAAACGCGCAAATCGGTGTGACCAAGTTCAAGATTCTGTGAAACCTTAGCAATCTCGGTGCCACCGAACTGCGACTCGGCCCTACCAAGTTCACTAGTTTAGGTTCCAAGTGTTGCTTCGGTATCACCGAGTTTGTCAATTCGGTAGCTCTGAGATCACTTCTGTAGAGAACTAATACTAAACTTTTTGACTCAATTGTTTTGCAAAACTCCTGTACTTTTTGATGCTCATCTTCTCTACCTCATCTATAATCTATTCACAAGGTCTGCTGATAGTTTGCCTGCAAGATGTCTGATCAAAGTGATAGCCAGAACAAATCTGAAGAACAGGTCCAGATGAGTGAGGGCACTAGTCCCTCCAGCTCTTCTGATGATGGAAGCAGGAGCACACCAAGTAACTTGCCAAAGGCATCTACCAGGACAAGGAAGAAGAAAACTTCTGATTCAGAGGTTGAAGATTATCTGGCTATTGAGGATGAGGCCACTTCAAGGAAAAATGTGCCGAAGAAGGAGTATGGCACAACTACTACAACAAAGCCAGGGATGCATAAGAAGGCACCAGCAAAGAGAGTTCCTATGTCTAAGGCCAGAGCATCCACTGCTGAAACCTCCAAGACAACTGAAGAGGCAGTTGGAGAAGGGAAGAACAGGAAGGAAAGGGTCAAGAAGACCACTGCCAGAGTGCTTGGCAGATCATCAATAATGAGAGGCTCAGATGAAGAGGAAGAGGATGCTGCACCAGCACCCAAAGCACAAAAGCTCATGGGAGATGCAATCAGATCAGGGGCTACTCCATCTAAACCCAAAGCTGCTCCCAAGGCTACTGCTCCAGCTCAGAAGCCTAAACCCAAGAGAAGCACTAGAAACATTCCTGTTGAGGAGAAAAACAAGGCCCCAGTGCCTGAAGCCACTGAAGAAGAAGAAGATGACTCAGTTGTGTTGAGGAAGCTGAAGCACAAGATCCCTAACCACAATGATACACACCCTGTGGCAGAAAACATGAAAATCAAGAAGGATGCAAGACTGAGGTTATGGAGACAGTCTGATCCATATGCTGTCAGGAGGAGGACTACTGTGGACTACAGATTTCACACCAAGGAACAACAAGACTTTTATGAGACAATCCTGCTTGACAAGAAGCCCATTGTGTGTGACATGAGATGGGTTGACTGGGAGTACATCAAGGAGAATGAAGATCACTATCCAGGTGTATATGACAGCTTCAAGGCATGTGGAGTTGATACCTTTGTGGCCCAGAAGCTCACCAAGTGGAACGATGAGCTGATCATGCAGTTTTACTCCACTGCCCACTTCTACCCAGATGGAAAGATCATTTGGATGTCCGAAGGTACAAGGTACCAATCTTCTATTGATGAATGGGCTAAGCTGATCAATGCCCCTGCAGAGCGTGAAGATGACTTGGATGTTTATGCTGAGAAGAAGAAAGACCACAACACAATGGCCAACATGTACAGAGAGATCCCAGATGATGCTTTAGAGACTCATAAGTTTGGATCTGTCCACTTCTTGTTGTCTGGTCTGCCTACCATCAATTGGATCCTCAGACACACATTGCTACCCAAGTCAGGTGATCACAAGATGATCAGAGGACATGCCATCAACTTGCTACATTTGTTTGATGTTCCTCAAAAATTCAAAGTCATGAGTCTGATTGTGGAGACAATCAAAAGGACAACAGCTGATCAGAAGAGGAGTTGTGAGTATGCCCCACAAATTCTAGAGCTCATCAACTCAAAGATGGGCACATGCAAGTATCTTTTGGATAAGGAGCACCTACCCATCTACCCTGAATTTGAAGACAACACTGTTGTCATGGATGAAAATGAACCATCTTCACCTCAAGCACATGAGAAGAGAGAAAAAGCTAGGGCAGAGAAAGCTGCAAAGATGCCAAGTGTTGAGGAGGCATCTCAGGTTTTCTTAAAGACCAAGCAAGATCAGCTTGGATATCTGATCCAATCCACCTTGAGGATTGCGAAGGGCTTGTCCACCCTGACTCAAAACCAGGAGAGCTTGGAGAGGATCATTGAGCAGAAATTCTATGATCTTGATGTCAAAGTAACTGAGATTCAGTCAGCAATTGAGCAACTTCAGGAGGAAGTGGAGGAGAAGAAGGGAAAGTCAACTATAGATGCTTTTTCTAGAGTGCCCCGAAGCCAGAGGTCTGCTGTAGTGCTAGTCACAGATACTAGAGCTACAACATCAGCTCCAGCAGCCATAGCTCCAGTGCCACCTCCAGCAGCCACTCCATCAGCTCCATCTACTTCATCGGAAGCCTTCGTCCTTGGAGTTCTCTCTACACCACCTCCCGAATATCAAGCCTGAGAGTCATTTAGCACTATGCATTTTTGAACTTTTTGGTAACTTGTTGCCAAAGGGGGAGAAAAATGTATAGATCATAGGCTTCGAGAGAGAGTGTTCTTTTTTATCTCTCTTGCTATTTTGGTTGAACTTCTTTATTGAGTGCTTGTGTGAGATACTTTATTATGTCCTTGTGAGATACTTGTTGATCATGTGTTTGATCATATGCTACCCTTAATGCTTGTTGGATGATATCATCTCTTATATCCTTATATGATCATTCACTAGCTTGGTGATGAGTGCATGCTTTTAATTCTATCATTTTGAGCGCTCCACCAAGATGTATGTGACATGGAAGAGTAACCCATGATCCTAATCGATTATGCATTTGCATTCAAAAGCAAATTTTAAATAATGCACAAATTTAGGGGGAGCTCTTGCTTATCACATACTTCTCAAAGAGACGATGTTTTTTTCAATCTTACTTATCATTTGTCGAAGCTTTGATCTATATGTTGTCATCAATTACCAAAAAGGGGGAGATTGAAAGTGCAACTATCCCTGGGTGGTTTTGGTAATTCCTAACAACATATAACTCATTGAGCTAATGCTACTTAAAGATAAACATTTCAGGAAAGCTCAATGATTGGCATGGCATGGATAAGAAAAGTGGACCCCTCAAAATTCTAAGGACAAAGAATTGGCTCAAGATCAAAGCTCAGGACTCTACATCTTTTCATTTTAAGTGATCCAAGATCACATTGAGTCCATAGGAAAAGCCAATACTATTAAGAGGGGATGAGGTGTTGACTAATGTCTTGCTTGCTCAAAGTGCTTAGTGATATGCTCCAAAGTCCTCAACTACTTTATCACATCCACATATGTCCCAAACCAAAAGTCAAACTCGGCCCCACCGAAACTTTCTATCCGGCACCACCGAGTTCAGTTGACATAGCCACTGCCAGAAACCCTAGTCTTTTCGGTCTCACTGATAGGGATCTCGGTCTCACCGAGATGGGATTGTAATCTCTCTGTTTCCCTTCGTAACGTTTCGGTCAAACCGAGATGAGCGATCGGTCCCACCGAGATTGCAATGCAAACTCTCTATTTCCCTTTTGCAACGTTTCGGTCCAACCGAGATGAGCGAATCGGTCCCACCGAGTTTGCCTGACCAACTCTCTGTTAGTCCATTACCGAAATCGGTCTCACCAAGTTTGTGTAATCGGTCTCACCAATATTACGTTATGCCCTAACCCTAACAAAATCGGTCCCACCGAGTTGACATGTCGGTCCCACCGAAAATCCTAACGTTCACATTTTGAACTAAATCAGTCTGACCAAGTTTCATGATTCGGTCCCACCGAGTTTGGTTATTTGTGTGTAATAGTTAGATTTTGTGTGGAGGCTATTTATACCCCTCCACCCACTCTTCATTCGTGGAGAGAGCCATCAGAACATGCCTACACTTCCAACATACATTTTCTGAGAGAGAACCACCTACACTTGTGTTGAGGTCAAGATATTCCACTCCAACCACACAAATCTTGATCTCTAGCCTTCCCCAAGCTGCTTTCCACTCAAATCATCTTTCCACCAAATCCAAATCCTATGAGAGAGAGTTGAGTGTTGGGGAGACTATCATTTGAAGCACAATATCAAGGAGTTCATCATCAACACACCATTTGTTACCTCTTGGAGAGTGGTGTCTCCTAGATTGGCTAGGTGTCACTTGGGAGCCTCCGTCAAGATTGTGGAGTTGAACCAAGGAGTTTGTAAGGGCAAGGAGATCGCCTACTTCGTGAAGATCTACCCGAGTGAGGCAAGTCCTTCATGGGCGGCGGCCATGGTGGGATAGACAAGGTTGCTTCTTCGTGGACCCTTCGTGGGTGGAGCCCTCCGTGGACTCGCGCAACCGTTACCCTTCGTGGGTTGAAGTCTCCATCAACGTGGATGTACGATATCACCACCTATCGGAACCACGCCGAAAATCTCCGTGTCTCCAATTGCGTTTGCACACTCCAAACTCCTCCCTTTACCTTCATATGCAATTGTTTTACTTTCCGCTGCTATACTCTTAGAATTGCATGTGTAGGTTGATTGCTTGACTTGTGCTAAGTTGCCAAAATCTGCCTAGAACTAAAATTGGGAAAAGGCTAGATTTTTATTTGGTCAAGTAGTCTAATAACCCCCCTCTAGATATACTTTCGATCCTACACGTTGCGGTAGCGGTTGCATTGGATGACGATGTTGGGGTACCGGCTCCGGCATGATGGAGGAGGGCGGCGGTGGATTGGGCGCGATGGGGTGGAGTACGGAGGAGGCTGGGATTTCGCGGCTGGTGGGGAGGCCGTTTTGGCGCCCACAGAGTATGATTGGGGAAACAGGGGGATGGGGAACTAAGGGAGAACAATGTTTCGGTTTTGGACGCGCTTGTTTGAAATTTGGGAAAAGTTACAAACTTTGCCCCCATCTAAAATTTCAGACATATTGCGGGTTGGGGGTAGGACAGTAATCTTAGGTGTCCCAAATAGTGGGCGGGATAGATTTCGGCCGAGCGCATGGGTGTTTAGGCGCCCACGATGTATGAATGCTTCCTGGAGGCGGTTGACTTGCATCTTGGTGAAGTTACAAACCTGCCCCGGTTTAGACCTTTGGACATCGGTCCTACATGCTACATGGTTCAGAGTCAGGACAGTAATTTCCTACCACCAAACATTAGTCTCGCGCGGTTTTGGGCGACCAGAGGCTTATTTGGCGCTTCGTTCAATACTTGGGAGCAGAAGCATTAACGTTTACAGTTCTCTTGAATTGAACTTTCAGGATTTGTCAAACTTCAAAAATCTTGACTCTTGAAAATCCTAAAACTACGATTATTTTGGAATGGAGGGGGTACATTTGAATATACATTGTACACGAGTATATATTAAAAATATGCATCTTAGCTCAATTCATGCATGATTGGAGATATAATCTCCTTGGTTGCAAAAAATAGTTAGACATGCATGCGTATGAATATATAGCATGTTCAAACGCACAACAAAGATTGATGCCCCCTTTTAGATCTGATTTAGAAATTCCATTATCTTGAATTCAAATAGATGAATGCACTTCTTGTGAATTCGAATATTTGAAACCACCTTTATGTTGAATTGAACATGTATTCTATCGTAGCTAGCAATTTGGAATGTATCCACATATGCGATAAATGTATAAAGTGCCTCACACTAACAATACCGAGTGCACTAATTAATGTTTATATATGAATTGCAAAAGCCATGCATTGTTTGGATTTCAAACCACTCTCACTCTATGGATCGATAATATGATATAAACCCATAACATGCTCGAATTCAATAAAGTATGGGTGTCTGATAGACCAATGTTCGTTCATACGCAAATTGCAAAATTCATGATCTTATCCAAAAAATTTAATGCAATTTATATTTTAATTTAATGCATAGAACCGTCTTTTACGCGCAGATGCACTATCTCTCGGCCTGTCCTCACACATGTTCTATATATCTCTCTACCTGACGCATAAGTGCACACACTTTATATACATTGGCATTTATCTCTCACACATGCTCACACTCTCCCAGGGTGTCTCACACACACTCTCTATATATCTCCCTCTCTCTCTCTCTATCTCTCTCTTACTACTACGTACCACTCCTTTCACTAATCTCAGTTGGAAAACACTATTTCTCTCACATACATATATACACACACACGGTCTCTGATGGCCCTCTATATGCACATACATGTGCCTACGTGTCTGCGACATGCACATTATCTTTAGGCCTCTCTCGCACACATTGCCCCCCGCCTCTCTCTTACTAGTTGGCACATATGATTTCATCAGATCATTCGATGAGATATCCCTGACTGTTAGGCTGTATGGTAATATGAGGCAAAGTTGTACCCAAGTATGGGCCCTTGCAGTTGAGGAAAAATCCTACTCCTGGTACTGTATATTTGTGATAGGGGTGTGTACAAAGTACATGTGAATACCATGCATTGTGTGTGTATGTATACTATTGACGAACTAGCCTTCGGGCTTATATAACTTACTCGGGGCCTAGGGTTACAAATCATATATAGTCGGCTTATCATCAGTGGGGATAGAGTCCTCCACGACTCCGGTAGCTTCATCTTGTACGTCGAGTCCTCCATGGGCTTCGTATAATGCGTCTCGTTCCAACCTATGTGGCGTAGGATGGAAACAACCCATGAGTCC